>NC_140998.1:73842653-74452700 GCF_052327205.1 Somniosus microcephalus | reverse complement strand
TCTCTCCCTCCATGTAAACTCCCCAATCAATGTTCACGACCACCCCCTCAACCTTGCCATCTCTCGTGGCCTCACTACTCCCATCGTGTCAATCACAGATAAGGCCACTTCCTCGTATCGCTCTCCACCCACATCCCCCCCAACACCCCCCCCCCCCCATCCCCGTCGAACCCTACTTCCTTTTGTGTCCGCCTGTGGAAAAAACTCTCTCCCAACTCTCTTACAACTGCACTTATGAAATCCCAAATGTCCAGCCTTTGGCCCTCCATTCACCACGACATTTCTGCAGCTACCGATCTGGTCAACCACACCTTCACCACCACCTTTGATGCCCTAGTCCCTATTAAAACAATTACTCTCTCTTACCCTCGCCATTCCCCTGGTACAGCCCTCATCTTCGCTCTCTTAAGTCCAAGGGACGCAGACTTTAACGGATATGGCAGACAACTGGTTTAGCCATTCACCGCCAGATCTGGCTGGACCACATAAAGCGTTATCAGGTCCTGCTCTCGTCTGCCAAAATTGCTCACTATTCCAGAATCATTCTGGAATGCAAAGATAAACCCCGGCTTCTATTCTCCACTGTTAACCGTCTTCTTAAACCTCTCTTCCCTGTCTCCTCGCTGTCCCCTCCACCCTCACCTCAAGAGCTCATGGACTTCTTTGTCTCTAAGGGGGAGAAATTTGGTTGGTTGCGCCACTGATTAACGCCTAAAGAAGCCGAGAAGTGGGGCGCTAGCCGAATTCCGGGCAGGCACAAAGCGCCTAGCGCCTCGCCCCATATTGAGCATGCATTTAGCGCCGGCGCTAAATCTTAGCACCCGCTCATGGGTGCAGGCTGATTATGACGTCATTTGAGTGTGCAACGCCTTTTTGGCGCCCCGGACTGGAAATTCAGTGGCGCCCCCCTCCGTAGCGCCTGGCGCTAATAGTGACAGCTTACCTGGGCCTTACCAAGTCGCTCTCGGGCTGGAGGAGCGTTATTTAAAGGGGACTGGTGTGGTTTAAAAGCGGCAGCCATTTTTGGTGCACAACTTCCTTGAGAGCTACAAAGAATTGCTGAGCTGCACACTGAGAGCCATTTGACCACTGAGCCAGCACAGGCAGACGATCTTCAGCCTTCTGACCATCACCTTGCTGTTGGTGAGCCTTGACAACGGGGAACCTTCCTGTGGGCACTTATTATGTTGGCTGCATTGGAGGGGAATGTCCTGCTGCTGAATCATCTGGAAAGGGCACTGAGACTCTGGGAGAGGGGGGCGGGCATGGCCAGATGGAGGAGGGCCAACAGACGTCGCCACAGCAGACCTTACGCTGGCAGCGTTTTCCGACAGCAGCTTTCCTACATGAACATGCCGGAGGAGCAGTGTGTCAGAAGGCTGCGATTTAGAAAGGAGGTGGTGACTGAGCTGTGCCAGCTGCTTCAGCCAGATCTGCAGCCTCAGATAAGGTGCAGGACATCTCTGTCGGTGGCTGAGAAGATGCCAGCTGGCCTGAACTTCTACGCGAGCGGCTCTTCTCAGGCTGCGCGTCAGAGGCTGATCAGAAGTAGCTTCTAGGCCCCTCTCATGGAATGCTTGCTGCCATTCCAAGAACAGGAATGGAACCGGTCTGATACCCCCAAGCTTGTGATGGGCAAGATGCATGTAAATAGAAGGCATGGCCATTGTAAATGAAGAAAGTGTTTCATTACACAAAATGTGGTTCCTTCAAACATGAGAAAGCTATGGCAACAGAAAGCAAAACTAATACACTGACACATAACTGCCTCTCACACCCGGGAGACTGTCCAAACATAAATCACATTCCAACCATCTTCCTTGGCCTTGATTCCACTGCACCAACCAAAGCATCCAAAGCCCCATCAGTGAGGCGTAACGCCCTCTGCCTCACCCTTTCCATTTCTTGCTAGGCTGGTGCGCCACAGGTAGGTTCCCACCGCTTTGAAGGCCTACAAGGCAGTGAGTGTGTCTGGTGATGCCAATTGACCTGCCCCTTTAAGAGCTGGCCGGCGCCAGTATGACTCAGGGAAAGTGATTATTGAAAGCACCTGCGCTGCGCCCTGCCGCCGCTAAATTGGGTTGCGCCCCCGGGTTAGCGCCTTAAGAGCCTCATGCAGCGCCTGATTTAGCGCTGCAATCACCCTCAGGGGCGATACGACCCAATATCGCACCAGGTGGCGCTAAATCGCAACTGGCGCTAGGCTTTGCGCTTCGCCAGAACTAGCGCCACAAACGGGGCTATACCCAATTTCTAGGCCTAAGTGTCAGCGGTGGCTCAGTGGGTAGCACTCTCTAGGTGGGAGGGGCTAGGAGTGAACAGGTGTTACTGGTTGCCTGATTGCAGCAGTGAGTTGGAGTGAGTTTGTAAAAAGTTGGTGGTGGGTTTTGGGGTTTTTGTTTTCAGGTTTTAGGGCCTTTATGGCCCACAAAAAACAGCCAGATGGCTGCTGAGAGGTCCAGAGTGCCGGGCCCCTCAGAGGACAGTGTTCCCAAGAGGAATTTAATTAGGGAAGAAACTGTGGTTGGAAGGGAAAGAAAAAGGCCCAAAGATTTGGGCCGGGACCCCAGGAGGTTTGGAAAAGAAAACACGGTGGTGGTTCAGTGCAAGGATAAGGAGATACGAGCTTGGGATATTATCCAAGCGGTACATGAGGACTGTGGCGAGGGAAGCTGCTTTGCCTGCCGACCAAAGCCGAATGTTGGGTTCGAGGTGACGGTCAGTGGCTGAGGGGAGGTGGAAAGACTTTTACTCAGTCTGAAAGTTGGTGATAAGTTCTTGGGGGTATCTCTGCTATATTTGGAAGAGGTGGTGGTCTCATTCTTAAACTTGCCAGTTTATATTGAGGACGATGTGCTAATCAAAAAGTTGGAGTCGTGGGACATTAAAATTTGCTCAGCAATAAAGAGGTATTATCCAGGAACACGGGTAGCAGATGGAACCCATTACGTAAAGGTGTGGTTCCCAGAGGGGTGAGGTCATTACCATACAGCATGAAATTCGAGTCACTGGAAGGAGTGCAGTACTTTCGAATACTGCATGATAACCAAGTGAAGGTTTGCTATTATTGTCTTGGACATGACCATCTTGTATGAAACTGTCCAGACTTGTACTGTTATAATTGCGGCGAGTCTGGACACATCGCTCGGAGCTACAAGGCGGCGAGCTGTGGGGTGTGTCACAAAGGCCCCACCCGCTGTGAGTGTGAGGCAGAAGGAAGCTCTATGAGTGATGAGGAGATGGGAGAAGGAGCAGGAGGTGTGAGTGGAATGGCTGGAGGAGCGGAGCAGTCAGAGGACACAGCTGGTAAATTGAAGGATAAAAGCGCACAGGAAGAGGCAGAAAATTGCGGAGCAGAGAACAGGATGGAGATGGTGGAAAACACACCAAGTACAGTGGAAAAGAACAAAGACAGCAGCGGGCAGCAAGGGTCGAGTGCAGACTCGAGCCTTAATACGGTTCAGCTCTCCCTAAAGAATTTGGTGTCTGCGGGGGGGAGAGGAGGCGGGAGCGGGGTGCGTGGTAAATGTAAGTACTCCAAAGAAGGATGGGGAGTCGGACATCTCGGTGAGCAGGAGGGGGCAAGACAAGGAGAGGGTGCAAGAGGCAGGAGCCTTAAAGGGGCAGCAGGACGGGATCGGCGAGACAAAGACGCCAGAAGGGAACAATATAGGTGCGCCATTGTCCCATAGAGAGAAGGATCAGGGAGCAAGGGTCAGAGGTGGAGATGAGGTCGAAGGGAGCGGCACTGTTGGAGAAACCGCGATAGCAGGAAGACTCTCTATGGGAGATGATGTATCTGACGGGGAGCAGGATTATGTATCTGACGGGGAGCAGGCACAGAGGGTTGCAGAAGAGCTTGAGAGTGAGGAATTAGAGGGGAACAGAGACATGGAAGTGGGGGGTGGGGTGGCATCATGTGGAAAGGGAATGGTTAGTGAGGGGCAGAAGGAGGGAGAAAGGGCAGCTCCTTGGCCCAAACTTAATGCAAGGAAGAGGCTGAAACAGCAGAGAAGGTTCAAACAGGAAGTGAAAAAGAGTCGGAGGCTGCAGGAAAAAGCAACAGCTGGCCAAAAAGTTGGGAAGGAGCATGTGAGGAGGGAAGGGCCAGAGATTAAATGATGGGGATTATCAGGCATACTTCCCTTCTTTGGAGCAATGATTACATTGGTCTCGATTAATGTGAACGGACTGAGGGGTGAGAAGAAATTGCAGCAGTTGTTGCAGGGTGTTAAAGGCACGGACTTGTTGTGTCTGCAAGAAACCTTTTGGGATGAGGATATCCTAGAAAGAGTTCAGAAGGTTTGGAAGGGAGAGGTGTTTGCAAGTTGTGCAAACAATAACCGTAGAGGGGTGGCTGTTTTGGTGAGTCCGTCCATAAAAGAGAACGTTGCCTTGGTGGACAAGGACACTGAGGGGAGATTTTTACGGCTAAGGGAGGAATTTAATTGCGATCTCTTTAATATCTATGCACCGAACGACCATTGCAAGCGTCGCGGGTTTTTTCGGGGGTTATTCACTGAAGCGGCAGAGGTGAAAAATCCTTGTATAGTGGGGGATTTTAATGTATTTTTATCTCAGATGGACATTTCAGCCCAGATGACCTTTAAGGATGATAACTCCAGAGGGATGATTGTAAAAATGATGGCAAATTTAAATTTGAGAGACTTATGGAGGGACCGGAACCCCATAAAAAGGGAGTTCTCCAGATCAGTTTGGGTGGGTGATGTTTTAAAACAGAACCGAATAGATTTTGTGTTAATGCGGGAAGGGTTAAGTTCTGAGGTGATGGAGATTTATTATAAAAAAGTATTTTTTAGTGACCACTCGGCTTTGGTTCTTAGAATTAGGAACAGCAGAGTTAAGATCGGTTCAGGGGTGTGGATTTTAAACAATCAATACCTGAAAGAAATTGCTTATAAAGAAGGGATTATAAATATAATAAAGAATGCTCGGATGGAACCTTTGTTCTTGAAAGAAAGAAGAGTTTGGTGGGACAATTTCAAATATGAGGTAAAAGTTTTTTCGGTACGTTATGGGAAAAAAAGAGCGGCAGCTAACCGGCATCGAGAAGAGAATATAAACAAAAGGTTTACAGATGTCTGTAAAGCAGTTGACGGAGGGGATAAGGGAGCGGAGACTAAGTTCCGGGTGCTAAAGGAAGAGTGGGAATTATTGCAAGCTGAAAAATGCAAGGGGGCTATTCTCCGTGCAAAGGCTAGAGATGCATTGGAGGGCAAAAGATGCACTAGATATTTTCTAGAGCAAGAGAAGCTGCGACAGAGATTATCGTTAATTGAAAAGTTGAAGGTTGGGGAGAAGATCATTCGTGAAAGTGGGGAGATTTTAGAGGCGGCTAGCAGCTTTTATCAAGAGTTATATACAAAAGAAGACATTTCCAATTTGGTGATGGAGAAGGTTACTGCTTTTATTGAAGAGGGTTTAAAGGAGGATGAGAGAAGCATGTGTGACAAACATAGAAACATAGAAGATAGGAGCAGGAGTAGGCCATTCGGCCCTTCGAGCCTGCTCCGCCATTCAATGAGATCATGGCTGATCATCCAAATTCAGTACCCTGTCCCTGCCTTCTCCCCATATCCCTTGATCCCTTTAGCCTTAAGAAATATATCCAACTCCTTCTTGAATATATTTAATGAACTGGCCTCCACCGCCCTCTGTGGCACAGAATTCCACATCTGCCAATGCACTTTATTATGGTTATGTTTATGTTAATGTATTACAAGCCAAATGTATGTTGAATGTTTAAATGTCTTAATCTAAATGTACACTCTCGGGAGCCGCAAGCCTACATTTCGTTGTACTGCACTTGTGCACTAACAATGACAATAAAAGTTGATTTGATTTGATTTGATTTGAGGTTCACCACTCTCTGGGTGAAGAAATTCCTCCTCATTTCAGTCCTAAATGGCTTACCCCTTATCCTTCGACTATGACCCCTGGTTCTGGACTCCCCGGCCATCAGAAACATCCTTCCTGCATCTAGTCTGTCCAGGCCTGACAGAATTTTATAGGTTTCGATGAGATCCCCTCTCAATCTTCTAAACTCCAGTGAGTATAAGCCCAATCGACACAATCTCTCCTCATACGTCATTCCTGCCATCCCAGGTATCAGCCTGGTGAATCTTCGCTGCACTCCTTCCATGGCAAGAACGTCCTTCCTCAGATAAGGCGACCAAAACTGCACACAATACTCAAGGTGCGGTCTCACCAAGGCCCTGTACAACTGCAGCAAGACATCCTTGTTCCTGTACTCGAACCCTCTTGCTACGAAGGCCAACATACCATTTGCCTTCTTAACCGCCTGCTGCACCTGCATGCTTACCTTCAGCGACTGGTGCACAAGAACACCCAGGTCTCGTTGCACTTCCCCTTCTCCCAATCTATTGCCATTCAAAAAATAATCTGCCTTCCTGTTTTTGCCACCAAAGTGGATAACCTCACATTTATCCACATTATAGTGCATTTGCCATGTTTCTGCCCAATCACCCAACCTGTCCAAATCGTACTGGAGTTTCACGACATCCTCCTCACAGCATACCCTCCCACCCAGCTGTAGGATTAGCGGAAATAAAAGTAGCAATAAGTGGAATGAAGGGGGGGAAAAGCCCAGAGTCCGATGGACTAGGTGCAGAATTTTATAAAGAATTTTTCGAGATTTTAAGTCCATTGCTCTTAGAAGTTTTTAAGGAAATTAAAATTGCGGGAAGCCTGGCCCCATCTATGAGGAGAGGTATCATAAGCTTAGCTTATATAAAAATAAAGGGGGTAGACGGGATCTGAAGAATTGGAGGCCCATCACATTATTAAATGTGGATTATAAGATCTTGGCGAGGGTTATGGCAAATCGTTTGAAGGAGGTGTTACCGCCGATAGTTTTATTGAAGGTTTTGGAAGCATTTGGTTTCAAGTAAAATTTCATTCAGTGGATAAGGATTTTTTATTCAAACATATTTAGCTGTGTTAAATGTAATGGTTTTTTATCCAAGTATTTTCCGATACAGAGATCAGTGAGACAGGGTTGTCCCCTGTCCCCGTTGTTGTACACATTGGTAGCAGAACCATTAGGTTACATGATGCAAAAGAAACAAGGTGTAGTTGGGATTGTGGTCCCCAGTTCTGGGCTGGTGTCGGTGATACACCAATATGCAGATGACACAACCTTAACATTGAGAAATGGGGAGTCAGTGAGGAAAGCTATGGATGTAGTGGAGGAATATTGTAGAGCTTCAGGAGCCAGAGTGAATTATAGTAAGTTCCAATGCCTGGTTGCAGGAAGGGGTAGGGGGGAATGGTTGGGGGAATGTCCCTTTAAGGTGTTGGAGGTTTTGGAAGTTCTGGGTGTGCATATGGGGTGCAAGAAAGACAGGGATGAAGTGGATCGATTAAATTGGGAACCGAAGGTTATGAAAATTAAAAAGATTTTGGGAAGATGGGAAAGAAGTTGGTTGAAAGTGCAAGGAAGAGCGACAGTGGTGTCTGCTCTCCTGCTATCTAAGCTATGGTACTCATTGACGGTGGAGGATATTCCTGAGTGGGCGGAAAAGTCCATCCGAGAGGCTTGTGTGAGGTTTTTATGGGAAGGGAAATCATTGGACGGAGAAATCAGGGAGGACTCAATTTCCCAGATATTGATTTGAAGAAAAAATCCTTTAGAATCAAATGGGTGAAGAGATTTCTTCAGAAGTCAAATACAAGTTTTTGGAAGAGTTGTTTTGAGCATTTTTTTAAACGAAGTGGAATAGGAGGGCAGGGGATATTGTATATGGAATACAATAATATGTTTTTGCAATTGATTAAACTTCTCCCTCGGTTTTATAAGGGGGTTGTAGAGACTTGGGCCCAATTTTTAAAAAGTGTGCAGTTTATGCCCAAGGGGGCTGAGGAATTTTTAGAACAGCCCTTATTTTTGAACATGTGGGTCAACATCGAAGGAGAGGTTTGTAGGAATAGGTGTATTCCTAACCAAATCAGAGGTCAACTCAGGAGAAACAATCCAATAGGTCTTTAATGAAGGATTTGACGAAGTACAGCAAATAACATAGATCGATGCAGGAGCGCCTTGGAACAGGTCTTACCCGAACGGGGACGCCACGAGAACCGAGTCCGCAGTCCCGTGGATTGCGTGATGACGTCATCACGCTCAGCCGCGTTTTCCTGCGCTTGGGTGGTCACGTGACCGCGTCGTGACGTCAGCGTGTTTGCCCGCGCTTGGGCGGTCACGTGACCCGCGTCGTGACGTCGGCACGTCTACCCGGCACTGTAGCTGGCCGTTGCGGCTGAAGTCGCGGGAGCGGGAGGCCGAACCGGGCCGGCGGCCGTCGCGGGAGTGGAAGGCCGAGCTGGGCCGGCTCGCATCTGGGTGAGTCACGTGATGCGCGACGTGACATCAGTGCGTTAGGTCGCGCTTAAAGGGGCAACGCCCCGTACATGCAAACTCTAAACTTCTTAAAGGGGCAACGCCCCGAACAGGTAAGTTAAAGGGAATTATGTATAATAAGCAAGGGACACTCGGTGGTACCGCCACAGGTTTTATTTAATCAAGCTTTTATAAAAACTGGGATTATATGAGGTAATTCCAGGTTGGTTGCTGGAAGTGATAGTGAGGGACATGGTGTGGGAGGAGGATCAGGAGGTAGAGGAAAAAGCAATAGGGATCATGTATGAGAAGATTGTGAGGGCAATGCCACAGGATTGGATGGAAGAAATAAATGCGGAAATCTCCAAAGGAAGTAAAATGCGTCCTGCTTTTCCAAGCTTTCTGCTGGAAAAAGGGGGAGAGTTGGTCCAATTTGACAACTGTAATACTCAAGATTTCTATGAGGTATTTAGAGAATGGAGATTCAAGACACCTGCTGGTCAGGAGTTTTGGCAGAGTATATGCCCACAGCTGGACTTCAACAGGATTTGGAAGGGAGTGTGGGCGAATTTTAAATGTCCAGAATGGATTGAACTGGATTTCAAATTGGCTCATAACCGGATTTTTACCATGACGGTCTTGTGCAAGGTTGGACGAGTGGAGGCGGCAACTTGCCCAGTGTGTGGGACACGGGATGAGACTCTGTCCCATTTACTGGTGTTATGTCCACAGTTAAATGACTTTAAGTACTATGTTCAACAGTTGTGTGAAGCTTTTTTGCTGGGTGGGTACCGAAGAGCGAGAATGGGAATCCCGTGGGACTCAATTTTGAGATGGGGATTGCAGGAGAATCTGCCCGAGTCTAGCGGAGCGGCAATTAATTTAATGTTCAGTTTGGCTAGATTCGTGATTGTGCAAAGAAGGAATGCTCTGTTTTTTAAGGGGAGGAGAATCAATCTAAAAGAGTATTTTAAATAAAAGCTAAAAGATCATTATAAGGCTCTGTGGATGTTTTATTCAGAAAGGAATTTAAGGATAGTATTTTACAACCAATTTTTAAAGTACAATCGTTTAATATATGTTACAGGAGACAAATTAAACTTCAGGTTTTGATGTTAAAATGTGGTGGCGGAATGGCTGTGTAGAGCGGTGGAATTGATTTGTATCATACAATGAAATGATCACGATGTTGTAAATGTTCGTAATGTTCAATAAAGTATATTAATTTTTAAAAAGTGGGTAGCACACTCGCCTTTGAGTCAGAAGGTTGTGGGTTCAAGTCCCACTCCAGGGACTTGAGCACATAAATCTAGGCTGACACTCCAGTGCCGTGCTGAGGGAGTGCTGCACTGTTGGAGGTGCCGTCTTTCGGATGAGACCTGTCTGCTCTCGCAGGTGGACGTAAAAGATCCCATAGCACTATTTCGAAGAAGAGCAGGGGAGTTATCCCTGGTGTCCTGGCCAATATTTATCCCTCAATCAACATAACAAAAACAGATTATCTGGTCATTATCACATTGCTGTTTGTGGGAGCTTGCTGTGTGCAAATTGGTTGCCGCGTAGCCCACATTATAACAGTGACTCCACTCCAAAAGTACTTCATGGGCTGTAAAGCGCTTTGAGATGTCTGGTGGTCGTGAAAGGCTCTATGTAAGTACAAGTCTTTCTTTCTAAAATTGAGACCATCCGTTCAGCTGCCTCTGCCACTTGCCTTCCTTCCCCTAGCCCACTGGGCCAAACTTCCTCTATGGTTCCCCCCTGCCCTAGCCCTGAACTCACATCTTTCTCCAGTTTCTTTCCAATCTCCCCTCATGCCCTCTCTGCACTCATTTTGTCAATGAGACCCACTTCCTGCTCCCTCGACCCTATTCCAACCAAACTGCTGAGCACCCAACTTCCTTTTCTGGCTGACATTGTTAATGGTTCTCTCTCCTCAGGTACTGTCCCCTTCTCCCTCAAATCTGCCGTCATCAGCCCTCTCCTCAAAAAAACCCTTGACCCCGCTGTCCTTGCAAACTACCACTCCATCTCCAACCTCTCTTTCCTCTCCAAAGTCTTTGAATGTGTTGTCGCCTCCCAAATCCATGCCCATCTTTGCCGCAACTCCAATGACCGAAGCCATTGTTTTCGGTCCCCACCACAAACTCCGTTCCCTAGCCACTGACTCCATCCCTCTCCCTAACATCTGTCTGAGGCTGAACCACACTGTTCGCAACCTTGGTGTCATATTTGACCCTGAAATGAGCTTCCGACCACATATCCGTGGTATAACAAAGACCGCCTATTTCCACCTCCGTAACATAAACCGTCTCCGCCCTTGCCTCAGCTCATCCGCTGCTGAAACCTCATCCATGCCTTTGTTACCTCTAGACTTGACTATTCCAATGCACTCCTGGCTGGCCTCCCATGTTCTACCCTACTTAAACTTAAGGTCATCCAAATCTCAGCTGCCCGTGTCCTAACTCGCAGCAAGTCCTGTTCACCCATCACCCCTGTGCTCGCTGACCTACATTGGTTCCTGGTTAAGCAACGCCTCGATTTCAAAATTCTCATCGTTGTTTTAAAATCCCTCCATGGCCTCGCCCCTCCCTATCTCTGTAATCTCCTTCAGCCCCACAACCCCCCGAGATATCTGCGCTCCTCTAATTCTGCCCTCTTGAGCATCCCTGATTATAATCGCTCAACCAATGGTGGCCGTGCCTTCTGTTGCCCAGGCCCCAAGCTCTCGAATTCCCTGCCTAAACCTCTCCGCATCGCTACCTCTCTTTCCTCCTTTAAGACGCTCCTTAAAACCTACCTCTTTGACCAAGTTTTTTGTCGTCTGCCCTAATTTCTTCTTATGTGGCTCGGTGTCAAACTTTTGTCTTATAACACTCCTGTGAAGCGTGTTGGGATGTTTTACTACATTAAAGGTGCTATATAAATACAAGTTGCTGTTGTATGCTATTGCTCTAGAAATGAACCTCTACTTTGTTTGCACCCTTTATGGCCTTATCAATGTGTCGAGCTAGACTCACAAAAATTTTAAATGCAGTGTTGCTATACTAATTTATAGACAGTAATAGTACAGCTGTGGCTTCACATACTAAACCAGCAGAGCTCCAGCAATCTGAGCAGTGCTGCTATTACTGCACTGCTTCCACCCCATAGAGGCCCCACACAGTGCACACGGCAGTCAGTCAGAAACGTTCGCTCTGAACGTGTTCATTTGATTTCCACTAGGTGGAGCTGACACAGTATATAATAATACAAGTGTACTTTCAGGACTTTGTTACACAAAATTTTGATTATTCAGCAAATGATCAGTAACAAAGATATATTCTACAGATTTTTATTATCTTCTGTAATACTTGACTTCCCAAATCTGCCTTAAGTATCTATAGGCAACATATATGTTTATCAGAAACTGAAACGTTCTTGTTTATGAAGACCATAAAGATCCCAATATGCTAATGTTATGGGTTTCTTGAACACAAGCTGAGTTTCTATGTGGCGGCGCACTGCTCCAGAATAATGTACCACTGTACTACATATAGTATTCTTATGAGTCTGCTAGCTAAACTTTGAACGTTGTTTCCAGATACACCTTCCCTCGGATATTTCCATCCATCATGGCATGGAAAAGTAGGATGACATGGAATTTCAGTATAAAGATCTTTTGTTAAGATGAAAATGTTACATGTGTAAATAGATGTTTCAAAAATAATTCTTGTACGGGCAAGAAGGGGCCTTCAGCAGCATTCACTGTCCTCAAAAAGGGTGCTTGTGGGGATATAACAGCTGAATTTAACAAGATGCATCATGTAGAATTTGATTTTGGTAGAGCTGTGGTAGGATGAGCAAAACTCACTGCTCTAAGTAAAATAGGTTCATCTGTTTTACTACTTGTGCATATCATTTACTTGCAAAACAACAGATTATTTCATATCTTTTAAAAACCATTTATGCTGCTTTAATTGATAATAAAGACAGGGTTAAGCATACATTCTTTTTATTACAGCACCTCAGCTATGCACTACTATCCCCAGTGTAACACATAAACATTTAAATGTTACCCTGTGAAAAATCTTACACCTGTAAACAAAATAACAAATAAATTATAATCTGAATAGCCATTACCTTTAAGGTAATTCTTTCATATTTCTGCTCTTTATCTGCTGGTTTACAATACATCTGCTTCTTATTTAGCCACAACTGCAATACTGGTGCAAGACAACCACCCAACAGAACATTGCATACAATGATTTGTAAATCACAAATACCTGTGTGGAGGTGTGATTTACACATTGATTAGTAACATTATGCATAGCTTTCTGAATTGTTATTGCTATCAATTTTTTTTTCTTCCCTTCTTTAGTTTCCTGTCCTCTGGTAGTGAGAATAGACAATCTGCTCCCAAGCATCTACATTTGCTACTGGAGCAGACTGATAGGAGCTATATCAAAGTGACACTGGATGATTCTGTACTCTGATTTTCCTCCATCACTGTTGAAAATATCTGGCATATATTGAGCATGTTGTCCCTCCTCACCTCTGTGCAGTCTTCAATATGGTTGACCACTTTAACCTCCTGTGTCTTCATGGTAATCTCTGGCAGACGTAAGTTTCCATCTTCTGCACCCTCCTAATCCTTATAAACATGCTGCCTCTCAGCAATATTATTCATAAGCATTGGGTAAGCGTTAGAACATCCAGCTTTACCTTTCCTCTTCAATTATTGCTTATTGACTGTCATTCATCTTAAACATCTTCATTTTTCCCCTTTTCTCCCTACCAATCTCTCCTCCCTTACTACTCTCATGAAGATAGTGTAGCAGTCGGCGCAGACGCCATGGATTTTTTTTTAGATTATGAACATATACCCTTATTAAAAACTGGACAGGCTGTTTGGGGGGGAAGCAGTGGAAAACCACTCAAGCTGGAGGTGGCTGACGTAACCAGGTTGCATTCGTATAGTAATGAACTGTCCTTGGGAACAATGGCCCGAGAGGCCCACTCCCAAGTCTTGAATAACGAGGCTGGCGACTCATTGTTTCTGGAGAAGATGAGCTCGTTAAGTTATCGGCTGGGAGATCGAAACGAGATCTAAACCATCCAAACCTTGGAGGAGGCCTGGAAACCATTTCCCTGAGGCCATGTGTCCATTAAAACCACAGACTGCGGTCTGTGTATTGGAGGGGTATATCAGAGAGCAGTTTGAATAGCTCTCTCTCTCTCTCCTGCCCTCCACACAACGAAACGTCAAGAGGAGCTGAGCCTTGCTCTTCCAACCGAGACAGACTTCGACTCAGACTGGGACTCGCATGCCGCAAGGCCGGTACGGAACCAGGTAGCCGAGACGGACAGGAGGAAGCTACAAGCAAGATCAAGGGCAATCTAGGTGAGCATTGCCAAGCCTACACACCCACAAGATCACTTAGCTGTGTGAGCGGGTGCCTGTATGTTCCTACCAAACCAGAGGGGGTTTAGCGTTGGAAGGGTCCTGTGATAGTTTAGTTCACGGGAGGGTGTTTTTAGGCCATGGTAAGTCAGCACGGCAGGGGCTTGTTGGACAAATCAGGGTTGTACTGTTTTAAACTGTACTGTTGTGTTCACGCCACTCGTACTGTATGCGAGTGGAGTGGTTTTGTCAACCTTAATAAACACTGTATGGGTGAGCCCGAAAACGCTGTCCGTGTTCAAATCTGTCCTCAGTAATCCCTATCGTCCAGAACTTGTAGTAAGGGGGTTTGCATCCTCGCTATGGGCGGGGCGAAACCACTTACAATAATTGGCAATTGCGGCAGGGCCCATAGGAAATTGGCCACTGCAAAAACCAGTTACAATAGCTACTTCTTGCTAGACTACAATTCTTCAGTATTGGTCACTCTTCAGTACCTTACATAAATGGTCATTCTTCATAAGTCTTGGCACAACATCAAGTCTAATCTGATCCTCATCCAACACTCATACAAGCGCGTGTCCAGCAGGGTATACTTGATAGTGATTACGAGTGGGGCCCCTGACTGATTTTACACTCCCTACCCCAGAGATGCTGTGACTATCCTGCCACCAATGCCACAGAAACTGAGTTCAGCTAACTGAGCACAGATCAAGGATTGAATATGGCTCTGCACTGCTTTAACTAACTGATCCATTGGCACAGCTCACTCAATTTATTTCATGGGATTTGCAGTGTTTCGAACTACCATTCAGCATTCTTATCAACTGAAGAAAAATGCGATACAAAAGCAAAATACTATGGATGCTGGAAATCTGAACTTAAAACAGGAAATGCTGGAAATACTGAGCAGGTCAGGCAGCATCTGTAGAGAGAGAAACAGAGTTAACGTTTCAGGTCGATGACCCTTCGTCAGAACTGGAAAAAGTTGGAGATGTAACAGATTTTTAAGCAAGTGTAGGGGCAGGGAGGGGGGAGGGGAGGAAGGAACTAAAAGGAAGGTCTGTGATAGGATGGAAGGCAGAAGAGATTAAGAGACAAAAGGGATGATGGTGCAGGCAAAAGGAGATGGTAATGGGACAAGTTAAGAAAAAAAAGATGACTCTAGATGAAGTGTAAATAGCAATGGCACCATCCTCCGTCTGCTTCACGACGACATGCAAGCCGTGATCCTGACCAACGGATCCACCACAGACCCAATTCACGTACGGATCAGGGTCAAGCAAAGCTGTGTCATCGCACCAACGCTCTTCCTTGCTGCAATGCTCCATCTCACCCTCAGTAAGCTCCCCGCTGGAGTGGAGCTAATCTACAGAACAAACGGGAAACTGTTCAACCTCTGTCACCTCCGCTCCAGATCCAAGGTCATCCCATCCTCTGTCATCAAATTACAGTACGCAGATGACACTTGCGTCTGCGCACACTCGGAGGTCGAACTCCAAACCATCGTTAACACCTTCACCGAAGCGTACGAGAGCATGGGCCTTACACTAAAGATCCGTAAGACAAAGGTCCTCTACCAACCTGCCCCCGCCACACAGTACTGCCCCCCGATTATCAAAATCCACGACGAGGCCTTGGACAACATGGACCACTTTCCATACCTCAGGAGCCTACTGTCAACAAGGGCAGACGTCGATGACGAAGTCCAACACCACCTTCAGTGTGCCAGTGCAGCATTCAGTTGCCAGAGGAAGAGAGTGTTTGAAGTCCAGGACCTCAAACCTGGCACCAAGCTAATGGTCTACAGAGCAGTAGTGATTCCCGCCCTCCTGTATGCTTCAGAGACATGGACCATGTACAGCAAGCACCTCAAAGCACTGGAGAGGTACCACCAACGCTGCCTCCACAAGATCCTGCAAATCCATTGGCAGCATAGGCGCACCAACATCAGTGTTCTCGCTCAGGCCAACAACCCCAGCATCGAAGCTTTGACCATGCTCGATCAGCTTTGATGGACGGGCCACATCGTCTGCATGCCCGATACGAGACTCCCAAAACAAGCGCTCTACTCAGAGCTCCGACACGGCAGGAGAGCCCCAGGTGGGCAGAGGAAACGCTTCAAGGACACCCTCAAAACCTCCTTGAAAAAGTGTAACATCCCCTCCGACACCTGGGAATCCCTGGCCTAAGACTGCTCAAAGTGGAAGAGAAGCATCCGGGAAGGCGCCAAACATCTCGAGTCTCTGGAGCAAGCGGATGCCAAGGGCAAACAGCGGAAGGCGCGCACGTCAACCCAAGCACCCCACCCACCTGCCGCTTCAACCACCGTCTGCCCTACCTGTGACAGAGACTGTAGGTCCTGCATTGGACTCATCAGTCACCTGAGAACTCACTTTTAGTGTGGAAGCAAGTCATCCTCAGTTCCAAGGGACTGTCTAAGAGAGAAAAAGAAATGGCAATGGCAGAATGATCGACAGCTGCCATGTGAGAGAGAGAAAAAAAAATAGGGGCAGAGGTTATGGTATGAAATGGTTGAACTTGATGTTGAGTCCAGAAGGCTGTAAAGTGCCTAATCGAAAGATGAGGTGCTGTTCCTCGAGCTTACGTTGAGCTTCACTAGAACAGTGTAAGAGGCCGAGGACAGAGAGGTCACAGTGGGAGTGGAGCAGAGAATTAAAATGACAGGTGACCGGAAGCTCAGGGTCACCCTTACGGACTGAACGGAGGTGTTCCACAATGTAGCATTTATCAGACGAACCCAACATAAAGAGGAGCGTTATAATGTGTAGGTTTTTTAATGTGTATTTCCAAGTGTTTTTATTGCTGTTTTACCTTTTAAACTACATACTGCTGATTGGAGTTTTGGGAAGTTGAAAAGCAGGCTTTGCCTTTACCAAATAAAGAGAGCATCTTGCATTATCTTCCTATAGTTTTTCAGCATATTAGTCATTGGCTTGAAGTACTAAGCATTTCGGCGGTGTTAACATATTGGCCCAGAATTTGCTGGAGCGGGAATCTTGTGACAGGGCATCTGAAGTTAAACTTTTTACCTCACCATTCAGCTCTCAAATTATTTGTCCTGTAAGTTGCTGGATGTGCGAGCTGATAACGGCAAGGCGAGGGCAACAGGGCATCCGGGACCTCAGGGAACGATGGAACCAACAGTCTATCTTTTTAACCAATGAGATTTAGGGATTGAGAAAGTGTGAAGGAATAGCCATGATTCAGAGAAATACATGATACCATGAACAGATTTCTAATATTATTAATAAAAGACATACTGGGTTTAAAAGACACAAGTCTCAGTAGACAAGGCTGTGAACAGAAATACAGGCTTCTGAGATAAAGATCAGTTGATAACAAAGTTGTAAACAGGCTTTGAAATGGGAAAGGGATATTGACCAAGAAACTAAGACCCTATTGAAAAGCAAAGACTTGCTTCCGAAGAGTCTAGAGTTTGGGTGTAACACAATGAGAAGACCCAGTTTACGTGTTAAGAGCTAACACGTTGGAACAGAAACACAAACATTAAAAGAGGCATGTGCCTTTGAAAACATGACATCAAGTAAAAGAAACAACTGCTGGTCAAATAGTTCTATGTTAAACTTGGAAAACAGGAAACATAAGATTAAATATGCAACCAATTGAGATAGCTAGAAATGCATGAACCACCCTGATCAAAGTGTCTTTAATTTAGATATAGTAAAAACCATACCAAGAAGACTTTGAAGATATGACTTCAATAGAGACACCAAGCAATTGCATTGTGTTTGTACTGAACATGGAGCAGTAAGGAAAGACACAGGGGGAAAAATTCAGTTGGTAGCACCACCTGTTAGCGCTAAGTGGGGCACAAACCAACTAGCGCCTGGGCGCGGTGATATCTGCGCCTCTCGCGAAATTGATCGGACATTTTGCGGCGGCGCTAAACACTACTGCCACGATCTCCTGTGCCGGCAGATCGTGACGTCAGTCGAGTGCGCAACGCCCCGGTAGCGCCCCGGACTGGAAATTGAGTGGCGCCCCCTGCCTTAACACCTGCCGCTAGCAATGACAGGTTGAGGGGAGCGTTTTGCAGTCGGGAAGGGACTGGGGGAGCGCTATTTAAAGGCGACCGCTTCCTGCCTTTTTTTGTTGGTGACATTTTTGCACCATGCATTCTGAGAGAGAGAGAGAGAGAGACTTCTGGAGAGATTCTACACTGTGTGAAGGAGTTTTGCATACTGAGCAGCACTTTGCAGGTTCATTTTGATTTGCCCTTTCTTGTATCTATTTAGAAGAGACTGTGGGGGCTGCACTCTGAGCTCTTTCCCTGGGTCTCTCCACTGTTCTTTCCAGCAGATTTGATGTACAGGTCTCTCCAGGCCGAGACTCAAGGCTGCAATGAACAGGATGTGGATGGAGAGCAAGATAAACCCTCCCCTTTAAGATAAAAACAGAAAATGCTGGAGAAACTCAGCAGGTCAAGCAGCATCTGTGAAGAGAGAAACAGAGTTAACGTTTCAGGTCGATGGCCATTCATCAGAACTCCCCTTTAAGAATTGGCCGGTGCCAGTGTGTCTGTGTTCCATTACTGACTGAAATCACATGAGCTTCGCCAGCGCTCTGAGGTAGCGCCTCGCTCCTTGGCCTTTGCGCCTTAAGACAGATGTGAAGCGCCTGATTTAGCGCTCCAATCACCTCCAGGGGCAAGAGAGGCGAATTTTGCAGTCGGCGACGCTAATTTGCGCCGGGCGCTAATTTTTGCGCCCGGCCGATAATTGCGCCCCAAATGGGGCGATACCGAATTTCTCCCCCACAATGTCTGCAAAAAAGCAGTTAAGCCAATATTAAGAATCTTCGATAAGAATGACATCAAATAAAAAACTATAGCTGTCATTGTTTTTATGATGGTTTTTGGAACACCTAAAGGTAGAGAAATAATTATGCATGCAATAGTTGAATTGATAGTAAGAACAGAAAGCATTCGAAAGAGGTAGCAATAAAGACAATTAGCTAACATCAGCAGAGAACATCAAAGAAGAAACTACTGCCAAAAGGGTATAAAAATAAGACCTTTTTTACAGAAGTCAGGAGACGCTGAACGGGCAGGGCGTTTCTCAACTTTCCAGAGACATCTCTGTAAGTCTTTAACTATGAGTCTCGGGAAGTCAGGTTGATTTTTGGTGGATGTTCTGGATTTAGAAATAAGTAAGAAATAAGAAATGTAATGAAGTAAAGATTTGAGAATAAGGATCTCTGAGAAATAAGAAATGTAAGCTAACTGTATTTTGAATTGTTAATGTTGCGACTGATTCAACAGATGTTAATTGAATGTCGGCTCTTAAATAAAACTATATATTTTTATGAATTAATGTCAAATCAAGTACAGAAAGAGAAATAAAGAGAGGGAAAGAAAGATTGGAATAAGAAAGAGAAAAAGAGAGACAGGAAGGAAAAGTAAGAAAAGAATTTTAAATGTAATTTTTTAATTAAAAACATTTCTTATATATTTTTAGAATTGTCTCAAAGAGTAATTCTGTATAAACTCGCGAACCCACAAATTCTGTACACTCTTTTGTAAGGAGTTGCAGAATTCTGGGGGGTATTCCGGACCCTTATAATATCCGGAAGGTTAGTCTAGTTCAACTTATTAAAAGTGCTATCCGGAGGACGGTAACATCTTTAGTCGTTCCTTTCCTTTAGGGAGAGATAGCCTGAACCTTTAGACCCATTTAAGCGTCTTATGGAATTCGGCTATCTCTAACTTAAGTTGAAGACGAACATCTGGGGAATACGCCTGATCTGGGATAGCCCAAAAGGGCTAGGACTGTAATTATCCCTTCAAAAGAAACAGAGGAACAACAGAGAAGGAGGGTAAATTAGAGTGGGTGAATTAATGTCAAATCAAGTACAGAAAGAGAAATAAAGAGAGGGAAAGAAAGATTGGAACGAGAGAAAAAGAGAGACAGGAAGGAAAAGAAAAGAATTTTAAATGTAATTTTTTAATTTAAAAAATTTCTAACAACAATTTACTACCTTTAGCAATGAGACGCCACAGTTTAAATTGCGCCCTTTCTGGGCCGGAGAGGTTGACTGGCATTGCAGGAACTTGCGTAAATGCAGTAACTTTATGAAACTCACAGGGAGGTTGAGATTTAACTGCCATTTTTGCGAGGCTATCGGTGGAGTGGCGCAAATCATCCAGCCACTTGTGGCTATTCGCAATTAACAGGGTATCTCTTCGTCAGAAGTTGCTGGACGATTTACACATTAATAACGACGAGCACCATTAAGCAAATTCTGGGCCATAGAATTGTTACAGCACAGTAGGAGGCCATTTGGCCCATCGAGCCCGTGCCGTCTCTCTGCAAAAGCCCTTCAGCTAGTCCCACTCCCCTGCCCTTTCCTCTTAGCCCTGCAAATGTTTTTCCTTCAGGTACTTATCTAACTCCCTTTTGAAAGCCATGATTGAATCTGCCTCCACCACCCTTTCAGGCAGTGCATTCCAGATCCTAACCACTCGCTGCGTAAAAAAGTTTTTCCTCATGTCGCCTTTGGTTCTTTTGCCAATCACCTTAAATCTGTGTCCTCTGGCTCTCGACCCTTCTGCCAATGGGAACAGTTTCTCTCTATCTACTCTGTCTAGACCCCTCATGATTTTGAGCAACTCTATCAAATCTCCTCTCAATCTTCTCTGCTCGAAGAACAACCCCAGCTTCTCCAGTCTATCCACGTAATTGAGTCCCTCATCCCTGGAATCATTCTTGTAAATCTTTTCTGCACCCTCTCTAAAGCCTTCAAATCTTTCCTAAAGTGGTGCCCAGAATTGGACACAATACTCCAGTTGTGGCCAAACCAGTGTTTTATACAGGTTCATCATAACTTTCTTGCTTTTGTACTCTATGCTTCTATTTATAAAGCCCAGGATCCTGTATGCTTTTTTAACTGCTTTCTCAACCTGCCCTGCCACCTTCAACGATTTGTGCACATATACCTCGAGGTCTCTCTGTTCCTGCACTTCCTTTAGAATTGTACCCTTTAGTTTATATTGCCTCTCCTCGTTCTTCCTACGAAAATGTGTCACTTCGCACTTTTCTGCGTTAAAGTTCATCTGCCTCGTGTCCACCCATTCCACCAGCCTGTCTATATCCTCTTGAAGTCTATCCCTATCCTCCTCATTGTTCACTATACTTCCAAGTTTTGTGTCATCTGCAAATTTTGAAATAGTGCCCTGTACATCCAAGTCCAAATCATTAATATATATCAAGAAAAACAGTGGTCCTAATACTGACCCCTGGGGAACACCACTGTATACCTTCCTCCAGTCTGAAAAATCATTCACTACTACTCTCTGTTTCCTGTCACTTAGCCAATTTCATATCCATGCACCCGCTGTCCCTTTTATTCCATGGGCTTCAACTTTGCTGGCAAGCCTATTATGTGGCACTTTATCAAACGCCTTTTGGAAGTCCATGTACACCACATCAACTGCATTGCCCTCATCAACCCTCTCTTTTACCTCATCAAAAAATTCAATCAAGTTAGTTAAACACGATTTGCCTTTAACAAATCCGTGCTGGCTTCCCTTAATTAATCCACACTTGTCCAAGTGACTGTTAATTTTGTCCCGGATTATCGTTTCTAAAACCTTCCCCACCACCGAGGTTAAGCTGACTGGCCTGTAGTTGCTGGGTTTATCCATACACCCTTTTTTTTTGTATATGGAGTGTGAGAGGTTGCAGCCATTATTTGAAGGGGCTGCACTTCAGTGCCACGCTCCTGATCTTTGGTCACCTGGTGCGGAGGGGAGCGGGCAGGTCGGGGGACCTCCTCGTAGGCTCCTGGGCCTGGCCAAAGTGGCCATCAACTGGTCCAGGCAGTGGGCGGTCGAGGGGGTCGTTCGGCCCGACTGCCTGCCTCTCTTCCGCGGCCAAGTTCACGCCCGGGTGGCCCTGGAGATGGAGCACGTGGTGTCCGCCGGCACGATCGAGGTCTTCTGCAACCGGTGGGCACCGCAGGGACTGAAGTGCATCATCACCCCCGGCAACCAAATTTTAATTCAATTTCATAAGTTTCATTTAATGTTTTAAGTTTAGTTACAGTCTATTTGTTTATGGATTGCTCAAAAGAGTACACCCTGTTTTGAACAAGGGTGTAAACATTTGCAATTTTCCAGTCCTCTGGCATCACCCCTGTATCTATGGAGGATTGGAAGATTATGGCCAGTACCTCTGCAATTTTCACCTTTACTTCCTTCAGCATCCTAGGATGCATCCTATCCAGTCCTGGTGACTTATCTACTTTAAGTACAGCCAGCCTTTCTAGTGCCTCCTCTATCAATTTTTATCCCATCCAATATCTCAACCACCTCCTCTTTCACAATGACTTGGGCAGCATCTTCTTCCTTGGTAAAGACAAATGCAAAGCCGGAGCTGAGCGGCGGACCTGCGAGAGGCACAGAGTCAGCGAGAGGAGGATAAAAAGAGTGCGGAGAGGAGGCCTGGGACCGGAGCTGAGCGGCGGACCTGCGAGAGGCACAGAGTCAGCGAGAGGAGGATAAAAAGAGCGCGGAGAGGAGGCCTGGGACCGGAGCTGAGCGGCGGACCCGTGAGAGGCACAGAGTCAGTGTGAGGAGGATAAAAAGAGCGCGGTGAGGAGGCCTGGGACCGGAGCTGAGCGGCGGACCCGTGAGAGGCACAGAGTCAGCGAGAGGAGAGAGAGAAGTAAAAAGTAATCAAAGTGTGACATCACCAAAAAGCAGGTAAGTGATTGGTAGGTAAGTATTTCTCTTTTTTCCAAATTAATTTTTGTGGTTTATAGTTTCTAGGGTCTCTGTTGTGTAACAGGGAGTGCTGGTAAACAAGGGCCCGTGAGTATATCATTTAATTGTAGTGTAATTAGTGGTATTGATTTGATTCCAATTTAATTTGAATTAATTAAAGGGTAAGTCATGGCAGCACAGCTCAGACCCGTGGCATGCTCCTCCTGCACTATGTGGGAAATCAAGGACACTTCCTGTGTCCCTGACGACCATGTGTGCGGGAAGTGTATCCAGCTGCAGCTACTGACAGACCGCATTGCGGCGCTGGAGCTGCAAATGGATACATATTGGAGCATACACGATGCTGAGCACATCGTGGATAACATATTTAGGGAGTTGGTCACACCGCAGGTAAAGGCTGCACAGGCAGGAAGGGAATGCGTGAGCACCAGGCAGAGTAGTAGGCACAGGCAGGTAGTGCAGGGTTCCCCTGTGGCCATCCCCCTTTCAAACAGATATACCACTTTGGATATTGTTGAGGGGGATGGCTTATCGGGGAAGGCAGCAGCAGCCTACTTCCTGGCACCATGTCTGGTCCTGCTGCACAGGACAGGAGGAAAAAAGCGGGAGAGCTATAGTGATAGGGGATTCTATTGTAAGAGGAATAGATAGGCATTTCTGCAGCCACAAACGAGACTCCAGGATGGTATGTTGCCTCCTTGGTGCAAGGGTCAAGGATGTCTCAAAGCGGCTGCAGGGCATTCTGGAGGGGGAGGGTGAACAACCAGTTGTCATGGTGCATATAGGTACCAACGATATAGGTAAAAAATGGGATGAGGTCCTAAAAGCTAGGGAGTTAGGAGGTAAATTAAAAAATAGGACCTCAAAGGTAGTAATCTCAGTGCCACGTGCGAGTCAGAGTAGAAATAGAAGGATATTTCAGATGAATACGTGGCTAGAGGAATGGTGCAAGTGGGAGGGATTCAAATTCCTGGGACATTGGAACTGGTTCTGGGGGAGGTGGGACCAGTACAAACTGGATGGTTTGCACCTGGGCGGGACCAGAACCGATGTCCTAGGGGGAGTGTTTGCTAGTGCTGTTCGGGAGGGCTTAAACTAAAATGGCAGGAGGTTGGGAACCTGTGCAGGGAGACAGAGGAAGGGGAAGCAAGGATAGAAGCAAAAGACAGGAAGGAGAAAAGCAAAAGTGGAAGGCAGAGAAATCAAGGGTGTAAATCAAACAGGGCCACAGTAAGTAATAATTCTAAAAGGACTAAGAGTGTTAAAAAATCAAGCCTGAAGACTTTGTGTCTTAATGTGAGGAGCATTTGTAAGAAGGTGGATGAATTAGCTGCGCAAATAGATGTAAACGGATATGATATAATTGGGATTATGGAGACATGGCTCCAGGATGACCAAGTCTGGGAATTCAACATCCAGGGGTATTCAATATTCAAGAAGGACAGGAAAAAAGCAAAAGGAGGTGGGGTAGCATTGCTGGTTAAAGAGGAGATTAACACAATAGTAAGGAAGGATATTAGCTCTGATGATGTGGGCAGAGCGGAGAAATACCAAAGGGCAGAAAACGTTAGTGGGAGTTGTATACAGTCCCCCAAACAGTAATGCTGAGGTTGGGGATGGCATTAAATGGGAAATTAGAGACACGTGCAATAAGGGCACAGCAGTTATCATGGGTGACTTTAATCTACATATAGATTGGGCTAACCAAATTAGTAACAATACTGTGGAGGAGGAATTCCTAGAATGTATACGGGATGGTTTCCTGGACCAATATGTCGAGGAACCAACTAGAGATCAGGCCATCTTAGATTGGGTATTATGTAATAGGAAAGGATTAATTAGCAATCTTGTTATGCGAGGCCCCTTGGGGAGGAGCGATCATAATATGATCGAATTCTTCATTAAGATGGAGAGTGAAGTAGTTGACTCAGAGACTAGGGTCCTGAATTTAAATAAAGGAAACTACGATGGTATGAGGCACGAGTTGGCTAGAATGGATTGGGGAATGTTACTTAAAGGGTTGACGGTGGATAGGCAATGGCAAACATTTAAAGATCGCATGGATGAACTACAGAATTTGTTCATCCCTGTTTGGCATAAAAATAAAACAAAAAAGGTGACTCAACCGTGGCTAACAAGGGAAATTAGGGGTAGCATAAGATCCAAGGAGAGGACATATAATTTGGCCAGAAAAAGCAGCAAACCTGAGGATTGGGAGCAGTTTAGGATTCAGCAAAGGAGGACAAGGGGATTAATTAAGAGGGGGAAAATAGATTATGAGAGTAAGCTTGCAGGGAACATAAAAACTGACTGTAAAAGCTTCTATAGATATGTGAAGAGAAAAAGATTGGTGAAGTCAAGCGTAGGTCCCTTACAGTCAGAATCAGGGGAATTTATAATGGGGAACAAAGAAATAGCAGACCAATTAAATACATACTTTGGTTCTGTCTTCACAAAGGAGGACACAAATAGCCTCCCAGAGATGTCGGGGAACATAGGGTCTAATGAGAGGGAGGAATTGAATGAAATCAGTATTTGTAGGGAAATGGTGTTAGGGAAATTGACGGGATTGAAGGACGATAAATCCCCAGGGCCTGATAATCTACATCCTAGGGTACTTAAGGAAGTGGCCCTAGAAATAGTTGATGCATTGCTGGTCATCTTCTAAAATTCTATAGACTCTGGAACAGTTACCATGGATTGGAGGATAGCTAATGTAACCCCACTATTTAAGAAAGGTGGTAGAGAGAAAACAGGGAATTATACACATCGGTAGTGGGGAAAATGCTAGAGTCCATTATAAAAGATGTAATAGCACAGCACTTGGAAAACAGTGACAGGATCGGACAAAGTCAACATGGATTTACAAAAGTTAACTCATGCTTGACTAATCTACTGGAATTTTTTGAGGATGTAACTGGTAGAATAGATAAGGGAAAACCAGTGGATGTGGTGTATTTTGACTTTCAGAAGGCTTTCGATAAGTTCCCGCATAAGAGATTAGCGTGCAAAGTTAAAGCACACGGGATTGGGGGTAAGGTACTGTCTTGGATAGAGAACTGGTTGGCAGACAGGAAGCAAAGAGTTGGAATAAAAGGGTCTTTTTCCGAGTGGCAGGCAGTGACTAGTGGGGTACCGCAGGGATCGGTGCTAGGACCCCAGCTATTCACAATATATATATAAATGATCTAGATGAGGGAACTAGATGTAATATCTCCAATTTTGCAGATGACACATAGAAACATAGAAGATAGGAGCAGGAGTAGGCCATTCGGCCCTTCAAGCCTGCTCCGCCATTCAATGAGATCATGGCTGATCATCCAAATTCAGTACCCTGTCCCTGCCTTCTCCCCATATCCCTTGATCCCTTTAGCTTTAAGAAATATATCCAACTCTTTCTTGAATATTTTTAATGAACTGGCCTCCACTGCCCTGTGTGGCAGAGAATTCCACAGGTTCACCACTCTCTGGGTGAAGAAATTCCTCCTCATTTCAGTCCAAAATGGCTTACCCCTTATCCTTAGACTATGACCCCTGGTTCTGGACTCCCCGGCCATCAGAAACATCCTTCCTGCATCTAGTCTGTCCAGGCCTGACAGAATTTTATAGGTTTCGATGAGATCCCCTCTCAATCTTCTAAACTCCAGTGAGTATAAGCCCAATCGACACAATCTCTCCTCATACGTCATTCCTGCCATCCCAGGTATCAGCCTGGTGAATCTTCGCTGCACTCCTTCCATGGCAAGAATGTCCTTCCTCAGGTAAGGTGACCAAAACTGCACACAATACTCAAGGTGTGGTCTCACCAAGGCCCTGTACAACTGTAGCAAGACATCCTTGTTCCTGTACTCGAACCCTCTTGCTACGAAGGCCAACATACCATTTGCCTTCTTAACCGCCTGCTGCACCTGCATGCTTACTGATGTAAGAAAAGGAGTCTTACACATCAAGTAACTTTAAGGTAAGCTTTAAGCAACTTACAAACACACTATATACAAGAGAGGTCTTTACCATGCCTCTGGTAGAAGCCCCTTACAATACTGAACAGTCCAGTATTTATACCAGTCCAACAGGAAGTGACATGTGACAGGAAGTGAGGTATGTACACAGTTCATAGTTCACAGGAAGTGATGACATAACTTCCCGGAAGTTATTATTATTATCACATTCTTCCCTCCTGCAGGATTAGGAGGCTGTGGTCTACCTTTTGTTCCGCAGCCGCCGAACGAGGAAGAGTCGCACCCGTTTGGGTTCCCGTCGTAGAGGGTCGCTGGTCCGCTTACATGCGGTTGGCCATTGGTCAGAGTCTGTGTGGCCTGGATTACCCTGTGAAGGGTCGGGGAGATCATGGCTCCGTGTACGAGCCCCAATAGGTTCAAAGTCGGACTGCCTCTGTTCAGAGGGAGGTGCAGAGCTGGTCTGTGGCGGATCAGTACTTTCATGCGCGGTACTGGGAGGGTCGCAACTTTGAGTACGGGGTTCTACTGGCACCAAGCTAGTTGGTGTCCGATCAGGATCCTGGAGAGGGGTACCCGATAGGTCCCAAGAGTTTCCTGGTGAAATGCCATCACCCGATGTCCTACTAGGTCCTGGTGGGCAGGGAGCCAGATCCCGTAATGATACGGTAGATTCTCGGCCGTCAGAATATCGTATGTTTGCATAGGTTGGGTTGGCATCGGTTAGTTCGACCTCGTCTACGAGAGGGTCATTTTTAGACGTCCGAACGTATCTTCGGAGTAATACAGGTCCAGGAGTAGTTAGCCATGACGGGAGTGATGTCCCATGAGATGAGCGACGCTGGAATCCAAAGAACCGCTCATGAGGTGTAGTATTTGTGGCTGTAGAAAGCAGGGACCGTATAGAGTGCAATGCATCCGGAAGCACTGTTTCCCATTGCTGGTCTGGTAGGCCCCGAGATCTTAAAGCGAGACGTACGGAATTCCAGATGATACCGTTATACCTCTCTACCTGCCCATTTCCGATGGGATGGTATGATGTTGTTTTGCTTGTAGCAATTCCCCATTCTGAGAGGTAGTCCTTGAGTTCCCTTGACATAAAGGATGGACCCCGATCTGAGTGAATATAAGCCGGCATGCCACAGAGAGAAAATACCTGCTCAAGGCAGCAGATTACTGTGGACGCCAGTATATTGGAGCAGGGGAAGGCAAACGGAAAACGTGAATATTCGTCGATCATGGTGAGCAAATATGTGTTCCGAGTTGAAGAGGGCACTGGGCCCTTAAAATCGATGCTAAGTCGTTGCATCGGTTGGGTTGCATGTATGAGTATACCATCTGAGGGGCGGAAGAACTGAGGTTTTAATTCCGCACAAAGCCGGCATTCTGAGCATATTTTCTTTACATCTCCAGTGGAAAAAGGGAGATTCCGTGATCGTACGAAATGTAGCATGCGCGTAACGCCAGGATGACACAATCCATTGTGGACATCCATGAGAGTCGACGACGACATAGTGGAGCAGAATGCCCGTGTGAGGGTGTCCGGGGCCACATTCTCCTTGCCTGGCCGACAGAGAATGGTATAACCAAAAGAGGCCAGTTCCATCCTCCAAAGTTGTATTTTATTATTCTTAATTTTGGTTCGTTTTCGATTATCGAGCATGAAGGCGACTGATCGTTGGTCCGTGATTAATGTAAAGTGCTGGCGAGCTAGAAAATGGTTCCACTTCCGTACTGCCTCTATGATGGCTGTGGCTTCCTTCTCAACCGGAGGATAATGTAGCTCGGCACCTTGTAAGGTCCTGGACATAAATGCTACAGGACGACCTTCCTGATTCAGAGTAGCCGAGATCGCCACCTCCGAGGCATCACATTCAACCACGAAAGGGAGATTCTCATCGATGGAGTGAAGAGCCGCTTTCTCCAACTGTTTTTTTGAGAAGGTTAAAGGCTGCAACAGCTGCTGTTCCCAGTGGAAATGATCTAGCATACAGCAAGGGTTGGATTTTGTCCGAAAAATGAGGAATCCATTTAGCGTAGTATGCAAACAGACCGAGAGCCCGACGTAAAGAAGCCGGATTCTTAGGTGACGGGAGCTCTTGGAGCGGGCGAAGTCTTTCTGGGTCTGGCTTAATGATACCATTGCCTACGCAGTAGCCAAGGATGTTGATGGTCGGTTGCGACTCAACAGATTTGGATTCATTCAGGGTTAAATTACGGCGATGGAGGGCATCCCGAAATTTTTGGAGGTTGGCGTCGTGTTCCTGTTGATCGTGACCTGCAATGGTAATGTTATCAAGATAGGGAAAAGTATCCCTTAGGTTTTCCTGTTTAACCAGGCCATCCATTGCCCGTTGGAAGACAGCCACTCCATTAGTAACCCCGAATGGGAGGCGATGAAATTGGTACAGCCGTCCATTAGCCTCAAAGGCCGTGTACTGCTTATCTGAGACCTTCAAGGGTACCTGATGATAGGCACTTTTTAAGTCGTAAGTTGAGAACACTTTGTATTCGGCCAGTTTATTAAACATATCATCAATGCGTGGCAATGGGTAGGCGTCCAAGTCAGTATATTGATTGATGGTTTGCGAATAATCAATGCATAGTCGCTGTTTGTGAGGTTTTAGAGGGTTCTTGACAATGACGACTTGAGCCCGCCAGGGCGATGAACATGGTTCGATGATATCCTCTGCTAGAAGTCGAGAGATTTCAGCCTCAATAAAAGATTGGTCTTCCGGATTAAAGCGCCGCGATTTCGTTATTATTGGTTTGCATCGAGGCGGAATACTGGCAAATAATGAGGGTTCATCCAGTGAAGCTGCTGATAATGCACAAAACGGTAATTTAGACGGTATATTAGAAATAGTAAGACCAGGTTTGGATCCGCCGAACTCAATAGTGAGTTTCTTATGCTGTTTCTGGCAATCCAGCCCTAAGAGGAGATCACTACATAAGTCCTTGAGTACCGAAAGTCGGGTGGAGGGATACATGCGACCATTAAGTGTCATATCAACAATACAAAAGCTGGAGATTCTGGTATTCAGTGATGACTGAGCCATCGCAATTGCCTGGTCCGATGGGAAGACGTGTAGTTTCAATTTCGCAACAATCTGTTCCTTAATGAAACTATCAGTACTTCCTGAGTCAATTAAGGCATCTAAGGTATGCCCTTTAATTGAAACTTTTGTAGCTGCATGAGACAGGTTCTGTGGGCAAGCAGCTATAATTGGTGTCGTTGCACAGAGAGTGGCTAAAACTCTCGGTGTGCTTCTTCGGGAGCGAGCTCAAGAGGAAGCTTGATAGGTCCTAGCTGGAGCATCCTGATAGGCCCTAATTGGGGCAGTTCGGTAGGCCTTAGCTGGATTGGCCCTCGTAGAAGCCCTTGATAGGCAAACTTTAGCAAAGTGTCCTTTTTTTTTGCAATAACTGCAGATTGCATTGCGAGCAGGGCAGGTTTTCCTAGGGTGAAAAGCATCTCCACAAAAGAAGCATTCCCTCCTAGATTGCCAAGAGGCTGCTAAAGTGGGGTCATCCTCCTCTTCTTCATCAGAATTATCAGAATTAGATTCCCCCATGATAGGGTTCACCTGAGACCGCTTGAATTGTCTGGTTGCAGTTACAGCAGCAGATCGAGATCTGGGTAGCTGATAGAGGTCTGCATTTCTCTTTGCCAAATCCAGAGAACAAGCTAGGTCAAAAGCTTTTTGTAGCTCAAGTGTTTTACTTTCCAGTAGACGCTGGCGTATAAATGGAGAGGCAATCCCGCAGATGAAAGCATCACGAATCATTTCTTCGCGGTACAGCTCAGCTGAGGCTGCCTGAAAGTTACAATCTATGCTGAGCCTGCGAAGTTCTATAAGGAATTCGTTAATCGATTCCCCTGGCCCTTGTTGGGCTGTGGCCAGTAGATGTCTAGCATAGACCTCATTTGGGGTCTTGGCATACAGTTTCTTAAGTGCCCGAATCACCTCATCGTAATTATCCCATTCATCAACATATTCGAACACTTTTGGGGTTACATAGTTGATAAGTATCCTCAATCTAGTAGGAGCATCCGCTTCACATTCATCCAGAAAATTCTCAAAAGTACGGTACCAATGCTTCCATACCCTGCCAGCTGCTGGTGTATTCGGGTCCAAGTCCAGACGAATAGGTCTAAGGATTCTCTCCATGATGGGTGGTTCCCTGGATCCTTAACTCCGAGTTTGTCCGAAGGTCTAGTATTTGTGAGTGTAAATACTAAGTTGCTTAAATTGATGTAAGAAAAAGGAGTCTTACCATCAAGTAACTTTAAAGTAAGCTTTAAGTAACTTATAAACACACTATATACAAGAGGTCTTTACCATGCCTCTGGTAGAAGCCCCTTACAATACTGAACAGTCCAGTATTTATACCAGTCCAACAGGAAGTGACATATGACAGGAAGTGAGGTTTGTACACAGTTCATAGTTCACAGTTCACAGGAAGTGATGACATAACTTCCCGGAAGTTATTATTATTATCACACTTACCTTCAGCGACTGCTGCACAAGAACACCCAGGTCTCTTTGCACTTCCCCTTCTCCCAATCTATTGCCATTCAAATAATAATCTGCCTTCCTGTTTTTGCCACCAAAGTGGATAACCTCACATTTATCCACATTATAGTGCATTTGCCATGTTTCTGCCCAATCACCCAACCTGTCCAAATCGTACTGGAGTTTCACGACATCCTTCTCACAGCTTACCCTCCCACCCAGCTTTGTGTCGTCTGCAAATTTGGAGATATTACATCCAATTCCCTCGTCCAGATCATTAATATATATTGTGAACAGCTGGGGTCCTAGGACCGATCCTTGCGGTACCCCACTAGTCACTGCCTGCCACTCGGAAAATGACCCGTTTATCCCAACTCTTTGCTTTCTGTCCGCCAACCAGTTCTCTATCCAAGTCAGTACCTTGCCCCCAATCCCATGTGCCTTCATTTTGCACGCCAATCTCTTATGTGGGACCTTATCGAAAGCCTTCTGAAAGTCCAAATACACCACATCCACTGGTTATCCCTTATCTATTTTACCAGTTACATCCTCAAAAAATTCCAGTAGATTAGTCAAGCATGATTTACCTTTTGTAAATCCATGTTGACTTTGTCCGATCCTGTCACTGCTTTCCAAGTGCTCTGCTATTACATCTTTTATAATAGACTCTAGCATTTTCCACACTACTGATGTCAGGCTTACCGGTCTATAATTCCCTGCTTTTTCTCTACCACCTTTTTTGAATAGTGGGGTAACATTAGCTTCCCTCCAATCCATGGGTACTGTTCCAGAGTCTATCGAGTTCTGGAAGATGACCAGCAATGCATCTACTATTTCTAGGGCCACTTCCTTAAGTACCCTGGGATGTAGATTATCAGGCCCTGGGGATTTATCGGCCTTCAGTCCCATCAATTTTCCTAACACCATTTCCCTACAAATACTGATTTCTTTCAGTTCAACCCTTTCATCAGACCCAATGTTCCCCGGCATCTCTGGGAGGTTATTTGTGTCCTCCTTTGTGAAGACAGAACCAAAGTATGTATTTAGTTGGTCTGCCGTTTCTTTCACAGAATCACAGAAACCCCACAGTGCAGATAGAGGCCATTTCGGCCCATCGAGCCTGCACCGACACATATCCCACCCGATCCCCGTAACCCCTACACCAACACATGTCCCACCCTATCCCTGTAACCCCACGTATTTAATCCCCCTAACACTAAGGGTCAATTTATCATAGCCAATCAACCTAACCCGCACATCTTTGGACTGTGGGAGGAAACCGGAGCACCTGGAGAAAACCCACGCAAACACGGGGAGAATGTGCAAACTCCACACAGACAGTCGCCCGAGGCCGGATTCGAACCCGGGTCTCTGGCGCTGTGAGGCAACAGTGCTAACCACTATGCCACCGTGCTGCCCTTTGTTTCCCATTTTAAATTCCCCTGATTCTGACTGCAAGGGACCTACGCTTGACTTCACCAATCTTTTTCTCTTCACATATCTATAAAAGCTTTTACAGTCAGTTTTTATGTTCCCTACTAGCTTACTGTCGTATTCTATTTTCCCTTTCTTGATTAATCCCTTTGTCCTCCTTTGTTGAATCCTAAACTGCTCCCAATCCTCAGGATTATTGCTTTTTCTGGCCAATTTATATGTCCTCTCCTTGGATCTTATGCTATCCCTAATTTCCCTTGTTAGCCACGGTTGAGTCACCTTTTTTGTTTTATTTTTATGCCAAACTGGGATGAACAAATTCTGTAGCTCATCCATTCAGTCTTTGAATGTTTGCCACTGCCTATCCACCGTCAACCCTTTGAGTGCCATTCCCCAAAGCTGGGTGGGCGTGTGTGCTGTGAGGAGGATGCAGAGAAACTCCAGTATGATTTGGACAGGTTGGGTGATTGGGCAGATGCATGGCAAATGCAGTATAATATGGATAAATGCAAGGTGGCAAAAACAGGAAGACAGATTATTATCAGAACGGCAATAGATTGGGAAAAGGGGAAGTGCAACGAGACCTGGGTGTCCTTGTGCACCAGTCGCTGAGGGTAAGCATGCAGGCGCAGCAAGCTGTTAAGAAGGCAAATGGTATGTTGGCCTTCATAGCGAGAGGATTCGAGTACAGGAGCAAGGATGTCTTGCTGCAGTTGTACAGGGCCTTGGTGAGACCACACCTTGAGTATTGTGTGCAGTTTTGGTCACCTTATCTGAGGAAGGATGTTCTTACCATGGAGGGAGTGCAGCGAAAATTCACCAGACTGATACGTGGGATGGAAGGAATGACGTATGAGGAGAGATTGGGTCGATTAGGCTTATATTCGCTGGAGTTTAGAAGAATGAGAGGGGATCTCATTGAAACGTATAAAGTTCTAACAGGACTAGACAGACTAGATGCAGGGAGGATGTTCCCGATGGCGGAGGAGTCCAGAACCAGGGGTCACAGTCTAAAGATAAGGGGTAAGCCATTTAGGACAGAGATGAGGAGGAATTTCTTCACCCAGAGTGGTGAACCTGTGGAATTTTCTACCACAGAAGGCAGTTGAGGCCAATTCATTAAATATATTCAAGAAGGAGTTAGATATATTTCTAAAGGCTAAAGGGATCAAGGGATATTGGGAGAAAGCAGGGACAGGGTACTGAATTTGGATAATCAGCCATGATCTCATTAAATGGCCTACTCCTGCTCCTATCCTCTATGTTTCTAAAGTACTCATTTAGTACCTCAGCCATGCCCTCTGCCGCCATGCGTAGGTCTCCTTTTTTGGTCCCTAATTGGCCCACCCATCCTTTTACTACTCGTTTACTATTTATATATGCCTACAGAAGACTTTTGGATTCCTTTTTATATTAGCTGCCAATCTATTCTCATACTCCCTCTTTGCCCCTTATTTACATTTTCACTTTCTCTCTGAACTTTGTGTATTCAGCCTGGTTCTCGCTTGTATTCTCAACCTGACATCTGTCATACGTCCCTTTTTTCTGCTTTATCTTACTCTCTATCATCATCCAGGGATCTCTGTCTTTGGTTGCCGGAACCGATGTCCTAGGGGGAGTGTTTGCTAGTGCTGTGGGGGAGGGTTTAAACTAAAATAGAAGGGGGTTGGGAACCTGAGCAGGGAGACAGAGGAAAGGGAAACAAGGATAAAAGCAAAAGATAGGAAGGAGAAAAACAAAAGTGGCAGTCAGAGAAATCAACGGTTTAAATCAAACGTGGCCATAGTAAATAATAATTCTGATAGGTCTAAGAGCGTTAAAAAAACAAGCCTGAAGGCTTTATGTCTTAATGCGAGGAGCATTTGTAATAAGGTGGAAGAATTAGCTGCGCAAATAGAGGTAAACGAATATGATTTGGTTGGGATTACGGAACCGTGGCTCAAGGATGGCCAAGACTGGAAACTCAACATCCAGGGGTATTCGATATTCAGGAAAGATAGGCAAAAAAGGAAGGAGGGGTAGCATTACTGGTTAAAGAAGGGATTAACACAATTGTAATGAAGGATATTAGCTCTGATGATGTGGAATCTGTATGGGTAGAATTGAGAAATACTAAGGGGAAAAAAACATTAGTGGGGGTGGTATATAGACCTCCAAACGGTAACCGGAGGTTGGGGATGGCATTAAAAGGGAAATTAAAGAAGCGTGCAATAAGGGCACAGCAGTCATCATGGGTGACTTTAATCTACATATAGATTGGGCTAACCAAATTAGTAACAATACTGTGGAGGAGGAATTCCTGGAGTGTTTACGGGATGGTTTCCTGGACCAATGTGTCGAGGAACCAACCAGAGATCAGGCCATCTTAGACTGGGTATTATGTAACGAGAAAGGATTAGCAATCTTGTTGTACGAGGCCCCTTGGGGAGGAGCGATCATAATATGATCGAATTCTTCATTAAGATGGAGAATGAAGTAGTTGACTCAGAAACTAGGGTCCTCAATTTAAATAAAGGAAACTACGATGGTCTGAGGAGCGAGTGGGGTAGGACTGATTGGGGAATGGCACTCAAAGGGTTGATGGTGGATAGGCAATGGCAAACATTCAAAGACCGAATGGATGAACTACAGAAGTTGTTCATCCCAGTTTGGCATAAAAATAAAACAAAAAAGGTGACTCAACCGTGGCTAACAAGGGAAATTAGGGATAGCATAAGGTCCAAGGAGAGGACATACAAATTGGCCAGAAAAAGCAATAATCCTGAGGATTGGGAGCAGTTTAGGATTCAACAAAGGAGGACAAAGGGATTAATTAAGAAAGGGAAAATAGAATATGAGAGTAAGCTTGCAGGGAACATAAAAACTGACTGTAAAAGCTTTTATAGATATGTGAAGAGAAAAAGATTGGTGAAGTCAAGCGTAGGTCCCTTGCAGTCAGAATCGGGGGAATTTATAATGGGGAACAAAGAAATGGCAGACCAACTAAATACATATTTTGGTTCTGTCTTCACAAAAGAGGACACAAATAACCTCCCAGAAATACCGCGGAACATAGGGTCTGATGAAAGGGTGGAACTGAAAGAAATCAGTATTTGTAGGGAAATGGTGTTAGGAAAATTGATGGGACTGAAGGCCGATAAATCCCCAGGGTCTGATAATCTACATCCCAGGGTAGTTAAGGAAGTGGCCCTAGAAATAGTAGATGCATTGCTGGTCATCTTCCAGAACTCGATAGACTCTGGAACAGTACCCATGGATTGGAGGGTAGCTAATGTTACCCCACTATTCAAAAAAGGTGGCAGAGAAAAAGCGGGGAATTATAGACCGGTAAGCCTGACATCGGTCGTGGGGAAAATGCTAGAGTCTATTATAAAAGATGTAATAGCAGAGCACTTGGAAAGCAGTGACAGGATCGGACAAAGTCAACATGGATTTACAAAAGGTAAATCATGCTTGACTAATCTACTGGAATTTTTTGAGGATGTAACTGGTAAAATAGATAAGGGAGAACCAGTGGATATGGTGTATTTGGACTTTCAGAAGGCTTTCGATAAGGTCCCGCATAAGAGATTGGCGTGCAAAATTAAGGCACATGGGATTGGGGGCAAGGTATTGACTTGGATAGAGAACTGGTTGGTGGACAGAAAGCAAAGAGTTGGAATAAACGGGTCGTTTTCCGAGTGGCAGGCAGTGACTAGTGGGGTACCGCAAGGATCGGTCCTAGGACCCCAGCTGTTCACAATATATATTAATGATCTGGACGAGGGAATTGGATGTAATATCTCCAAATTTGCAGATGACACAAAGCTGGGTGGGAGGGTATGCTGTGAGGAGGATGTCGTGAAACTCCAGTACGATTTGGACAGGTTAGGTGATTGGGCAGAAACATGGCAAATGCACTATAATGTGGATAAATGTGAGGTTATCCACTTTGGTGGCAAAAACAGGAAGGCAGATTATTATTTGAATGGCAATAGATTGGGAGAAGGGGAAGTGCAAAGAGACCTGGGTGTTCTTGTGCACCAGTCGCTGAAGGTAAGCATGCAGGTGCAGCAGGCGGTTAAGAAGGCAAATGGTATGTTGGCCTTCGTAGCAAGAGGGTTCGAGTACAGGAACAAGGATGTCTTGCTACAGTTGTACAGGGCCTTGGTGAGACCGCACCTTGAGTATTGTGTGCAGTTTTGGTCGCCTTATCTGAGGAAGGACGTTCTTGCCATGGAAGGAGTGCAGCGAAGGTTCACCAGGCTGATACCTGGGATGGCAGGAATGACGTATGAGGAGAGATTGTGTCGATTGGGCTTATACTCACTGGAGTTTAGAAGATTGAGAGGGGATCTCATCGAAACCTATAAAATTCTGTCAGGCCTGGACAGACTAGATGCAGTAAGGATGTTCCCGATGGTCGGGGAGTCCAGAACCAGGGGTCATAGTCTAAGGATAAGGGGTAGGACATTTAGGACTGAAATTAGGAGGAATTTCTTCACCCAGAGAGTGGTGAACCTGTGGAATTCTCTGCCACAGAGGGCGGTGGAGGCCAGTTCATTAAATATATTCAAGAAAGAGTTGGATATATTTCTTAAGGCTAAAGGGATCAAGGGATATGGGGAGAAGGCAGGGACAGGGTACTGAATTTGGATGATCAGCCATAATCTCATTGAATGGCGAAGCAGGCTCAAAGGGCCGAATGGCCTACTCCTGCTCCTATCTTCTATGTTTCTATATTTACCCCTTGTGGGAATGTACCTCCACTGTACCTGAACCATCTCCTCTTTAAAGGCAGTCCCTTGTTCAATTTTTTAAAAATTTGTTTATGGAATGTAGGCGTCGCTGGCAAGGCCAGCATTTATTGCCCATCCCTAATTGCCCTTGAGAAGGTGGTGGTGAGCAGCCTTCTTGAACCGCTGCAGTCCGTGTGGTGAAGGTACTCCCACAGTGCTGTTAATTCCAGGATTTTGACCCAGCGACGATGAAGGATCGGCGATATACTTCTAAGTCAGGATGGTGTGTGACTTGGAGGGGAACTTGGAGGTGGTGGTGTTCCCACATGCCTGCTGCCCTTGTCCTTCTAGGTGGAAGAGGTCTCGGGTTTGGGAGGTGTTGCCGAAGAAGCCTTGGCGAGTTGCTGCAATGCATCTTGTAGATGGTACACATTGCAGCCACGGTACGCCGGTGGTGGAGGGAGTGAATGTTTAAGGTGGTAGATGGGGTGCCAATCAAGCGGGCTGCTTTGTCCTGGATGGTGTCGAGCTTCCTGAGTGTTGTTGGAGCTGCACTCATCCAGGCAAGTGGAGAGTATTCCATCACACTCCTTATTTGTGCCTTGTAGATGGTAGAAAGGATTTGGGGAGTCAGGAGGTGAGACACTTGCCACAGAATACCTAGCCTCTGGCCTGCTCTTGTTGCCACAATATTTATGTGGCTGGTCCAGTTAAGTTTCTGGTCAATGGTGACCCCCAGGGTGTTGATGGTGGGGGGTTCGGCAATGGTAATGCCAATGAATGGGAAGGGACAGTGGTTAGACTCTCGCTTGTTGGAGATAGTAATTGCCTGGCACTTCTGTGGCGCGAATGTTACCTGCCACTTATCAGCCCAAGCCTGAACGTCGTCCAGGTCTTGTTGCATGCAGACATTGACTGCTCCATTATCTGAGGAGTTGTGAATGGCACTGAACACTGTGCAGTCATCAGCGAACATCCCCATTTCTGACCTTATGTTGGAGGGAAGGTCATTGATGAAGCAGCTGAAGATGGTCGGGCCTAGGACACTGCCCTGAGGAACTCCTGCAGCGATGTCCTGGGGCTGTGATGATTGACCTTCAATTACAGTTTTGCCTGCCAATGTTTGATTCCAATTTACCCAGGCCAGGTCCGTTCTCAACCCACTGAAATTGGCCCTCCTCCAATTAAGTGTTTTGACTCTAGATTGCTCTTTGTCCTTTTCCATAGCTAACCTAAAACTTATGATACTGTGATCGCTGTTCCCTAAATGGTCCCCTATTGAAACTTGATCCACCTGACCCACATCATTCCCCAGAACCAGATCCAGCAATGCCTCCTTCCTCGTCAGGCTGGAAACGTACTGATCACTCTTCAGAAATTGTTTCCTCTCTCTGCCCTTTACACTATCACTATCCCAGTCTCTATTAGGATAATTGAAGTCCCCTTTATCAGTACTCTATAGTTCTTGCACCTCTCTGTAATTTCCCTGCAAATTTGCTCCTCTATATCCTTCCCACTAGTAGGTGGCCAACAGAATACACCTAGTAGTATAATGGCACCTCTATTGTTTCTTAACTCTAACCAAATAGATTCTGTCCTTGACCCCTCAGGACATCCTCTCTCTCCAGCACTGTAATAGAAAGAAACATAGAAAAATAGGAGCAGGAGTGAGCCATTCAGCCCTTCGAGCCTGCTCCACCATTCAATATGATCATGTCTGATCCTCTATCTCAATACCATATTCCCGCTCTCTCCCCATACCCCTTGATGCCTTTTGTGTCTAGAAATCTATCTATCTCCTTCTTAAATATATTTAGTGACTTGGCCTCCACAGCCTTCTGTGGTAGAGAATTCCATAGGTTCACCACCCTCTGAGTGAAGAAATTTCACCTCATCTCAGTCCTAAATGTCTTACCCTGTATCCTGAGACTGTGACCCCCTCGTTCAAGATCCCCCCCAGCCAGGGCAAACAACCTCCCTGCATCCAGTCTGTCTAGCTCTGTCAGAATTTTATACGTTTCAATGAGATCCCCTCTCATTCTTCTAAACTCTAGTGAATACAGGCCTGGTCGACCCAATCTCTCCTCATACGACAGTCCTGCCATCCCAGGAATCCGTCTGGTGAACCTTCGCTGCACTCCCTCTATGGCAAGTATATCCTTTCTTAGGTAAGGAGACCAAAACTGCACACAGTACTCCAGGTGTGGTCTCACCAAGGCCCTGTACAACTGTAGTAAGACATCCTTGCTCCTGTACTCAAATCCTCTTGCAATGAAGGCCAACATACCATTTGCCTTCCTAACTGCTTGCTGCACCTGCATGTTTGCTTTCAGTGACTGGTGTACAATATTTTCCTTAATCAATACTGCCACCCCACCTCCTTTCTTTCCTCCCCTATCTTTCCTGAACACCTTATATCCAGGATTATTTAGTACCGAATCCTGGCCTTTTCTGAGCCAGGTCTGTTATTGCCACAACATCATATTCCCATGTGGCTATTTGAGACTGCAGCTCACCCACCTTATTTACCACACTTCATGCACAGTAAACCTATCTTAGACCTTCTTGTATTTTCTGTTAGTCTGACCCCATCTAATACCGCACTAATTCTTACTCTAGTGCTTTCTGTATCGCCCACTCTTCTGTGCACTTTGTTTCTCCTTCCTACTGCTACATCCTGGTGCCCATCCCCCTGCCAAATTAGTTTAAACCCTCCCCAACAGCATTGGCAACCCCGCCCCCCTCATGAGGATATTGGTCCCGGCTCTGTTGAAAGGCAACCCGTCCGGCCTGTACAGGTCCCACCTCCCCCAGAACCAGTCCCAATGTCTCAAGAATCTAAAGCCCTCCCTCCTGCACCATCTCACCAGCCACGCTTCCATCTGCTCTATCCTCGTATTTCTAAACTCACTAGTGTATGGCACCAGGAGTAATCCGATTACTACCTTTGAGGTCCTGCTTTTTAATCTCTTTCCTAGCTCCCTAAAATCTGCCTGCAGGCCTCATTCCTCTTTCTACCTATATTGTTGATACTGATATGGACCACGAACTCTGGCTGTTCACCCTCTCCCCTCAGAATGTTCTGCAGCCGCTCAGTGACATCCTTGACACTGGCATCAGGGAAGCAACATAGCATCATGGAATCACGTCTGCGGCTGCAGAAACGCCTGTCTGTTCCCCTAACTATTGAATCCCCCGTCACTGTTGCTTTCCCGATCTTCCTCCTCACCCCCGTACAGCTGAGCCACCTGTAATACCGTGGACTTGGCTCTGGTTGTACTTCTCAGAGGAACCATCGCCCTCACCATACCGGTTAGAGAGTGAGACGCACCCAGGGGACTCCTGCACTACCTGGGCCTCCTTTTCTGTCTGGCAGTCACCCATTCCCTCTCTGCCTGCACTCTCTTAAGCTGCGGGATGACCACCTCCTGAAACGTGCTATCCACGTAGCTCTCAGCCTCACGGATGCACCAGTGACGCCAGCTGCTGCTCAAGCTCCAAAACCCAGAGCTTGAGCTCCTCCAGCTGACGACACTTCGTGCATATGTGGTTGTCCAGGACATGGGAATCATCCTGAATTTCCCACATGGCACAAGATGTGCATTCCATGGGACTGAGGTGACCTTTATTTAATAGACTATAAATTAACTTAGCAGAAATAAACTTAAAACTAAAACGAACTCACCAATCCTTTCCTTGTGCTGATGTCACTTTAGGTTTTTTTACTCCGACGTCACTCTTTCAAATTCTGCCTGTGTTGAGTTGCTCCCAGCTCCGCTCCTTCTGGTCTCAGGCCTGCTGTTCCGGCGCTATTTATGCCGCTCCGCTCCCGCTCCCGCTCAGCTCCTTCTGCAAGTACTCAGGGTGGCTCTGAAACAGAATCAGGCTATGTCCACGGGCTCACTTCATGCCATTCGGGACCGGTGGGCACTGCAAGGGCCATGTTGATTTATTGATGATAGGAATAATGCTATATTTTAACTTGAAGCACATGTTTTTAATTTGTTAGAACCAGTTGTTTTAGTGGTGCTCCTGAGTGGGCACTTGTTGGGGGATTAGTTGTTGTCCAGGCTTTTGGAGCACCAAATGCCACCTCACTGGTTCAAACAAAATATGCATGGTGCAACTGCCGTCTTACTGTGGACCGGTCCACAATCCAATCGAACGTCACTGTGTGAGGAAAGGGGGGAGGGGTGAACAGTGACAGAATGGGCGGAGCTAGCGCACATTGCCCCTGCCAATCAAACTACCGGTGAAACCATAGCAACCGGATTTACAGGCTGTCAATCAGAGAGCAGCGCTTCCTGCCGCGGCGGCTGCGATTGTGGTCCGTTCCCGTAATTTACAGATCTGAAACCTCACCCTCCCTGTGTGCCACCGTCCGTTCTTTATGCCTGCCGTTTAATGTATTGTTTGATGCAGGTGAGTGAAGCTGCGGGAATGTTAATGAAATTTTTTTTTTTTTTAGCCGTAGTTAGATTCGGTTAGGAACGAGTTAGCGAACCTAAAATGGCGGCCGTTAACGTTTGGCTAAGATTCGACTTTGTGTAGTAGTATCGTCAAAGAGAGTGCACGGCCTCCTTAATTCACTGCGGTTTGCACTGCCGCTTGTTTGGGAAGTCTTTTATCCCAGCATTTTCTGCCGGTAAATTGGAGTGCCGGTCCGTGCTGCTGAAGCCTGCCCGCGTAGGCCTGGAGTCACGTAGTTTCTTCAGGCACCATTGGTAACGTCACAAGTGTCAAGGGGCGGGAATCGACTTAAGACTCTTAAAGAGGCAACAGCCAGTGCCGGAGGGCTGCCCCAGGCTTCATGGGCTGTTTCTTTGGTACCATGGAACCGCACATAAAGGTTCCCATTAACCTGCATACATCTCAACTTGCTGATCTATTTGTTTTGAAGACTTAAAAAAAAAACTAGTTAGCATTTATAAAAATAAAAACAAAATGCTGGAAATACTCAGCAGGTCAGGCAGCATCTGTGGAGAGAGAGCAACAGTTTACCTTTCAGGTTGATGACCTTTGATCAGCACTTTTGTAGCAATTATAAAAGTTTTATCCCACAGTCATATTGAGGGGGTGGTGGGGAGACACTGCTGCAGATGCAAGACATAACCGTCAGACATTCTTTCAGCATTATAACAGTAAGTGGGTAGTTTGAAACCTGTTCTTCCCCCCCCCCTTAGCCACCAATTCCAACCCCACCTTGGCTACTGTCTTGGGTTGAACCAGACTTTTCACAACTTTGACGTCCTGTTTGACCCTGAGCTGAGCTGCTGGCCCCAAAAGCTCTCGTCACAAAGACTGCCTACTTTCACCTCTAATATTTCAGAACTCTGGCCTCTTGTGCATCTCCCACTTCCTACACCCTGCCGTTGGTGGCCATGCCTTCAGCCATCTGGGCCCTAAACTCTGAAATTCCCTTGCTCATCCTCTCCTTTAAGACAGTCCTTTTTTAAAAATGACCTCTGACCAAGGTTTTGCTTACTTGTCCTGATGTCTCTATCTTTGGGTCTGTCAATGTTTGTCTAATTACGCTCCTGTGAAGCGTTTTACTATGTTAATGGTACTGTAGAAGTTGTTGTTTTCTCATTACAGGGGTTGATTTGCTGTGTATTTCCAGCATTTTATTTTTATTTCAGATTTTCAGCACTTGCACAATTGCATTAAGTACAGTTTGTTCCAGAGGATTGTAAGAATAACCTAATTTTATGTTATAATTCTGTATGCATGCAAATTAGCTAGTCCCAAAAACAGCCCCAGAAAAGCTGATGATTCAAAAACAGATAATCACACTGTCTTATAATTTACTCATCATTCCATCACTTGTATTGAAAGAAAAAATACAAGTTTGGAGAGCCTGAAAGGGGTTAGGATGGTGAAGGGACATGATTAATTTTCTTGGGAGGTCATGGAGCATGTTTTTTTACAAACCTTTTATTTGGTGCATTTCAACATTGAACATGGGGATTGCAATTTTTATCTGAAAGCAATGGGTATTTGGTGAATTTTAGCAAAAACTACTCTCTAGTTGTCATTTCTTTATATTTCAGTAGCAGCAGATAATTATTAGTGAGATTTATTTTAAAAGTGCAAATAGAAGATTCAAACCTGATGTCTGGACCATTTCAGTCAGACTAGGTAGCAAATTTGGAATTGTGCACACTTAATGCTATTACCCCTCATCTCCACCCTCTCCCCATGGTAAGTGTTGATTAATATCTAGGGAGGTGGAGGGTAATCCACCTGGAAAATGTTCCCATTTTTGGATTTCAATGAACAACCAGATCATTTACTTATGCAAAAGCTACTTCAAAAGATATTTTACCTCCTCCCAATGCCATCCTACACCCTCCCAGTGGTCTGATCCACCCTTCCTCTGATCACTCTAATTCATGCTAATACTTTTCTCTTCCTCCATTCCTTCACTTAACCTTGGAACTCTGATTTCTCCTCCTCCCCATCTACTGCTTCTGGATTCTCGTATTCTCACTCTTTCTCTTCCCCCCCCCCCCCCCCCCCCCCAAAAGGGCTCCTATCTGATTCCTGTTGTCGTCACTGCGTTCACCAAAGTGATTGAACATGACTGTTCCCTCCCACAGTATTCAGCCACGTTAGATGACTTGAGTCAAGAGCTGCACTTGCGGGAGGGGCCTAGTTCATATTGATTTTTCACCTGTGGACCAGTCCCAAAACTTTCCGCAGCACGTATGATTCTGTGTGTAATTCTGAGAATAATTGGATAAACTGTTCTCATGTTTCTGTTAACACTTTAGGATTTGTGCAGTTGGTAGCCATGATGAGTCACAACATACTGATTTTTCCTCTGTTATAAGAGGGGAAATTTGCTTTGCTTTTCCTTGGTACTTGACCAAGATTTGAGTTTTAATTTGCGAGGAAGTAGGGTTCATGCATTTCCAATGTATACTATCCTGCTTTACTGTTGGGAGTGATGCACTTGAATTACTTCAAATTTTTTTATTAAAATAAAAATTGTTACCTGCAGTGAACAAAAGGCAACCTGGCTAGATGACTATTTCTTTTTCAATATATCCTTACAACAGTCTGTGTCTATTAGGGTTGCAAAATTCTGGGAATTTTTAAAAGAGGAAACTTTCCATGGGAATTTTCAGGAATTTATGGGAATTTTGAGTTTTTTTGCACACTGATGGTTTTTGTCTCTGACCCTTATATTCTTTGTCGTCAAAATAGACATACTGTTCCATACAAATAAAAACAGGCTTTCAAAACTTTATTTAGGTTATAATTTTGAACTTTATTGAACCTCCACAAAAAAGACCCATCTAAAATAAAATAAAAAGAGCGTCAGCTTATTTAGCCTGTAATTTGTCCTTATTTTGTCCCTTTGAGTCTTCTACTCATTGCTCCTCCTGATTCTCTGGCTCTGACGTGTCCATTTCCTCCTCTGTGTCAGTGTCTAGCTGTGTGGTGGACACTTCTGTATCTGGCTCAATAAGTTGCAGGTTCGCCCGGATAGCCACCAGTTTCTCCACTCTCTTGTTAGTCAGCCTGTTGCGCACCTTTGTATGCGTATTCCCAAAAAGTGACCAGTTTCGTTCAGAGGCCGCTGATGAAGGTGGGATTTGGAGTATCACCGATGCAATAGGTGACAGGGCCTCAGATGCACAAAGTCCCTTCCACCAGGTATGTGCACTGATATGCTTGCATGATTCCCATATCCCATCCCCATTCCAAAGACCTTGCTTGGTAGAGAACTTTGCCAGACTTCCCAGAACTTTGCCCACATCCAGATTGAGATGGTGTGAGAGGGTAGAAATCACACTGTAAGCGCTGTTGATCTGTTCTCCAGAAAGTATTGGTCTCCCAACATGCTTTGGGTTCAGCATGAATGCTGCAGCATGAATCGGCTTGACACAAAATTCTTGACGCGTCTGTATGAATTGAACAATTGCCTTCTCCTCTGCTTTGAGCAGCAGGGATGTGGGTAGGGCAATGCTGATTTGTTCTTTTAAATCAGTAAAAGCCTGAGAACATCTGACAAGACAGCGTCATCTCCTTCAATCTGAGCAATTGCAGATGCTACTGGTGAGAGCAGTTTAAGGCTGCTAACCACTCTCTCCCAAAACACATCATCCAGCAGTATTTTCTTGATGGTGGTTTCCATATCCCCAGACTGGGATATTGCCATTTCTTGCAGCGACTCCTTACCCTCCAGAAGGCTGTTGTACATTATGACAACACCACCCCATCTAGTGTTGTTGGGCGGCTTCAGTGTGGTGTTCTTGTTCTTTGTCATTTGCTTGGAGTTGTAGGTTGCTGCAACTACCTGTTTTCCCCTGACATACTTAACTTGCTTGGCTCTCTTGTACAGTGCTTCCATGGTTCTCAAACCCATGATGTCCTTGAGGAGCAGGTTAAGCCCATGAGCTGCGCACCCAATAGACGTAATATGAGGGTAGGCCTCCTCCACTTGAGCCCAAGCAGCCTTCATATTCGCAGCATTGTCAGTAACTACTGCAAAGACCTTTTGTGATCCAAGATCGTTGGATAAATGCTGCTGCATCTTTGTGGCATTCTTTACATATGGCTTTCTACAGTGTTTGCACATGTACACAGTCTTTCCATCTTTAATGCCTGGGGTAAAATGCTTCCACACATCCGACGGTAAACGTGGCATTGTTCTATGCAGAGAAATAAAGGGCATTCATCTCTGTGTCGAACTGCGGTCGATCAGCACGATTGCAACAGGGTGAGTACATTTTTGCTGATGCTCCATGTGATGGAAGCATGACCTGTACACACACGACGCTACATCACCAATAGTGTATTATTTTGTATATTTTAAATTGAAGGACAACAGAGTTCAACAAGTAACTGGTTTATTTGGTATAAAGTCTGATTTGCTTACTGCATCATCACAACATCAGCAGAAAACACTGACTTCCCTCAGGACCCCTAACCTGGATCTTAAAAAAAACTATAGCAGTCTTACAGATGCCTGCAGGCCAATCACAATTCGATATGCAAATATTACAAATAGAGGGAGCTAATCGCTCATCCACTCATCCAACCAATCAGGACACACTTGTTCACAGTCACACACAAAACTTGTAATTATTAAAACAAGCCAAGTAAGAAGATAAACATATATTGTTAAGAAATTCCTTAATAATTAAGATTCCATCTCTGTTAGTAATTTTAAGAGAGGACCTGTGGGGAGGGGGGGGGGAAAGAGAGAAATACAAAAAAAAAATATTATGCTAGCATGTGCTTTTTTGGGCAAAATTCCCAAGCTAAACTTCCCGTGGAAAATTTCTGGAAATTTACCGGAAACTTTCCACCCCTTTGCAACCCTAGTGTCTATACATAGAATTTACAACATTTGGTTCAACCAGTCTATTGGCATTTACCCTCCATACAAGCAAATAGTTGTAATCACATTTACCCACCTTGTTCCCATATCCCTCCAATCTCTTCTTTCATCCACCTAGCCAATCTAATCTTGAATGTTGACATAGTTTCTGCCTCAACCATTAACGCTAGAAGTGAATTCCACAGCCTCGCAACTCTTGTGAAAAGAAAGATTTGCATTTATATAGCACTTTCACGACCTCAGGAGTTCTCAACGCGCTTTACAGCCAATTATGTGTAGTCACTGTTGTAATGTAGGAAACACGTCTGCCAATTTGCACACAGCAAGCTCCCACAAACAGCAAAGTGATAATGACCCAGATCATCTGTTTTAGTGATGCTAATTGAGGGATAAACACCAGGGCTAACTCCCCTGCTCTTCGAAATAGTGCCATGGGATCTTTTACATCCACCTGAGAGAGCAAACGGGGCCTCGGTTTCACATCTCATGTGAAACACAGCGCCTCCAACAGTGCAGCACTCCTTCAGTACTGCACTGGGCTCATTGGCATAGATTTTTTTGTGCTCGGGTCTGTGGAGTGGGACTTGAACCCATAACCTTTTGATGCCCAAGGCGAGAGTGCTACCAACTGAGCCACGGCTGACACTTGTGTGAAGAAGGTTCTCCTGCCCTCGCTTCTAAATCTTGTATCTAGCTCCTTGTTGCAGACTGTTCAACCACTGGAAATAGCCTGCTTCTATTCTTCCTGTTCCATCCTTTCATAATTTTAAAGACTTGTATTATATTGCCTCGTAATCTGTGTTCTAATGAAAAAAGACCCAACTTTTCAAGTCTCTCTCCGCATTTCTTCAAAACAGGCAGCATCTTATTGAAGCTGTGTTGTACCCTCTCTAAAGCCTCAATCTCTTTCCTATCGTGTTCAGCCCCACTACATACAGTACTCTAACTGAGGTCTTAATTAGGTTTTATATAGGCTCAGTCATTACCGTTTAGCTTTTATATTCTGTACCTGAGGAAAAAAACCTAGATTTTTAAAAAAAATTTTTTTTTACAGCTTTATCAACCTGAGGTGCTGCCTTTAACGTTCTCTGAACCTGTACCACCAAGTCCCTCTAATTCCATTGAGTATAATTATGCTTTTTTTTTAACCAAAATGTAAAACCTGACATTGAATTTCATCTGCCACTTATTAGCTCATTCTTCAACTTATCATTATCCCTTTGCAGTTTCCTTTCACATTCTAAAGAATTAACTATACCTCCTATTTTGGTATCATATATGCAAATTTGAACACCACTCCCTGTAGGCCTCTTATGTAAATCATTGGTGTATACAGTGAACAGAAGTGACCTTAGAATTGAACCATGAGGGACATCATTACCCACTTCAACAACTTTGGAAAACCTGCCCTTAATTCCTACTTTCTGTTTACTCCCTTCTAACCAATTTTTAATCCAGTTTGCTATTCTTCCCCCTAATTCCATACTCCTTAATCTTCTCTGGCTATTTCCCATGTGGTACCTTGTCAAAGGCTTTCCTAAACTCCATGTACACAACATCCACTACATTTCCCTCATCTGCCATGTCTGTTCCTCAAATAATTCTTGAAGTTTGAAATCCATTTTAGCTACTTCTAACTATTTTTCTTTAGATATGTAGTAATTTCATGCTTAATTGGAGACTCCTGCTGCACATGTTAAGCTAACTGGCCTGCAATTATCATTAGCTCTCTCCCTTTTTAAAAATGCACACATTGGCCATCCTCCAGCACACAGCCACATTCAATAGAACCCTGAAATATAATTCCTAGGGCCTCTGCAATTTCCTCCCTCGACTTCTTCAGGATCAGTTTAACTATTTTATCTAAAATTTTCCTCTTGTCCATCATAATATTGCTCACTGTGAACCAATTCAGGATTGATCTCTTCTCCGACAAAGTACTTATTAAATACCTCTGCTATTTTTGATCATCCTCTACTATTTGACAATACTGTCCTCCTCGGGTGTCCCGTCTCGCTTAACAATTCTCTTTTTTTTATTGTATCAGTATTTCATTTTTAAGTAGTTTGGAATTAGTAATGAAATACAGTAGATGAGTTAAAATTAATTGGTGGAGTTAAGGGTGTTTATGCTCCAAACAAAATCTGCATTAAAAGTATTTAAATGGAGTGCAAATATTGATTATATTTAAATCCTTTGAGATTTGGCATTAATGATGACAAAAAAAAGTGCAATATAGCCTGAGAATTAATATTACAGCAAAATCTAGACTTTTGTATTGAATGAAATATATGCTATTGTAGTTGGGTTTTCTGTAAGTTGTGGTTAGTTCCAAAATATTTTATAATTTCTTTAATTTTGCAGAATGAGTCTTTAATTGTGATTACTTTGTTTTGTAGGTCAACATGTTGGCAAAAGGCACAAAGCGTAAATTTCCTGAAGAACAGGTTGTGGATGCCTGCCTTGATCCTGTTGGTAGCAATCTTAGTTTGCCATATAACTTGCAACGTCAGTCACTTCTAAACATCTCATTGTTCAAACTTCAGCTCTGCAAGATGTTGGTGGAACCAAACCTTTGTCGCTCCGTGCTTATAGCCAACACTGTGCGACAGATCCAGGAGGAAATGATACAAGACTGCAGCTGGCAGGGACAAACGGCTTTCACAGGAAGCGATCTGTACATAGGTCATACTTCCTCAGATAGTCTAATTGCCACAGATTTCTTATGTACTCCAACAAAAGAGCTACATGTAGAAAGTTCCACTGCCTCCACCAGTAATACCAGCACTCTTACTAAAAGCAAGGTAAACTGCTCATCTTGTGAGAATATTACTTGTTCTTCAGCTGCTGCTTCTGTTAAAGACACCAGTACTGTAAAAGATCTGGTCCAAGCACATTTTGAAAATGATCTGAATATGTTGGAATCTGAGGAGCAGCAAGTGGATCTGAAGGAGTGTCCAAAGCCCTTGGATCAAGTATTCGGGAGTTTTGAGATTGCAAATTATTCCAGTTCTCTCACAGATATGACAATAGATGATCTGTTTGCTGATATTGACACTTCTTGGCATGAGCTTGACTCAGTGATGTCTGGGTTGATGACTAGTCCAAAAACAACACCAGTCATATTTGAATTACTAAACGGTTTACCATCACACACATCAACACCCATAAATTCTACCCAAAACTGCAAAACAGACTTAAATGAGCTCGATCACATCATGGAGATTATTGTTGGGTCCTAAACTTAAGAGTCTTCTCCATTCTCTTGAAGATATTTGTATACTACATATCCACCTGGTTTTATTTTCAGTTATATCTTGTAAAGTTTTCTGTCCAGTTTTCCTTTTAAAAATATTGTAATCAGTGTTCAGATAATGCCTTTTGCACGCAATGCTTTCATTGCGTCCATTCCTCTACTTCTGGACAAAACTGTTAAAACTAAAATGGTACATATTTTCATACATTTAAATATATATTTTAATACAGATTAGATTTTTTACAGTTTCAAAAGTTTCCTGTTTGAAATTTTTACTTCAACAGGTAAAGTAGTTTTGAAATAATATTTTGTTATGTATCTAAACAATGTGATTCAAAGAGGATTTATTAAAAATGTCTTCCTTAGCTGTGCCAAGTAAAGATCAACTCTTGCGTTGTCTAAATAAACCTCTTGCATTTTCAGAATTGCCACATAAATGGAACCCTTTTATCTCTCCATGGCAATTCAGGAAAATATCACAAAAAGGGAATTGTCACTATAAAAATGTAGGGAAAATATACTTGCATTATTGTCTTACAAGCACAAAGTTCTTGATTATAATCTTTTAAGTTCATTGGATAAAAAGTTTATACGTGCTATAATGGTATTGAATTGTTTCCTTGCTAGATTCTCTGTGGACTTGACATGAAAATGTTCCACTTTGTTCTGTGTAATCGCAACAGTACTGTGAATCTGGGCACAGAAGACAACGCTGGCTAAGGATTGAAAATTGTGAAAATTTAAAGGTTTATTCCCAATTTTTTTTAAAAATTCAGCGCTTATGATTTACGCTTTGTGGTGCATATTTTATTTCAAATTAAGCCACTTTTTACGTTTATAAAAGCCATAATTTCTGATGGTTGGATAGTTAGCACAAGCTGAATTCTAATTGGGACAGTTGATCTAAGTTATTACAAGCGTTATTTATTTATTTAAGTGCATATCATACATTTGTGAAATTTTGGGTTGCAGCCCACAACTGATTTATAATTATGAATCCTGATTTGGATGGCAGATGTCTAGTCCAGTTTGTAAACGTCGTAAGAGCTATTTTAAGAGGTCAGAATTCTTTTCAAGCAGTATTATATAGAATTGCTCTCTTTTTAGTTAAAAGCATTAGAAAAAATTGCAGTATATTAATAGCAGTAATTATCGAGTTGTAAGTCCCAGAAAAAACTTTTGAGGTTAGGTTATGTTAAATGTGTTAAAACTAATCTATTTTGTATTATTCATTAATAAAGCACATTTTATTAGTCTTTTTTAAGCAATAACATAAAGCCTGAAACATTAACATGTACTTTAGACATTCGTAATTGTATGCTAATTTTTTTTACTGAGAAATTGTATATCTGTTAAATAAAAATATACACATGCATTTTTGTATAATTATTGACTTGCTAATTATATTAGCATGAGGAATTACATATTGCAAATGCAAGCTTACTTTAAAAGTTTTTCTTTCCTCTTCCTTACCTTACTGAACAAAACTATTTATCTTTTTTAATTAAAAAAATATTGTGGTCATTTTAAGTTCTCATTTATAAAAAAAAACTTAGTTTGCCCCAGGTTTATATTGTAGAATTAGCACATTGGTTGCCATGTCTCAGCAAAATAATCTTATTGGCGTACAAGTGTATCGATGGAGCTTAAATGGTGTCTTATGTATGCTGCCTACAGTGTAGATATTGGAGCCATTGAATAAGGACTTCAAAGCTGGTTTGGATTTAACTTCACACAGTATCCATTGCACATGGAGAAGTGAGGGATTTTAATATGTATATTGGGGAGAGGAGGTGGAAGGAGTTCAGTGTTGGGTTGATGTAAGAGAATAATTAAGAATGGCCTTGTGATCTTTACAAAACTGAAGGTTACTCTCCACAAGCAAAGCTGGTTTTAAATAATGGGACTTTTAGGATAAATGTATGATGCTTCAACCAGGGATTTCTGAAGGTGCAAGTTCTGTGCTATAATTTTAACATGACAACGGCTTAGAGTTTCACCAATTATTTACTTTGTAACACTTTCAAATTTCCTAGATAAGCTTTCCTTTCAAAGTTTAAAAAAAATTATAAAGTTGATTAAGAAAAACAAATAGTATATATTTGGTGTAATACACCATGAACATTTCTGAAATCTGCTTTTTGATCTTTTGCATAAAAGATTTGCAGCCACAGTTTGCACATAATATTGGAAAGAAAGGCAGACATGCTGATAACCTGAGACAGGGCAATACTTGCTTTTCCTGAAGCTCCACTGTCACTCCCACTGATCTGAGGAAGAGCAGACTGCAGGAGATGACTAGCACTTTGAAAGCCCCAGTCCATGTGGTTGCACCAGTCTCTCCAAGCTGGAGCAGATATTGGAGCTCAGAGTCTGATGGCAGCTGTCTGATCTTCCATCAAAGCTGGAAAAGCTGGTGGCATGACTCCTGCTATGAGGGCTTGGCTGCCGTATCCCTGGAGGTGGCCATACTGTCTAGGGTAAATTGCAGAGTGGAAATGCCATGAGAGAAGTCGGCATGTGCTGGAATTGCGCACTTCCATACTTTCAAACAAGGTGCTCAGTGATTGGCAGGTCTGCCAATACCTCATAATCATGGTGTGCCTCAACCATTTTTCTTTCTATGGTCAAACCCGGGAGGTCCGCATCTCTGTTGCGCTCAGCAAAGCTAGAAGAGGAGGTCTCGCTGTGAGGAGCCAACTCCTGGACTGTCCTTGCCACCAGTACCTGCTTTTACTCGTGCTGTGTTTCACAGGGTGCAGTGACATCTAACTCGCTATCACATCAGGGGTGCCAATTTCTGTGCTGGTGCTTGAGAGGGATGTAGTGCTTGATTATGGTTCCTTGGGAGGAATGCCGTCTGAGGTATTTTCAGGAGCTTGTTGAGGCTGATTTTGCTGCTGAGAAGGACCTAGAGCAAAGAAGAAGGGGATAAGAGATAGTATGGCAATGAAAGACTGGATATTTGCATATGAAAGGCTTGGCCATGCTAGTTATGGTCTTGATGTTGGCAGTAGGTACAATTGCTAGAGATACATGAAGTGGTACAAGTGATAACCAGTCATCTTGCTCAGCGGAGCCACCAACCTCGCCATCTCCAGCGCTCATTGCTCTGGATGCCTCACTTGATTTCCAGTGCCACCTCCTCTACCTGGGCTAGGGCCAAGATGTCGGCTGGACCTTCACCAGTCTTGGTTCTCTCCCTTGTGTTTTTGCACTCTTCTGCAGAAGGAGGCAGAAAGGGTTATGAGTGGCTACTGAGAAGGCAAGTGCACATGCTGGGCTTCTGCATGTATACAGCTGAGGGAAAACGAGCAAGATGCTAGGCGAATGAGGATATCTTGAGTGAATGTGAGTAAAGGAAGTGAGAAGAGGTGCAGGTTCAGTAATTGACAGCCGATGAGATGAGCATGCTGTAAGTGGAGCAGCGAAGGCAGCAAGTAGGAGGTGTTAGGAGTGAGCATGAGGTGGTAGTGTGCCCTTGTGATTTGGGGGGGGTGGTGAGGGAAGTGATGCAGGGATGGTGATTGGTCTGAATGCTGGAAGGAAGAGTGACTGAGCGGGTGCAATACAAGAGATGGGGGGTGGGTAGAAAGGAGCTGTAGTTCGAGTTTACTGATCTGGTGAGGTAATTGATTCTCTTGTGGCACTGGATCCAGGTCTTTGGGGTGATGCTCCTGCCACTCACTTCCTCTGACACCTCCAACTGGGCTTTCTTTGTGATGCTGGTGGGCCTGTTATTGCCACTGTGGGAACAGCACTTCCCTCCTGGCCCTGACTGCTGCCAGTAGCACTTCCAGGAAGGTGTCTGAAAACTTGGGGGCAACTTCGGCCCGCCCCCCCCTGAACTTCCAGCCATGTCCGAACTGCAGTACCGTAGCAAACAGGGAATAAACCAGTCTTCCAATTGATTGAATGCCACCTCTCTCTTTTTAAGAGGTGCATTTGCCCTTTAAATAGTGGCTCAGGACTGCTGCCAGAAATTGCTTGGTCAAGGTGAACAGCCATCCTGCTGCCGATGGGATCAGCCGCCCAGCCTGACGACCTTATAATGAAGCCTGGCCGTTCAAATTGTCTGGGCCTCGCTTCGTTCCTGATTTTCAGTTGCGTGGCCCCCAGCACCAATTCAGCCTCCTGTTAAAATCAACCACCCTGAATTAGTATTTTTTATCTCTTATGGAAATAGAGCTATTGGCAAAGGATGCACTTTATAGAAATGTTTAAGAGGTCATAAGAATCGCTTAAGAAATTGTAACTTTTCATACAAGTCAAATTCTGTTAATAGTTGAACAAACTTTAATTTTAAAAATGTCCAATTTTTGTATACCAAATTTGAAATTATCTTCGACTGCTAGCAAGAGTAGGAATCAAGAGAGATAAAGGTGATAGATTGGAAAAATATTTACGTGGGATCTTAAGGGTGCCTGCAGTGATGTAGGTAAATCTGAACAAAGTTTTTTTTTCAGAACATTGCGGAGTTTTACTTGGAGCTGGTGTACTTGGTCACCGTCTTTGTCCCTTACGACATGGAGCTTTCCCGTGCAGCAGCAGGTACATGGCGGTCTGGCTCTCCCTGGAGCTGATGGTCGAGCGCGTATTGTAATGGTCAGGCAGGAAGTTTCACCTGCATTGCACTCAAATATCGTTCACAAAGGAGTTCATGACGCTCACAGGCTTGGAGGAGATGCCAGAGTTGGGGTGAACCTGCTTCATTACTTTGTAGATGTAAATCGAGTATCTCTCCTTCCTCGACCTTCTCCGCTTTGTGCCGTCCTTTGCTTGGGTTTACTTTATGGCTTTCTTGGCACCATTCTTGGGTGGTGGTTTGCTCTCCTCGGGCGTCACTTTTAGACACAAGAAAAAGATGCTGAGCCAATGTTTGGAGATATTAGGTGGGGTGACCACAAGCTTTAAAAAGGAGGTGGGTTTTAAAGAGGGTCTTAAAAGAAGGTGGAGCGGTTTTGGGGAGGGAATTCCAGAGCATAGGGCCTACACGGCTGAAGATTAGCAATGGTGGATTCTGTGGGTGTAGAATAGAGGTTAATGATGATCATTAAGCACTAGCAGAAAAACTAGTATTTGTTTACCAAGACTTTGAGACTTTGCTCTTTCTCGGATTTCAGACCTCCAGGCATCCATTTAAGGAGGAGCTCCAACTATCATCTCACTTGTCATTGTCTACTAAATGTACCCAGAATGTCATATTGGTTTGGGTCTGATCTGAGATGTACTTGTAGGGGCTCTGATTTTGGTGGTACATAAGTGAATGCTTGTTAGAAATTCAGAACTGCCATTGATGCCTTCTGGGGTTCTGCAGCATCAGTCACTCCAGTAAGGGATCTGAGCGTCTTTTATGGGAGTTGATTCACATTGCCCTATATCTACTTGTATGATAGGTGTAACATTGGAACCCCCTTGTAATCTGAACCAGATAGGTGTTTCTTGCATATGTATTCCATCAATCTCTTCAAAGGCAAACAAAATAAACACTGAGGCGTAGATTGGTTCAAATCATCAAGCTGCTTTATTTCACAGTAAAGTGAATGTACAGAGATAAGATTCACTTAGTTTAATCAATACCAACTTATGTCTGAATAATAACATGAATATGCTGTGTTCCCACTTCAGTGGGTTGACTTATTTGGCCTGAATGGACTAATTACTCTGCATTCTGACTTGTTGATCCTACCTCTTCTGGGGCCTTTTTTGCCTAAGCTGCAGTTTCTGTTGCACAAGCTAGACTGCTTTTCAGGAGTCTTACTTTCTACTTTTATTCCTGACTGTTTTAAGCTGCTTTGGTAACAGAAATGACTGTCTCCTAAAAAAGCATTATTGTTTGAATTGGAATGTAAATACTGTAATTTGGAACATATCCCAAAGATAAATGTCAGAATTAAAATACTAATCAACACCCATCCCCCATATTTAGTGCATACCTTATTTGATATTTGAGTCAGCAGTAAATGAATCACCTATCCCACCAATCACTCAGTCACCTACCCAGTGTGTTTCCCACAGTACACTCACCAACCTAGCACTGAAATGTCACTCACTTATTTATACCCCAAATCACTCAGCAACTTCATCCATCTTCTACACTGTTGGTAGCTACTTATACTATTAGTTTAAAGGGCAGAACTATGTTTAGAAATAGCTATAGGAATCAAATGTAAATGTTAAAAGAACACAGGAATTTTCAGAATATAAGCTCTACCTATAAAAATCCACATTTGTAGGTAGTAATAGAAAAGTATTTTTTTAAGGAAGCTAGGAGAAAGTGACAAAAACTGAAGCATTTTTGCATGTGATTGTTTTTGTTTTATTACTAGTAACAGCACAAAGGGTTAAAAACCTAGGTTCGTTCAGAAAATGGCCTTTTCGAAAACTCATTGTTCACTGCTGACTGCAAAATCCGGGTCAAACAGCGCTCACTGTTCATTATTCTTGCAGCTGCCCACAGACTTTTTGTGGGCTTTTGAGCAGTAACTTACAGTCATCAAGAATCTGATCTGGGACCTGTGTGAACAGGACAAGCAACAGCGTGTCTCTTCAACCAATCAGACTGAAGATACCTTACTGAGGCATGCAGAGTCTGAAATAGGAAGTGTAAGTTAGAATATTTAATTCAATGTAAAATCAAAAACTTTTTTTTAAAACCTCCAATAATAATTAAAATCTGAAGGAATTAGACTCCACACTTGTAAAAGTAAATTTTCAGTACCAGAGAGGTGGTTTGGTAGTAGACTTATCACACTGTTAAAAATTCACTCTCACTTGAATGGACAAGCCCTAACTTTTTAAAATTTGTTTATGGGATCAGGGCGTCGCAGGCAATACCAGCATTTATTGCCCATCCCTAGTTGCCCTTGAGAAGGTGGTGGTGACCCGCCGCTGCAGTCCATGTGGTGAAGGTACTCCCACAGTGCTGTTGGGTAGGGAGTTCCAGGATTTTGACCCAGCGACGATGAAGGATCGGCGATATACTTCCAAGTCAGGATGGTGTGTGACTTGGATGGGAACGTGGAGGTGGTGTTCTTCCCACGTGCCTGCTGCCCTTGTCCTTCTAGGTGGAAGACGTCGCGGGTTTGGGAGGTCCTGCCGAAGAAGCCTTGGTGAGTTGCTGCAGTGCATCTTGTAGATGGTACACACTGCAGCCACGGAACACCGGTGGTGGAGGGAGTGAATGTTTAAGGTGTTGGATGGGGTGCCAATCAAGCGGGCTGCTTTGTCCTGGATGGTGTTGAGCTTCCCGAGTGTTGTTGGAGCTGCACTCATCCAGGCAAGTAGAGAGTATTCTATCACACTCCTTACTTGTGCCTTGTAGATGGTGGAAATGCTTTGAGGAGTCAGGAGGTGAGACACTCACCGCAGAATACCTAGCCTCTGACCTGCTCTTGTTGCCACAATATTTGTGTGGCTGGTCCAGTTAAGTTTCTGGTTAATGGTGACCCCCCAGGATGTTGATAGTGGAGGATTCGGTGATGGTAATGCCATTGAATGTCAAGGGGAGGTGGTTAGACTCTCGCTTGTTGGAGATAGTCATTGCCTGGCACTTCTGTGGCGCAAATGTTACCTGCCACTTATCAGCCCAAGCCTGAATGTCATCCAGGTCTTGTTGCATGCGGGCATGGACTGCTTCATTATCTGTGGAGTTGCGAATGGCACTGAACACTGTGCAGTCATCAGCGAACATCCCCATTTCTGACCTTATGTTGGAGGGATGGTCATTGATAAAGCAGCTGAAGATGGTTGGGCCTAGGACAGTGCCCTGAGGAACTCCTGCAGCGATGTCCTGGGGCTGTGATGATTGACCTTCAACCACCACAACCATCTTCCTCTGTGCTAGGTATGACTCCAGCCAGTGGAGTGTTTTCCCCCTGATTCCCATTGACTTCAGTTTTACTAGGGCTCCTTGATGCCACACTCGGTCAAATGCTGCCTTGATGTCTAGGGCAGTCACTCTCACTTCACCTCTGGAATTCAGCTCCTTTGTCCATGTTTGGACCAAAGCTATAATGAGGTCGGGAGCCGAGTGGTCTTGGCAGAACCCAAACTGGGCATCAGTGGGCAGGTTATTGGTAAGTGCCGCTTGATAGCACTGTTGATGACGCCTTCCATCACTTTGCTGATGATTGAGAGTAGACTGATGGGTGGTAATTGGCTGGGTTGGATTTGTCCTGCTTTTTGTGGACAGGACATACCTGGGCAGTTTTCCACATTGTCGGATAGATGCCAGTGTTGTAGCTGTACTGGAACAGCTTGGCTAGAGGCGTGGCTAGTTCTGGAGCACAATAGCCAAGATGTTGTCGGGGCCCATAGCCTTTGCTGTATCCAGTGCACTCTACTATTTCTTGATATCATGTAGAGTGAATCAAATTGGTTGAAGAATGGCTTCTGTGATGGTGGGGACCTTGGGAGTAGGCCGATATGGATCATCCACTCGGCCGTTCTGGCTGAAGTTGGTTGCAAACGCTTCAGCCTTGTCTTTTGCACTCACGTGCTGGGCTCCACCATCATTGAGGATGGGGATATTCTTGGAGCCTCCTCTTCCCGTTAGTTGTTTAATGGTCCACCACCATTCATGACTGGATGTGGCAGGACTGCAGAGCTTTGATCTGATCTGTTGATTGTGGGACCGCTTAGCCCTGTCTATAGCATGCTACTTCTGCTTTTTAGCATGCATGTAGTCCTGTGTTGCAGCTTCCCCGGGTTGGCACCTCATTTTTAAGGTACGCCTGGTGCTGCTCCTGGCATGCTCTTCTACACTTGTTGTTGAACCAGGGTTGGTCCCCTAGCTTGGTGGTAATGGTAGAGTGAGGGATATGCCGGGCCATGAGGTTACAAATTGTGGAATACAATTCTGCTGCTGCTGATGGCCCACAGTGCCTCATGGATGCCCAGTTTTGAGCTGCTAGATCAAACATCTGTGTTTGAATACTGTGAAATATTAGCCAGTTGTCCTGAGCGAGAACACTGACGTTGGTGCACCTATCCTGCCAATGGATTTGCAGGATCTTGCGGAGGCAGTGTTGGTGGCACCTCTCCATTGCTTTGAGGTGCCTGCTGTACATGGTCCATGTTTGAGGCATACAGCAGGGCGGGTATCAATGCTGCTCTGTAGACCATGAGCTTAGTGCCAGGTTTGAGGTTCTGGTCTTCACTCTCTTCCTCAGGCGATCGAAGGCTGCACTAGCACACTGAAGGCGGTGTTGGACTTCATCGACGTCTGCCCTTGTTGACAGTAGGTTCCCGAGGTGTGGAAAGTGGTCCACATTGTCCAAGGCCTTGTCATGGATTTTGATAATCGGGGGGGCGGTACTGTGTGGCGGGAGCAGGTTGGTAGAGGACCTTTGTCTTACAGATGTTTAGTGTAAGGCCTATGCTCTCGTACGCTTCGGTGAAGGTGTTGACAATGGTTTGGAGTTCGACCTCAGAGTGAGCGCAGACGCAAGCGTTGTCTGCATACTGTAATTCGACGACATAAGAACATAAGAAATAGGAGCAGGAGTAGGCCATACGGCCCCTCGGGCCTGCTCCGCCATTCAATAGGATCATGGCTGATCTGAATCTAGACTCGCGTCCACTTCCCTGCCCTCTCCCCGTAACCCCTAATTCCCTTATCTGCTAGGAAAATGTCTATCTCCATTTTAAATTTAATGTTGCAGCTTCCACAGCTCTCTGGGGCAGCAAATTCCATAGATTTACTACCCTCTGAGTGAAGAAGTTTCTCCTCATCTCAGTTTTGAAAGGGCAGCCCCTTATTCTAAGATTATGCCCCCTAGTTCTAGTCTCACCCATCAGTGGAAACATCCTCACCGCATCCACCCGATCAAGCCCTCTCACAATCTTATGTTTCGATAAGATCGCCTCTCATTCTTCTGAACTCCAATGAGTAGAGTCCCAACCTACTCAGCCTTTCCTCATACGTCAACCCCCTCATCTCTGGAATCAACCGAGTGAACCTTCTCTGAACCGCCTCGAGAGCAAGTATATCTTTTCTTAAATATGGAAACCAAAACTGCACGCAGTATTCCAGGTGTGGCCTCACCAATACTCTGTATAACTGCAGCAAGACTTCCCTGTTTTTATACTCCATCCCCCTTGCAATAAAAGCCAAGATTCCATTGGCCTTCCTGATCACCTGCTGCACCTGCATACTAACTTTTTGTGTTTCATGCACCAGGACCCCCAGATCCCTTTGTACTGTAGCACTTTGCAGTTTCTCTCCATTTAGATAATAACTTGCTCTTTGATTTTTTCTGCCAAAGTGCATAACCTCACACTTTCCAATATTATATTGCATCTGCGAAATCTCTGCCCACTCACTTAGCCTGTCTATGTCCTTTTGCAGGTTTTTTTATGTCCTCCTCACTCACTGCTTTCCCTCCCATCTTTGTATCGTCGGCAAACTTGGATACGTTGCACTCGGTCCCTTCCTCCAAATTGTTAATATAGATTGTAAAGAGTTGGGGTCCCAGCACTGACCCTTGCGGAACACCACTAGTTACTGATTGCCAGCCCGAGAACGAACCATTTATCCCAACTCTTTGTTTTCTGTTAGATAGCCAATCTTCCACCCATGCCAGTATTACCCCCAATCCTGTGATTTTTTTTATCTTGATCAGTAATCTTTTGTGTGGAACCTTGTCAAATGCCTTTTGGAAGTCCAAATACACTACATCCACTGGTTCCCCTTTATCCACCCTGTATGTTAATCCTCAAATAATTAGAGCAAATTTGTCAAACATGACTTCCCCTTCGTAAAACCATGCTGACTCTGTCCTATCAAATTATGTTTATCCAAATGCTCTGTTACTGTTTCCTTAATAATGGACTCCAACATTTTGCCAACCACAGATGTTAGGCTAACTGGTCTATAGTTTCCAGCTTTTTGTCTACTTCCCTTCTTAAATAAGGGTGTTACATTAGCAATTTTCCAATCTGCCAGGACCTTTCCTGAGTCCAGGGAGTTCTGGAAAATGATCACCAATGCATCCACAATCCCTACTGCCACTTCTCTCAAGACCCTAGGATGTAGGCCATCAGGTCCGGGGGATTTATCCACCTTAAGTCCCATTATTTTACTGAGTACCAGCTCCTTAGTGATTTTAATTTGTGTTTAGCTCCTCCCCCCCCCCCCCCCCCCATTGCCCCCTGTTTGTCCAGTGTTGGGATATTTTTTATGTCCTCTACTGTAAAGACTGATACAAAATATTTGTTCAGCGTCTTTGCCATCTCCATGTTCCCCACCACTAGTTTCCCGGTCCCATCCTCTAAGGGACCAATGTTCACTTTAGCCACCCTTTTTCTTTTTATATAGCTGTAGAAACTCTTGCTATCTGTTTGTTTTTATATTTTTTGCTAGTTTACTTTCATAATCTATCTTCCCTTAATTAATCTTTTAGTTATTGTTTGCTGGCTTTTAAATGCTTCGCAATCTTCTATCCTCCCACTAGATTTGGCTAATTTATATGCCCTTGTTTTCAGTCGAATACTATCCTTTATTACTTTACTAAGCCACGGATGGCTGTCTTTTCTTTTACTCCCCTTTTTCCTCAGTGGAATATATTTATCTTGAAAGATGTGAAATATCTCCTTGAATGTAGACCACTGCTCTTGTACCGTCTTCCACTTGAATCTGTTTTCCCAGTCCACTTTAGTCAATTCTACTCTCATACCTTCATAGTTTCCTTTATTTAAGCTTAGTACGCTGGTTTGAGATCCAACTCTCTCGCCCTCAAACTGAATTTCGAATTCAACCATATTATGGTCACTCATTCCAAGGGGATCCTTTACTAGGACATTTTTTATTAATCATGTTTCATTACACAGGACCAGATCTAAGATTGCCTGCCCCCTGGTTAGTTCAGTTACATACTGCTCAAGGAACCCATCTCTAATACACTCTATGAACTCTTCCTCAATGCTGCCATGCCCAATTTGATTAGTCCAGTCAATATGAAAGTTAAAATCCCCCATAATTATAGCTGTTCCCTTATTACAAGCCCCAACTATTTCCTGATTTATACTCCGACCAACAGAGTTGCAACTGTTAGGAGGCCTATAGACTACGCCCACTAGTGACTTTTTCCCCTTATTATTCCTTATCTCCACCCAAACTCTTTCACTATCCTGATCCTCGCCAGGGGATGGGACGACATTGGATATGGATTGGAGGTGACGGAGGTTGAACAGTTTCCCGTTTGTTCTGTAAATCCATTGGCAGGATAGGCGCACCATCATCCGTGTTCTCGCTCAGACCAACATCCCCAGCATCGAAGCTTTGACCACGCTTGATCAGCTCCGATTGACGGGTCACATTGTCCATATGCCCGATACGAGACTCCCAAAACAAGCGCTCTACTCGGAGCTCCAGCACGGCAAGAGAGCTCCAGGTGGGCAGAGGAAACACTTCAAGGACACCCTCAAAGCCTCCTTGAAAAAGTGTAACATCCCCGTCGACACCTGGGAATCCCTGGCCCAAGACCGCACAAAGTGGAGGAGAAGCATCCAGAAAGGCGCCGAACACCTCGAGTCTCTGCCGGGAGCAAGCGGAAGCCAAGCGCAAGGAGCGCACGTCAACCCAAGCACCCCGGCCGCCCGCCCCTTCAACCACTGTCTGCCCCACCTGTGACAGAGACTGTAGGTCCCGCATTGGACTCCTCAGTCACCTGCGAACTCATTTTTAATGTGGAAGCAAGTCATCCTCGGTTCCAAGGGACTGCCTAAGAGATTAGCCAGTCTAATTAAAAGTGCTTAGTTTGTTAATGGTTTTTGTTTTGAAATGTTTTCAAAAGATGTTGAAACAGGCAAGTCAAGTTACCTGGCACAGATGACTCAAACCAGCTTGGGTGGTATATTGATTGACAGTAGTGTGTCTGAGACATGTGGGAATGAGCAGGGTCATAGATTGGCTGTAATCTTTGATGACAGCACTGTGGCTAGAAGCTTCTAATGTGGGTATATCTTTAGGTGTGGGTGCTTAGATCACCATCAGAGGCACTGGGTTCCATGGTAGAGATCTGCCATACAAGAAGTGAGCAATCATTTTCAGGGATCTAGTTTTATTGAATGATAGCTCAGGAGAAACATCTTTGCTGTTTTGATATATTAGGAAGGTTAGCAAAGTTTGTAAATTACTACACTAATTTCTTTCGTTTACCTCTTCTATGTGAAATAAATTGTCAGTTGGTTTATAGTCTGAGCCTTGGTCTGATACAATGTGTATTCAATCCACTTGGCAAAGATGAGAAGTCCCATGGCACTCGGTAAAGTACAGTTTCAAGAGTTCTCTGCTCAATCTCTGGGCTCACTATCATTTATCTGCATGATGATGATGACAGCCGATGATGATGACCGCCTATGATTCATCTCCAATTTAATACAAGTTGTGAGTTCTCATATGACTGTAAAGTCCAATTTTTGCGATGGCTGTTTTCCCACACACAGGACATCAGATTGAGAGCTGATCTTTATTTCCTTTGGGCTCTCTTCTTCAGCTAGCTGGATACGACTTGCTTATTGGACTTATTTATCTACACATTGGAGAGGTAAAGACACACTCTGGTTTGTAGAAGATCTGAGATTTGCTTACAGGTATGATCGGTGATGCTAAACCCAAGGAGAACATCATAGTCATAGTCATAATGACACAGAAGGAGGCCATTGAGTCCATGCCGGCTCTCTGTAGAGCAATCTAGTCAGTCCCATTCCCCCGCTCTATCCCCGTAGCCCTGCAAGTTTATTTCCCTCAAGTGCCTATCCATTCTCCCCTTGAAAATATTAGTGTCTCCGCTCCCACCACCTCCGTTGGCAGCGAATTCCAGGTCCTCACCACTTGCTGCGTAAAAAAGATTTTTCTCACATCCCCCCTGTATCTCTTGCCCAAAACCTTAAATCTGTGTCCCCCAGTCCTTGTACCATCAACTAGTGGGAGCAGTCTTTCCCTGTCTAGCCTATCCAAACCTGTCATAATCTTGTACACCTCTTATCAAATCACTCCTCAACCTCCTTTGCTCTAATGAAAACAAATCCAGCTTCTCCAACCTGACCTTGTAGCTAAGATCCCCCATCCCCGGAACCATTCTGGTAAATCTCCTCTGCACCCTCTCAAGGGCCTTCACATCCTTCCTAAAATGTGGTGACCAGAACTGAATGCAATACTTCAGTTGTGGCCTAACCAGCACTTTATAAAAGTTCAGCATAACTTCTTTACTTTGTACTCAAAACCTCCATTTATGAAGCTCAAGATCCCATATGCTTTGATAACCATTCTCTCAATATGTCCTGCCACCTTCAGGGACCTATGCACATTAACTCCCAGGCCCCTCTGTCCCTGCACACTCTTTAAAACTGTGCCATTAAGTGTATATTGCCTCTCCCTGTTCCTTCTGCCAAAATGCATCACCTCACACTTCTCTGTATTAAATTCCATCTGCCCATTCTGCTAGCCTCTATGTCCTGTTGCAGTCGATTGGTATCATCCTCACTGTTTGCCACACCCCCAAGTTTGGGGTCATCGGCAAATTTAGAAATTCTACTCTGTATTCCAATATCCAGTTAATTTATACATTATATATCTATATCAAAAAAAGCAGTGGCCCCAGCACTGACAGTGGGAACACCACTGTCTACCATCCTCCAATCTGAAAAACAGCCATTTACCACAACTCGCTGTTTTCTGTCTTTAAGCCAATTTCTTATCCAAGCTGCCACTGATCCACCTATTCCATGAGCCTCAATTTTGTTAACCAGCCTTATATGTGGTACTTTGTCAAACGCCTTCCTAAAATCCATGTAGACAACTTCCATTGCATTCCCTTCATCAATCCTCCGTTACTTCATCAAAAAATTCAATTAGATTAGTCAAACACGATCTGCCTTTTATAAATCCGTGTTAGCTCTCCTTAATTAGCTTTAACCTCTCCAAATGCCTGTTAATTTTTTCCTTGATTATTGTTTCTAAAACTTTACCCACCACTGATGTTAAACTGACTGGTCTGTAGTTACTAGGATTGTCCTTGCACCCTTTCTTGAACAATGGTGTCACATTTGCCACTTTCCAATCCTCCGGCAGCTCCCCCACATCTGGGGGAAGATTGGAAAATGATGGCTAGCCCTTCTGCTATCTCCTCCCCCAATTCCCTTAGCAACCTGGGATGCAAGCCATCTGGACCAGGCGACTTATCCACTCTAAAATATACCCAGTCTTTCTAGTACATCCTGTCTATCAATTTTCACCCCTTCCATTGCTTCTACCTTTTCCACTTCTACCGATATTCTGTCAGCATCCAACTCCTTAGTAAACACCGATACGTACAAAGTACTCATTGAATATTCTAGCCTTGCCCTGCGCCTCTAAGCATATATCACCTTCTTTGTCTCTAATAGGCCCCACCCCGTCTCTTACTACCCGCTTACTGTTTACATGCCGGTAGAAGATTTTTGGGTTCCCTTTTATGTTAACCATTCATATTCTCTCTTTGCCAATCTTATTTTCATCTTCACTTCCCCTCTCAACTTATTGTATTTGGTCTGGTTCTCCCTTGAAGAATTCACCTGACATTCATCAAACACCCTCTTTTTGTTTCATCTTCTCTATCTCGCTCGTCATCCAAGGAGCCTTTGCTTTGGTTCCCTTACCCTTCCCTCTTGTTGGAACGTACCTAGCCTGTACTTGGAACATCTCCTTAAAGATCTCCCATTGTTCCGTAACAGTTTTTCCTGTCAGTCTTTGGTTCCATTTTACTCTGGCTAGATCCTTTCGCATCCCATTGAAGTTAGCCCTATTCCAGTTTAGAAGTTCCACTCTAGATTGTTCCTTGCTCCTCTCCATTGCTAATCTAAATCTTATGATACGATGATCACTCGTACCCAAGTGTTCTCCCACAGACACTTGGTCGACCTGGCCCACCTCATTCCCCAGCACCAGATCCAGCAATGCCTCATTCCTAGTTGGGCCAAGAACATACTGGTCAAGGAAATTCTCCTGAACACATTTTAGAAATTCCACCCCCTCCTTTCCCTTTACCTTAGCATTATCCCAATCGATATTTGGGTAATTAAAGTCCCCCGATATCACCACTCTATAGCTCTTGCATGTCTCTGCAATTTCCCTGCAGATTTGCTCCTCTACCACCCTCTCACTATTTGGAGGCCTGTAGAATACCCCCAATAGCGTGATCATACCCTTTTTGCTCCTCAACTCTAACCAAATGGATTCTGTCCTTGTCCCCTCAAGAACATTCTCCCTTTCCAACACTACAATGTCTTCCTTAATCAGCACTGCCACTCCGCCTCCCTTTTTTCCTTCCCTATCTTTTCTGAACACCTTGTACCCTTGAATATTAAATGCCCAGTCCTCACCGTTTTTAAGCCACGTTTCTGTTATTGCCACGTCATATTGCCACATGGCTAATTGTGCTTGTAGCTCACCAACCTTATTCACCACACTTTGTGCGTTTACGTACATGCATTCTAAACCCATTTTTGAATTTTTCGTAGTCTTTCTTAGTCTGCTCCTATCTAATATGGTACTACTTCTGCCTCTAGTACTACTTTCTTCTCTAGTACTATCCAACACACTCGCTCTTTTATGCACCTTATTCTTCTTTTCTACTCCTATATGCTGGTGCCCATCCCTCTGCCAAGCTCGTTTAAACCCTCCCCAACAGCACTAGCAAACCTCCCCGAGAGAATATTGGTCCCGGCTCTGTTGAGGTGTAACCCGGCTGGCTTGTTCAGGTCCCACCTTCCCCAGAAATGGTCCCAATGCCTCAGGAATGTAAAGCCCTCCCTCCTGCACCATCTCTCTAGCTATGCATTCATCTGTTCTATCCTCCTATTCCTGTACTCACTAGCACGTGGCACCAGGTGTGTTCCAGAGATTACTACCTTTGAGGTCCTGCTTTTTAATCTCTTTCCTATCTCCCTATAGTCTGCTTGCAGGACCTCATCCCTCTTTTTGCCTATGTCATTAGTATCGATATAACGACCTCTGGCTGTTCACCCTCCCCCCTCAGTGGCCTGCAGCCACTCAGTGACATCCTTGACCCTGGCACCAGGGAGGCAACATACCATCCTGGAGTCACATCTGCAACAACAGAAATGCCTATCTGTTCCCCTAACCAATGAATTCCCTATCACTATTGCTCTTCCACTCTTCTTCCTTCCCTCCCCCCCCCCCCCCCCCCCCGTGCAGCTGAGCCGCCTTGGCTCTAGCTGCTCTCCCCAGGGGAGCCATCACCCCCACCAGTTTCCAGAACTGTGAACCAGTTAGCAAGCGAGATGCACTCTGCGGATTCCTGCCTTACCTGCCTGGCGGTCACCCATTCCCTCTCTGCCTGCACATTCTGAGGCTGCGGGGTGTCCATTTCTAGAAACGTGCTTTCCAAGTATTTCTCAGCCTCGCGGATGCACTATAGTGACTCCAGCTGCCGCTCAAAATCCGAAATCCGGAGCTCGAATTGCTGCATTTGGCGACATTTCCTGCACACATGGTTGTCCAGGCCGCAAGAAGCGTCCAGGATATCCCACATGGCACTGGATGTGCAAATCACGGGACTGAGCTGCCCTGCCATGCCTCTAACAGACTATGGAGGTAATTTAGCAGAAATAAACTTAAAACTTAACAAGAAACACTCAACAGCCACCACCAATCAGCACTTCCCTCTATTTAGATAGGCTATGATCTACTTAGCAGAAATATACTCAAAACAGAACAAAAAAAACTTACCCCAAATACTCACCTCTCAGCCCCCTTGTGCCAACGCCACCTTTGAATTCTGAAGTCACTCCTTCGTTGTGTCGCTTGCCGACTGGCTCCCTTGCAGGTAGTCCGCTTACTCAGACTCCCAGGCCTCTGCTCTGCGCTGCCTTTATCCCTGGTCTCCGACTCTGTTCCTCCCGCAGGTCCGCTCGCTCAGACTTAGGGGAAAGTTTTTTTTTCCAGGGGCAGACGCATAAGTTGGAAGGGGAATGCGAGTGGTGAGGGATACAAGGAAGTGATCAGAGATTGCCTTGTCTATGATTGAGATGATGGGAATAGAGGCCATGTGAGATGGCAAGGTAGAGAGGGCTGCCATGACTATTGGTAGGAGGGTTTATATAGATGAAGAGGTTAAGGGAGGACAGGAGGGCAGTGAACTCAGAGGAGAGTGCAAGTTGAGATTTGATGGAAACTGAAATCACCGAGGATGAGAAGTCACTCAGTACAGAGGCTGAGGGAGGAAAGGAGTGAGGCTATCTCAGTGAGAAACTTGGGTGGTGCTTGGATGGGCAGTAGGGTAAGAGAATTTTAAAGGAGAAGTGAGAGGGGAGGAACAAGGTGAGGTGCTCAAAGGCGGCGACGGTGCCAGAGGAGTAGAAAGACAGACCAAGTTGAGATTTGGTGATAAGGGCCACAACGCCACCACAGTGGTTTGGGTGGGACAGATGACGGAAGGTATAGCCAGGCAGGTGGCTTCAGTATGGAGAACGGTCTTGTCTCCTGTAAGCCAAGTTCCCATCAAAGATGCGAATGAGGGACTTAGTGGTGTTGGCTGAGGTATAAATATTGGCCAGGACACTGGGAGAACTCCCCTGCTCTTCTTTGAACAGTGTTAGGGGATCTTTTACATTCACCTAAAACTGTAGACGGGACTGGTTTAACATCTCATCTGAAAGACGACACCTCTGACAGTGGAATATGAAATAATAATCAGAATTCTTTGTACAGGGTTGAAACCTGTTTCACATAACAAACAAGGTATTCAAGTACCTTCCTTACTAATACCACACATAAACTGAATATTGAATAAGTAGTATGATCCTGGTTTTCACACTTCACTTTTTTGGGTTCCAACTATAAACAATTTTAATTTGCATCAAATTTAGGGCTTTTTTATGATTGTATTGTAAAAAAGTGAAATTCAGAGCAGTAATCCTAATTATCAGCTGAACACTATTCTCTGATTTAATGTTTGCTGTCTCCTGTGCAGAGTCGGGGAGGGCGGTGGAATGCTCAAATCAAGGATTGGAGCTTGAATTCCATTTCTGAATTGAGTATTTAACTTTTATCTGCTCATCTTTCATACCAGGATGAAAAATTTAAAGAAATATAAATAATCAAATTAATATTGAAATAATTACAATTATGAATAAATACTAATTTCAAAATATTTTGATCAGATGAGGCTTTTAAAATCAGTTCAACCAGAAAACAAGGAACTCTTTTAGTAAGCCAAATACAGAATTTGTTCCAGAAATAAGGAATGCACCAAACATCTCAGATTTTCCAACTGGATAAATTGCATATTGGAGAGATTCAGGTTCCTTGTTTTGTAAAGTAGTTCTTAAATGTATTGTACCTATTGTTAACCTCACTATTTTAATCAAATGCCAAAGCAAGCATATAACTTTCTTTAAGCTTCTGAAGAATGATAAACATAAAAAATACATTCTACTTTACTGTAAAGAAACTAGTTAAGAGGAAAGTGAATTATATTAAAAGGTAATAAAAACAGAAAATGCTGGAAATGCTCAGCAGGTCAGACAGCATCTGTGGAGAGAGAAAGAGAGTCAACATTTCAGGTCAATGACCTTGTCTCAGAAGGTAAGTTTTGTTGATTTTACTCCATCTATATGATGATCAGTGTCCACAGCTTACTGTTCTTTATATTTTAAGATGATGTAGAGTTTCAGTAAGATATCTTCAATGGTAATATTTGAAAATTACTTCCAGGGCAAGATCCCTCCAGAGTCTATGCATTGCATTTTAACATCCTCTGATGCCAGGCAGGGTTTCCAACGAACAGATATACTAACCACAGTGAGATTTTTGGGAGTCCTTCTGTATAGACCAGTCGTGAGCTTTCATTTCATATTTAAATCCATTCCTTCAGTGGTTTATTGCTGAATACTTCCCTGTCTGTTCCATCCTCAGCTGTAATTACTGGTGCAAGAAGCTCTGAAATGTCTTTACCAAGATAGAGACCACACGTGCAGCTGCCACTGCTGCACCCTTTCCCCTTGTCCACATAGCCAAACCTCCCCAGTTCCCCATTGACCCTAACTCTGAACCCTCATCCCTCTCTAGTTTCTAGTAATGGGATTAATTAAGAGGGGGAAAATAGATCGAGAGTAAGCTTTCAGGGAACATAAAAACTGACTGTAAAAGCTTCCATAGATATGTGAAGAGAAAAAGATTGGTGAAGTCAAGCGTAGGTCCCTTGCCGTCAGAATCAGGGGAATTTATAATGGGGAACAAAGAATGGCAGATCAATTAAATACATACTTTGGTTCTGTCTTCACAATGGAGGACACAAATAACCTCCCAGAGATGTTGGGGAACATAGGGTCTAATGAGAGGGAGGAATTGAATGAAATCAGTATTTGTAGGGAAATGGTGTTAGGGAAATTGACGGGATTGAAAGCCGATAAATCCCCAGGGCCTGATAATCTACATTCTAGGGTACTTAAGGAAGGGGCCCTAGAAATAGTACAGGTAGATGCATTGCTTGTCATCTTCCAAAATTCTAGAGACTCTGGAACAGTTCCCATGGATTGGAGGATAGCTAATGTAACCCCACTATTTAAAAAAGGTGGTAGAGAGAAAACGGGGAATTATAGACCGGTGAGCCTGACATCGGTAGTGGGGAAAATGTTAGAGTCCATTATAAAAGATGTAATAGCAGAGCACTTGGAAAACAGTGACAGGATCGGACAAAGTCAACATGGATTTACAAAAGGTAAATCGTGCTTGACTAATGTACTGGAATTTTTTGACGATGTAACTGGTAGAATAGATAAGGGAGAACCAGTGGATGTGGTGTATTTGGACTTTCAGAAGGCTTTCAATAAGGTCCCGCATAAGAGATTAGCATGCAAAGTTAAAGCACATGGGATTGGGGGGTAAGGTACTGTCTTGGATAGAAAACTGGTTGGCAGACAGGAAGCAAAGAGTTGGAATAAACGGGTCTTTTTCCGAGTGGCAGGCAGTGACTAGTGGGGTACCGCAGGGATCGGTGCTAGGACCCCAGCTATTCACAATATATATATATATATATAAAAATGATCTAGACGAGGGAACTAGATGTAATATCTCCAAGTTTGCAGATGACACAAAGCTGGGTAGGTGTGTGTGCTGTGAAGAGGATGCAGAGAAACTCCAGTATGATTTGGACAGGTTGGGTGATTATACTGCATTTGCCATGCATCTGCCCAATGTTGATAAATGCGAGGTTATCCACATCGGTAGCAAAAACAGGAAGACAGATTATCTGAACGGCAATAGATTGGGAAAAGGGGAAGTGCAACGAGACCTGGGTGTCCTTGTGCACCAGTCGCTGAAGGTAAGCATGCAGTACATCAGGCGGTTAAGAAGTCAAACGGTATGTTGGCCTTCATAGCGAGAGGATTCGAGTACAGGAGCAAGGATGTATTGCTGCAGTTGTACAGGGCCTTGGTGAGACCACACCTTGAGTATTGTGTGCAGTTTTGGTTGCCTTATCTGAGGAAGGATGTTCTTGCCGTGGAAAGAGTGCAGCGAAGATTCACCAGACTGATACCTGGGATGGCAGGAATGACATATGAGGAGAGATTGGGTCAATTTGGCTTATATTTGCTAGAGTTTAGAAGAATGAGTGGGGATCTCATTGAAACTTTTAAAATTCTAACAGGACTAGACAGACTAGATGCAGGAAGGATGTTCCCGATGGTGGGGGTGTCCAGAACCAGGGCTCACAGTCTAAGGATAAGGGGTAAGCCATTTAGGACTGAGATGCAGAGGAATTTCTTCACCCAGAGAGTGGTAAACCTGTGGAATTCTCTACCACACAAGCCAATTCATTAAATATATTCAAGAAGGAGTTAGATATATTTAAGGCTAAAGGGATATGGGGAGAAAGCAGGGACAGGGTACTGAATTTGGATGATCAGCCATGATCTCATTAAATGACGGAACAGGCTCGAGGGACCGAATGGCCTACTCCCACTCCTGCTCCTATCTTTTATGTTTGTTTTGCATCTCCCCACGCCCTCGCTCAACTCATCTCTTCCACGAGACCTACCTCCTGCTCCCAAGACTCCATTCCCACTAAACACCTAACCAACCAACTTCCCTTCCTTACTCGCATGCTAGCTGATTTTGTAAATAGTTCCCTCTCCCCAGCCCTTTCAAAACCACCTTCATTCCCTCCTCCAAGAAAAATACCCTTGACCTCTCAGTTCCCATTTCCAACCTCCCTTTCCTCTCTGGTCTGTGAACATGTTACCTCTCAGATCTGTGCCTAATTTTCCCAGCAATTCTGTTTGAATCCCTCCAATCAGGTTTCCGACTCTACCACAGCCCTGAAACAGCTCTAACAAAAGTCGCAATGACATTTTCTTTGACATGTAACCATCCTTTCTGCTACCTTTGACACAGTCAATTACACCATCTTTCTTCAATACTTCTCCAACACTGTCCAGCTTAGTGGGAATACCTTCGCTTGCTTTCAGTCTTACCTATCCAATTGTAGCCAGAGCAACTGCAGCAATATCTTCTGTTCCCATCTCCACACTGTCGCTTCAGGAGTACCCCAAGGATGTATCTTTGGCTACCTGCTTTGCATGCTGACCCTGCGGACATCATCCACGGACACCCAGCTCTACCTCGTGATCCATGCCTCTGTGCTATCAGAGTGCTTATCTGACATCCAGTCTTGGATGAACCATAATTTCCTCCAGCTAAACATTGGGAAGACTGAAGCCATCACCTTCCACCCTTAGCAAAAACTACATACCCTCACCATCAACTTCATCCCTCTCCCCAGCCACTATCTCCGGCTGTACCAGAGTATTCATAACCATGGTGTCCTATTCAACTCATAGAAACATAGAAGATAGGAGCAGGAGTAGGCCATTCGGCCCCTTGAGCCTGTTCCGCCATTTAAATGAGATCATGGCTGATCATCCAAATTCAGTACCCTGTCCCTGCTTTCTCCCCATGTCCCTTGATCCCTTTAGCCTTAAGAAATATATCTAACTCCTTCTTGAATGTATTTAATAAGTTGGCCTCAACTGCCTTCTGTGGTGGAGAATTCCACAAGTTCACCACTCTCTGGGTGAATAAATTCCTCCTCATCTCAGTCCTAAATGGCTTACTCCTTATCCTTAGACTGTGACCCCTGGTTCTGGACTCCCCCGCCATCGGGAACATCCTTCCTGCATCTAGTCTGTCAACTCCTGTTAGAATTTTATAAGTTTCAGTGAGATCCCCCCTCATTCTTCTAAACTCTAGCGAATATAAGCCTAATCGACCCAATCGCTCTTCATATGTCATTCCTGCCATCCCAGGTATCAGTCTGGTGAATCTTCGCTGCACTCCCTCCATGGCAAGAACATCCTTCCTCAGATAAGGTGACCAAAACTGCACACAATACTCAATGTGTGGTCTCACCAAGGCCCTATACAACTGCAGCAAGACATCCTTGCTCCTGTACTCGAATCCTCTCGCTATGAAGGCCAACATACCATTTGCTTTCTTAACCGCCTGCTGCACCTGCATGCTTACCTTCAGCGACTGGTGCACAAGGACACCCAGGTCTCGTTGCACTTCCCCTTTTCTCAATCTATTGCCGTTCAGATAATAATCTGTCTTCCTGTTTTTGCCACCAAAGTGGATAACCTCGCATTTATCCACATTGTACTGCATATGCCCAATCACCCAACCTGTCCAAATCATACTGGAGTTTCTCTGCATCCTCCTCACAACACACACACACAGCTTTGTGTCATCTGCAAACTTGGAAATATTACACTAGTTCCCTCATCTAGATCATTCATATATATTTTGTGAATAGCTGGGGTCCTAGCACCGATCCCTGCGGTACCACACTAGTCACTGCCTGCCACTCGGAAAAAGACCCGTTTATTCCAACTGAGCTTCACACCCTGTCAGAAAGACAGTCTACTCCCACGTCCAGAACATTGACTGCTTCTGTCCTTACCTCAGCTCATCTGCCACTGAATCTTCATTCATGCCTTTATCACCTCCAGAATCAATTATTCCAATGCTCTCTGTAAACTGCAACTCATCTGAAACTCTGCTGCCTGTTTCCTATCCTTCCACTTGCCCATCCTCACTGACCTACCTACATTGGCTCCTGGTCCCTCAATACCTCAAATTATAAATTCTCATCTTCCTATCTTTGTAACCTCTCCAGCCCACAAGCACGCCCCCACCCCTTAAGCTTTCCGTTCCTTTGACTGGCCCCACTCTCTGGAGTGCCTTCCCTAAACCCCTCCTCTTAAGATTTTCCTTAATGCTTTTGGTCATCCCTCCTAAGTTTTCATTTTTGGGCTCAGCGTCCATTTTCCCTCACTCTTCTGTGAAGCACTTTGAGCCGTGTTTTTTTCACGTTAAAAGAGCTATATAACTGCAAATTGTTGATCAGAAAAAGAATATAACGACATAGTGTCCCAAAGAGCAGTCCTTCAGCTCGCGGTAACTTAACGATAGGAATTAATTTAAACCTAGTTGTGGGCTAACTACACTTGTAAAACGTGAAAGTTTTTTCATGCATTTCTTACCTCGCCTGTAACCAACTCTTATTTCCCCCTAGTTTGACAAGAACTCTTCGTGTCCACAAAATCTTCCTCTCAGGAAGAGGTTGACAAGACATGGTACAATGGTTGCTCTCTTAATAGTGCCGGTATTGTAATAGAGAGCATAAAAACGCGGGCCTTTACCAAACGCATAAGTGTTTGTAAATAAATTGGCTAAATTGACGAATTCCAACAAACAGCACGACAACTTAGCTATAGGGATGTTTTCAAAAGCAGTAACTAATTTGCAAGACTGACTTTTTTTTGGAAGTGTTCACGTAGTAACGATAGATGGTCTGTCAAAGATTAGCCAGTGATTGCTCAACAGAAATACGGTACCTCAGCCGACGCCAGCCAGCTATAGTAAAAGCTCCTTCCAGTGCACTTTACCTTCGTCACTACTGAGAGCTGGGGCTTTAACTATTTCAGCTCTTGTATGTGTTTGACCACTTTTAACTCTGAAACTAGGCTACTACAAATGCACCATTGACACTGCATAGCACTACCTGAAACTGTAGAGGAGGTACTCTATATACCTAAATAACACCGTGCCTCTATTTTACAGACACACAACTGACCAACACTACCAGGCTGCTGCGCTCTTTCACGGGTTAAGAGACATCCCACGCTTCCGCTCGCTGGGCGGGCGCTCGCTGCCTTGCGACACACGCTGCATCGTTTTGATTGGTCGAAACCGGGGGCGGGCGAAGCACTGATACAAGTTACAGGCCAATCAGAAATCGCCCCTTGTTGCCCGGACGACGTCTCCCTCCAATGAAGGAGCGCGCACCTGACGAGATGTCAATCACCGAGTATCTTTCCCGTAGTTTCGACGCTCTTGAGCCCTGGAGCCGCTTTCGAACGAGCGACGAGACTGGAAGCCGAGGGCTTCTCGGAGCGCAGCTTGTGCGGAAATGTAGCGGAGGGTCTGCAAACCAACCTGCAATGTAGATCCAAAATGCATCAGGGTGAATGTCTCTGAGAGACTACTTTCCCATGAAAATAAAGAAAATCTCTCAAGAATCTATTTCCCTGCTCAGTCCTCCGCTGGTCGAGAGAAGGAAGTTGCAAAAGTCTCCTCTGTATTAAGGTGGGTGTTGGAACTGTAGACAGACATTGGGTTTATTTTCTGGTGTGTAAGCATTTTTACAGGGTTAGAGAAGGGCAAAATCCGAAGCTTCTTATATAAACATATAGCAGTATATTTGTAACATTACACAAGTCATAAAATCATCGTGACAGTCTCTCGAGGCTCCTGTACCCTAATGGCTGATGCGAAGACTTTAGTCAGAAAGCTAATTTGTCCAGCCTTCTATACTATGTGGGTCTTTAAAAAGTGTCCGAGGTGTTTTAAATATGTATGATCTCTGGGGAAAGGAACTGTTGTAAACCTTTACTTAATTGGAGTTCGTCATCAGTACTGCGAAGCGTAAAAAACGCTTCATTTTACAATTTCTAATGACTAATATTTCATCACACACTCCTATTCTCTTTCAAATTACTAAGCTTCTGTAGTTAAATGCTGGCATCTTCTAACATTATGTTGCTTTTCCAGCCCACCCGACTCCGCAGTGGTTTGGGAGAACTGGTTGTTCCGCTTGATTTGATGCACGGTTTTGCCAGTCTGACAGTTTGGCGGATGAATGAGTTCATGTTTACTGTCCCAGTAAAGATTGACACTTTCCCCCAATTCAGAAAGCAAATGGGGCAGAATAGGGACCGGGAAGAGGCGGGATCATAGCTGATATTTTCCTGGCTGATTATGAACATGAATTGAAAAGGTTAATAACTAATGTCTTTATATTGTAAGATACAAGAAATAGAAAAATGGGCATATGATCCAGGAAGGTTCCTGTTTTGATCCGGGCCTGTCTTGAGTAAGTTGATCTCAACCAAAGTAATGGTGGAACTCTAAAAATGTACTTGATGTCTGTCACGCTTTAGGATTTCAGACTTTGTCATGGGGAATGAAGGGAAGGAAACCTTGGTGTAAAATGTTAAAACGCGCCTGTTGAGCTCTTAAGGGGACCTGTAAGCATAAATTCGTTTTCAGATGGAGTGTCTGGACCTGTGTCCTGGAGACAATGAAAGATCGTTTGCCGTTCCAGTCATTGTTCACACTCTTTGGGACGACTCTTTCATTTGAATTTAACAGAGGCTATATCCAAGTTAGGCTGGTGGATTCCTCTTGGGCGGGGGGAGACTAACTGACTTAAAGCTGACACTGGAGTCAGGCTTTTATAAAAAAAAACAGGGCCATTGGGACAACAATGGGCTGTAAGAAGGATGGAACAGAGGTGGGGGAGTTAGGAAATTAGCTTTAAATAAAGCAAGACATCCCACTGAATAGCCTGTTTTTTTTATTATGCAGCGATAAGTTGTATTAATGGAAATAAGTGAAACTGATTATAACAGTTCTGTATCTTCACCTTACTGGGAAATAAAGCAATTTAATGATTCGTATCAATTCAGCTCACTTAATGGAAACTTGGCCCACCACCAGGAAGGTTGAATTTTTTTTTTTTAAACTCAAGTATCTGGTCCAGATCACAAGGGGATTCTATTGTTACATCCCTGGATTATACTATCGTACAAGTAGATATAGGATAGTGTGAGTTAACTTCCATAAAAATAAGATGTCAGACTTATTAAAGATCAACTGATGGCACTGAACCTAAGAAGGTATCTACAGCAGACCTGAATTTGTTAGTGTTCTTGGATTAGGAAGGGTAAAAATGAACTTGGGTTCCTACTGCTGATCACCTAACCCTTACTGGAAAGTGTGTATATGTGTCAGTGTACAGTGAGGATAGATTGGGCCTGGCCAATTATTTTTCCTGTGGTTGAATAGCCTTTTGATGCTTGCTGTCTAGGCTCTGGCATAATCAATAACCTCTTGGGGAAGGTGTTAAAGGACTGCTGCTGCCCATTCAGCACGAGTCAATGGGAGAGAATTGAGGGGGGGTGGTGGGGAAAAGGATTTCTGACTGAACAGTTTCAGATGGTGGCAATCTGATTCTATACAGTCTTCACTAAGAATGCCAAAATAAAATTTGCACACATTTTAGACATACAGTACGACTTCAAATTGGTAGGAGATGGCCTCATGAAGGGGGCTCATACTTCTTGATTTATACTGCCATTTTTGTGTTGGTGTGCACCCAAAACTGTTGCACATTGATATAAAGGTGGCAGTCTAACCGCAGCCCTATGTTCTGTGTTAAATAAATTGTGCATGTTTTAGAAATCAAGAATTTATCTACTGATGGTGGAATTTAGTGTGGCAGGCATTGTCCTGATGATGAGTGCTAAAATTACTTGTGTAAGATAGCATGTTACATTATTGTTAAATGCTTTCATTACAGTGGATGTTGCGTCAGGGACAATGTGATAAATCAGGAGTTCTACAACCTTTTCATTGGGCTTTTTGCTTGATGCAGTTGTACTTTGTGACCAAGTGTCACATTGCTGCTTTTCTTCTCTGTTCAAACTTCTTGATAAGACAGCCTTAAAATGACAAACCCACTGACAAAATACACTAAAGCGACATTGTGGAGGTGGACCCCTCAGAAAAGTGTATTTTTTTTCCCTTAAGCTACATATCTGCATAAAACTTTTTCTTAAAGACGATTGGATAAGGGAAAGGCCACCTAATACCGAAATGAGGAGGAATTTCTCCACTTAGAGGGTCGTGAATCTTTGGAATTCTCTGCCCCACAGGGCTGTGAATGCTGAGTCTTTGAGTATATTCAAGGCTGAGATAGATTTTTGGACACTAGGGGAGATCGAGCGGGAAAGTGGAGTTGAGGTCGATGATCAGCCATGATCTTATTGGCCGTATGGCCTACTCCTGCTCTTATTATTATTTCTTCTTCCTTTTCTTCTTGTTTAAGACTACTGTTGCCATTGCCAACTTTAATGTTGAAACATTTTAAATGCAACTCTAGGTTTTAGGCCTATACTCTTCCACAGCCTCTCCACAAGAGTCATTTAAATGGCATGTACCCGCACTGTAGTGTGCATCAATACAAGATTGGTACTTTGTTAATTTTTTTGGTTCAAACATTAATTTAGTGCTACAATTTATCATTAGATTCATGAATAGAATACCACATGGGTGCTAGTATGATATTCCATTTAAACAACTCAACTGGACATAACCACTTTTGTGAATTAGTTGCTTGTCAGTTTATCATCTTTAAATCTGTTATCAAACTGCGATCTGTTTGGTACAGGTGCACTATCCCTTATCCGAAACCCTTGGGACCAGATGTTTTTCAGAATTCGGAATTTTTCGGATTTCAGAATGGTATTCAGAATCAGTATGTAACACCCTAGCAGGGGTCTGGGCAGCACCCTGTAAGCAAACACATTAATATTTCTGCAGCGAACCTTATGAATATTCACACTGAGTGGGATAAATAAAGAATATAAATAGTATTACAGTTTATTTGTACAGTAATAATTTGGTAAATTAAATAGTGGGATAAATATAGACCATAAATACTCTAGTTACGCGCCACGAAAAAACTTGAGGTTTTCGGTTTTCGGAAGTGCGGATAAGGGATAGTCTACCTGTATTATCTTTGTGTGCAACATAAGAACATACATAAAATGTGTTGTAGCATTTAGGATTCTGGATGGATGAATTAAGATGGACCGTACTCTTCTGTAAGTATCTTGTGATCAAGTAGCATATAAACAAAGCTAGATAACAACAACAACTTGCATTTATAGTGCCTTTAATGTTGTAAAACGTTCCAAGACACTTCACAGGTGCGTAATCGGAGAGAAATTGACACCGAACCAAAGGAGGAGACATTAGGGCAGATGACCAAAAGCTTGGTCAAAGAGGTAAGTTTTAAGGAATGTCTTAAAGGAGGAGAGAGAGAGTTGGAGAGGTTTAGGGAGGGAATTCCAGAGCATAGAGCTTAGACAGCTGAAGGTACGGCCACCAATGGTATAGCACTACATTTACCTATGTAATAATAATGACTACACTTCAAAAGTACTGCATTTAACATGAAGCACTTTAAGATGTTCTGGGGCATTTTTTTTTTACATTAGCTGATTTGGTCCTCCTCTTGGTAATTGGATCGGAACAACAACAACTTGCATTTATATAGCACCTTTAACACAGTAAAACACCCCAAGGCGCTTCACAACAGCATTAGCAAACAAAATTTGACACCGAGCCACATAAGGAGATATTAGGACAGATGTCCAGAAGCTTGGTCAAAGAGGTAGTTTTTAAAGATCATCTTAAAGGAGGAGAGAGAGGTAGAGAAGTGGAGAGGCTCAGGGAGGGAATTCTAGAACTTAGGACCCAGGCAGCTGAAGGCACGGCCACCAATGGTGGAGTGATTAAAATTGGGGATGCACAAGAGGCTAGAATTGGAGGAGCGCAGAGATTTTGGAGGGTTGGAGGTCTGGAGGAGGTTACAGAGATAAGGAGGGGCGAGGCCATGGAGGAGTTTGAAAACCAGGATGAGAATTTTTAAATTGAGCTGTTGCTGGACCAGGAGCTAATGTAGGTCAGTGAGCACAAGGGTAAGGGGTGAACAGGACTTGGTATGAGTTAGGATACAGGCAGTACAAAATATATACTTTAATATACACTCTATTATATAAAATTAAGATCTATGGGAAAAGAACACTTCAGAATGCTTACACTCTGGTATTATGAAGAGTGTACATGATCTACATGTCTGTTATACTGATCACAAACTTTAAATGTTCTCTGTAAGGAAGCTGACAGTTTGTATTACAGGTTGAGCGCCCAAAATCCGGAGTTCCGGAATCCGAACTCCGGGACGATTGGTGGCAGGGTCGTCCGGAATCCGTAAAATGTTCCGGAATCCGGACACCCTGTTTCCGCCGCCAGCCGGGCCCAGGCATTTCCGGGCTCGGAATGTGTTTCTGATGTCTGAAGTCCGGAAATGCCCGAGCCCAGGTTGTGATATTTCCAGACTTTGGACATCAGAAATACATTCCGAAGTCCGGAAAAACACAAAAACCGGCTCAGCCTCGGTCCCGAGGTTGCCGGATTCGGGACATTCAACCTGTACTCCTATTTATTGCTTCTAATGCATAAGTTGATGTAGGTTTCTCTTTATGCAATTATATATTTGTTTCAATCATAAAGGATTCAAGAAAGGAGGGAGCGAGAAACTAGGGAACTCTACAGGCCAGTTAGCCTGACATCAGTTGTTGGGAAATTGCTGGAATCTATTATTAAAGAAATGGTAACAGGGCACTTGGAAAATCATAATATGATTAGGCAGAGTTAGCATGGTTTTATGAAAGGGAACTCATGTTTAACAAATTTATTAGTTTTTTGAGGATGTAACTAGCAGGGTAGATAGAAGGGAACCAGTAGATGTAATATATTTGGATTTCCAAAAGGCATTCGATAAGGCGACACATAAAAGGTTGCTATGCAAGATAAGGGCTCATGGGGTTGGGGGTAATATATTAGCATGGATAGAGGATTGGTTAACAGACAGAAAAGAGAGTAGGGGTAAACGGGTCATTTTCAGGTTGGCAGGCTGTAACTAGTGGGGTGCTGCAAGGATCAGTGCTTGGGCCTCAGCTATTCACAATCTATATTAATGACTTAGATGAAGGGACCGAGTGTAATGTATCTAAGTTTGCTGACGATACAAAGCTAGGTGGGAAAGTAAGCTGTGAGGAGGACACAGAGTCTGCAAAGGGATATAGACAGGTTAAGTGAGTGGGCAATAAGGTGGCAGATGGAGTGTAATGTGGGGAAATGTGGGGTTATTCACTTTGGTAGGAAGAGTAGAAAAACAGAATTTTTTAAATGGTGAGAAACTATTAAATGTTGGTGTTCAGAGAGATTTTGGTGTCCTCGTACAGGAAACACAGAGTTAGCATGCAGGTACAGCAAGCAATTAGGAAGGCAAATAGCATGTTGGCCTTTCTTGCAAGGGGGTTGGAGTACAAGAGTAAGGAAGTCTTGCTACAATTGTACAGGGCTTTGATCTGAATTATGCAATGCACTAACAGTGATGGGAATTATTTGCAGTCATCAAACTGGCATCGTGACATGCAGATAAAGTGGAAACCTGATGAGGGAGAGTACAAATGGAGAACTAAACTTGAGAAAGTTCAAACATCCCCATCAGTTCCCATGTAACTAATTGTTTATAGTGAAAAACTGTGCTAACCTTTAGATGTTTAGTCATGGAATGTACCTCACAGATAAATGCAAATTGGTACTTCCAAAGTGTTGAAGTACTTTTATGCGCTGTCAGTTGTTTTTGCAAGCACTTGTATGAGTTTAGCTAATGTTCTATGTATTGTAACCTGTTGATAACGTGTACAGTCAGTTTCAAATCTTTACCTGAAATGGTGAAATAAAAATCATCAGAAAATGGTTCTACGATGTACTTCAATATATATGTGTTCTTAAACTAATAAATATGGCCCCAGAACTTTAGAATCATAGAATGTTACAGTACAAGATGTGCCATTTACCCCATCAAGTTTTCTACATATGAGCTACGTAGTCTAATCCCACACTCTTGCTCAATCTCTATATCCCTTAATGGTCCTCTTTTGTAAAAGCAACTATTTAATCCTCTTAAAGAATGGACTCTGCTTCAACAACAGTGTATGGTGGAGAATTCTATGTTCTTAAATTTCTGTATTCACATTACCATCTAGCTGACCAGTGGGGAAAAAAATCTTTTACCTTATCATAATCTTGAACACTTCTTTCAGGTCAATACTTAACCTTTTCATGCTCTTACCGAGCTAATCTTGTCTATGAGAACCAACTCCCGTTCACTTGACCTCATTACCACTAATAGAAAGAAAGAAAGACTTGCATTTATATAGCATCTTTCACGCCCTCAGGACTTCCCAAAGTGCTTTGCACACAATGAAATACTTTTGAAGTGTAGTCACTGTTGTAATGTAGGAAACGCGACAGCCAATTTTCACACAGCAAGTCCCACAAACAGCAATGTGAGGGATAACTATTAGCCAGAACACCAAGAAGAATGCCCCTGCTCTTCTTCGAATAGTGCCGTGAGATCTTTTACATCCACCTGAGCGGGCGGATGGTGCCTCGGTTTAACATCTCATCCGAAAGACAGCACAGCACTCCCTCCGTACTGCACTGAAGTGTCAGCCTGAATTATGTGCTCAAGTCTCTGGAATTGGACTTGAACCCACACTGAGCCACGGCTGACACCTAATCCTCTGACCACCCCATTTCCCTTCCTAGCCCCATGCTAGCTGACATTGTAAATGCTTCCCTCTCCTCGGGTACTATCCCCCTCCCTTTCAAAACTGCCATCATCATCCCCGCTTTTATATAAAAAAAAAAAAAAGAAATCCTTAACCCCTCTGTCTTTGCAAACTACTCCTCCATCTCCAACCTTCCTTTCCTCTCAATTCCTTGAATGACTTGTTCTCTTCCAAATCACTGCCTAGCTTTCCAGCAAATCCCTGTTTGAATCTCTGCACTCAGGTCTCTGCCCCTGCTATGGAACCAAAACTGCTCAAACTAACATCACAAATACATCCTCTTTGACTGCGACTGTAGTACATAACCCCTCCTCGACTTCTCTGCAGATATGCTCAACCACACCATCCACCTCCAACACCTCTCCTGCCCTTGCTTGATTTCATTCTTACCTATCCAGTCATAGCCAGAGCATCTCCAGTAATGACTTCTCTTCCCATCCCCGCGATCTTGCCACTGGAATCCCCAAGGATCTATCCCTTCACAGAATCACACAGAATCACAGAAACCCCACAGTGCAGATAGAGGCCATTTCGGCCCATCGAGCCTGCACCGACACATATCCCACCCGATCCCCGTAACCCCTACACCAACACATATCCCACCCTATCCCCGTAACCCCACGTATTTAATCCCCCTAACACTAAGGGTCAATTTATCATAGCCAATCAACCTAACCTGCACATCTTTGGACTGTGGGAGGAAACCGGAGCACCCGGAGGAAACCCACGCAAACATGGGGAGAATGTGCAAACTCCACACAGACAGTCGCCCGAGGCCGGATTCGAACCCGGGTCCCTGGCGCTGTGAGGCAACAGTGCTAACCACTATGCCACCGTGCTTCATCTATATGCTGCCCCATGACATAGGGTCAGGTTCCACGTGTACGCCGATGACTCACAGCTCTACTGCGCCACCCTTTCTCTTGACCCGCCACTATCTGTGTTGTCAAACCGGTTGTCCAACATCCAGTCTTGGATGAGCTGCAATTTCCTCCATGGGGAAGACCAATGCCATCAACATCAGCCCCTGCCACAAACTCTGTATCCTTGCTACAATTCCATCTCCCACCCTGCCTACTCTCTCAGGCTGAACTACACTGAACTTCAGCATCCTACTCAACTTCGAGCTGAGCTTTTGACCCTATAGTCTGTCCATCATTGAGACCGACTACTTCCACCTCCACAACATAGCTCGTCTCAGCCCATTTGTTGCTGAAACTCTCATCCATGCCTTTGTTGCATCCAGACTCAACTATTCCAATGTTCTCCTGACCTCACTCGCAACCTCCACGCTCAGTAAACTTCAGCTCCTCCAAAGCTCTGCTGCCCGTGTCCTATCCCACACCAAGTCCTCTTCAAGTAACACCCTGCCCCACCACCGATGGCTGTGCCTTCACCCGTTTAGGTCCTATGCTCTGGAATTCCCTCCTTAAACCTCACTGTCTCCCCTCCTTAAAACCCACCTCTTTGACCAAACTTTTGGTGACCTCTCCTAATAACTTCTTTCCATGTGGCAAACATTTTTTTGTTTACGTCTCTGTGAAGTGCCATGGGATGTTTTTCTATGTTAAAGGAATTGTATAAATGCAAGTTGTTGGTGAAAGAAGCCATAACTTCTTAAGTCTCTCTTCAGAATTGTAACCTCTTATCCCTTGTTTTAAAAAGACATGACTGCTGAATATTATCCCTACAGCTTAGATATTGTCAATAAATTGCTTATGTTATTGAAAGATTAGATATTTGCAAACAAGATCTTAAAATTACCCAATGGAAGTTTTTTTTCTCCTTAAATACTTCAGAGTTGGTAGTTTATAATGGAAGCTTAATTTCTGCCACAATGAAGGGATTCTCTCCCTCTCATGGATCACTCAGTTGAAGTACAATACTGTAAAAGTTCCCATCCAAATTCTCAACCTGCCGTGAATTGGCAACCTAATAGTTAAAAGCCCAGCAAAGGTGCAAGCCGACCTGGCCTGACCCAAAGGATTCTGTGCAGTGTTTTATTCTCAGTGGATTTTGTAGAGCCCAGAAAAAGAAGCAGCCTGATCTGATCTGAAGTGCATGTTGAAATTAACTGAAGTGTGTATAATGCCAGGCCCAAAGTTGCAGTCCTGCAGTTGAAACGTGTGATCCAACCCAAAGATCCAACTCCTGTCTGTCTATCTTGCACTTAATTGCAAACATGAATAATAGGAGAGCAGATATTTGGTTGTATCTAGTGTATTTTAGCTACAGTTGGATAAGAATAAGAGCTGGTAGAGGGAGCATGGAAATTGAATGTCATGCCTTTGTAGCATTAGTGTAGCAGAATATGTGTTGCTCCATTATGTGAAGTTTGGCTCACTAGGATGTTTTTCTGATCATTTAATATAAACACTTCAGATTCCCTTTGGTTAAGCCTCTTTGATGTTATCACAAGAATTTTTGTGTTATTCATAAAGCAATTCAATGGAATTACTAAACTGGATTTTATAATTTTTAAGTGATTGTGGAACATGTAACCTTTGATTAAAATTTCTGTACAATATGTGTTACATTAGTCTGATGGATTAGGCGTTCCTTGTAATCGAGCTACAGTGCACTATCATGAATTCCTCAGTTATTTTTTTCAAAGCCCCAGGTCCCCTTGTGTTTACCACATTTATCCTCGGACCTGAAATTGGCAGCAGTGTGAGCATTCAGCAGCCCCATTTTCTTCTTGTGAAACTGCCCCATTTGTTGTTCAAATGGCTTCCTGACTGAGGGAAGGGCGAGTGTCTATAGTGGTGAAAAAAGCATGGCTGCTCTTCTCCTCCTGTCCTTCCACCTCTCCGTAGTTTTGGTTGTGCTTACCTTGAGTCAAGCTCCTCTGCTCACCATACTAAATGATAATTGGACAAAAGTGAATTTTAAAAAGTCTGCATGTTTAACATCAGATATTTTGCATTGTGCAGCATGTTCCTACACGTGCTGTGAACAATTTTTAAATTTGTTTAGCAGTATTTTAGAATGGTGGAAAGAGGAACAGTGTGCTGATTTACATATTTAGAGTAACGCTTGGGCAAAATTTAAAAATGAATGAAAGCAGGCTAAATGCCACACTGAAGTTTAGCATTACATACATTTGAGGTTTGGTTTTAAGCCAAGTCTTTCTGTAAATCACTATTCCAAGATATGAAAAAAGAAACACTTGCATTTATATAGCACTTTCCTAAAGCGCTTTACAGCCAATGAAGTACTTTTGAAGTGTAATCACTGTTGTAATGTAGGAAACACGGCAGCCAATTTGCGCACAGCAAGCTCCCACGAACAGCAATGTGATAATGACCCAGATAATCTGTTTTAGTGATATTGTTTAAGAGATAAATATTACCCAGGACACCAGGGCTAACTCCCCAGCTCTTCAAAATAGTGTCATGGGATCTTTTACGTCCACCTGCGGGAGCTGATGGGGCCTCGGCTCAACATCTCATCCGAAAGACAGCACTCCCTCAGTATTGCACTGGAGTATCGGCCTAGATTTTTGTACTCAAGTATGCAGGTACAGCACGTCATTAGGAAGGAAAATGGAATGTTGGCCTTTATTGCAAGGGGGATGGAGTATAAAAGTAGGGAAGTCTTGCTACAACTGTACAGGGCGCTGGTGAGACCACACCTGGAGTACTGCGTACAGTTTTGGTCTCCTTATTTAAGGAGGGATATACTTGCATTGGGGGCAGTTCAGTGAAGGTTCACTAGGTTGATTCCTGAGATGAAAGGGTTGTCTTATGAGGAAAGGTTGAGCCTATACGCATTGGAGTTTAGAAGAATGAGAGGTGATCTTATTGAAACATATAAGATTCTGAGGGGGCTTGACAAGGTAGATGCTGAGAGGATGTTTCCCCTCGTGGGGGGGCATAGTTTCAGGATAAGGGGTCGCCCATTTAAGAGGGAGATGAGGAGGAATTTCTTCTGAGTTGTGAATCTTTGGAATGCTCTTCCCCATAGAGCCTTGGAGGCTGAGTCAGTAAATATATTCAAGGCGGAGATGGACAGATATTTTAGCTACAGGGGAGTCGAGGGTTATGGGGAACAGGCAGGAAACATAGAAACATAGAAGATAGGAACAGGCGTAGGCCATTCGGCCCCTCGAGCCTGCTCCGCCATTCAATGCGATCATGGCTGATCATCCAAATTCAGTACCCTGTCCCTGCTTTCTCTCCATATCCCTTGATCACCTTAGCCTTAAGAAATATATCTAACTCCTCCTTGAATATATTTAATGAATTGGCCTCCACCGCCCTCTGTGGTAGAGAAGTCCACAGGTTCACCACTCTGGGTGAAGAAATTCCTCCTCATCTCAGTCCTAAATGGCTTACCCCTTATCTTTAGACTGTGACCCCTGGTTCTGGACTCCCCCCACCATCGGGAACAGCCTTCCTGCATCTAGTCTGTCTAGTCCTGTTAGAATTTTATAAGTTTCAATGAGATCCCCTCTCATTCTTCTAAACTCTAGCGAATATAAGCCTAATCGACCCAATCTCCCTTCATACGTCATTCCTGCCATCCCAGGTATCAGTCTGGTGAATCTTCGCTGCACTCCCTCCATGGCAAGAACATCCTTCCTCGGATAAGGCGACGAAAACTGCACACAATACTCAAGGTGTGGTCTCACCAAGGCCCTGTACAACTGCAGCAAGACATCCTTGCTCCTGTACTCGAATCCTCTCGCTATGAAGGCCTGTGAGTCAGTAGGTTGTGGGTTCAAATCCAACTCCATGAGACTTATAAGAAACACAAAAAATAGGATAGGAGCAGGCCATTTGGCCCCTCGAGCCTGTGGCGTTCAGACCAAGATCAGATCTGATTTTATTGAATGGCGGAGCAGGCTCGAGGGGCCAAATGGCCTACTCTTGCTCCTGCTCCTATCCTATTTTTTGTGTTTCTTATAAGTCTCATGGAGTTGGATTTGAACCCACAACCTTCTGACTCACAGGCGAGAGTGCTACCCACTGAGCCACGGCTGACAACTCAATATATGGTTTGTTATTGGAACTTGCACACCAATTAAAAAAAACAAAATACAGCGTACTCCATTGTATGTGCAGTCTTCTGATTGGAACTTCCAATTCTGATGATGTCAGACATTTAGAAAGTTTGGAGTGCTGAGTTCTGGCATTCATTGTCTAGCCTAGTACTTCTGGCCTCCTGCAGCACGAGCTATTCCCATGCTAGTGGATGGATTATATTTCCATTATAATAATGTACATCACCCCACTGACTTGTTGCTTTCAATTGTCTGTGTTTTTATATTTAGTACATAGGAAATGTGTTCTTGTCAGTATTATTTACATCCCAAGACAGCATTGACAACCCATCCCTAGTCAACCACATAGTGAGGGACTAAAGTCACGTGTAGGCTGGGCCAGGGTTGCAGCTTCCCTTCCCTAAAGGACATTAGTGAACCGGGTGGGCTTTTATGACAATCCAACAATTCAGTATCACAACTTGCCATGGGTAGGACTTGAATTCATAACCTCTGGGTTACTAATCCAGTACCATAACTACTAGGCTGCCATACCCGTAGGCCTAGTTACTAAAATTTAGCACTTTGGTGCCCTACCATCCCTATGAATATTTCATGGAAAAATGGTGGCTATGTCAGTGGTCACCCATACATAACTATGTTTTTAAAAAAGCTTTTTTAAATCTGCAAACGAATAAAAAATATGTGGGGCAATTAATGGATTAAAAACTCTAGGATAGGATCATTATCTAGGTTTATCTGAGTAATTCTTTAATACAATAAATTGTAAGGATCACAGATCCTACAATACAGATATACAATGATAGCTTTAGCATGTTCCTTCAGTCTTCACATTTATAAAAGAAAGGTTGACAACAACTTCCATTTAAGTAGAAAAACATCCCAAGGTGCTTCATGCAATCAGACAAAAATGGGGGCAAATGAAGGCGATATTAGGAAGGTGAAACTTGGTCAAAGAGGTGGGTTTTAAGGAGGATCTTTAGATAAGAAAGGGAGGTGGAGAGACTGCGGGGTTTAGGGAAGGGATTTCCAGAACGTGAGGCCTAGGCGGCTGAAGGCACAGCTGCCAATGGTGGTTCAAAGGGAGTGAATGTTGCCCAAGAGGCTAGAGTTGGAGGAATGTAGAGGTTAGGGGAAAAGTTGTAGGGTACAAGGAGATTAGAGATAGGGAGGGGCATGGCCACAAAAGGGTTCAACACAAGGATGAGAATTTTAGATGTTGGAAGATTGGGAGCCAATGTAGGTCAGCAAGGACAGGAGTGATGGGCGATTGGGACTTGGTGCAGGATAGGTAATGGCCTCAGAGTTTTGGATGACTTGAAGTTTACAGGGGATGGGAGGCCGGCCAGGAGAGCATTGGAATAGTTGAGTCTGGAGGTGACAAAGGTATGGATGAGACTTTCAGCAGCAGATAGACTGAGGCAGGGACCCAGATGGGTGATGTTTATGGAGATGGAAGTAGTCGGTCATTGTGATGGAGGGGATATGGAGTTGCCAGCTCAGTTCATTGTCAAATAGGATGCCAAGATTGCCAACAGTCTGGTTCAGCCTGAGACAGTGGCCAGGAGAGGGTTGGAATCCGTGGCAAGGGTATGGAATTTGTGGCATGTATTGAAGATGATGATTGGAAGAAATTGCAGCTCATCCATGATTGGATGTCGGAAATGCAATCTGACAGCACAGAGTCTAAGAAAGTAGTATAATTATTATGTATCTTTATTCCTAATTGCCAATGTTACTTTATCAATAGATAAATATTTTTAAAAATATATATTTCCAATGGAATTGCTTAAGTTTTGATGTGCTCTATTCACATCTGAAGAACAAACTGAAACTCTGGTATTGCACCTGTAGCTAACTCACTCACTCATTTCTGTTCTCCATTAAAAAAAAGTTTTTCTTAAGTCTGCTTACCAGTTTACTTTATACTGTATGACTTTTGTAGCTGCCATTTCACTTTTTAATCTTGCACTTATTGTGATGTGAGCTGTAATGACCTTGTTAAAAGCTTTTTTTGAAAGTTTGGGGTAGGAATTGGTAGGCATTTTGCATCTTTCCGGGTCCAAAATGGTTGCCACAAAGTCTAATTCTGCAATAAGATGTACCGCTGGAAATGTGCGCAACACCATATTGGTTCGAGCACTCGACAGGTGTCCTTGCTCCTTCAGACCTCCTCCATCTATACCTCCAGTGCAAGGGGGGCTGCAGCTTCTCCTGTGCCTGTCATTGTCCACAATCCTCAGTTATAGTTGCCTGCAGCCAAAGTGCACCTCCTTTAAGAGATGCAGACTGCCTTTAAATGCCATCAACAATGCGTAATATTGACGCCCATCTTTACGTGAGCTGCCAGTGAACGGCGCGAGTAGCGCTGGCAGCCCGCCTATTTTATTTAAATTACTCAGAGTGATCAATTTGGAGCCTTCGTTGCATCCTCATGATTGGGTTCTCACTCTGAGCACAGTGCTCATTCTAAGCCTAAAAAAGGAACTTAAACCAACTTTACCCCTTAGCCTGCTATGGGTGGATTCTTTAGTTACTTCTATACTCGGAAAGTGCAGTCGGCTTCAGATAAAAAACATATATGATCTGTGCTTCGAATTCTAGTGTACTAAACCAGGGGTGTCCATGCTTTTTGTACTTGAGGAGCCACATGTAAACTGTAAAATTGATGTTCCCATCAATTTGCAGAAATCTAATGTTGCTGATATGAACGGGCCTTGTTCTGATTTAGCAATTATCTATGAACAAAGTAACAGTGCTAAAAACCACCCTATCCAAACTTTCAGGCCCAAAAATTGAAATGGACAAATTAGCAAATAAAAAATAGAACTGAATAGCTTGAGCTTTGACGACCGGATTGTCTGGTTACAAGTGCTACATGTGATAGAACTAGGGTTGCCAACACTGGTCGGATGTATTCTTGAAGGTTCAGTCAAGTTCTGTGTGATCACATGACATGCAATCACGTGACATTGTTCAGGCTCACATGAAGAAAGGCTACTCGGCTGGTGGAACCGTACCCCAGTGAGAGTCAGTGCCAGGTGAATCATACTCCAGTGAGAGTCAGTGCCAGATGGATCATACCCCAGTGAGAGTCTGTGCCAGGTGAACCGTACCCCAGTGAGAGTCAGTGCCAGGTGAATCATACCCCAGTGAGAGTCTGTGCCAGGTGAACCGTACCCCAGTGAGAGTCAGTGCCAGATGAACCGTACCCCAGTGAGAGTCAGTGCCAGATGAACCGTACCCCAGTGAGAGTCAGTGCCAGGTGAACCATACCCCAGTGAGAGTCAGTGCCAGGTGAAGGATACCTCAGTGAGAGTCAGTGCCAGATGAACCGTACCCCAGTGAGAGTCAGTGCCAGGTGAATCATACCCCAGTGAGAGTCTGTGCCAGATGAACCATACCCCAGTGAGAGTCAGTGCCAGGTGAACCGTACCCCAGTGAGAGTCAGTGCCAGGTGAACGATACCCCAGTGAGAGTCAGTGCCAGGTGAATCATACCCCAGTGAGAGTCAGTGCCAGGTGAACCGTACCCCAGTGAGAGTCAGTGCCAGATGAACCATACCCCAGTGAGAGTCAGTGCCAGGTGAACCGTACCCCAGTGAGAGTCTGTGCCAGATGAACCATACCCCAGTGAGAGTCAGTGCCAGGTGAACCATACCCCAGTGAGAGTCAGTGCCAGGTGAACCATACCCCAGTGAGAGTCAGTGCCAGGTGAACCGTACCCCAGTGAGAGTCAGTGCCAGGTGAACCGTACCCCAGTGAGAGTCAGTGCCAGGTGAACGATACCTCAGTGAGAGTCAGTGCCAGGTGAACGATACCCCAGTGAGAGTCAGTGCCAGGTGAACGATACCCCAGTGAGAGTCAGTGCCAGGTGAACCGTACCCCAGTGAGAGTCAGTGCCAGATGAACCGTACCCCAGTGACAGTCAGTGCCAGATGAACCATACCCCAGTGAGAGTCTGTGCCAGGTGAATCATACCCCAGTGAGAGTCAGTGCCAGGTGAACCATACCTCAGCAAGACTCAGAGTTTAGGAGAGAAGGGGAAGAAACAAACAAACATGGTCTTGAAAAGGAAGATTATTATATTGGGGGAAAGGAATTCCCCTTTAAATACTGGGCTATTTCATATACACTGTCTCTTTAAGAGATGCGTTGCTGACCTTTCTGACGTTTGGTCCAAAGCGTTCATATTATTTGTCAGGAGCTGAAATTCGCTGATTCGGATTCTTTCTTCCTTCAGGTAGCTGGAGTAGGTCTGTTTAAATTCCAGCTGAAGGCCAGCCCCAGGAATTCCTTCTTGTCTCCAAGCCACAGGCAGTTCAGCACCATCTTGGTGAGGTTCAGGAACGTTCTGTCGAAGCACAAGCCATTGGACAAGTGGAGCCTCACCTGCTCGGTGATGTCCTATCATTGGTGTGCAGCATGGCCACCACATTTCGACTTACTGCAGGCAAAGCTGGAGTCAGTCTGAGAAATGAAAGTGTGCAGGCGTGAAGCAGGAATGTGAAATTGTTTTCTCCCGAGTTGCCAGCAGAAGCGCTCAGGAGACGAATTGCCAATTTCGGGAGACTCCCAGCCAAAGCAGGAGGAATGGCAACCCTAGGTACAACCCTATTTAATAATATCCCATTCACTCTCGCCTTGATCCAGCCATATATTCAGTCAACAGATGTGGATTTCACACATGAAATGTTAAGACTTCGCAAATATTGGCCCAGATGTTACGGTATGTCCGACCCTGTACACACAGTGTACGCTGTTGTAAACCTTCAGAATGATCCCACAGGTTCTGCGTTTCGCGCATGCAGAAACCCGGAACTTGTGATCTGTGAAGTTTCGCTTGGAGAGATTCACTGCATCCGCTACAAATTCACTTTCGCTGGCACAGAGTTGGGCTATTTGCTCAACAACTGCCCAGCGAATACCAACAAAACCCTTATGCCTGGTAAAAGCAGGCGTAAGGTCTTTTTACCAGTGTAAAGGTTAAAATAAATTTAAAATACATTTTTTTTAATGATTTAAACATTCACATAGATTTAAAATTAGTTTAGGTCAATTTTGTCCCGTTTACATTTATTTTTCAAAAAATGAAATTTTTATTTTACATGTTTAATTAAAGGGTATTTTAATGAATTTTGAACATATTTTATTTTTATTTAAGTGGTGTGAAATTTAATTTTTTAGGTGATTTCTATTTTGCTTATGGGGATTCTGTACGTAAATGGAATCCACATAAGCATCATAGGAATCCCCCTTTGTCATTGGTTGGCCTGGCCCACGGGACCACGGGGACGCTTGAGAACCGCATGCGCCCCTGGGATCCGTGGGCCTTTACACAGGCGTACACCTGCAGGACCAGGACCGCAAGAGTCCGAAGCTCTGGAGACACCAGGTAAGTTCGTACTTTTCTTTCGGTTTGGAGGCGTACGCCGGCGGCAAGCCTCCAACCGCAATTTCCAGGCCATTCAGTTTTAAATATAGTTAGCCCACTGCCAAACTTCACCTGCAGACAGCAATACACTTTAAGAATCTAATCATGTAAATTTTGTTTGCGTTGCTAAAGGGATCATTAAATGGTCATGGTAGAAAGATTTTCAAGTTGGCTATTTTTTATTTATATTTGAGAGTAAACTTATTTTTCTCTCTCTTCATCCCATTCATTTGGTACTTTCCCAGGGCCTTGCACCAACTGTGGTGAGAGCTACATCCAAGCCTCTTCCACTCCTGATTCCAGATGGACATTGGGAGGTTAATGAGAGTGGCCTGGGGTGGCGATCTGTATCTCCTTTCCCACAACAATGTGCTGAGGGTGGAAACCGAAGAGCATGGTCAATCAAACCTGCAAACATTCTTCCATGAGAGCTTTACTAGATTTTGTTCAGTGCAATTTAAACTTTTATCAGGCTCCACAATTGATTACAATAAAAGATGAACAAAAGGGAAATTAAAGAAGCGTGCAATAAGGGCACAGCAGTTATCATGGGTGACTTTAATCTACATATAGATTGGGCCAACCAAATTAGCAACAATACTGTGGAGGAGGAATTCCTGGAGTGTTTACGGGATGGTTTCCTGGACCAATATGTCGAGGAACCAACCAGAGATCAGGCCATCTTAGACTGGGTATTATGTAACGAGACAGGATTAATTAGCAATCTTGTTGTACGAGGCCCCTTGGGTCGGAGCGATCATAATATGATCGAATTCTTCATTAAGATGGAGAATGAAGTAGTTGACTCAGAGACTAGGGTCCTCAATTTAAATAAAGGAAGCTACGATGGTCTGAGGAGCGAGTTGGGTAGGATTGATTGGGGAATGGCACTCAAAGGGTTGACGGTGGATAGGCAATGGCAAACATTCAAAGACCGAATGGATCAGCTACAGAATTTGTTCATCCCAGTTTGGCATAAAAATAAAACAAAAAAGGTGACTCAACCGTGGCTAACAAGGGAAATTAGGGATAGCATAAGATCCAAGGAGAGGACATATAAATTGGCCAGAAAAAGCAATAATCCTGAGGATTGGGAGCAGTTTAGGATTCAACAAAGGAGGACAAAGGGATTAATTAAGAAAGGGAAAATATAATCTGAGAGTAAGCTAGCAGGGAACATAGAAACATAGAAGAAAGGAGCAGGAGTAGGCCATTCGGCCCTTCGATCCTGCTCCGCCATTCAATGAGATCATGGCTGATCATCCAAATTCAGTACCCTGTCCCTGCCTTCTCCCCATATCCCTTGATCCCTTTAGCCTCAAGAAATATATCCAACTCTTTCTTGAATATATTTAATGAACGGGCCTCCACCGCCCTCTGTGGCAGAGAATTCCACAGGTTCACCACTCTCTGGGTGAAGAAATTCCTCCTCATTTCAGTCCTAAATGGCTTACCCCTTATCCTTAGACTATGACCCCTGGTTCTGGACTCCCCGGCCATCAGAAACATCCTTCCTGCATCTAGTCTGTCCACACCTGACAGAATTTTATAGGTTTCGATGAGATCCCCTCTCAATTTTCTAAACTCCAGTGAGTATAAGCCCAATCGACACAATCTCTCCTCATACGTCATTCCTGCCATCCCAGGTATCAGCCTGGTGAATCTTCGCTGCACTCCCTCCATGGCAAGAATGTCCTTCCTCAGGTAAGGTGACCAAAACTGCACACAATACTCAAGGTGTGGTCTCACCAAGGCCCTGTACAACTGTAGCAAGACATCCTTGTTCCTGTACTCGAACCCTCTTGCTACGAAGGCCAACATACCATTTGCCTTCTTATCCGCCTGCTGCACCTGCATGCTTACCTTCAGTGACTGGTGCACAAGGACACGCAGGTCTCTTTGCACTTCCCCTTCTCCCAATCTATTGCCATTCAAATAATAATCTGCCTTCCTGTTTTTGCCACCAAAGTGGATCACCTCACATTTATCCACGTTATATTGCATTTGCCATGTTTCTGCCCAATCACCCAACCTGTCCAAATCGTACTGGAGTTTCACATAAAAACTGACTGTAGAAGCTTTTCTAGATATGTGAAGAGAAAAAGATTGGTGAAGTCAAGCGTAGGTCCCTGCAGTCAGAATCAGGGGAATTTATAATGGGAAACAAAGAAATGGCAGACCAACTAAATTCATACTTTGGTTCTGTCTTCACAAAGGAGGACACAAATAACCTCCCAGAGATGCTGGGGAACATAGGGTCTGATGAAAGGGTGGAACTGAAAGAAATCAGTATTTGTAGGGAAATGGTGTTAGGAAAATTGATGGGACTGAAGGCCGATAAATCCCCAGGGCCTGATAATCTACATCCCAGGGTACTTAAGGAAGTGGCCCTAGAAATAGTAGATGCATTGCTGGTCATCTTCCAGAACTCGATAGACTCTGGAACAGGACCCATGGATTGGAGGGTAGCTAATGTTACACCACTATTCAAAAAAGGTGGTAGAGAAAAAGCGGGGAATTATAGACCGGTAAGCCTGACATCGGTAGTGGGGAAAATGCTAGTGTCTATTATAAAAGATGTAATAGCAGAGCACTTGGAAAGCAGTGACAGGATCGGACAAAGTCAACATGGATTTACAAAAGGTAAATCATGCTTGACTAATCTACTGGAATTTTTTGAGGATGTAACTGGTAAAATAGATAAGGGAGAACCAGTGGATGTGGTGTATTTGGACTTTCAGAAGGCTTTTGATAAGGTCCCACATAAGAGATTAGCGTGCAAAATTAAGGCACATGGGATTGGGGGTAAGGTATTGACTTGGATAGAGAACTGGTTGGCGGACAGAAAGCAAAGAGTTGGAATAAACGGGTCGTTTTCCGAGTGGCAGGCAGTGACTAGTGGGGTACCGCAAGGATCAGTCCTAGGACCCCAACTGTTCACAATATATATTAATGATCTGGACGAGAGAATTGGATGTAATATCTCCAAATTTGCAGACGACACAAAGCTGGGTAGGAGGGTAAGCTGTGAGGAGGATGTCATGAAACTCCAGCACGATTTGGACAGGTTGGGTGATTGGGCAGAAACATGGCAAATGCACTATAATGTGGATAAATGTGAGGTTATCCACTTTGGTGGCAAAAACAGGAAGGCAGATTATTATTTGAATGGCAATAGATTGGGAGAAGGGGAAGTGCAAAGAGACCTGGGTGTTCTTGTGCACCAGTCGCTGAAGGTAAGCATGCAGGTGGTTAAGAAGGCAAATGGTATGTTGGCCTTCGTAGCAAGAGGGTTCGAGTACAGGAACAAGGATGTCTTGCTACAGTTGTACAGGGCCTTGGTGAGACCGCACCTTGAGTATTGTGTGCAGTTTTGGTCGCCTTACCTGAGGAAGGACGTTCTTGCCATGGAAGGAGTGCAGCGAAGATTCACCAGGCTGATACCTGGGATGGCAGGAATGACGTATTAGGAGAGATTGTGTCGATTGGGCTTATACTCACTGGAGTTTAGAAGATTGAGAGGGGATCTCATCGAAACCTATAAAATTCTGTCAGGCCTGGACAGACTAGATGCAGGAAGGATGTTTCTGATGGCCGGGGAGTCCAGAACCAGGGGTCATAGTCTAAGGATAAGGGGTATGCCATTTAGGACTGAAATGAGGAGGAATTTCTTCACCCAGAGAGTGGTGAACCTGTGGAATTCTCTGCCACAGAGGGCGGTAGAGGCCAGTTCATTAAATATATTCAAGAAAGTGTTGGATATATTTCTTAAGGCTAAAGGGATCAAGGGATATGGGGAGAAGGCAGGGACAGGGTACTGAATTTGGATGATCAGCCATGATCTCATTGAATGGCGGAGCAGGCTCGAAGGGCCGAATGGCCTACTCCTGCTCCTATCTTCTATGTTTCTATGTAAGCTTTTGTAAAGAGGCCTGCTGGAATGTTTTTCCTGATTCTCTTCCTTTTTTGTTGTATGTGAAAGACATAGGTTCACAAACCGTTCCATGAACGAGCACACCCTTTTCCTTTCCTATTAATATTCATCTGTTAAATGCCCAAAGATATGCAGCTTAGCAGTGATTTTGCTTGTGCCACATGTTGTAACATTATATTTTCAAAACATAGGGAAAATGTGCTGTGATACATTGCAGTTGTCAACTTTAAAATGTTTATTAGAAAATCTCAATAATTTATATATTAGGCCCTTTAATATCAAAAGCTAAACTCTAGTAATTAAAATAACATTTCTAAGCAGGTGACTCCATTCATCATCGATATGCTGTATGAAGATACCATTGCCATGAAAGATGCCAAATCAATTTAAATCGCAACTACAGGCTATGGATAGTCACCCTTCACTGCAGTACTTGCGTGGGCTGCAGATGGAACCAAGTTTACCCACTTAATGTACATTAGATCACACTCTAGTGTCACTTGCAAATGGCTTTCAATTCATATCTTGTGTATAGTGCATGTTCTGTTCTCCACTTTTAGACAGTTTTTTGGGCAACTATATTATTCAGATTTCCAGGAAGCCTTTAAATCTGAACTGATCTGCTTTATTTATAAAAAATATGCTGGGAGGAGACTATTATAATTCAAGATAATTTGTTAAATGAGAATTCAGTGCCTTTACCAGTCTATTAGATATCTCCAGATTTCAAAATAACTTAAAAGATCAAGGGCTAGAAATTCCCCTGGTTTGCACCTCTTGTTAGCTCCTCTGGGGGGTGATGATGTGGCGCTACCAGCTTTGCGACCGGGCGCGGTGAGAGTACTGACGCCCGTGAACTTCCCCTGCAGGTTAGCGGTGGCGGTAAACCCTAATACCATGATCTCCTGCACCCTGGAGATCATGACGTCATCCAGTGCGTAGCGCCCCGGATGCGAACTTGGCTTCTGCCCCCTGCAGCATCGCCGTGCTTCAATACCGGCAGCTACAGGAAGTGTTGTCACCGCAGATGGCCGCTTGGGGAGCGGTAGTTAAAGGGATTGACGGTGAGGTAGGTGAAAACTGTTTCATCAAGACTCTGTGCACTTTTTTTATTTTTCCGGTGCCGCGATTGATCAGCCCTGCACTCTGTTAGAGAGCTTGGGGCTGATCGGTGCCAATCGGAGGTGCCGTCGGCGATCAGGGGATTCGTTTTCTTGCAGAGCCTGCAGCAATGGCCCTTCCCTTTAAGGGAGGGAAGGAGCCTCTGTTCACGGCAGCGCTGCACTGGACATTGTGAAGCGTTCTACCGCTACTGCCCCATTGCCTGGTTTAGCACCCCAAGGGAAGATTTAGCGCTTGATTTAGCGCTGCACTTCCCTCCTGGAGCACTAAACTGGAAGTTCGCGTCGGTTAGAATTGGGTAGCGCCCGGTGATACTTTTGTGCTCCTGCAAAAGTTATTGCCCCAAACCCAATTTCTTCCCCCAGGTGTTTTAAAATATCAGTAAGATCCTGGAGTGCAGTAAGATACTGTATAGAAGAGACCTTGATTAATAAACTGTGCCAATGTGCTGCCCATTATAAATACATTCTAATATAAGAGCATAACAAAGCAGCGAATCAGAAAAGACCTTCAGACCCCTCAAGCCCACTCTGTCCAAAGACTATGCACAATCTACGTTATTATAAACTTAAGCTGCCCATCTCATATCCTGAGAGGATGTCCAGCACAAACACTCCCTGATTCTCAACAATAATTAAGCAAAAGTGCCGATTATGTATTCATCTACATGATTCGACCCTGGCCTGCTGCTCTTCACTGGAGATAACCCCTCCACCCTTGCCCACCAGCACAGGAACTATTGTAAAGCTAATGGATGGAAAATAGCGGGCTGGGAGTGAACAGTCTTGCGATTTGTGCTCCTGTTGGTGTGACCAAGATGTGGTGCATAGCAATTTTTTACCTCTTGGTTGTAAAGTGGAACTTATAGATCTTGTAACTTCTGACACTGATGTTGTTCAATATATTTCTGCATGCCAGCTACACTTACTGGATGTTCTTGCTTCCTGTAACCTATGGAGCAGCACTGTGTAAGTATGTACATGACACATGGTGAAGAACTGTGGTACTCCCAAGATTGTCAGATAACTGGAGCATCCATTGTGTATGGCCAATATAATCTGCTCAGCACGTATTACATAGTAGATCATTGCCTGTTGATTCAGTCCAATTTTTGCCACCAGGTGTTGGCATTGATGCATGGCATGGCACATAGGGATAATGGAGCGGAAAAATGCTACTTCACCTGGAATGGAATTCCTAAAATGTGTACAGAACTCCTTCCATAAAAAGCATCCTAGTAGGCCTACAAGGGTGTAGTCGCTGCTAGGTCAGTTTCTGAATAATGAAATAGATCAGGTAGATGAAGTAAATGTGGGTGAGCACCCTGGGAGTAGTGACAACAATATGATGGGGTTTAAGATCCAACTATAACGGGAAAAAAATCAATACAAAAACTAGAACACCAAATTGGATTAGGGTAGAGTTTAGGAAGATGAGCGGGCTAACAGGTGAAGGAGAACTTGACACACAGGACTGTAAACTGTGGAATGTTTTTAAACAAGATTGCAAATGTACACAATAAGTATATTCCATTCAAAAACCAGGAAAGTAGTTTTAGGATGCCATGGATAAATAAAGAGAAGAGGTTAGAAACCAATTACATTGAAGAAAGTGATTATGGGGACTAAGAAGAATAATAAAAAAGCTAAAGGAGAATATGAGAAAATAGAGGTCAAGAGAGGGATAAGAAAAGCTAAGAGGGAGTATGAGGAAAAAGTGCAAACAACATGAAGAGAAACAGTATTTTACATGTTTATCAGTGGAAAGAGAATTGCTAAGTGAGGTGGGATCCCTGAGAGGAGAGTATTGTCACTATATAGATGGTCAAAAATTGGTGCAGTTATTTAATAAGTACCTCACATCATTTTTTACTAAAGAGAAGCATATCAGAGAGGAGTTGAATACTGAAGTGGTTGAGAGTGAGATGAGCGATATTATGATGCATAAAGGAATTTTTAAAAAGTTTACGCTAAGGGAAGACAAAGCACCAGGGCTTAACAGGATACATCCTAGGATCCTGCGGGAGATGAGGGAGGAAATTTCAGCTGCCCTAGAAACTATATTTGAAAGATTATTTAAAAATATAATATTGCATATAGTATCGAATGAAATGTGTGTTGGATTAAGCATTTTGTTCTACAAATGTAATGGACATTAAGTTATAAAGTACTACAAGAGTAAATGATTTCTATTCATATGCATCAAATTTTGATCATGATACAATTTGAATTATGAATCTGCTCCTACAACACTGGCATAGGGATCTTCACAAAATGGTAAGTGCTATGGAACTGCATTAACTGCATCAACTAGGTGTCTTTCAGACAAGACATGATTATTGATGAATTATAATTAAAGAATAAATGATATTGAAAGAAACCCCTTAAAAGTGATAAAGGAGCTGCACCAGTTGAAGGCACTATTAAAAAGGTATGATTAATTGACAAACCAGACAAAAAATAAGTCATTTAAAATCTTAATTCCAAGAAAATTGCAGCAATGGGTGAATTCTGAGTGTGGCCCTGTGTCACACAACAACAAATGTATTCGTACCATCATAAAGCACGTGTGCATGTGCGTGCGTGTGCAACGGTAATGAAGTTGCACTGTGACCATTCACTGGCCTAGAAATTCAGTTGGGCGCGCCAGCCGTTAGCGCCTTAGGAGGAGTAGATCTCGAGCGCTAGGCGCTTATCGCCCGGGCGCAGCGCGATCTGCGCCTCTCCCCAACTTCAGGACACATTTAGCGCCGGCGCAAAGTCTTAGCGTGCGCCCTGCTGCGCGCGCAGATCATGACGTCATTTAATAGTGCAACGCCCTTTGTGCGCCCCAAACCGGAACTTCACTCGCGCCGGCCCATTGTGCACCGGGCGGCCCGAGCGACTGTGAAGTGGAACGGTACACAGGCCAGCCGGGCCGCGGGGAGTGCAAATTAAAGGGCACTTACCCAGCAGTATAAAGGCCAGCCATTTTGCAGCATTCACTCTTGAGCAACGGTTTTTTGGACAGAGACCAAAGAGGAGAGTTTACTGGTTTGGACCAACACTTGGACAGGTATTTTTGGCTCAGGCTAGAGCTTACCAATTATCTTTGCCTTCATTCAGAGCTCAGTGTTTGCCAGCATATAATGGGGGCTGCATTGGGTGGCAACGCTGAATTTCAGCCTTATGCCAGAAGGGCTTACAGACGCCGTGAGAGTGGCAGCCCTGGCTAGACGCAGAGGGGGCGACAGGCGTCGCCAACTGAGGCCTTACCCACGCAGGGTATACCACCAGCAGACCTCCTATCTGACCATGTCTGCCGCGATGTGTGTTAGGAGGCTGCGATTCCGAAGGGAGGTGGTTGCAGACATCTGCCGGCTGCTTCAGAGAGATCTGCAGCCACAGCTGATGCGCAGGACGTCTCTGTCGGTGGCAGTGAAGGTGACGGTGGCTGTCAACTTCTATGCCTCCGGCTCCTTCCAATCCGCTACTGGGGACATCGCTAACATCTCCCAGTTCGCCGTGCATTGCTGCATCCGCCAGGTGACCGAAACCCTTTTCAGAAGGAGACATCAATTCATCTCCTTCCCCATGACCCTGGACAAGCAGCAGCAGCGTGCAGTGGGGTTTGCAAGAATAGCGGGCTTCCCCATGGTGCAGGGCGCCATTGACTGCACACATGTGGCTTTGCGGGCACCTCTTGAGCATGCCGAGGAGTACCGCAACCGGAAGGGCTACCATTCCCTCAATGTACAGCTGGTGTGTGACCACAGGCAGCGCATCCTAGCTGTCAATGCCCGCTTTCCAGGCAGCAGCCATGATGCCTTTATCCTGCGACAGACAACTGTGGCTGACATGTTCCAGGCACAGCCTCCCCCAAGAGGATGGCTTATCGGGGACAAAGGCTATCCTTTGTGTACCTGGCTCATGACCCCGCTCCGCGCGCCCACGACCCCTGCTGAAGAGGCATACAACGAGAGCCATCAAGCGATGAGGAACCTCATAGAACAAACAATCGGCGTGCTCAAGCAACGGTTCCGCTGTCTCGATCGCTCCGGGGGAGCCCTCCAGTATTCGCAGGATCGAGTCTCCCAATTCGTCGTCGTTTGCTGCATGCTGCACAACCTGGCTATCCGCAGGACTCGGGCACTGCCACCTCACGTTGGACCACCACCTCGGGAGGAGGAGCATGAGGACGACGAGGACGAGGAGTACCAGCCCAGGAGGGACGCACAAGGTCCAAGGGCCGCCCGTCGGCGGCTTATTGAACGTCACTTCTAGGCCCCCTGTCAGGGAATGGCTTGTGCCAATGATAGGACATGATTGCAGCTGCTCCGCAAGCCCTCAGCCGGTTAAGGCAACAAACACTTCAAAGATCAAACATGGACAATGTGAATAAATAAAATGCTTTATTGTACAAACTCTGGGCCCTTCCCACATGAAAACCAAAAACAGACGAAACCCCCCAAAAAACACTCAAACACATTACTCGCTCCCACAACCTGGAGAGGATTAACAAAATAGGGCAACTAAAATGGCCGTCATTCTCAGCCTTCGTCCAAAACAAACATCACATCATCGGCCTTCAAAAAACAAACATCCAATTCTCGGCCTCAAGAAACAAACACAAATGGCCACACATTCGACTATTTGGCCCGCTAGGGCGATGCCTTGGCCATCTTTGGGTGGCCCCTGCCCGCCCTGCTGCTCCGCCTCAAAGTAAGGCCATTGGCTGCTGCAAGGCTGGGGGCAGGCTCCTGAGGGGCACATGTCGTGACGGCAGATGCCCTTGGGGGTCGGCCTAGTCGAGGTCTGGCCGTCGAGCGGGCGGCTGTTGATTGCTGCAGCTGTGGCTGGCCAGCATCAGTCGCTGCAGCAGCTCCTGGCAGCTCCACTGGGGGAGTGGCAGTGGCGGCTGGAGGAATGGCGGCAAGCTGGCGGATGGCAGGCGCTCGCAGGTCGCCTGAGACACTGGCACTCGCCCGGGCCAGCACTGCAGCATGCGCACCAATCTGCCGAGGGACAGACCACTGTGCTGCTGCAGCGCGCCGGGTGCCCTGGCGATGCCTGGCTGACACAGCGAGTGTGGCAGCAGTGAGTGCCCGTGTTGACCTGTTCACTGACCGCAGCAGAGCAGCCAGTGACTGGACGGCACCACTGATCACCTGGCCAGTCGCTGACAGATCTGCCCGGTATTCCGCCCGACTAGTGGCCTCTAGGGGCCCGAACTCGGCCACATTCCGAGAGAGGGAATCGATGGACTCAGGCAACCGTGCCACTGCCGCCATGAGCTCCGTGTGCCGGCGCTCCGAGTCCGCGGACAAGTCTTCGAGGCGCTCCATCTCCTCGGCGAAGAGCATCTCCTGACTGGAGGCCGGACTCTCCCTCTGGGGAGAAGGCCGCTGAGCTGGCCGACCCTTCCTGCGTTGCTGGAGGCCGCTGGGCCCAGCAATTGGACTCCCCTCCGACGCATCCCCCCTCTGGGGAGAAGGCCGCCGAGCTTCCACCCCCCTCCCGCCTTTCTGCAGCACGCAGGTCCCAGGAGCTCCCCTCCCCTTCGACAGTTCCGCCACGCTGCCCTCCAGGGAAGACGTGTCCCCTACATTGGCCTGGGTGGCCGCGGCTGAGGGTTCCCCTGATGGGCCGCCTTCCTCTTGCTTCTCCTCCTGCTCCTCCTTGGAGGGTCTGTCACTGGCAAGTTGAGGGACCTCCTCTTGACCATCTGAAAGCAGGAAGGCACAAGAGTAGCTTTAGAGTGAGGAGAGGGCGTCAGTGCGGGATGCATGAGTGGTGGCATTCAGCGCATTGGTCGGACAGTGGCAAAGGATGTAGATCTGATGCGCAAGTGGGACGAGAGAGGTGCAAAAGGTGATGTCCTTACCATTGCTGCCCAGAACAGGGTCGGCATCTCCACATGCAACGGGCCCAATCACCCGGCCACCCATGAGGCGCTCCACGCGATGTTGCAGGTCGGTGAGTGGCTGGATATGGGGTCGGCCTCCCCCGGTCGCAGTCCGGCTCTTGCGATTATTCGCCAGCTTGGCCTGCAAGAGAAAGGACGGCCTCTAAGTACAGTGTGTCGCCGTGATCTTGTGTGCACTGCCTCCCATGGTGGAATAGCCTGGCCAGTGTGTCGCCATGATCTGGTGTGCACTGCCTCCCATGGTGGAATAGCCTGGCCAGTGTGTTAAGTGCAGAATGTGCAATTGATGCTCATGCCTGTGCCATAGCTGCTGGATGAAGGCTGGCCATTAGAGCTTTCAGGTCCCTTTGCCCATAATGTGAGGTGCACATGCAAGGATGAGGAGGTCATTGGAAAGGGTACTCACCCTGACAATGCGTGTGAGGTCATTTAACTTTTTGCGGCATTGGGCACCGGTCCTGGGGACGTCGCTGTTGGCTGACAGCTTGCTGGCGACATGCCTCCAGGCTCTCCTGTAGACGCGGACCGTCGCCTTCTTGCCATTGTCCGGGTACAAAACATGGCACCTCTTCTCCACAGCAGCAAGCAGCACACTCAGATCATGCTCTGAGAAGCGCTGCGCACGTTCACGGGCCTTCTCCATGTCTTCAGGCGCTATTTGGGTCCAGCAGCAGTGTTCAGGCCTAGCTGGAGGGCTCCACTATCCAGGGCGTGGCAGCAGACACAGTCGACCCTTCCCCCTTAAGAGCTGGCCGGCGCCAGGGTGTCTGCTGTCAATCACGAGATGGCCACACCTGCGCTGCGCCCGGCCTCGGCGCTATCGATCACCACCTCCGGCTTAGCGCCCAAAGAGAGGCGTCCAGCAGCAGTTTTAGCGCTCGCCCGAACTAGTAGGGCGAAGCTAATGAATATCGGAGAAGTGGCCTAGATTTGGGGACGGCTGCAAACTTTAGCGGGCACCCCAAAAGTGGCGTCAATGAATTTCTAGGCCACTATCTTGCTCCCTGAATGCTTGCCTAGTGGTTGGGGGTTTCACTGTTAAACTGATATGAAAGTTCAAGAGGTTTTATCAGCAATGATTTGAAGATGTACTATGAATGTTCAAACATCTGGGAGGGGGGTGTCTGCGTTAGAACCTTGTAACACTACTTAAATGTATACCTTTGCCACTTGAGTGTCAATGCTATGCTTTTGTCATCTATAGTTTCAACTATATTGTCCTCCCCAATCTTTGAGAATCATGCTGTTCAAAAAGTGTTATTGCAAATGGTATAACTTGAAGGAGATGTTTATATATTTGCCTATTAGAGAGAAAGAAGGGGCACCATAAACAATGTTATAACCATTGTGTGGGGATGAGACAGGGTAGATAGACTGTTTCCAGTGGTTGAGAGATCTAGAACGAGGGGACATAGATATAAGATTAAATGTAAGAGATTTGGGACAGGGAGCAGGACAAACCTTTTTACACAGAGGGTTATGAAACTGGAATGCGTTATTTGAATTGGTGATTGAAACAGAGACTATGTCAGCTTTTAATATTAGGTTAGATAGTTGGTTGAACTAAAGGGAATAAAGGGATACGGGAATAGAGTAGGCATCTGGGATTAGGATGACTACTCATGGGGAGGATTAACACCAAGAAAGACAGGTTGGGCCAAATGGTGTGTTTCTGTACAGTAGTTCTATGTAATACAATATCCAAGAAAATATTAGTGAAGTACTGCTTTTGAAAATGACTTAACATAGTGCCTCTTGGAATGATCAAAAAATAAGTTAAAATACTGTTTGTGTTCTACAAAGTGTCTGTTAGTTCAGTCATCACATCTAGTTTAAACTTTTCTTATAGCTACAGAAGAATTTGTAACTGGGTGACTAACATAGTGACACGTGTAAATGAGTCATAATAGGCAGCTGTTTCACTTACTGATATGGACAGCAATGTCTTTCAGCTTGTAACTCTCCTTTAATGGTAAAATAGTCCTAATGAGGAGGACGGCTGGTGATTGGCCTGGCCTGAGCTAAAGTGCAGCCCACTCAAATGCAGCTTTCTACGTGGCTACAACCATCACCCATCACTCACTTATTTCCTGTCGTTGGCTTGCTTCTTTGTCAGGCTGCAGCCAGTAAGAGGCTGGTTCATGATCCTGCCCTAAGTGTGTAATCCGTGGGAGTCAGACTGCCAAACGCCTACTGCTTGCCACTGCATCACTGAGTCACGCGTAACAATTTTTAATGCTAGGTGACTGAATTGTACCAACAAAATGTTAATAAAAGTATTTTAATGTTAAGCACAGTAGGAAGTCTTTATATGGTGTCTAATTTTAACTGAATTTTTTTAGCTGGAGAAAATTAAGCCTTTAAAATATGGCATTCAAAACCACCTACATTACATTTTAAAAATACAGCAGATGTGCTAAAATTAGAGGGTGAAATACTACGTGTAAGTAGTTCATACTCATCCTTCTGCCATAAAATTGTGGACCATCTATGCTGGAGATTTTCACTATGCTTCCTGGTGAGGTGTGGCTCTGTGCTATCTCTATTGGTTTGAGAGCTACACCAACAGCAGGACAACCACTGATGTATTATCTTTTTTCTTTAAAAGGGGAGGGATTGTTATTCTTTTTGAATGGGAAATCATTTGGCTTTTGAAAGGCTGAATGTTATTTTTGATGTGTACCATGCAAAGCAACACAAACAAATCTGACTTTCATGCTGTGGAGTTTATGTAGTGTGTTTATAAATAGAGCTTCAAATTTGTAACAATTTTACAAGAGCAATGATGCTTTAAGTCCTTCCTGATGGCTTAGCGAGTTTAGTCAGCAATAAATGATCTACAGAGACTAGGTTCAATCGGAGGTTTCTACTGAATCACTGAGGTAGTGGTAGGAATGTTAGAATTGACTTCTGTGCTCTGGGTAAGGAGAGAAAAATTGTCCAGAGTTCCTGATTCTGATCACTTTTTATATGACCCTTTCTGAAGGTGTGTGCGCGGGTTTGTGATTGCGGGGATGATTTTGCCAATGGGGAGCTTTTGGAGGTGGAACTCCCACTTGTCGGGTTTCAGTCCCGCCTCCATCAACTTCTGGCCAACCCACGCTATCTTCCCTTGATTGACCTTGTTAAGCCCATCCAGCTGTGAAGCTGCCAAACAGTGACATTCTCTGTAGTCCCTCTTTCTTTTGCAGAAATGAGATGGTTGTTGCATTGGAGAATGCAACGGCCATCTGTCATTGCTACCACGGAGGTGCTAGACTCTCCGCATACCCACTGACTGAAGCCTGCAGGAAGAAACAAAGGTAAGTATGTAGGAACGGAGGTTCCTAACTAAATAATTCAGCTCAACTCGATGGATTAAAAGACTGGAATTTAATAACAACGAAGTTTGCTGGATGTTACAAGGAGGAAATCAAAACACGTTCGTTCAAGATGCCAGGTAGTCGAAGACTGCTGGAAAGTTCTCTAAGCTGACGTCATGACGTCCCCATGTTCTTCGCGCCACTGGCAGTCACGTGATCGGCGTCATGACATCACCACGCAGGATAAAGGCAAACACACACTGTAAAGGTAACAATCAGTTTAAAGGTGCAGTCCCCGGCTGCACTATAATACAATTAAGGGGATTATACTAAAGTACACTGAGTCTCTTGTGGCTCCTCCACAGGCGCCCCCCCAGCATCCCCGTTAATGGCCAGTGTCAAACGAACAGGGGGCTTGATGGTTCTCTCCGAGCGTCGATGACCCTCAGGCGGCGGAAGTGGAACGTCGGGAGAAAGCATGGAGCCTGGCTGTGGTTGTTGCGGCGTGTCAGGTGCGGCGAATGCAGTGTCTGACTGCGAAAACGACGGTGAGGCATCTGTAGGCAGTTCAACGGCTGGCTGCTGTAATGATGAATCGGCGTGCAACGGCGGTCGTCCTCGGCGAGGTGGCTGGGCAGGCACTATTGTTCCAGTGCAATCGAGGTGAGCGGCCTTCAGACGGTCGATGGAGACGGTGTCCGGTCTGCCACCTACGTCGACAGTGAAATATTTCTCACCGGCAGATATGACACGAAATGGGCCGGCGTATGGTGGTTTAAGTGGGTCTCTGTGCGCATCGTGCCTGATGAAGACATAATCGGCGGACATGAGGTCCGCAGGAACGTGAGGCCTCTGTAAGCCATGATGCGAGGTCGGAATGGGCAGGGAGTTCTTGGCCGCCTCGCGATGCTGGATAAGCTGCTGAGTTGCAGACCACGGTTCTGTATGCGGAGGCAGGAAGTCACCAGGGACCCTCAAGGTTTGCCCGTAAACCAACTCAGCTGATGAAGACTGAAGGTCTTCCTTGGGAGCCGTCCTTAGCCCCAGCATCACCCAAGGCAATCTGTCTACCCAGTTGGATCCGCGCAGGCTGGCCCGAAGGGATGCCTTAAGCGACCGATGGAACCTTTCGCACAGGCCATTCGCCTGCGGATGGTAGGCGGTGGTACGGCGTAGCTTGGTACCTAAGCCGTGTGCAACGGCGTTCCATAATTCAGAAGTGAATTGTGGACCTCGGTCCGATGATATGTCGGATGGGACGCCGAAGCGAGCCACCCACGACGACAGGAATGCCCTGGCAATATCAGCTGTAGTGGTAGCGACCAATGGAATCGCCTCTGGCCACCTGGTGGTGCGGTCCACTATTGTGAGGAGATGCGTGAAACCCCGTGAACCGGGGAGAGGACCCACTAGATCCACGTGCACGTGGTCAAACCGTCGCTCTGGCACTGGAAACTCAGCCAAAGGGGCTTTAACATGCCGGTTGACTTTCGCTTTTTGACAATCAATACAACTGTTTGTCCAATCTCGGACATCTAAGTGCATGCCCTTCCACACGAACTTGTGGGACATGAGACGTTGCGAAGCTCGCATCCCTGGGTGCGACAACCCGTGTATCGCCCGAAAGACTTTCTTGCGCCAGTCGACCGGCACTATGGGACAAGGCACTCCCATGGACGTGTCGCACAAAAGGGTGGTTCCTGCTGAGTAGAACTGAACGTCAGCGACTTGCCAACTGGAAGGCGTGGTCCGCTACGCTTGAACTTCGGGGTCAGCCAACTGCTCTTCTGCTAAGCCAGCGAAATCGACGCCCAGGTTAACTGCCAGGACTGGAACGCGGGAGAGGCAATCGGCCACGAGATTGTCCTAACCCGAGATGTGTCGTAGATCGGTGGTGAATTCCGAAATGAAGGTGAGGTGGCGCTGTTGCCGCGCTGACCAAGGTTCAGACGTTTTGGCCATGGCAAACGTGAGTGGTTTGTGGTCCACAAACGCGGTGAACGGGCGTCCTTCTAGCAGAAAGCGAAAATGTCGAATAGCCAAAAACAGGGCGAGCAACTCCCTATCGAACGTGCTGTACTTGCGTTCGTTCTTGCGTAGTTGGCGGCTGAGAAAGGCCAGCGGCTGCCAAGTCCCGTCTACCCACTGCTCCTGCACCGCTCCAAGGGCGTAGTCCGAAGCGTCCGTCGTGAGAGCGATGGTTGCACCTGGAATAGGGTGTGCCAGCATGGTTGCATCTGCCAGTGCTGCTTTGGTATCTAGGAAGGCCTGGTCCATCTGGGGAGTCCAGTTGATGAGGTCTTTGCCAGATTTCCCTTTCAGTGCTTCATACAGCGGTTGCATCAACTGCGCTGCCTTGGGGACAAAACGATGGTAAAAATTAACCATCCCCAGGAATTCCTGCAAGGACTTACAGCTTTTCCACGTCCCCTCGCTGTTAACAGCCTCGACCTTGGTGGCTAGTGGAACGGCGCCGTCTGATGTTATCCTGTGCCCCAGGAAATCGATGCTGGTGAGACCGAATTGGCATTTGGCCGGGTTGACAATGAGGCCATGTTGGCTTAACCGAGTGAAGAGCTGGCGTAGATGTAACAAGTGTTCCTTGGGGTTCTTGCTAGCGACGAGTATATCGTCCAGATATACGAAAAGGAAAGGCAAATCCCGTAAAACAGAGTCCATGAGCCGCTGGAAAGCCTGCGCTGCATTTTTTAACCCAAAAGGCATTCTGAGAAATTCGAAAAGGCCAAAAGGTGTGATGACCGCCATCTTGGGGGTGCACCGCAACCTGGTGATACCCGCGGACGAGATCCACCTTTGAAAATATTGAGTTTCCAGCCAAATGTGCTGAGAAATCCTGGATATGAGGTATGGGATACCTGTCCGGAGTCATGGCATCGTTTAGTCGTCTGTAGTCACCGCAAGGCCGCCACCCTCCACCTGGTTTGGGGACGATATGCAGTGGAGAGGACCAAGGACTGTCGGAGCGTCGGATGATCCCGAGGCGCTCCATTGTTTGGAATTCGGCTTTAGCCGCCACGAATTTGCTGAGTTCTAACCTGCGCGCCCGGGCATAAACCGGTGATCCATTCGTGGTGATATGGTGTGCCACACCATGTTTCGTGACTGCTGCCGAGAAGGTAGGCCGGGTGAGCTCTGGAAAATCGCTGAGTAGGCGTGTAAACCCGTCTTGAACTGGTACCGCACAGGTGACCGACCAGGACACGGCGGTGCTGCGGTGGCAGGGCACCACGTGGTAAGTGGACGCGTGAATAAGGCGGCAGTTTTTGACGTCGACTAGAAAACCATTTGCACAAAAGAAGTCGGCTCCTAGTATGGCCTGTGACACTGTGGCAGTGATAAATTGCCAGAGGAACTGCTGACCGCCGAAAGTAACGGTAACCGTCCGTTTCCCAAAAGTGCGAATCGCCACGCCATTGGCTGCCTCGAGTGCAGGGCCGCGGCCGCCGGATTGTAGATCCAGCCTGGAATCTGGCAAAATGCTGCACTGGGACCCAGTGTCGCAGAGGAATCGCCTCCCCGTTGTGGAATCCGTAACAAAGTAATTTCCCCGTTGAACCGACCACCATGGTAAATTGAACGTGCTTTTCAGGGCTTGTCGTCCTTTTCGAAGGGCGATGGCTTGCTGAAGGATTTTTTTTGGGGGGGAGAAACTGCAGGGAGGCTTGCAGCATCGAGCTTTGGCACCAAAACGGGCGTGGTACGTGCACCAGCCTGCTGGAGGAGGGCTGGGCTTCGCACGCGCAGGAGAGGGGCGCCTCGTGGCTGCACAGCACTGCTGTGAGACTGCAAAAATTTTGTCTGCCTCTGCCGCGAGCTTAACACAGTCGGTGATCTCAGAGCTGGCCAAGGCTGTCTGCACCGCGTCAGGTAGCTGGCAGAGGAAAAGTTCTCGGAATAAAAAACATTGGTCTTCCGAACCAAGTAGGGTGAGCATTTGGCTCATTAATTCCGAAGGCTTTGAGTCCCCGATGCCTGGCATGGCAATGAGCCTGCGTGCGCGCTCTGATTTGTTAAGGCCAAATATTTGCAGTAAACGAGCTTTGAGAGCTTCATACTTGCCCTCGTCTGGTGGACTGCTCAGTAGGCTGACGACCCTCGAGGCCGTGGCGCTGTCGAGAGCGGAGACCACGTAAAAATAACAGGTCGAATCCGCTACAATCTCCCGCAGGTGAAACTGTGCTTCCGTCTGTAGGAACCAAGCTTCTGGTTGCTGCTCCCAGAACTGAGGCAATTTGAGGGCGACGGCATTTGTGCTCATGTTAAATTCTCTTCAAAGTTTGTTCGACGAGATCGGGGTCACCAATGTAGGAACGGAGGATCCTAACTAAATAATTCAGCTCAACTCGATGGATTAAAAGACTGGAATTTAATAACAACGAAGTTTGCTGAATGTTACAAGGAGGAAATCAAAACCCGTTCGTTCAAGATGCCAGGTAGTCGAAGACTGCTGGAAAGCTCTCTAAGCTGACGTCATGACGTCCCCACGTTCTTTGCGCCACTGGCGGTCACGTGATCAGCGTCATGACGTCACCAGGCAGGATAAAGGCAAACACACACTGTAAAGGTAGCAATCAGTTTAAAGGTGCAGTCCCCGGCTGCACTATAATACAATTAAGGGGATTATACTAAAGTACACTGAGTCTCTTGTGGCTCCTCCACAAGTACACTTTTTCTAACACTTCCACTTACCTCGGATACTCACCTCTCCACACTTGCATCGAATACTTACCTTCATAGCACACTTTTGCACCCCCGAGCCCCGCAGACCCACTACTCGCCTCGGTGACCCTGGCGGGGTTTGGAGCCTTCAAGAAGCCCGCAAAATGATGATAAGCCTATTTTCTGCCTGTTAACTACCTGTTAACAGGTAGTTAATTGGCTTTAATCCCTTCCCGCCTCCAAGGTTGGGTGATTGGGCAGATGCAGTATAATGTGGATAAATACGAGGTTATCCACTTTGGTGGCAAAAACAGGAAGGCAGATTATTATCTGAATGGCAATAGATTGGGAGAAGGGGAAGTGCAATGAGACCTGGATGTCCTTGTGCACCAGTCGCTGAAGGTAAGCATGCAGGTGCAGCAGGCGATTAAGAAGGCAAATGGTATGTTGGCCTTCATAGCTAGAGGATTCGAGTACTAGACAGACTAGATGCAGGAAGGATGTTCCCGATGGCGGGGGAGTCCAGAACCAGGGGTCACAATCTAAAGATAAGGGGTAAGCCATTTAGGACAGAGATGAGGAGGAATTTCTTCACCCAGAGAGTGGTGAACCTGTGGAATTCTCCACCACAAAAGGCAGTTGAGGACAATTCATTAAATATAGTCAAGAAGGAGTTAGATATATTTCTTAAGGCTAAGGGGATCAAGGGATATGGGGAGAAAGCAGGGACGGGGTACTGAATTTGGATGATCAGCCATGATCTCATTAAATGGTGGAGCAGGCTCGAGGGGCCGAATGGCCTACTCCTGCTCCTATCTTCTATGTTTCTATGAGACGGGACTTGGCGCGGGACAGCTACCCGTTTCCTGGCAAGATGGCATGGGGGTGGGTTGGGCACCCGCCCCCAAATTTTGCCATTTTCCCGGCAGACCCGCCTCCCCAGAGCTGGCAAGATCGCACCCTCAATGCTTGTGTGCACTTGTGCTTAGTGGATGTCTGGTGAGGACAGGATCAGGCTTGGCTCTGATAGCTCATGGTAAAATAGCCAGCCACAACTTGCATTTGAGACTCTCACAATAATGGCCATAAGAGCAAAGGCCATCTGATGTACATGTAACTGTAGCTTTGCAAGATCAGTTTTGCTTTTTTTTATTCGTTCATGGGATGTGGACTGTCAAGGCCAGCATTTATTGCCCATTCCTAGTTGCCATTGAGAAGGTGGTGGTGGGCCGCCTTCTTGAACCGCAGCAGTCCGTGTGGTGAAGGTTGCGAGTTTGGGAGATGCTCGAGGAACTGCTTCAAGAGAGGAGGGAAGATGAGAAAATTGGTGAAAAATAGATGTATGTTGTTATTGTGCATATAAATAGATTCTTGGGATGTCCCGGTGTTCCAGCAATACCTCTGGACAAAAATAATTGTTTGGTCCACAGGTTGATAATCCTTGGCTTAGTAAATGTATAGTTGATAAGAAAGCCAACCTGGTGAGCTTTATATTATCATAATGTAGGACTGAAGAATAGAGATGCAGTCGGAAACCTCTTCAAAGAATTGTTCTTCTAGAACTTTCTTTCACATGGTTTGATGCTGAGCAAACTTCTATGTATTTGTTAATTGACCCTTTACATGTGACAGAATTGTAACTGGGTACCAAAAGCAGTTAAGCTAATAAGTGCGTCAATTGTCAATTAATGTACATTTGTGCACTTATTAATTCTAATTGCCCTGTATCATCCTTCATCACATTTTGAACACGTACACTTTCTGATGAAATGTACATTTTATGTGACATATAGTTAAATAATCTTTCAACAGTGATGTATTTTTGAGCATCTGCAAAGCTTTTAGCACCTTCAATTTAAAGTCTAATTTTACTATTTTGTGCATGCCACTGCACATATAGTGTGCATTGTCAGCTGCACACTAATATGGTCTAGTCAGTTTATTAAGTAAAGGAGGAATAATGGATGATGTAGGAAAATATCTGCAGATTTAACATTATTAGGAGTAAGTACATTGTGTTACACATGGGAAGTTAAGACCAAGTGTAATCAGGTAATATGGGTTAGAAGGTTGGGAATAATTGGGCCAAGGCACATGGCAGTAATTTATACCTCATTTTAATTTTTTTACAGTGAAAGTTGTTTCTTTCTAAAACATTCAGTCCTTACTTTTATTGAATACTTTGATGTTATATATTGGGCCTGAATTTGCAATCGGAGACTTCCCGCGGGCGGATGCCTTAAATTCATCAAAAAATCGACGAATTTACCTGGTGGTCTGGGAGATACGGAGGCTTCCGATCCTGGGCCTCTCCTGGTAGAAATGCGTAGAGGCCCACGTATCCCAGGGCGCATCTGGTTCACGAGCACCCCTGGGATCACGTGGGCTGGTTCAAGCAATGAAAGAAGGGAATCCTCATTCATACTTATGGGGAGTCCGTATGTACGGAACTGTCATAAGTATGAATGGGGATCACTTAAAAAATACACGAACACATGAAATTTAAAAAAAAAAAAAATTACATAAAAAATTAATTAAAATGGCATTTAATTAAATATATTTTAAACAATTTTTTAAATATGTTTTAACGGGGCTAATTATAAACTTACCTTATTGGACAGGGTATTTAATGTATAAGTGAGTAATTTTATTTTTCTATTTTTTAAAACTCTTATGCTGGTAAAAATTCCACGGCCTTTCAGCGGGCGGAGGTTGGGCAAATTAAATAAATTTAAAATGGAGATACAGTTTCCTAGCTGATAAGGGAATTAGGGGTTACGGGGAGCGGGCAGGGAAGTGGATGTGAGTCTAGGTTCGGATCAGCCATGATCCTATTAAATGGCGGAGCAGGCCCGAGGGGCCGTATGGCCTACTCCTGCTCCTACTTCTTATGTTAAATAGCACAACTCTCCACCTGCAGAGACTCTTTTCCTGGGGATGCGGAGGATCTGTCGAGAAGATTCTTGACAGATCGCAAGTGCCGGGTTTCAGCGCATGCGCTTCACATGCCTAAACCCGGAACCTGTGCGGCCCCTACAGGCGCGTGCGCACCTCGTACACACCCGTAGGGGACACAAAATACGGCCCATTATTTATATTAAAGAGTAAAACTTGCAGCAATCTGGGAAGCAGAGAAGTAGAGTTGGTTGGAGCAGAAGAGATTCTCTGCAGTATAGGCTGAGGACGTGGGACATGCAAAACTGAAGCATTATAGTGTCACTACTGGTGAGGGAGTGTAATTACATTGTGACAAGTTTACATAGGCAGTTTCCATTACAAATGGAAGGTGCTATATAAATGCAAGTTCTTTCTTTAGTGGAGTTTTCCATAGAACCAGACATAGAAGTTTTCAATGCATTATGCAATGAAATGTTGCTATCCACTTTGCAATTTTAATGTATACGATAGATAATGTACCCCTTAATCTGCTGAAATGCTCAGGAATTTGCACATCATTTATTCTGTACCAATTATTTTTCACAAAATCCCTTTTGAGGAGCATTGGTAGTAAATTTATGCTGTAACTGAGACTGGTAGTTGCAGTAAGGGTTCCAGTTAGGCAGTCAGGCTCCAACTGTAATTTTCTGTTTGCACAGAGCTCCCATCCCAGGTTGCCCAGGACATCCAATACAACCCCTCCTCCATTTCTGACTATTTTTGAAATTAGATTTGACCTAGCATTGTAGTTGTACTCTGTCCAGTGTCAGACTTGAGTTGTGAGAGAGTACCTCTTCTAAGGGTCTTCTGCTCCTCTCCATTGTCTGGTTGGGCCAGAGTTGTACTGCAACTTTAGCATTGCTGTAAAGTAGAAACCTATTCACAGTAATGCTAAAGTTGTAGTATAAATAATACATTCTGAGTTTCAAATAATGGTTTTAGCACCTTTTGAGTGTTGTAAAAGTGAATTATCCCACTTGCAATATCAAACCCGTATAGTGACAAAAATGTAGTATTTTTGTTCCTGGTTTATAGGTCTTCTCTATGTACTATGTTATGTAAATAAAAAACAATATGTTTTTTGTAAGAGGTTCACTCTTAAAATGGCTACCACTATTGCATGCTGGGAAGCTAGCTATGTTTCTCTGGCCATGCCTGAAGCTGGGGAGGCCACCTTACCCTTTTCCAGCTGTTAAGGTTTTGCCCACCCTTCAACTCCTCCAGATTCATGGCTCAGTCAATGGCCAGGTAGTGCATTATGCAGTGATGACAATAATTCTGGCTGATATAGAAGGGTGCTGTAACATTTGCATATTGAATTATCATTGGCCCACAGGCATCTGTAAGGAATACCTATTATATTCACATGTGATCACATGCTGAGTTGTCATTGGCCTGCAGGCATCTGTAAGGACTGCTATTGTTTTGAAGACCCAGGCTAGGGGTCCTAACACCATCTTGTCCCCATGGTGCTGTATGAGTCAGATCACAGACCTATTGCTTATTAAAAGAGTTAAACTGTAATACTCCGTTGTCCTGCAAGTTATTATTTTTGTACAAGTGTGCAAAACAAGACATGGTGTCAGAACAGAGATTGAAAATGGACATCGTTGGAGCGCCCTTCCCTTGAATGAATTGGGGATCTTTGAACTTACCTGTAGAATGGCGCAAGTTCAAGCAACACGTGGAGTTAATGTTCTCGGATCCGTTGAAAAGCAAAGGGGAGGAAGAAAGATGCAGCTACCTACTGCTGTGGATCGGAGAAACAGGGAGAGACATTTTTAACACATGGTCTCTCACCACGGATGAAGCAAAGGTACTGAAAAGTTATTTTGACCATTTTGAATCCTATGTGATGCCCAAGACAAATACGATATTCGCTAGGTACAAGTTTCAGGAGAAAGTACAAGGAGCTAGTGAGTCATTTGAACAGTTCGTGACTGAGTTAAAACTGCTGGTAAAAGACTGTGAATATGCAGGTAAAGATGAGATGGTCGGAGACCACATCGTGTTTGGAATACATTCAGCTAAAGTGAGAGAAACTTTTTTGAATGTTGGGTCCGGGCTAATGCTGGACAAAGCTATGGACATAGCTAGATCACACTAGATAGCCCAAGCACAGTTGAAAACCATAACCGGTGCCACGAGCAGCTCACGTGAACAGACAGTGCACGCAGTTAATAGACACACACCAAAGAACACTGCCCAGAGAGCGTGTTTCAGAACAGAAAGAACAGAGAGTTCTAAAAATGAGCGACACAGACATAAAACGCTTCAAAAACTGTGGATATTGTGGAAACAAGATGCATGGAGAGAAGGAGCACTGCCCTGCCTAAGGAAGGCAATGTGGTAAACGGAACCACTTTGCTAAAGTTTGCAGGACAGTTTTTGGAATGCAGTGCACACAGTGAGTTACAGCCAAATGCCAGATAGAGAGCCAAATGCAGAGGAACTGTTTATTGATTCTGTGTCAAAGAAAAAACAGATTTCAGAGACTGAGCAAGCCTTTGCCGATATTGAGATAGGAAAACAGGGCACAGAGCTTAGGTTTAAACTAGACACTGGAGCTCAGGTTAATGTAATTCCTCTGAGTGAGTATCACAGCTTGAAAGATGAGTGTGAGCTACAGCCCACCTCACGCAGACTGACCAGCTATGGGGGTGAGCAGCTCATTGTAAAAGGCACATGCGTGATGAAATGCAAGTACAAAGAAAGCGACATGATGTTGGACTTTTACATTGTTGACACTCGAGCACCTCCAGTACTAAGTCTAAAGACATGTTTAGACATGGACCTCGTCAAGCTAGTGCTATCATTGACAGCAACAGTTGACAAGCAGACAGTCATGGAGGAGTTTGCTGACGTTTTCAAAGGAATCGGACTATTCCCAGGTGAATGCACTATTCACCTTGACCCAGCAGCAACCCCTGTGGTTTGCCCACCGAGAAGGATACCCCTTGCTCTACGTAGTCGCCTGAAGGAGGAGCTGCAGAGCATGGAGAATACAGAAATCATCGTCCGGGAAACAGAACCGACAGAGTGGGTCAACGCGTTAGCAGTGGTTGAGAAACCACGTACAGGAAAGCTCAGAGTCTGTCTCAACCCCAGAGATTTGAACAAGGCTATCAAATGCCCTCACTGCCCTCTACCAACGCTAGATGACATCACACCCAAGCTAGTGGGAGCACGTTACTTCAGTGTAATGGACGCATGATCAGGATACTGGACTATCAAGCTCACGGAAGAGTCATCAAAGCTAACAACGTTCAACACACCATTTGGACACTACCGATTTCTGCGTTTACCATTTGGTCTTATCTCCGCTCCGGATGAATTCCAGTGGAAGATCGACAAAACCTATGAAGGCCTCGACGGAGTAGTCGCAATCGTAGACGACATCCTCATCTATGGCAGGAATAGAGAGGAACATGACAGGAACCTCCGTGCGATGCTACAAAGATCACGGGAGAAAGGTATCCGGCTCAACCCCGAGAAAAGCATAATCAGATCCACCGAGATCAGTTATTTCGGACATCGCCTCTCAACTGATGGCATTAAGCCGGATCCAGAGAAAATCTCCGCCATCAAGAAGATGAAGCCGCCGAAGAACCGCGCAGAGCTAGAGACAGTACTAGGCATGGTTAACTACTTAGCCAAGTTTGCCCCGAGCCCCTCCAAAATCAACGCACCCATGTGTCAGTTGCTCAAACAATCCAATGAGTTCCTGTGGGACAAACAACATGACGCAGCATTTCAGAAAATGAAAGACCGAATCACCAGAGAACCAGGACCAGTTCTTGCCTACTTCGACCCCAACAAAGAGCTCAGACCACAAGTGGACGCGTCAAAGTACGGACTAGGCGCAGTATTACTGCAAGAAGGAAAGCCCATCGGCTACGCTTCCAGATCTCTCCCTCACAGTGAAATCAACTATGCTCAAGTCGAGAGAGCTATATGCAATTCTGTTTGGATGTAAGCGTTTCCACCAGTACGTCTATGGCCGACAAGTCATTGTGGAATTTGACCACAAGCCCCTCGAGTCAATCATGAGGAAACCACTAGCCGCAGCCCCACCAAGGCTACAGAGAATGATCCTTCAGCTACAGAAGTACGACTTCACAATCATTCACCGTCCAGGCAAAGACATTCTGGAGAGCGTGTCTGTGACAGGAAAGTCTCTTCGCTACCAGGACAGCAGCCTCAGTGAAGGCATGGATGTGCAGGTACACATGGTGCACAACAGCTTACCTGTGAGTGACTCAAAACTGAAGGAGATCCGAGCAGGAACAGAGAAAGATGCACAACTCGCACTGCTGAGCAAAGTCATACATGAAGGATGGCCTGAGGAAAGGAGGAAATGCCCTCAGAGCATATCTGAATTCTGGAACCACAGAGACGAACTGTCACAAATCAACGGAATCGTCTTCAAAGGGGAGAAAATCATCATTCCTACCAGTCTCAGAGAAGAGATGTTGACAAAAATTCATGCTGGACATATGGGCATGGAAAAATGCAAACAAAGAGCACGTGACATTATGTTTTGGCCTGGAATGTGCAAACACATTGAGGACATTGTCGGAAAATGTTCCATTTGTCTAGAACGCCGCCCATCAAATGTCAAAGAGCCCATGATACCTCACCGTATCCCAGACAGGCCCTGGCAGGTCGCGGCAACGGATCTGTTCACATGGAACAACAAGGACTACATAGTGACTGTTGATTACTACAGCAGATTTTTTGAACTGGATAAGCTTCACAGCACCACATCTGCAGCTGTGATCCACAAGCTAAAGGCAGCCTTCGCCAGGCATGGCATGGTAGAGACTTTAGTCTCAGACAATGGCCCCCAATACAAATCAAAAGAGTTCGAGTCATTTGCCAAGGCATGGGATTTCACACATGTCACATCAAGCCCACATTACCCTCAAAGTAATGGCCTTGCTGAAAAAACTGTCCAGATTGCAAAAACACTCATGGACAAAGCCAAAGCGGACAAAAGAGACCCCTACATCAGTCTCCTTGAGTACCGCAACACTCCGGTTGACAACTTCAAGTCACCAGCACAGCTGTTGATGAGCCACAGACTTCGCTCAATCCTTCCAAGCACCAACCAGCAGCTGCAGCCAGAGGTCGTCAGCTGCAAGCAAGTGCATGCAAAACGTGTACAGAGACAGCAACACCAAAAGAGATACTATGACAGGTCAGCTAGATTACTGCCGCCGCTGCACAATGGAGAATCCGTCAGAATCCAGGAGCATGACTACTGGAAGCCAGCAGTCGTCATCCAGCCAGCTGACACTGAGCGATCGTATCACGTCCACACCCCAGAAGGACAGGTGTACCGCTGCAATCACAGGCACCTCCTGAACACCACCATCATTCCGACGAGTGGATCAGTTCAACAGAGTGTGATGAACAGAGCAATACACAAAACACATCATACTTACCTGAACCTAAACCTGAACCTGAATTGTTGACCGATTCGGGAGCATGCTCAGTTCCATACCACACAAGGTCGGGATGAGAGGTCAAGCCTAGAGTTATCCTTGACTTGTGAACTGTCAAAGGGTGTAGGCGGATCGCTGCCCTAAAAAAAAAACTGTACATCGTTATTGAAACATTGAGATGTTTTCAGTGCTAGTTAAATGCTGAGTTTACTTATATGTTTATGCTACCGAGAACATTATGTAGAAGAAAGGTTTAAAAGTAATGCATAACATTTTTCTTTTAAAAGAAAGGGGATGTAACATTTGCATATTGAATTATCATTGGCCCGCAGGCATCTGTAAGGAATACCTATTATATTCACATGTGATCACATGCTGAGTTGTCATTGGCCTGCAGGCACCTGTAAGGACTGCTATTGTTTTGAAGACCCAGGCTAGGGGTCCTAACGTCATCTTGTCCCCATGGTGCTGTATGAGTCAGATCACAGACCTATTGCTTATTAAAAGAGTTAAACTGTAATACTCCGTTGTCCTGCAAGTTATTATTTTTGTACAAGGTGTGCAAAACAAGACAGGTGCCTCCAGAATTGTCGAGGCATTCAAAGTGCTGTTTGATCAAACCTATCCTTTGCTCTATGATAGATCCGATGAGGGCAGGGGCATTGTCATACTTGTTCTGGGGGGGTGTTTGCGGATGGTGAATGGGTGAAATCCACTCTGCAGTCCTGAGAGTCATACATTGCTGTACAGAATAGGACCCCAAGGGGTGACACCAGGGATTTAAGGCACTTCAACTATTAACAGTGTGAGGCACAGTGCGGATGATTGTTAGACCAGCGAAGGGTCAAGGGCCTAATCAGGAAGACCAAGTCTGATTGTGAGATGTGAAACTGTCTGTTGTGAATTTACCCCTGATGCAAGGAATGTGGCACTATTTATATGCCCAGTCTCAATGAACAAGCAGTTCACTGAATCTTATGTGATATAGCTTCTAGATTGTTGTAAAAACCCAACTGGTCCACTAATGCCCTTCAGGAACTAGGAGCCTGCCCAATCTGTCCTATACGTAACACCAGTCCCACAGTATGGCTGCGATTTTGCCAGCGGAGGCGGGATCGCGGCGGGAGAGGTGGGTGGCGAGTCCCGGTCCTGCTCCCGGCTCCAGCCTGCGCTCTCCAAGTGATTTTACGTAGATTGGGCTTGTTAATCCCGCCCTGCGCATTTCCCCGCCAATTAAAAGGAAGCGGGTCTGATTACTTCATTTGATGACGCATCATCAGCCGGTTTCCTTAAAGGGGCCATGTCCACATTCATTTTGACAGTTGTTCTGTCAGTGTTCTGCAGCATTGAGGTGCTGCAAACACTGACGAGCACTGCACAAAGGTGTATGGCTGCACCCAGGCTCTCGCATGACTCCCTCCATATGCTTATGGAGGGAGTCACAGCACACAGGGAAGTTCTCTTCCCTTCCCATGGGCGGAAGAGACCTCCCCAGGACACCAACGCAGCTTGGTTGCACATGGCACAGGAGGGCTAAACCAGGGATGTCGTCAGGAGGACCAGGCTGCAGTGATGCAAGTCTTTCAATGATCGGAGCAGATCATGAAACATTACTACCAAGCCACACTCAACCTCATCCCGTTGTGCCACTCATCACATCCCCATCATTCTGCCTTCCCTACCCTACTCCTGCACATCTTTACTCACACCAACTTACCTTGCACCTCCACCCATCCCCCTCTCTCTACATTATCACTTCCCCATCTCACTAGCCCACCCTCACCCTCATCCTACTGCAAGCATACCAACGAAGAACACACAAGGGTAGGTACTTGAGTGGTTTAGCCAATGTTCGTGAAGTTTCTATTAATGTGTTGTCAAACATTGAAATCTATATTTTCAACACTTTACCTTATTGGACAGATCTGTGCTAACCTTTAGAAGTGCCTTAGTGAGTTCCAGTGAATGTTGAGACATAACTTTCCCCCCTCCCCCCCCCCCCCCCCCCCAATTGTGATGAGTGTGAAAGGAATGGCTTAGACATTATAGGGATGCTTTGTGGTGCTGGTGTGGGGTAGTGCCAACCTGGCGCATCATGTGGCAGCCAGGGTGTACAGCATCAAGTGAAGTAAATCTGGCCTCCCGGGCAGCAATGTGCTCGGGTGCTGATGCCCTGTGTCCTGTGCAACATCAGGTGATTGCAGAGAAGGTTGGTGATGTTGTTGGTGTTGGGGCTGATCATGGAGGGATTCAATGGACAAGATGAGATTTTTTTTTTTTTTTTTTTTTTTTTTTTTTTTTTTTTTTTTTAAGGGCACCAATGTTGCTGGAATAGATGGCAGCTAAAGTTGAGATGACAGAAGCAATCTGTCAATAGTGAGAGAGCTTGCTCCAAGGAGGTGACAGTGGATAGAGAGTTTACTCCAAACACTTCCAAACTGCATAAATCTCAAAAGTGTCTTCCAAGTCCTGAAGGCTCAAGCTTCTGACATTGGAGAGTGACCAGCTGTGAAATGGTAGCTTTCATACCACTTTTGCAGCTGTTACCTATTACCTATTTACAGCAATGGGGAGACATAGAGAACCTGACCTACTTACCTGACGTGATCTCCGAACGACAGGAACCTCGTAAAAAAAGTGGTAACATAGAAATAGGCTGGCAAAATTGTAGTTAACAAGCATTTCTCTATCTTAAATGCCTCCCCCGCCACTTGGTGTCGGGTCTGTTTTGAAATCACAGACCCGACACTTTGGAAACTTACATGGAGGCGGGTTCAGAGCGGGCCCCCAACCCATTGTCAATCATTTCGATTTTGATAACGGACCCGCCTCCAAACCTGCACTGTGAGCACCGGCAAAATTCAGCCCTATATGATTGATCCTTGATGCCTTCTGAAGTGGCCTAGAAACCTGCTTGGTTGTAAACAATCTGTATGTAGACAATGTTGGAGCCATGGTAAAGGTGCATTGTAGATTCACTAAGATGGTACCAGGGATGGGAGGATATAGGTTTAATAGACATGCAAAAACTAGGGCTGTATTCAGTGGAGTAAAAAAGGTTGAGGGGGAATGTAAAGAAGTTTTCCAAATCATTAAAAGGGATTAAGATGGTAATAAGTAAATCAGTACTACAGGACATAAATTATAATTATAGCAACATAAAGAGGGAGCTTAGAAGATTTTTTTACAACATAAGAATTATTAGAATATGGATTACAGAAGTGACTCAGCTTCAAAAGTCAATCATTATATTTAAGAGAGAAATTGATAAACTCTTGAAGAAAACAATTAAAAAGCCGGGAGAAAGAACAGGAAAACAAGAGTAGATAACTGCAATGTGGGACAAGCAAAGCCATGCTGGGCAAACCAACTGCCACCTTTGCTGAAATGTTTGATTCTATACCAGGAAGGCCCAAAGTTCAATTCTTGGTCTGCCATGCATTTGCTTATCTCAGTTTGTGTGGTAATAGGGGATTACATTTGGTTTCATTGCCCATGAATGGAGGGAGAGCGAGAGAGAGCGAGACGGAGTGGGGGATTGGAGAAGACCAGGATTCCCGCTCCTGATTGTTGTTCAGTGATGTCTGATGCAATGTGCACCTGTGTGAACTTTGTGAAGACGGAATCAGGCCTATGGTTGAATAGCTTGCTGACACTCAATATCTATTGAACTGCGGAGACCAATACAGTGGAGTTTGAGCCAGTTTTCACCTGGCATTCACACACCTGCACATCCAGCAAGGGTCGCTGGATAGCAATTGTGAGGAAGGAGCGCTGCCTTTTTTTAACTCTTCCAATTCCAGGGATACTGAGGCCAACTGTGACATCTCCATTGCTGCCCTAGCACAGGTTGTCTAACTCAACAGAGATCTGGAATCAAACCCAGACCCTTACTGGTTTGTATGATTCCAGTGCTGTCCAATGTATTGTATTCACTCTGTAAGAGAGCACTGGTATAGTAACTCTTCATATAAGTGGAACCCTTGTTATTAATGCAATAGCAGACACATTTTTCATAAATGTAATATACTATTTCCATGGTTAAGAACTTATAGTGAAATATATTGTCTTTATGTATTCTAGTAAATGTAAACATTGGCCGTGAAATTGCCGTCTGAGGCGTACCTCTGGAGTACGCCTCCGACCCGCGAAACATTTCCAAACTTACCTCCAGGCTATTCGGGAGAATTCAGGTCTTGGGCCTCCAGGTGTACACCTGCGTAAAGGCTTGTGGATCCCAGGGACGCAGGCGGTTTGGAAGAATCCCTGGGATCATGTGGGCCCGGTCCTCCAATCACAAAGGAGGATTCCATTGCAGCCATTTCCAAACGGAATCCCTAAAGACATGCAATGGAATCCCCAATTAATTAAACAATTTACACAATTCTAATAAATATAAATGTTCTGATTTTCAAATTTACAGTCCCTTCATTACACCAAATACAATAAAAATTTAATTTTTTGAAAAATAATTTTAAACATTTTAATCCGGGCCAATATTTGCATAAACAAATTTTAAGTGTTTGAGTGTCATTTTTTATTTTTAAATGTTTGATTTAAGATTTATAATAACCCTACCTGCTTTTACCAGCCGTAAGAGTTTCGTGGGCAATTGCTGGGCAGTTGTTAGGCAAATAGCCCAACTCTCTGCCAGCGATACTGATTTTACTTTTGGTTTGGTAGATCGGTCAAGGCATACCTTGACAGATCGCAAATTCCGCGTTTTCACACATGCGCAAGTGCATGCGGAAACCCGGAAGTTACGGGGCCTTTCAGAAGAATTACGACGGCGTATGCTGAGCATACACCCTTGAAGACACCGTAATTTCAGGGCCAATACCTATGTTAAAAAATATATATAATTGAAATGTATTATTAAGAGAATTATTTTAAATTGGGTAGTTAGTTTCTAAATGTATATTTGATAGTGGGGGTAGTTTTCAACTTTGCCGCTAAAGAGGTAACTGGAAATCAATGGACCGCTTTACAATGGCCGGTGATCCACTCCATCAGGTCACCACCCCAGGTGGTGAAGTTAAAGATCCCCTCCCCCCGTCCATACTAATTGCATTAAAATGTTTTCAGCAGTGTGAATTTAATCATAATTTCTTTAAAAATAAATTTATGGAAATGGAAAGGTACCCATGGATTGGTGGGTAGCTAATGTTACCCCACTATTCAAAAAAGGTGGTAGAGAAAAAGCGGGGAATTATAGACCGGTAAGCTTGACATCGGTAGTGGGGAAAATGCTAGAGTCCATTATAAAAGATGTAATAGCAGAGCACTTGGAAAGCAGTGACTGGATCGGACAAAGTCAACATGGATTTACAAAAGGTAAATCATGCTTGACTAATCTACTGGAATTTTTTGAGGATGTAACTGGTAAAATAGATAAGGGAGAACAAGTGGATGTGGTGTATTTGGACTTTCAGAAGGCTTTCGATAAGGTCCCGCATAAGAGATTAGCGTGCAAAATTAAGGCACATGGGATTGGGGGCAAGGTATTGACTTGGATAGAGAACTGGTTGGTGGACAGAAAGCAAAGAGTTGGAATAAACGGGTCGTTTTCCGAGTGGCAGGCAGTGACTAGTGGGGTACCGCAAGGATCGGTCCTAGGACCCCAGCTGTTCACAATATATATTAATGATCTGGACGAGGGAATTGGATGTAATATCTCACCAAATTTGCAGACGACACAAAGCTGGGGGGGAGGGTATGCTGTGAGGAGGATGTCGTGAAACTCCAGCATGATTTGGACAGGTTGGGTGATTGGGCAGAAACATGGCAAATGCCATATAATGTGAATAAATGTGAGGTTATCCACTTTGGTGGCAAAAATAGGAAGGCAGATTATTATTTGAATGGTAATAGATTGGGAGAAGGGGAAGTGCAAAGAGACCTGGGTGCTCTTGTACACCAGTCGCTGAAGGTAAGCATGCAGGTGCAGCAGGCGGTTAAGAAGGCAAATGGTATGTTGGCCTTCGTAGCAAGAGGGTTCGAGTGCAAGAACAAGGATGTCTTGCTGCAGTTGTACAGGGCCTTGGTGAGACCACACCTTGAGTAATGTGTGCAGTTTTGGTCACCTTACCCGAGGAAGGACGTTCTTGCCATGGAAGGAGTGCAGCGAAGATTCACCAGGCTGATACCTGGGATGGCAGGAATGACGTATGAGGAGAGATTGTGTCGATTGGGCTTATACTCACTGGAGTTTAGAAGATTGAGAGGGGACCTCATCGAAACCTATAAAATTCTGTCAGGCCTGGACAGACTAGATGCAGGAAGGATGTTTCTGATGGCCGGGGAGTCCAGAACCAGGGGTCATAGTCTAAGGATAAGGGGTAAGCCATTTAGGACTGAAATGAGGAGGAATTTCTTCACCCAGAGAGTGGTGAACCTGTGGAATTCTCTGCCACAGAGGGCGGTGGAGGCCAGTTCATTAAGTATATTCAAGAAAGAGTTGGATATATTTCTTGAGGCTAAAGGGATCAAGGGATATGGGGAGAAGGCAGGGACCGGGTACTGAATTTGGATGATCAGCCATGATCTCATTGAATGGCGGAGCAGGCTCGAAGGGCCGAATAGCCTACTCCTGCTCCTATCTTCTATGTATCTATTACCTGTTCAAAAATCTTCCATGTGGCCATCAAAAATATTGACTAGTTTCTAGGTAGTGCATGTGTCTTTTAAAATTATTTAGAAGGATAGTTTCATCAGGATGTCTCTATATAGTTATAAAGAAATGTGTCAACACACTTTTGTTCTATCCATTTTTCTGTGTATTGTTTTAAATATATATGTTTGCATAAGCTGCAAGTGTTGATTTTAAGTGAGGGTACTGGCTTGAAAGGGTTACTGAGACTGACTGACTAATTATGCATGCATCAATTCATTTTTCAGCTAATATATATAGTTGATGTGGAATCATTCCTCTGGAATCATTTGTACTTCTGACTCTATGCATGTTGATTCAGCTCACTTCTTTGGTTTGAATAGCTGACTTTAATGAAACAAGATATATTACTGAAACAGACAGCAAAATACAAAAGAGCGTTTACCTTAATTCTTTGTAATTCTCTGATTTAAAAAAAATATATATATATAGGATTCGATATGGTGAGACTCTGGTTTTTAAAGTCCTCCATGCTTACTACTAAAATAGAAACCTCCTAAATGGGAGGCAGTTGTGAAATAAGTTTTTAAATGTCCTGTAGCTTTGTCTCAGGCGCTTTTATTTCAGTAATGTTTTTACACTATCCAAGTGGATTGCAGTGTATAATGCTTCAACAAACTGCTGTTAGCGGACATGGTAGAGACACAGTCAGCATTTCTGGAATAGCACAGTTGGGGTCCTGTGTGCTAGTTGGGCAGTTCTCTGACTGTTCACCGAGCTGGAGATGGACACTACTGCAAGCCACAAAGCTCCACCCACTTTTCAAGCCCCACTCCTTTCCACGGCAGCTTAGTGTTCTGCGTCATTGTGCTTGTGCAGTTGCTGTTTGTCAGCTGTCTGAAAAAAAGCAAGACAGCTGCATGGCAGTTTGTGCAAGTGAGAATTCTAGCTTGCATACAAAAACTGGTCTAAAAACCAACCGAGGACTAATTCATTTTCATTCGAAATGTTCAAAATGTACTGTCACACTAACTCCAGAGATTTGGAAATAAAAATTGTGGCACTTTGGAACAAGGTAAGCTTTTATTGTGTAGCAGTTACACTAATTATCACAAAAATATCTGTTTCTTTGTTATATTGATACTTTATTTGCAATAACAGCATGGGGAGACCTAAAAAGAGAGAGTAGTGTAAGCAAGGGTTAGTGCAAATTCTGTTTTGGCTTTAAAAAGGTTCAGTCAGACAGACCTCTTTGTTTACTGTACACCCTATGTATGTGAAGGCATACAGTAATCTGAGTAGGAATTGTCCTGCCTGGATATTACAAAAGGATTGATAAATACGAGAAGCAGGGGTAGTGCTTTAGTAGGAAGCAGCTGTATTGATTTGAGCACTATGATTTTAGTATAAATGTACATAAAGGCAAGAAAGAGTAACCTCTAGGTATCAGTGATAAACAAAGATCAAGTAGTTTAAATTATCTAACAAGTGTTTGCCCTGAATTCTACATATCGGGCCAGATTATTTGTACAGTTATTATCCTGTGAAGTTGGGAGTTACTGAATCTTGTTTTGTGATTCATTTGGGAAATGCTGTGAAAGTGTTGTGAGGCTGTGTTCAGAAAGTCCATTACCCACTCTTGTGTAAGTGCTTTGTTGAAGTTCCAACATCTGTAACACATATAATTAAATGGGTTTTTGAGATCCCGCCTAAATTGTTCAGCAAAATTATCAAATACTTAAGTTTTGAGATGGTAGTAAGCAACGTAGCTTCAACACTGAAGTGGTGAAAATGTGTACAATTAAATAAACTAGAGGGATTTGGAAAAACTCTCATCTTGCTGTCTGGGTTCACTTTTCCCAGGTTTCTAATACAGTAGTTGTATGTTACTATCGTATATTAATGGGTCTGCAGTCACATTCATCAACTTTTTGTGATTTGACTGGTGGGATGATGAGCACAGGGGATTTGCAGAGAACCTAAGTATGCGCTTCCCCAAAAGATGCATCCTTTTTAAGACTACTTTATCTATTGGTCTGAAAACTGAATTAAATCGTGCAAATCCATGCTTTATACCATTTTCGTTCAACATAGTTGTCTGTTATCACTGGAGATAAGGCAGTGCAACTTACCTAGAACTTGTGATTAAAACTTTAACACGTGTCATCCTGCCGACAAAACATATCAAGATGTGTGTCATATCATTTTTGCTTTACTGATTGTCGGAGAACTCTGTAGTAGTCATTTTTCAGTTTTAAATCTACAGATCTGCCAGATAGTATATGAATTAAATTAAAAAACATTAAAAGTTTTTTTTTCTGTTACAGAAGAGATGCTTATAAACCTTGCATTAAAAAATCTTCAGTAAAAAGTGAATCCTTCCTAATCTAAAAAAGTTGGGTATGGTTACTGCATGGCAAGAAGAATCATATGCTGAACAGTTTAAAATATGCTGAAAATGCCTACTTTAAGGTGGGGAAAGGATACAAATTTCCTCTGTGATATAACAATCAATGGACAAATTGGCAAAACAAAAATCAGCCTTAAAACTTTCAGATTTTGTTTCAGTCTCAAAATAGCTGGAAAAATCTTAAATTGCCTATATGGTACCTTATATTTTAATTTGAAAGCTTATATTTAAAATGCTGTATTAACTGGGTGCCAGACTAACGGCTGACTATCAATCACACTCAAATTTTCTTTTAATTTCACTCAATCACAAAAAAATTATTATTTTTATTTATATATATATATATTTTGCGCTGCAGTGCAATTCGGCCAAAATTGGCCAAACCAGCACAAAAGATCGAGAATTTCAAACGCAAATTATGTCCAGCACATATAGAGTGTTTGGGATCTTTTTGCGACAGTTTAAAAAACATCGCGCTGGAGGCAAGCCCTGCCCACAAAACTGGCAACGCCCCCAGATTGAATTAATCACCATGGCGAGTTTCCACTAATCACACCCGTTTGCGGGCCTTCAGGAGGCTCTTAAAATTAAGCTTTTGTTAGACGCAAGGGCCCTAATAGGCACTTTTTAAAAGCTTTTAATTTATTAAGAAACTGACTACTGTACACCAATATAACTAGTAAATGGTTCTGTATAGTTCTTTAAAGCCATTTTCAGTTATTTAAAATAAAGTTACTCACAGATGGTGGAATAGACATTCTGATTAAAAATGCTTATTTTTTGTGATAACTCCATTTTTAGCTGTATTAATCAAACGGCACCAGGTTACCACTCTTAATATATCAAGGAATATTTTTTAATGCTTCAAAAAAGTTACGTTCTAAAATGCTGCCCAATTGCGCTGGTTCATAGCAGATTTTATGTTCGGCGATATGGAGATTTGAGCAAAAAATTCAGTTCAGAAGACGAGTGCAATTTGCACCCGGCTTGCCGATTGTGTCCAAGGTGGAAACTCTACCCCATTATATTAAAATACACATGACCCTACCTTGTTGAACTAGCATTGCCTCAGCTATTTAGTGCTTGTCTTGGTCAGAGCACTTTGTTCTTTAGAGAGCCACCTGAACTGCTGTGGTCTCTTTCCTGATTAAGAATTGTAGATAAAAGGTGCATGTCAAGGCTCCCAATGTAGTTCTTGCATAGAACAAATCTTCATTACAAATACAAAAGCAAAATATTGTGGATGCTGGAAATATGAAATAAAAACAGAAAATGCTAGAAATACTCAGCAGGTCAGGCAGCATCTGTGGAAAGAGAAACAGAGTTAACGTTTCAAGTCGATGACCCTTCGTCAGAACTGGAAAAGTTGGAGATGTAACAGGTTTTTAAGCAAGTGTAGGGGCAGGGAAAGGGGGGAGGGGAGGAAAGAACAAAAAGGAAGGTCTGTGATAGGATGGAAGGCAGGAGAGATTAAGAGACAAAAGGGATGATGGTGCAAGGCAAAAGGAGATGGTAATGGGACAAGTTAAGAAACAAAAGATGGCTCTAGATGAAGTGTAAATGGCAATGGCAGAATGATCGATATTACAAATGTTTAATTAAATGGGAATGATATATAGTGACTTCACACAATGATCCTCTAATTTATTGAGAGGGGGGAAAAGAAACTAAATGCAACATTTAAACATTTGGTTGGCAGAAACTCATTTTAAGAGGTTTCTTGTAGTACCATTATTCTGCAACAATAAGGCTCTTTGGTCTACACAGAAAATGGAAGAAATCCAGAATGTGGCCTGTACTCGGATTCAAAAAATAAAGAGTGATTCAATTTCCGTGCCTCATAGCCTTAGTGGTGCATCTGCTGCCACATCATTTCAGAAACTAAACTGCGCTGGATTCAGCTTTTCAGGTACTTTCCATCACATATTGCCCCATAAATATTGTGTACCGGCAGCCTTGGTAATGATAAGGTTGCTCGTTTATACAGTATTTTGTTAATTGGACTTAATTTTTTTTTTGTCTTCGATTATTTATTTATACACTCTCCATTGCTATTTAACTACATAAAAATATGCACCACTGTCGGAACCTATGGATGATATAGTGGCCTTGGAAAAGGTCTGGAGGAAAGCTACGAGAATGATTCCTATCTTAAAGAATCTTAGCTACTCAGATAGGCTTAAGGAGCTGGGTGTACTTGCATTAGATCAGCATAGATTTAGAGGCGACCTGATCGAGGTCTCTAACATACTGGCCCAGTAATTCCGGGCACAACGCGTGAGTACGGACGGGGTACTCACGCATGTGCCCGGAGGAATTGCTGATTTTCAGCATGCACAGCGCATGCGCTGAAAACCGGCATTTCTTGTCCTCTGACCCAAGGGGTTAAGAGGCAGAGCGCGCGCGACTGCACAGGCAGCACGTGCGCAGTGAAATTCCTTTTTTTTTTCCAGAGTTGCGCGTGTGTAAAGGCCTCCGGTCTTTACGCATTGAAAAACCACACGTAAGTACTTAGTTTTTCAGGTAAGTGGGCTTTTAGTACAATTGAGAATTTTTTTTTCCACAGGTTTGTTATTTTTTAAGAATTTACAGTAAGGTAAGTTTAGTTTTAGCCCCAATTTTTTTATATAATTTTTTTTTCAAATTTTAAAATTATTGTTTAAAATAGTTTTTCAGAGTTCTTTATTGTTCATTTAAATAGTGCACTGTTTTTTTAAATTTTCTTTCAGGTTTAAGTAGTGTTTTGGGGCCAGGAGTTTTCATGAGTTTGACAGCTCTTACTGTCAAACTCATGAATGAGTTTCCCCTCCCCTGATTGGCTGCACAGTGCTCACCTGATCCCAGCCGGCACATCGCACTAACTACGCCGCTGGATCAGGTAAGCACATCGCGCTGACATCGGAACCGGGCCAGTGACGGGAAATGCAAGCAGGCCCAGGCTTCAGATGTCGGCGCGCAGGGTGAGTGCACATCAGGGGCTTGCACGCGCGGCAAGCTCCCAATCCTAATTTCAGGGCCAATGAAAGGGCTAGATAGCGTGCTTATTGATAGATTATTCCAGTTTAACAGATTGGGTAGGACCAAGGGGCATGAGTTTAAACTACGCAAGAGTAGGAATCAATGTTTCCTTTAAGCTGTGCGGCTGTGCAACACTCTGCAGGTCCCGCGCAGCTGGTGAGCTGGCTTTTAAATAGAAAAACCGCGCATGCGCGGAATTGTGAATGGCCCACACAGCCCGTTAAAGGGACCGCGTGGGTGAAAGAAAAATTGGAGGGAACATTGGTAGGAATAGACTGGATGTTAGCTGGTTCTTCTTTTCCCAGAGAGTAGTGAGCCTCTGGAATACATTGCCGGCTGGTGCGGTGGGTGCTGACTCGATGTACGCCTTCACGAGGGAGCTGGATCGGTTCTTGACTGAGGCATAGATTACATCATGTGGAAGGTAAGTAACTTTACAGATAACACATGGTCCAAGTGATGATCTGGACTGGTTTCAATCAACTGAGGGGGTGGGTGGGGGGCTGGTGGGGTAGGGGGGGTCAGAGAGGAATTTTCCAGAGTACTTTTTTCCTTTATTGGCCCTGGGGTTTTCTGTCATTTTGCCTCTCTCAGGAGATTACATGTGGAGGGGTAGGAGTAGGCTTGTTGGCCTTTTCCTGCCCGTCAAATTCATATGTTCGTAATCTTTGCTGGTACTACATTGAGCGAGCCACTGGCACACTCAAATGCAGCTCATACTCTCATATGTTGCCTGCAATGGTGAATTCATTTCAAATAAGTAAGTGCCAAATTATTGTTTCTGGTTCATAATATAGTCACTGTGCTACGGTGAACTCTTGTAATATGCTAATGGAAAAAGGTTTAAAAGAATAAATTGTAGTGAGGTAAAATTGTACAAGTCAAAACTGGTTCCTAGTGTAGTCTGATGATTATAACTAAAGAATACTGCATGTGTCAGCAGGAATGTACCTGAATGTTACATTCAGCTAGACTGCTGGCTCTTTTTGGAGTAAAATATTTCCCACAGCCACTAAAGAAGTTCAATGAAGGATCTGCAGAGGAGTTCAGGGAATCAATTAAAACGCGTTAGAAAATGGTTCAACTTTCATGATATCACTGAGGAAGACTAGAGCAGAGATTTTCAAACTGGAGTCTCTGGGTCTTCAAGGATCTGCCAGGTCATCACATTTCTGTTGTGTGGTCACATTTCTGTATTTTCTGACTTAATAGCATATTATTTTTGGTGTTGTTTACTACTGAGAGCACTGGTGACCTTTTGAGAAGCTGACAGTCTTTCAAAAGTTAGGACAGGGGGGTCCCTAGGAATGATTTCCCTGTACAGAAAAGTTTGAAAACCACTAGACTAGAGGGAGCTGAATCTGGCATAGGAAAATGATAAATAGTCAGGCTGAATCCAAAAAAAGGCAGTCAATTTTGAGTTTACACTCCCTGTGCAGAGCTTCACATAATGGGGACACATAGCCATTAATTTCAATGAACAGAAGATTGTATGAGCTGCAAATGTGCACTGACCGTTGCTCCTGAATGTCGAATATCAGCTTCTGATGTGTGAAGCTCATTGCTGGGAGCACAAACCTGCATAATTACTCTTGGGGCTTGGGAAACAGAGAAAGTTTTTTCTTGTTGGAGTTGTGTTAAGTACTGAGACTAGCTCACCTGTACAGAGGTTAAGTAGTGCATGAACACTAGAACCAGTAAAGAATACACTACCAGTAATCCTGGTTAGATTTTGAATTATATTGCAACAAAGATCCTTGTTTCTTGGACTACAAGGAAAAAGCTGGAAAAGCCCTTTGCTAACAGTTCATTCACAATTTAAATTCTCTGTTGTCCGCTAGGGATTGACAAGTAATTGATTCACCGTAGGTAGTTCGTAGCTTGGCTATTTAGCACATGGAAACAACTAAGCTCCAGGGTTTGTCGATTTTGGGATGCTATTTGAACTCTTAATTTTCACCATACAAATAACCTTAGATTTGCTTTTAATGCATAATCTGTGTTTCAATACAGAGGCTTAATGTTTGATTATTTAAACTACAGTGGTCAGCAGTTCTTGTTGCACTTTGAATTTGAAAGGTGATTGAAGAAATTATATATCAAGCAGCTTATTTATTAGCTTTTATTAAGTCTTACTTTTATTGCTATGAAAACCATAACTATTGTCTAATAAAAATGTTCTATTGTAACAGTGCAGTTCATGCGATTCATCTTAAAATATATCTACATGCTTCACTGTTTCCCTCCCCTTTCTATTTATGGTAAGATCCAAAGAAACACAAATGGACATTTATTTTTTGTGGGATTTGAAAGAACTTCAGGCAGTTCCCAAATGGCGAAATACTGAAAGATTCGGCTAAATCTGATGTCTTTTGTTGCATTTTCTAATAGTTGGCCACTTTACCTGGAAATGATCTGGCTTTTAAAAATTAACATTTCTGCAAAACTCTCTAGTTAGTTCGTGGCTAAAATGGAGTTAATTTTAGCCTAACTTGACGGGTGGGTAACCCACGTGATCGGGTGGAACGATAGTTTTACACCCCACCCGATCTTGCTCTCCATTGACCAAGACCAGCATTGCACCCAATCTTGTCAGTTTCCTGATGGGCGGGTTAGGTTAGAAATGCCCCCAATGTTTTTAAACATCTATGGGGCAAAATTGGGTCGCGCCACCTTTGGGGTGCTAACTTTTCCGGGGCACTACTTTTTAGCGCCCCCCAAAAATTCACTGGTACCGCCCGAAGAGGGAGGCGGGGTGCTACTGGAAGTACCCCGCCTCCCTCTTGGGGCACTGCGAGTGACTATCGCAGCGCTACATGCAGCAGTGTTATTAAAGGGGAGGGGCCTAGCGCAGCACGACCCGGGACCCAGCTGGGCCGGCAATAGAGCCCGGGGACAGGAACGGGAGCAGGTGCTGGCAGGCGGCCAGCAACAAAAATGGCCGCCTGGCACCTCCCCTTTAATTTGCGCCGCCCCGGCCGCAGGTAGGCCCCCTTGACCTTGTCGGACATAGCATCTGGCGGTAAGTCAGGGGGCGGCTACTGAAGATCGCGGCCGGGGCGCGAGCAGAGCGCAGTGCATGGCGATGATGTCATCGCCGGAGGCGCAGTGCCGCAGGGCGCTAACGGTTACCGCTATTGCTAACCTCCCGCTGAATTTCACGGGAGGCGTTAGCGGTGCCGCGCCTGGGTGCTAGTTCATTTGCGCCCCGTTAGCGCCCTAATGGGAGGCGCAAATCAACCGATTTTTTTTTCCCCCCTACTATGTTAATTCAAATACTAGTTTTCTGTTCATTGTTGCATATAGTTTTTTCAGGTCTCAATAAACAACAAAATAAACATTTATTTAAAGGTCATATTTAACTAAAATATAATGACAGAACAGATATTCAGTTTTTCCCCTTTTTTCTCTTCTCCCAGATTCATGTTGGCTAAAGGACTGAAGCGCAAGCTTAGCGATTACGAAGAAAACATGGCTGGTGTTCCTGGTGCCTTTGATTCCAACCCAGGGCTGCCCTACACTTTGCAGAGACAGTTAGTACTTAATATGTGCCTCATCAAATTGCAGAGCTGTAGAATGCTGGTGGAACCAAACTTGCATCGTTCTGTTCTCATAGCGAATACTGTCCGGCAGATCCAGGAGGAAATGAGGCAAGAGAGCAGTCACGAAGGATCTAACCTATGCAGTGGAACGAGTCCAATTCCAGACACATACACAGCATCTCCGGCAGGTATTGAATTAACTGGAACGTCATCATTTGTTCTAAATAACTCTCTAGATTTGACTGGTTCTTCAGATTTTTCAGAAAGTCAGATTGAGAATTCTTTAGTGGTGGTTTCAGATGATGACATGTCATCTGCCATTTCATCAATCCTCAAAGATTTGGATTTCATGGAGGATATCAGTCCATCTCCTTGTCCAGCACCTGCAGGCGAGGATGATATAAATACAGACATATCTTTTGAAGACAGACCGCAAGAAATTAGGCTTGCAGAAACTTTATTTGGCTCCTTTGAAATCACAAATTCAACGAGTTACCTAACGGACCTTGCTTTTGATGACATATTTGAAGACATTGATACATCTATGTATGACTCAGATCTGTGCTTGCTTCCATCGACATCTGCTAGATCACCACCAGCTATTGCGGATGATGTTCCAAAACCCTTTCAGTTATGCAACTCTACATCAGTGAATGCCATTCAGATCTGCAGAGTAGATTTGAGTGACCTGGACCACATCATGGAGATTCTTGTAGGGTCCTAATTCATTACTGGAGTGCTTCAGAGTTTTAGGTGCTTGTCTTCCTAATTATTTGAAACAGCTTTATCGTTACCAATAGTGATGGGAATAGCCACTGTAATAGCAAGCTGCAATTCAATCTTTCCAACAGTATAATTTTCAACTGTTGTAAACTCTTCAAAAAGTTGTGTGCAAAAGACTGCGGCAAACACCAAGAGCATTAGCATGTGGATCATGGCAGGTGAACTGTTTGCTTGTAATGACAACTTCTGGTTTGCAATCCAGAAATGTGACCATAACCACTTGGGTTATTTTTATGGGATAAGATTGTTTTTATGAAATTAATGTACTGCTGCAACATACTGAACATTAACTTAATCAACTAAACCTTTTAATAGGGACTAAACTGTGTTTTGTCTTTCTGTACATCTTTTGATAGTTACAGTTTGTCAGTATCTATATCTGAAGTGTGGGAGGAACTCATTTTCTGAAGGACATTTTGATGAGCAGGTTTATTCTATCCACTGAAGCACAGTGTGTTTTATTTCCTTGCAGAATGTTTTTATATGGTATTCTTGTACCAACAAAGGCACCTTTATCAAAAGGTTACAAGAATGTTTTATATGACATCTAAACTATTTATTTTTTTAGAATTTTATACTCTAAATCTCTGTTTGTTTGTCTTGTTTGGTCTTTAGTTCCAGTCTGACAGGCTTTGCTGTTGGATTTGGCTTACACTACCTCTCCCAAGATCTAACAATAAAGCTTTGTTTTTTTAAATATTTGTTGTATATGAGCGGATACAGCTTCTGGTTTTTAATGTTAAAAAATGTTCATGGGGGAGGGGAATTTAATTTATCCAGAGCAATGTAACTTTTCTTCTTAAATGTGAAGCCGTTGAGATAGATTTACATATTTATGATCTAGATTGGTTTTATTCCAATTCCGTTTTTAACTCATCAATTATCTGAAAATATTATAACCCAACATTATGACTTGCTTGATTTTGGGGTTTTATTTTGAACTGAGCATTTATGTTAGACAAAATTATGCACATTCAAGAACTATGTACTCTGGCAGCTGTGCCAGAGGATTTCTTGTTTAGTTATATAGTACTGTAACTGTAGATATTCTGACATCTGACCTGTAAACAAATGTATTGCCTCTTTATTTCTGTATATTACCTATAATGAGATTAACTACCCAAAGCCATTCTGTTGATGAAAGACTACCACTAGGGAATGCATATGATGTTGGGAATGAGGAAATCCACATGAAAACTGAACCAGTATATCATTTGGTTTAGGAGCCCGAAAAGGGAGGACAAGTGTAATTATTTGGGTGAACCAGTTTTTGCAATTTGCACACTGAGCTAGACACTTCAATACAGTATGAGGCCAACAACTATCACAATATCATTGAAAGATGAGATGAACAATTTTGCTAATTTTATATCTTTCTTGCCTAAGTTGATGTTTCCTTATGTTCTGAAATATCAATATGATATCTTTCTTGCCTAAGTTGATGTTTCCTTATGTTCTGAAATATCGATATGAACAGATAAATTCATGATGGGCTCATTGCTGAATTCTGGGACAAATATAACTAACTGGGAGAGGGATGGTGTTTAACAAACAAAGTTGAATTACACCAAGAGATTTCCAGAAAATGTTGTCTCTTTCCTCCATTATATTGATATATTTTGTTAACACATGCAATATGGAGGAGCTTCCCTGTTAATATAAAGACATGTAATGTGACCATACTTTTGCAATGGTCTATCTTCCTCCTACCCCTACCACCACAAAGCCCTACAGATTTGAGCACATAATCTAGGCTGACAGTTCATTGCAGTACTAAGGGAGAGCTGCCTTGTTGGAGTTGCCACCTTTCAGGTAATATGTTAAACCTAGGCCTTCTCAGGGATATTGAAAATCCCATGGCACTATTTGAATAATAGCAGAGAGTTCTTTTGGCATTCTGGCCAACATGCCCCTATTAACCAGCACCATCAAAAATATATTATTTGGTAATGCAGCAATTTTGGGGCCTTGCTATGCATACATTGGCTGCTACATTTGCCTGTATAACAACAGTAGCTGCACTTCAAAAAGTAATTCATTGATTGTAAAGTGCTTTGGGATGTTATACTACATAAATACAAGTTTGTTTGTTTATTCTTTCTTTCTCACTCTCTCGCTGACCCTCTGCTCCATTCATTAACCAGTTTAGTTTGCCCTCTCAGGTGAATGTAAAAGATCCTATGGTACACTTCAAAGAAGAGCAGGAGAGTTCTCCTGGTGTCCTGGCTAGCATTTATCCTTCAGCCAATATTGCTCAAAGAAAGTTTAATTGGTCTTTTATCTCATTGCTGTTTGTGAGACCTTGCTGTGCACAAATTGGCTGCCACTTTTCTCTGCATTACAACAGTAACTACACTTCAAAAGTACTTCCAGTTCTGACGAAAGGTCATCGACCTGAAACGTTAACTCTGTTTCTCTCTCCACCGATGCTGCCTGGCCTGCTAAGTTTTTCCAGCGTTTCCTGTTGTTATTTCAAAAGTACTTAATTGGCTGTAAAGCGCTTTGGGACATCCTGAGATTGTGAGAAAGGTACTCTATAAATGCAATTTCTTAGTTGCAGAGCTATAAGGATTTAGCTCTGCTTCTCCCATACCCAAGGAGAGCAACCAAGAGAGTGCTATTGAGAGGTGATGCTATCTTAGCCTCAACGGTGTAAGTAAAACCATAATGTTAATAATAACAGAATAATAGCATTAACTGAACTTTTTTCACTTGCATTCTGGATAGTCCTCTCTTGATTTCTGTCGGAGGGGCGGAAACAACAGTGAATCTTGGAGAAAGGAGTGGATGAACAAAGACAAGATGGGATTGACCCATTCATTACCTAGTTGGGTATTGAGAAGTTCCAAATGAATTATTTGACATATTGCTATTAACTTTTAAGTTGAAATACATTATATGATGGACAGTCTATGATATTTAGATATGAGGAGATAGTTAGCATTCTGAGTGAGGATGTTTTGTGTGAAGTCAATTGGCGCCTTATACTAGTGCACCAGACTCTGGTGTGAATCAACCCTTATAGCAGGTGAGGTTTACATCAGCACCTGTTATTGGGATAGGTGTGATACATTATGGGTCAAAGTGTGACATTTTTTGTTCAGATGGTTCCAATCTGTACCAGTATAACCAAAAGATGATAGAAATCCATAACCATTTAATGTGGCCTGATTGTTCTTTCCCGCCATCTCCCCCCCCCCACCCCCAATTCATTAAATAGCACATTTGACCACCTCCTCCTTATCTAGTATTAAAAGTAGGCTTGATCTTTTAAGTGTAGAACATGTGAAGGAATTCTATATACTACTAGTTTACCAATTCCTTCATTTCAGGGAAGGGAACCTACCAGTACCACCTCTACCTGGTCTGGCCTACATGTGACTCCAGTCCCACACTACATGGTTAACCTTTATGTAAAGGGGATGGGATAGCCTAGTGCTTATGAAACTGGACTAGAAACCTAGAGATTGAGTTTACATCCAAGTTATGAAATTGAACACAAAAGCCCTGAGAATTTGTAGGCTAACACCAGAAAATGACCTATTCCTGCCAAATGCATTGATGGTCTGTGTAAAATTCAATACTAGAAATTGCCATTTCTAGAAAAATCATATAAATAAATAGGTAAGTTTGGGTGTGCAATGAGAGAGAGTTCTTCTTTCTAATTTTCGTATAACATGTTAAATAAAATGTACTTTTTTCTGTGTGAATATACTAATTTAATTTGGTTACAAGTATCTAGGAGAAAAGAATAAATTTTATGGTATCAAGCTAAGATAGTTATATACTTTATACCAGATGGTAGTAAATGTCATTTGGTTTTCATAGAATTGTGTGTTTTCATTAGTTACTTATCCTGAAGTTGCTTTGAACACTTTTAGGTTAGACATTTAAATTGCAAATTCTATTGAAAGTTATGTACTTGGTTCAATATGATTGCTACAGTAAACCTGGAGGCAGCACAGTTTGAATCGGAAAGTTTATCATGATTATATATTGTAACCTAGAAGATTTTTTTCAAAATTATGTTTACTTAGTTGTGGGATTTAACAGGAAGTTACGTTCTAAATCCTGAAATAATTAAAATCTATATGGTTGGGGGGGGGGGAGAAGCAGCAATTTCTTTGTAATTGGCCAAGAAATTGATTATTTAGAACAGACAACTTGATCAAAAAAATGTTAATCCTTCTGTAACATGAAAATTCTTTCAAAAATAAGGAAGCTCTATTATAAATACAACATTTTGGAAAAACATAACTGTAGCAATTGAGGTGAAGGCTCATATGTCTAAACTGTAACTTTCAGTATGCATTTCATGTAATGCATAATTATAAAAATAACCATCAGTGTTGAAAGGAAGTCTGTGGGAGTTATGACTATGCATCCTCAGGAAGTGACAACTTTAAATTTCCTGAAGTACTTAAAACAATCCTCACAACTGACCATTTAGGATTCTATGCCAGTCCAATTTTATGTACACACTTTCACCTTCAATTCCAGATTCTTAACCAATTTAAATCATTTTGCTTAGGCTGAAATATTTCCAGTAGCCTACTGCAAATTAAATGTATTGGTGATTGGATTAAAAGCACCCGTCAAGTTATCACCTACACGAAGGGGATAAATTTGCCATTTGTAGTTTCACTGTTCAAGGTATTACATTTCATAATGAAATCTGAAAAGCTTGAATTCAAAGGACAAGGCCAATTCCATTATTATAGTGCAATTTACACACAGAAATTCCAGCATGTTTGCATTAATAGTGTTCTGTTTTAGTTGATTACCACTTGTTCCAGTACAGTTGAGATTAAGCATGTTGTAAATCATGATAATACGGTACCATAGCAATGATGATTTGCTAGAACATGCTCAGTGTGACTGTAGTTAGTATTGCATGATCTGTTCTATTTTTAAATGAGTAATTTTGAATGTGAACCATAGAAATTTCAAAGTCATTTCTGTCTTCATTTTCTCCTCTTGCAATACTGTTGTAACAGGTCAGTTATATTGAAAAATTTGCATTTTTTCACTTTTTTGTTGAAAATAAAGTTTAGGTAAATCACTTGCATTTGTAATTGAAAATATTTTTTAAAATGTGTATAAGAAATGTGTAAGTTCTGTCAACTAATATTTGACACAATCGGTTTCTACATTCTAAACGTTTTGTTGAAAAACATGTTGAAGTTTGTTTGTTAAAGAAAGGCACCAAATGAGTGTTTCAGTATGATTTTAGTTCACTTCAGTTACATTTCCTTGTGCCCAACACAAACATCCACAAACAAGCACACACTCGCTAGGAAACAAAATGTGACGTTATGTGCAAAATAATGTCGGATCGCAAGCTGCAGGGTGAATTATGAACTATGCACTGAAAATAATGCAGGTTAGCACCGTATGTTCTTGATCTCTGACTGACACAAAAATTACATCCCCCCCCTTCCCACGGTTGTAAATCAGTACTCACTGGTACAATTACTGTACCACTGGTGAGAACTATACTTGCAGCTTTTTGTTCAGGTGAATTGTTTGCAAAGCCTTCTGGTCCAGGACATGTGGAATCCGGCTTGAAAGTGTTCCCTGTGCACCCAATGCCTCCCATACCTTGCTTTTGCTGTGCCATCATGCACTGTGCAATAAGGTCCGTGGTGTTTGGCCTTCAGACATACAGCTTTGCCAGGCTGGCTCTGTCCAGCAACATGGCTGAAAGCTCCGTGCTAGTTTTGCAGCCAGCTGTCTCTGCTTGTTTGACCATTAATGGTAGATGCCAGCTACAACACTGGCATCTACCCAACAAAGTGGAAAATTGCCCAATTATATCATGTCCACAAAAAGCAGGACAAATCCAATCCAGCCAATTACCACCCCATTAGCCTACTCAATCATCAGCAAAGTGATGGAAGGTGTCACCGACATTGCTATCAAGCAGCACTTACCAATAAACTGCTCACTGATGCTCAGTTTAGGTTCCGGCAGGACCACTTGGCTCCAGACCTAATTGCCGCCTTGGTACAAACATGGGCAAAAGAACTGAATTCCAGAGGTGAGGTAAGAGTGACTGCCCTTGACATCAAGGCAGCATTTGACCAAGTGTGGCATCAAGGAGCCCTAGTAAAATTGAAGTCAATGGGAATCAGGGGGAACACTCTCCACTGGCTGGAGTCAGACCTAGCACAAAGGAAGATGGTTGTGGTTGTTGGAGGCCAATCATCTCAGCCCCACTGCAGGAGTACCTCAGGGCAGTGACTTAGGCCCAACCATCTTCAGTTTCTGCATCAATGACCTTCCCTCCATCATAAGGTTAGAAGTGGGGATGTTCACTAATGATTGCACAGTGTTCAGTTCCATTCACAACTCCTCAGATGATGAAGCAGTCCATGCCCGCATGCAGCAAGACCTGGGCAACATTCAGGCTTTTCTGTTTTTCTATTCCTACCAAAGTGAATAACCTCACATTTTCCCCACATTATACTCCATCTGCCACCTTCTTGCCCACTCACTTAACCTGTCTGTATCCCTTTGCAGGCTCTGTGTCCTCCTCGCAGCTTACTTTCCCACTGAGTTTTGTATCATCAGCAAACTTGAAAACATTACACATAGTCCCTTCATCTAAGTCATTAATATAGATTGTAAATAGCTGAGGCCCGAGCATTGATCCTTGCAGCACCCCACTAGTTACAGCCTGCCAACCTGAAAATGACCCGTTTACCCCTACTCTCTGTTTTCTGTCTGTTTACCAATCCTCTATCCATGCTAATATATTACCCCCAACCCCATGAGCTCTTATCTTGCATAGCAACCTTTTATGTGGTACCTTTATTGAATGTCTTTTGGAAATCCAAATATACTGCATCCACTGGTTCCCCTTTATCTATCCTGCTAGTTACATCCTCAAGAAACTTTAATAAACTTATTAAACATGATTTCCCTTCAATAAAACCATGTTGACTCTACCTAATCATATTATAGTTTTCTAACTTCCTTAATAATGGATTCCAGCATTTCCCCGACAGCTGATGTCAGGCTAATTGGCCTGTAGTTCCCTGTTTTCTCTCCCTGTCCTTTCTTGAATAGCAGGATTACATTTGCTACCTTCCAAGCCACTGGGACTGTTCTAGAATCTAGGGAATTTTGGAAGACCACAACCAATGTATCAACTATCTCTGCAGCCACCTCTTAGAACCCTAGGACATAGGCCATCAGGTCCAGGAGATTTGTCAGCTTTTAGTCCCATTAGTTTCTCAAGTACTTTTTCTCTACTGATATTAATTACTTTAAGTTCCTCACTCTTATTTGCCCCTTGGTTCCCCACTATTTTTGGTATGCTTGTTGTGTCTTCTACTGTGAAGACAGATACAAAATATTTGTTTTTAGGAGCTGTCCAATTTAGTCCCACACACCAGCTTTTTTCCCCATACCCCCATAATTGTGAAATAAAATTCAATGGCCTATAAATTGGACTGCAACATGAAAGTTGCTGGTGTCACTGTGGCCTCGGGTTAACGGCCACTGAAAATTGTCACGCTGGTAAGAGAGAAAACTTCGCGCTGGGGGCTAAAGTTTTTTAGCCTAGGGTTAAACTCACTGTGTAATGCCCTCCTGGTGGCATTAGTGCAGGCATGGGTAGTGAAGTTGGCATCTAGAAGCCGTGTTCCATTTTCCAACAGTCTTTGGAAGTGAGGCAATGAGTTTGCTAGGTATTGTGGGATATTAGAAGGACCATGCCTTTTGAACTGAAACACAAAAATGAAGTAAAATAAATGCAGTTTTCAGCCCTTACTGCCTTTAAAAAAAAAAAAAAAAATAACATTAAAAAGAAGTCCCAAATGGGAGTCCTCAGCTCTTAAAGCTGAATTCCCTTCTTCACCTCACAAATGGGAAAAATGTTTCAGCACTAACACAAATGGCTCAGCAAGCCAGGGAAGGGCACCTAGGGTCTTGCGCGCCACACTCCAGCTTTGTGCAGGTGGTCAACACTGCAAGAGAGATCCTCTAACCACAGGAGCCGGAGACCCTCCAGAAAGAATGATGTGGGACCACATCACCAAGGCCATTACTGCCAACAGTGTCGCCCCCACCACCTGGCTCCAGTTCCCAAAGAAGCTTCATGACCTCAGACCACTGGTCAAGGTCAGTGAATGCATCTTCAAAAGCCGTCTCCTCCCAACTGCATCACTAGCCTCACACTTCTCAATGCACGATTTCCCGCCCTCCCCCCATCACTCGCCTACCAACAATCTGTACCAATCACGAGGCACACCTCCCATTCCTAGCTTCACCTCACCCCACTGGAGGAGACGGTGCAGGCCATTCTTGGCAGGGTATGGCTGAGTCCTTGGCCAGCGGTGGGGCTCAAAGGGTACAAGATGCTCGTATCTATTAAATCCGTGTGTTAATGGAGACACGGAATGCAGGAGTTGGTTTAACAAGTCTTTACTGAATGGAGACAATCTGGAATCTGAAACTACAGAAGCCTGCCAGGGCCTTTTATACAGGGGTGGTCACTGCCGGAACTGCAGTCTGAGACCAGTTATTCCCTTAAAGGGACATACACAACAATTCCTCCCCTTTTAGATAAACAGTACATAACATTCATTTAACAACTAAATAATAACTAATTACAATTACAATTACGGTTGCTAGATACATTAGTTGAAGTTAAGCAATTATAAGTTCAGTCTTTGAGGAGGCTTCCTGATTCTGTCTGGATAACGCCTCTTTGGGATATCAGGTTCTTCTGGCAAGGTTGAGTCGGGATCAATGTCGTTGTTTGGTTCGTCTGCTTCCAATATCACCGATTCTGAGGTAGATGCAATTGGTACTTCGGTTTCATCGCCAGGTGTATCAGATCGTGGTGTGGAGTTGAGGTTTTCCAGTGACTCTAGAATCTGGTCAGCATGGTGTCTTACAATGCTTTCTCCAACGTCCACGGTATACATTAGAGGTCCTTGCCGTGTACAGATCGTTCCTGGCTGCCATTTCTCTGTGCGGTAGTCCCAGGCCAAAACTGGTTGACCTATCTTAAAACTCCTGGTCGGCCTTTCATTCATATTCTGAAACTGCCTGTTCTCCACATCTCTTCTGACGTTTGGCTTAACCAAATCCAAGTGGCATCGTAGTCTTCGATTGAAGAACATCATGGCTGGAGTTTGGTTGGTAACCGCATGTGTTGCATTCCGGTAGGCAAACAAGAAGTTATCCACCTTGTGTTGTAGGGATATATCTTCATTACACATTGCCTTAATAGCCTTCTTGAATGTTTGAACAAACCTCTCGGCCAATCCATTAGTGGCTGGATGATAGGGGGCGGATGTGTAATGCTTAACACCATTGTTCTTTAAGAACCTCCGGAACTCTTCAGACACAAACTGTGGTCCATTGTCAGAGCAAATCTGTTCAGGCAGCCCATTCCTGGCGAATATGGTTCGTAAGACTGTGATAGTTTTATCTGTGGTGGTTGAGGACATTTTTATTACCTCTGGCCACTTTGAATGTGCATCCACCGCAATTAAAAACATCGAGTCCATAAAGGGACCAGCAAAATCAATGTGCACCCTTTGCCATGGAGATGAGGGCCACTCCCATGGATGTAGAGGGGCTTGTGGTGGGGCGTTTTGGACCTTCTGGCATCCTGCACAGCTCTTGGTCATCTCTTCGATTTCTCTATTGATTCCCGGCCACCACACAAACGCTCTGGCTAAGTTCTTCATTTTTACCCCTCCCAGATGACACTCATGAAGCTCATTGAGCACTCTATCCTTCAATTTGGGTGGAATTACTACTCTGGATCCACACATCAAGGTTCCTCTGCACACTGACAGCTGTTCTCTTCTTGGCGAGAATGCTGGCAGCAGTGGTTCGCTATGTGCTGGCCATCCCTTCACCGTTAAATCATAGACCCAGGAGAGTGTTGGGTGATTTCATGTTTCCTTTTCTATGTTTGCATTCGTTACAGGGAGACATTCGACAATAGTCGAGTGGAATAACTCCACTGGATCCACTGCCAGTTCTTCTTCCACCGTCGGCAACAGTAGGCGCGACAATCCATCAGCATTCCCATGCTGTTTAGTTCCTTTGTACTCGATGTCATATTGGTGCGCCCCTAGGAAAAGGGATCACCTCTGTAGCCGTTGTGCCGTCATTATCGGTACGCCCTTCTGAGGGTTGAAAATGGAGATGAGAGGTTGATGATCAGTTAGTAGAGTAAATTTCTGACCGTGCAGGTAGTGATTGAACTTCTTCACCCCCCACACCAGGCTGAGGGCCTCTCTGTCAATCTGGGCGTAGTTACGCTCAGCTGAAGTTAACGAGTGTGACGCAAAAGCTATCGGCCTCTCAGAACCATCAAGGAATTTATGTGACAGTACCGCTCCAATGCCGTAGGGAGACGCATCACACGCCAGTCTTATCGGTAGTGATGGGTTGTAGTGAGCCAATACTTCTCTTGAAGTGATTAGGTCCTTACTCTTCTGAAAGGCCCGCTTACATTCATCGCTCCATTTCCATGCTACTCCCGTTCATAGTAGGGCGTTCAGTGGATGCAGAATTGTGGACAAATTCGGCAAAAACTTATGGTAGTAATTCACCAATCCGAGGAATGACCTCCTTTGCGACACATTTTCAGGCGCTGGAGCCTTAACTACCGCTTCAATTTTGTCAGCGGACTTATGCAACCCCTCTTCATCAATCACGTGGCCACAATACGATATCTGTTTCTTAAAAAACTCGCACTTGGGGCGATTGGCTCGTAGCCCATGTTCACGTAGTCTAGTGAGCACCTGCTCTAGGTTGGCAAGGTGTTCACTGTCATCTTCACCTGTCACTAGGATGTCGTCCAAGTAACACTGAGTCCTCTGAACCCCTTGCAGGACTTGTTCCATCACTCTTTGCCATATCGCCGGAGCTGATGCTACTCCGAATACCAGTCGATTATACTGGTAAAGACCTTTGTGAGTGTTTATCGTGAGATACTTCCTAGAGGATTCTTCAACCTCCATCTGCAAATATGCTTGCGCTAGGTCAATTTTTGTAAAACGCTTCCCTGCGGATAGTGAGGCGAAGATATCTTCTATCCTTGGAAGAGGATATTGTACTGTGTGAAGGACTGGGTTCACTGTCACCTTGAAGTCCCCACAGATGCGAACCTTCCTTGGCTCCTCAGACTTATTGTTTAACGTTTTCTTCATAACAGGAACGATGGGTGTCGCCCACTCGCTCCAGCCTACCTTAGATAACATGCCTGCATTCTCCAGATTCTCCAGCTCTGCCTTGACGGCTGGGTGAATTGCATATGGTACCGGTCTTGCTTTGAAAAACTTGGGAATTGCATTCTCCTCTATTTTTATCGAGGCGGTTACGCCTTTAAGAGTGCCCAGTTCTTGTTGAAATACCTCTTTGGCGTCAGCTAAGATTGTTGACAATCGTCCAGGAGTGACGTCGTCATCCTTTTTACCAGCCACTGTCAGTGCCTGAATGGAGTGCCAGTCTAAACTTATCTTTCTGATCCATTCACGTCCCAATAACGGTGGTCCACCATCTTGCAGAATGTAGAGATACAATTTCCGTATTTTCTTGCCGTTGTATTCAACAGGCACCCTTATTTTTCCTCTGGGGTATACTTTTTGCCCCGTATACATCCTCAAGACAATTGATGTCTCTCTCAAGGGTATGTGTGAGAATAGCCGCTCGTCGTCCCGTCGATTCATGACGGTTAGAGCTGATCCTGTATCCGATTCCATTTTGACTTGAGACCCTGCTATCATGAGGGTGACCCACATGGTTCGGTGATCCTCTTTTGCGATTACGTTGTGAAGTTTGAGACAGCTTAGTCTCTTATTCCCGGATTCACTATCGCTCATCTGGTCTTCGGAACCACTGTCCGTCATCTTTTGTACTTTCCTGTACGGTTCCTTAGTAGCCTTTTTATTGTCGTTGGTCTTCTTCTCAGACCTGCAAACTCGTGCAATGTGTCCCATCTTTCCGCATTGCCTGCATATTTTGTCCTTGGACCAGCAGTCCTTCTGGTCATGGTTTGTTCTGCCGCAGCGATAGCATTTTGCAAATCCCCGTGTCATTTCGTGGGTGCCGTATTCCTGTGGCTTCTGTTGTATTTCCGCAGCTCCCCTTGCTGCTGCTTCGTACGATACTGCCACGCTGAAAGCCTTATCTAGCATCAGCTCTTTCTCTGAGAGTAACCTCTTCTGGGTTCCTTCACTCAGGAGTCCACAGACAAATTTGTCCCGTAAGGTATCTGCCAGTCCTGCTCCGAACTGGCAGTGCTTTGATAGCTTGGGTAGTTCCATAAGGTAATCAGCATTGCTCTCATTTTTGTGCTGATTTCTCCTGTGGAATTTAAATCTTTCTGCTATCAGCAGCGGTGTAGGATTTAGGTGTTCCTGTAGGATAGCAACAATTTCGTTAAAACTCTTCGCCTTCGGTTTGGCTGCAGTAATCAGGTCCCGCAATAGGCCGTACGTTCTTGCGCCCATTAAATTTAGCAATACCGATGCCTTTTTCTCCTCGGCTATTTCGTTTGCCTCGCAATATACCTCGACTCTTTCCACATACGTGGTCCAGTCTTCTATTGCATTATCGAAGGCAGTGATATCGCCAGTCTTTGGCATCTTGAAAATCTAAGATGGCGTCTCCCGCGCTTTTCCTTCGTCCCCGATGGATCAAAATGGCGCCTCCCGCGCTTTTCCTTCTTCCCCACCGAGTTAAGATGGCGCCTCCCGTGCTTTCCCGCCGCTGCCGCTGCTGTCAACGCTGCTCTCCGCGGTATTTTTATTTTTAACCGTTCCCGTCGTGGAGCGGACCCTCTGGGACACTTCCCTCCCTCTTCTTAGGTCCGAACGCTGCCCGGCTGCGAAGCACCGGCCGCGCCCTGTGTGCTCCACCCTCTCTCTCTCTCTTTGCTTCCCGACTCGCTGCCCGGCCCTGTTGCAGAGCCACCCGATCGAGCTCTAGCCCGCCGCAGCCCAGGAAGGATCAGTGCACTACCTGCCACCAGCCCGATTAGCTGGGAAACCACAGACTGGGGAACCAAGCCTGGCTCTTGACAGTCTCTCCTGCAAGTTTTCAATCCGATGATTTGGAGGGCGGTTGCCCACGGTCGACGCCTGTTTCTCGAGTTTCTTTGGATTAAATTTTTTTAATTTTTTTCTTTTCCTTCCTGGCTTCGACCTTCAATAACGTCGTCTGAGGTGCTGCCGAGTTGCAGGTAAGTTCGTTTCTTACTCGTCGCCAGTATTAAATCCGTGTGTTAATGGAGACACGGAATGCAGGAGTTGGTTTAACAAGCCTTTACTGAATGGAGACAATCTGGAAACTGAAACTACAGAAGCCTGCCAGGGCCTTTTATACAGGGGTGGTCACTGCCGGTACTGCAGTCTGAGACCAGTTATTCCCTTAAAGGGACATACACAACAGTATCCTCATACGTTATCCTTCTCGCATGTACCTCTTGCGTTCCTGCTCTCCCCTCACCACAACTCCACCCTTGTGCCTTCCTCGTTTCACACACCCAAGAAATGCAGCCTGCCCAGCCAGTCTTGGCCAAGTAGAGGGAGAGAAGAAGAAAAAAAATACCGTTATTCAATTTCACACTCCCAGCCACCAGCTCCTCAAGGTCGACCAGCAAGCAGCAAGGCCATTTGCAGTGTCCCCCACTGAAAGTCAGCAGTCTTCCACCAACCATGCTGCAGCCACGCGGGTAACACTGCATGACATCAGTAGGATAGGCAAAGGTACACACAAGACAGCCACTAAGAGAATGCAAAAGGGTGATGAGCTGATTTCTTGATGTCATATTGGATCAATAGATGTATAATGTTGGATTGGAAAGTTTGCTTTGTGGTAGCTTTTAGTTCAGCATTGTGACAAGAGGAATCTGTGATGGTCAGTAACAGAGGGAAGATAAGGTATGGGACAAATGTTGAAAAGGGAAAGTGGTTGTCTGGGTTGTATCCTTCTGCATCCTCCTTTTTCGGCTTCTTCCTCTTCGGCTTCTTCTTCTGCGTCTTCCTGTTATATGTCTTCCTCTTCTGTGTCTTCCTCTTCCTTCTGCGAGCGGATGCTGTAAATATGAAATAAAAGCATAACATTGTGGAAATACGCAGCAGGTCAGGTAGCATCTCGACCTGTGATGTGAACTCTGTTATTCTCTCCACGGATGTTGCCTGACCTGCTGAGTATTTCCAGCATTTTCTGTCTTCTCAGGGGCCTTCCTTTACCATCTGAGGCCATGAAAGCATCCAGCAGCACTCCCTTCACACTTAAAAACTTTTATCATGTATTGTGGCAAGCCACTACTTCAATAAAATCAAAAAAATCCAGTCCAGAGGCTTAATGCAAACTTAGCTGAAAGATGTGTGTGTCCTTTTAAGAGGTGCTTACAATGCTTCTGTGAGTTTGCTTGCGCGCTGCGTTTACCTGGCGAGCTTAGGGCGCAGTGCTGAACTCAATGCAAAGGTCCAAGTTCGCCGTGGTGATGTTAAGTCCTAATTTAAATTTGCAGGGCCATCGGTTTTACCGGCAGCACTGCCGGACCTTGGAAAATGGCGAACGCCACCAGCTGTCGAACTAACCGCGGCCGCCGTCTTCTCATTACATTTTGCCGGTAATGGGTGGCATAAAGCCCCCAATTTTTTAACCCCATAAATCTCGTAATTTGCAGGCTAGCGTCATAAAATGAGCCAGTATAGTTCTCATTGGTTTTACGGTAATTGTACCAATGAGTATATAGAATGTCATTAAATATCCATTGGTTCACTTATATTCTTCAGGGAAGGGAGCATACCAACCATGCGCTATTTTTGAACAACATCTAGGCTGGAATGTTAGCCAATCCCCTAGCCAAGCTGTTCCAGTATGACTGGGGCACTAGCATTATCCAACAGGTATGTCTTATCCACAAAAAACAGGATAAATATAACCCAGTCTATTACCCCACTATTAGCATCCTCCCATCAATAGTGCCATTAAGCAACATCTCCAGACCTTTTCAGAGCCTTGATCCTGCTGTGGGTGCAAGAGCTGAATGCCCTTGATATGAAAGAAGCATTCAACTGAGTAAGGAGGCCTAGTAAAACTAAGGTCAGTGGGAGCGGGGTGGGTCAATGGGAGAACTTTCCAGTGAACTAAGTCATACCTAAGACAAAGGGTCGTAGTTGTTGGAGGTCAATCATCACAGCCCTAGAATATTGCAGGAGTTCCTTAGGGAAGTGTCCTTGGCCCAACCATCTTTAGCTGCTTCATCAAAGACCTTCTTGCTATCATGGTCCAGTAGTGGGGCTGTTCGTTGGCGATTCCACAATGTTTAGCTCCATTCACAACTCCTTTGTAATGCAACTGCCCATTCAGCCTGCAGCAGGACTTGGACAACATCCAGACTTAGTCTGACAAGTGGCGGGTAACATTCAAGCCAGGTAATAAGGGAAGTCCAACTACTCTCAAACTTCAAAGGCACCAGCATTTCCAAGCCCCCACCATTAGTATCTTGGGGGCCACCATTGATCATTAGCTTTACTGGACCAGTAATATTAACACTGTGGCTACAAAAGCAGAGCAGAGGATGGGCTCCCTGTGCTGACTGGCTCAACTCCTGACCCCCTCAAAGCTATTCACCATCTACAAGGCTCGACAGGAGTGTGAAGGAATATTTACCACTTGCCTGGATAGGTGCAGCTGCAAAAATACTCAAGGAGCTCAACACCATCCAGGGCAGAGCAGTTTACTTGATTGATGCCCATAGCACTGGACTGAATATCCACCCCCTCCACCACCAGCGCACTGTGGCCACAGTACGTAAATGGCCCTTATCAAAATCACAAATGACAGCCTATGTGACTGTGACTGGTAAACTATCCCTCCTCATCCTTCTTGACCTGTCTGCAGTCTTTGACATGGTTGACCACACCATCCTCCACCAATGCCTCTCCTCCGTTGTCCAGCTGGGTGGGACTGCACTCGCCTGGTTCCATTCTTATCTATCCAGTCGTAGCCAGAGAATCTGCAATGGCTTCTCTTCCCGCTCCCACACCGTTACCTCTGGAGCCCCTCAAGGATCTACCCTTGGCCTCCTCCTATTTCTCATCTACATGCTGTCCCTCAGCAACATCATCCATAAACACGTCAGGTTTCACATGTATGCTGAAGACATCCAACTCGACCTCACCACCGCCTCTCTCGACCCTTCCACTGTCTCTGATTTGTCACACTGCTTATTTGACATCCAGTACTGGATGAGCAGAAATTTCTTCCAACTAAATATTGGGAAGACCGAAGCCATTGTCCTCAGTCCTCGCCACAAATTCCATTCCCTAGCCACCAAATACATCCCTCTCCCTGGCAACTGTCTGAGGCTGAACCAGGCTGCTCGCAACCTTGGTGTCATATTTGACCCTGATTTGAGCTTCTGACCACATATCCGCTCTATCACCAAGACTGCCTACTTCCACCTCTGTAACATCACCCAACTCCGCCCCTGCCTCAGCTCATCTGTTGCTGAAACCCTCATCCATATCTTTGTTACTCTAAACTTAACTATTCTAATGCTCTCCGGGCAGGGCTTCCATCTTCCACCCTCTATAACAATGAGCTCATCCAAAACTGCTGCCCTTACCCTAACTCACACCAACTCCCATTCACTCATCACTCCTGTGCTCGCTGAACTATATTGGCTCCCGGGCCAGCAATGCCTCGATTTTAAAACTTTCATCCTTGCTTTCAAATCCCTCCATGGCCTCGTCCCTCCCTATCTCTGAAATCTCCTTCAGCCCCACAACCCCCCGAGATATCTGCGCTCCTCCAATTCTAGCCTCTTGAGCATCCCTGATTTTAATCGCTCCACCATTGGCGGCCGTGCCTTCAGCTTCCTAGACCCTAATCTCTGGAATTCCTTCCCTAAACCTCTCTGCATCTCTCCTCATTTAATGACATCCTATGTGACTGTGACTGGTAAATTATCAGCATCCTCCCATCAATGGTGTTTGATAGTGCTTCTGTGAAGCACCTTGGGATGTTTTACTATGTTAAAGGCGCTATATAAATGCAAGTTTTTTGTTGTATGATCTACAGGTTGCTCTGCAGCAACTTACCATTGTTACTTAGATTCCCCCTCCCTCACCTGTGAGCTTTTACCAACAAGAATGACAAGAGCAGCAATTTCTTGGGAACACCATCACCTCTAAGTTCCCCTCCAAGTCATACATCATCCTGACTTGGACATACATCATCGTTCTTTCATTATCGCTAGGTCAATATCCTAGAATTACCTATTGAACGCCATCACCACAAGAACGGCAGAGGTTCAAGAAGGCGGTCCACCATCACCTTCTCATCGCAACTTGGAATGGGCAATATATGCAGCCTTGCCATCACGGCCTACATCCTGACAAGAAGTAAATAATAAAAAAGAAAGACTGCAGCAACTTTCAGTGTCAAATTTCAGATTTGTTTGCCCTCTGCAATTGTATGTACAGTTACTCTTGTGTCACATTAAAGAAAATAATTCCTACATCTCTTAAAGCATCAAAAGTCACAGGCTGATTTATTTAGTTCTTAATAGTTAAAACATATTTTAAAAGAAACTGAAATAACCTTTTTATCTCAATATCTGGGAGAAATAGCTACCGATCTAAATTCTGCTGCACATACCCATTTCTTAGAATCATAGTCATAGAAATTTACAGCACAGAAGGAGGCCATTCGACTCAACTTGTCTGTGCCGGCCGAAAAATAGCTATCCAGCCTAATCCCACTTTCCAGCTCTTGGTCCGTAGCCCTGTAGGTGACTCAACCGTGGCTAACAAGGGAAATTAGGGATAGCATAAGATCCAAGGAGAGGACATATAAATTGGCCAGAAAAAGCAGTAGCCAGAAAAAGCTAGGCCTGCATTTAGTGCCCATCCCTAATTGCCCTTGAGAAGGTGGTGGTGAGCCGCCTTCTTGAACTGCTGCAGTCCATATGGTGTAGGTACACCCACAATGCTGTTAGGAAGGGAGTTCCAGGATTTTGGCCCAGCGACAGTGAAGGAACGGCGATACAGGCCCAAGTCAGGATGGTGTGTGGCTTGGAGGGGAACGTGTAGGTGGTGATGTTCCCATGAGTCTGCTGCCCTTGTCCTTCTAAGTGGTAGAGGTCGCGGGTTTGGAAGGTGCTGTTGAAGGAGCTTTGGCGAGTTGCTGCAGTGCAACTTGTAGATGGTACACACTGCAGCCACAGTGCGCCGGTGGTGGAGGGAGTGAATGTTGAAGGTGGTGGATGGAGTGCCAATCAAGCGGGCTGCTTTATCCTGAATGGTGTCGAGCTTCTTGAGTGTTGTTGGAGCTGCACTCATCCAGGCAAGTGGAGAGTATTCCATCACACTCCTGACTTGTGCCTTGTAGATGGTGGAAAGGCTTTGGGGAGTCAGGAGGTGAGACACTCGCCGCAGAATTCCCAACCTCTGGCCTGCTCTTGTAGCCACAGTATTTATATGGCTGGTCCAGTTCAGTTTCTGATCAATGGTAACCCCCAGGATGTTGATAGTGGGGGATTCAGCGATGGTAATGCCATTGAATGTCAAGGGGAGATGGTTAGAGTCTCGCTTGTTGGAGATGGTCATTGCCTGGCACTTGTGTGGTGCGAATGTTACTTGCCACTTGTCAGCCCAAGTTTAGGATTCAACAAAGGAGGACAAAGGGATTAATTAAGAAAGGGAAAATAGAATATGAGAGTAAGCTTGCAGGGAACATAAAAACTGACTGTAAAAGCTTTTATAGATATGTGAAGAGAAAAAGATTGATGAAGTCAAGCGTAGGTCCCTTGCAGTCAGAATCAGGGGAATTTATAATGGGGAACAAAGAAATGGCAGACCAATTAAATACATATTTTGGTTCTGTCTTCACAAAGGAGGACACAAATAACCTCCCAGAGATGTCGGGGAACATAGGGTCTGATGAAAGGGAGGAACTGAAAGAAATCAGTATTTGTAGGGAAATGGTGTTAGGGAAATTGATGGGATTGAAGGCCGATAAATCCCCAGGGCCTGATAATCTACATCCTAGGGTGCTTAGGGAAGTGGCCCTAGAAATAGTAGATGCATTGCTGATCATCTTCCAACATTTGATGGAATCTGGAACAGTACCCATGGATTGGAGGGTAACTAATGTTACCCCACTATTCAAAAAAGGTGGTAGAGAGAAAACGGGGAATTACGGTAAGCCTGACATCGGTAGTGGGGAAAATGCTAGAGTCCATTATAAAAGATGTACAGGTAATAGCAGAGCACTTGGAAAAGAGTGACAGGATCGGACAAAGTCAACATGGATTTAGAAAAGGTAAATCCTGCTTGACTAATCTACTGGAATTTTTTGAGGATGTAGCTGGTAAAATAGATAAGGGAGAACCAGTGGATGTGGTGTATTTGGACTTTCAGAAGGCTTTCGATAAGGTCCCGCATAAGAGATTAGCGTGTAAAGTTAAGGCACATGGGATTGGGGGCAAGGTATTGACTTGGATAGAGAACTGATTGGCAGACAGAAAGCAAAGAGTTGGAATAAATGGGTCTTTTTCCGAATGGCAGGCAGTGACTAGTGGGGTACCGCAGGGATCGGTCCTTGGACCCCAGCTATTCACAATATATATTAATGATCTAGACAAGGGAACTAGATGTAATATCTCCAAATTTGCAGACAACACAAAGCTGGGTGGGCGTGTGTGCTGTGAGGAGGATGCCGAGAAACTCCAGTATGATTTGGACAGGTTGGGTGATTGGGCAGAAGCATGGCAGATGCAATATAACTTGGATAAATGTGAGGTTATCCACTTTGGTGGCAAAAACAGGAAGGCAGATTATTATCTGAATGGCAATAGATTGGGAGAAGGGGAAGTGCAACGAGACCTGGGTGTCCTTGTACACCAGACGCTGAAGGTAAGCATGCAGGTGCAGCAGGCGGTTAAGAAGGCTAATGGTATGTTGGCCTTCGTAGCAAGAGGGTTTGAGTACAGGAACAAGGATGTCTTGCTGCAGTTGTACAGGGCCTTGGTGAGACCACATCTTGAGTATTGTGTGCAGTTTTGGTCGCCTTATCAGAGGAAGGATGTTCTTGCCATGGAAGGAGTTCAGCGAAGCTTCACCAGGCTGATACCTGGGATGGCAGGAATGACGTATGAGGAGAGATTGGGCGATTGGGCTTGTACTCGCTGGAGTTTAGAAGAATGAGAGGGGATCTCATTGAAACTTATAAAATTCTGACAGGATTGGACAGACTAGATGCAGGAAGGATGTTCCCGATGTTCAGGGAGTCCAGAACCAGGGGTCACAGTCTAAGGATAAGGGGTAAGCCATTTAGGACAGAAATGAGGAGGAATTTCTTCACCCAGAGTGTGGTGAACCTGTGGAATTCTCTACCACAGAAGGCAGTAGAGGCCAATACATTAAATATATTCAAGAAGGAGTTGGATATATTTCTTAAGGCTAAAGGGATCAAGGGGTATTGGGAGAAAGCAGGGACAGGGTACTGAATTTGGATGATCAGCCATGATCGCATTGAATGGCGGAGCAGGCTCGAGGGGCCGAATGGCCTACTTCTGCTCCTATCTTCTATGTTTCTATGTTACGGCTCTTCAAGTGCACATCCAAGTACTTTTTAAATGTGATTATGGTTTCTGCCTCTACCACCCTTTCATGCAGTGAGTTCCAGATCCCCACCACCTCTGGATGAAAAAAGTTCTCCTCAACTCCCCTCTAATCTTTCCACCAATTACTTTAAATCTATGCCCCCTGGTTATTGACCTCTCTGCTGGGGGAAATAGGTCCTTCCTATCCACTGTATCGAGGCCCCTCATAATTTTATACAACTCACTCAAGTCTCCCCTCAGCCTCCTCCGTTCCAAAGAAAACAATCCCAGCCTATCCAATCTTTCCTCGTAGCTAAAATTCTCCCGTCCTGGCAACATCCTCGTAAATTTCCTCTGCACCCTCTCTAGTGCAATCACATCTTTCCTGTAATGTGGTGACCAGAACTGTACTCAATACTCTAGCTGTGGCCTAACTAGTGTTTTGTACAGTTCAAGCATAACCTCCAGGCTCTTATATTCTATGCCTCAGCTAATAAAGGAAAGTGTTAGATCTGTGTATCTTAATGTTGTGTCCTTCAATAATCAGACAAAAGACTGCAGAGAACGATTCAACAGGTGTTTACTGAATGAGGGTTACTCTAGAACTAACTATACAGATCACGACTCAGGGTTTATATACAGGTGTGGTCACTGCCGGTACTACAGTATACAGGAGCTGTAAAAAGTAGTTCTCCCCTTAAAGGTACATACATTACAATGCCTCCCCTTTTAGATTAACAGTACCATAACATTCATTTAACAATTAAATATCAAACTAATTACAATTAACACTTTTAACATGCAACATTAGCTGAAAATAGTCTATTTATAAATTCAGTCTTTGGGGAGGCTTCCTGATCCTTTCTGGATAGCGCCTTTCCCGAGAGTCTTGCTCTTGGTGCGGAGGCGATTCTGGCCCCCTGTCGTCGGTTGGTTCATCAGCTTCCGATGCTACTGTTTCTGGGGTAGATGCTACTTGTACGTCGGGTTCATCACCAGGTACGTATGGGCGAGGCATGGGGTTGACTTGTTCCTGTGACTCTAGGATCTGGTCAGCATGGCGTCTCACGACGCTCTCCCCAACGTCCACTGTGTACATTAGTGGCCCCTGCCGTGTGCATATCGTTCCTGGCTGCCATTTTTCTGTTCGGTAGTCGCGGGCCAAGACTGGTTGCCCTACATTGAAGCTCTTTGTTGGCTTCTCATGGATGTGCTGGAATTGCTTACTCTCAACATCTCTTCGTACGTTTGGTCTGAGCAAATCCAGGCGAGATCTTAACCTTCGGTTAAAGAACATCATGGCTGGGGCCTGGTTGGTGACTGCATGTGTCGCATTGGAAATTGTCCACCTTGTGCTGCAGCGGAATGTTGTCATTGTACATAGCATTTATTGCCTTCTTAAAGGTTTGTACGAACCTCTCAGCCAATCCATTTGTGGCTGGATGATACGGGGCGGATGTGTAATGCCTTACCCCATTCTTTTTCAAGAACCTCCGGAACTCTTCGGACACAAACTGTGGTCCGTTGTCGGAGCAAATCTGTTCTGGCAAGCCATTCCTGGCAAAAATGGTCCGTAGGACTGCAATAGTTTTCTCTGTGGTGGTGGAGGACATTTTGATGACCACAGGCCATTTCGAGTGCGCATCCACGGCTATTAAAAACATTGAGTCCATGAATGGACCAGCAAAATCAATATGCAACCGTTGCCATGGAGATGAGGGCCACTCCCATGGGTGTAGAGGGGCCTGTGGTGGTGCATTTTGGACTTTCTGGCATCCTGAGCAGCTCTTGGTCAGGTCCTCGATTTGTTTATCGATTCCCGGCCACCACACATAAGCCCTAGCTAGGCTTTTCATTTTTACCCCTCCCAGATGACCTTCGTGAAGCTCATTGAGCACTCTCTCCCTTAACTTGGGTGGAATTACCACTCGGGATCCACACATCAAGGTCCCCTGGCATACTGACAGCTGTTCTCTTCTGGATGATAACGCTGGCAACAGTGAGTCACCATGTGCTGGCCATCCCTTCACCATCAAATCATATACCCGAGACAGTGTCGGGTCATTTCGGGTCTTCTTCTCTATACCAGCGTTAGTTACTGGCAAGCATTCAATTATAGTCGAATGAAATATTTCGACAGGATCCACTGCTGGTGCTTCCTCCGCAGTAGGCAGTGGCAGGCGTGATAGCCCATCAGCGTTTCCATGCTGTTTTGTGTCCTTATACTCGATTTCATATTGGTGCGCCCCTAGAAAAAGGGACCATCTTTGTAGCCGTTGCGCAGTCATCACCGGAACGCCCTTCTTTGGATTAAAGATGGAGACAAGTGGTTGGTGGTCAGTCAGCCAGGTGAACTTCTGCCCGTGCTGATAGTGATTGAACTTTTTCACTCCCCACACTAGGCTGAGGGCCTCCCTGTCAATCTGGGCGTAGTTACGCTCGGCTGAGGTTAGTGATCGTGACGCAAAGGCTAGTGGCCTCTCTGAGCCGTCCGAGAATTTGTGCGACTGCACCGCTCCAATGCCGTAGGGTGACGCATCACATGCCAACCGAATTGGTAATGCTGGGTTGTAATGGGCCAATACCTCTTTCGATGTGATTAGTGTTTTGCTCTTCTGGAAAGCTCGTCTACATTCGTCACTCCACTTCCATGGCACCCCAGTTTGCAGTAGGGTGTTCAGTGGGTGTAGTATTGTAGACAAATTTGGCAAGAACTTATGGTAGTAGTTTACCAGCCCGAGGAACGACCTCAGTTGTGACACATTTTCCGGTGCTGGAGCCTTGACTACTGCCTCAATCTTCTCTGGGGACTTATGTAACCCCTCTATATCGATAACGTGGCCACAATACGAGATCTGTTTTCTAAAAAACTCGCATTTGGGGCGGTTAGCTCAGAGCCCATATTCCTGCAATCTAGTGAGCACCTGCTCCAGGTTGGCAAGGTGTTCACTGTCATTTTCGCCCGTGACCAGGATGTTGTCCAAATAACACTGGGTCCCTGGGATCCCTTGCAGGACTTGTTCCATTGCCCTCTGACAAATAGCCGGGGCTGATGCTACCCCGAATACCAGCCGGTTGTATTGGTAGAGACCTTTATGGGTGTTGATTGTGAGGTATTTTTTTGATGCTTCTTCTACCTCCATTTGCAGATACGCCTGGGCCAGATCAATCTTAGTGAAGCGTTTCCCTCCAGATAGCGAGGTGAAAATATCTTCAATCCGCGGAAGTGGATATTGTACGGTGTGAAGGACCGGGTTCACTGTTACCTTAAAGTCCCCACAGATGCGAACCTTCCTTGGTTCCCCAGGCGTGCTGCTCAACGACTTTGTCATCACAGGGACGATGGATGTAGCCCACTCGCTCCAGTCTACCTTGGACAGTACACCTGAACGTTCCAGCCTCTCCAGCTCTGCTTCGACGGCTGGGCGGATCGCATAATGTACCGGTCTGGCCGTAAAAAATTTTGGGCTTGCGTTTTCTTCAATTTTAATCATCGCTGTCATGCCTTTTAGTGTTCCAAGTCCTTGCTGGAACACTTCTTTCACGTTAGTTAGGATCTTTGACAGTCGCCCAGGTGTGACGTCGTCATCCTTTTTGTCAGCCACAGTCAGTGCCTGTATGGAATGCCAATCTAGCTGTATCTTCCGGATCCATTCATGTCCTAGTAGTGGTGGTCCTCCATCTGGCAATACATATAGGTCCATTTTTGGTGTTTCCTTGCCGTTATATATAACGTTCACCCTTATTTTTCCTTTGGGGTAGACTTTTTGCCCCGTGTACGTCTTCAAGACAATCTTTGTATCTCTCAAGGGTATATGTGAGAATAGCCACTTGTAGTCCCTTTGGTTTATGACTGTTAGGGCTGATCCTGTGTCCAATTCGATTTTCACTTGGACTCCTGCTATCTTGAGCGTGACCCAGATAGTTTGGTGATCCTCCGTTTTGATCACATTATGTAGTTTCAGACAGCCCAGCTCCTTGCTTCCGGAGTCTGTATCATTCTTCTGTTTGTCTGAACTACTCTCCGTCACCTTATGTACCTTCTTGTACTTCTCCTGTGGAGATTTCTTGCTGCTGGTTTTCTTTCTCGACCTGCAGACTCTTGCTATGTGTCCTACTTTTCCACACTGTCTGCACACTTTGTCCTTAAACCAGCAATCATTATTGTCGTGTGTTGTTCTGCCGCAGCGATAGCACTTCACTGTTCCGTATGACATTTCATTTGTGCCATATTCTTGCGGTCTCCATTGTATCTCTGCAGCGCCCCGTGCTGCTACTTCGTGTGATACTGCAATGCTGAAAGCCTTGTCCAGCGTAAGATCCTTTTCTGATAGAAGCCGTTTCTGGGTTCCTTCACTTTGAAGCCCACACACAAACTTGTCCCTTAAAGTATCTGCTAGTCCCGTTCCAAACTGGCAGTGTTTCGATAGCTTGCGCAGTTCCGTTAAATACTCAGCATTACTTTCATCTTTATGCTGGTTCCTTTTGTGAAACTTAAATCTTTCTGCTATCAGCAGCGGTGTGGGGTTTAAGTGGTCCTGTAGGTTTGACACTATGTTTTCAAAATCCTTTTCTGCTGGCTTCTCTGGGGTTACTAGGTTTCGTAGTAAGCTGTACGTTTTTGCACCCATTGAATTCAACAATACCAGCGCTTTTTTGTCATCTGGCACTTCATTCGCCTTGCAGTATATTTCTGTGTTCGACTTATGTCGTCCAATCTTCGACTTCATTGTCGAACGCTGTGATACTGCCACTCTTCGGCATTTTTGGGTGTGGGTAAACTGGCTTAAAATGGCGTCTCCCGTGCTTTCCCTTCTTCCCCGCTGCGGCTTAAAATGGCGTCTCCCGCGCTGCTGCCAATGCCGCTCTCGGCGGTCCTCGTGACAAATGGCGATGCCTTGTGGGTTTCATGCGCTGCTCCTGCGCTGCTGCCAATGCCGCTCTCTGCGGTCTTCGTGGCAATGGCAGCGCCTCGCGTTTTCCTGCACGCCTCTCTCCCCCATTGACGCTGCTCGGCCCTTGAACACCGGCTGTGCTCTGCGCATTTTCCTGCGCGCCTCTCTCCCCCGTTGACGCTGCTCGGCCCTTGAACACCGGCTGCGCTCTGCTCTCTCTCGCCTCTCTCCCCCGTTGACGCCGCTTGGTCCTGAACACCGGCTGCGCCCTGTGCGCTCTGCCCTCTCTCTCTCCCCCGTCGACGCTGCTCGGCCTTTTTCTGTGCCGCTCGGTTGGGCTCTAGCCGGTCGCTGTCCGGGAAGGGTCTGCGCAGTACCTGTTGCCAGCCCATTTCGCTGGACCACCGTGACTGGAAAGCCAAGCCTGGCTCTCGACAGCCTCCCCTGCGATGCTCAAATCTCCGCTGGATGACTGGGCGGTTGCCTGTGGTCGACGCCCGTGCTTCTGGACTCGACCTTCTTCCACTGTTCTCCAGGAGCGAATCCCTGGGAGGTGTTGCGGAGTTGCAGGTAGGTTCGAACTTGCTCGTCGCCTCTGTTAGATCCGTGTATCTTAATGTTGTGTCCTTCAATAATCAGACAAAAGACTGCAGAGAACGATTCAACAGATGTTTACTGAATGAGGGTTACTCTAGAACTAATTGTACAGATCAATACTCAGGGTTTATATACAGGTGTGGTCACTGCCGGTACTACAGTATACAGGAGCTGTAAAAAGTAGTTCTCCCCTTAAAGGTACATACATTACAGAAAGTATCCCGTATGCCTTCTTAACCACCTTATCTATCAGTCCTGTTACCTTCAGGGATCTGTGGACATGCACTCCAAGGTTCCTCTACACTTCTCAGCATCCTACCATTTATTGCGTATTCCCTTGCTTTGTTAGCCCTCCCCAAATGCATTACCTCACACTTCTCTGGATTGAACTCAATTTTCTACTTTTCTGCCCACCTGACCAGTCCATTGATATCTTCCTGCAGTCTACAGCTTTCTTCCTCACTATCAACCACATGGCCAATTTTTGTATCATCTGTAAACTTCTTAATCATGCCCCCTACATTGAAGTCTAAATCATTGATATATACCACAAAAAGCAAGGGACCTAGTACTGAGCCCTGCAGAACCTCACTGGAAACAGCTTTCCAGTCACAAAAACATCCGTAAACCCTTTGCTTCCTGCCACTGAGCCAATTTTGGATTCAACTTGCCACTTTCCCTTGGATCCCATGGGCTTTTACTTCTCTGATCAATCTGCCATGTGGGACCTTATCAAAAGCCTTGCTAAAATCCATGTAGACTACATCAAACGCACTACCCTCATCAAGCCTCCTTAAAAAATTAAATGTCAGAAGTGGGAATTAAACCCACACCTCCAGGGGAGACTACAACCTCAACACAGCACCTTAGACTGCTTGGCCATCCTGACTCCTTACACTTAAGAATGAACACTGAAAGGGTTAGCCAAACATTAGCCTGGATTTTACAGGGCCTAGGACCATGTACGCACAGTGTACGCGGTCGTAAGTGCCCCACAAGTTCCAGGTTACCACATGTGCTGCGCATGCTCGAAAACCCGGGACTTGTGATCTGTCAAGTCCGCATGCGCAGGATATGGACATTCTCTGGCAGTGAATGCTCATGAAACTCTTACGCCTGGTAAAAGCAGGCATAGGGCTTCCTTTTATCAGCATAAGGGTTTAAATAAATATTAAAATACATTAAAAAAAATCATTTAAACATTCAAAAACCTTTAAAATTAGTTTAGATTATTTTTGGCCCCTTTAAAAATGTTTAAATTTATTTTTCAAAAGATTAAATTTTTGTTTTAAATGTTTAATTAAATGGAATTTTAATTAATTTTAAACATATGGGCCCAGAAATTCGTGTCGGGGGCTTCCCGCGGGTGCAAGCCCCCGACCTACACTTACCTAGCGCGCCGACAGTTGAAGCCTGGGCCTGCGTGAATTTCCTGTCTGTGGCCCGGTTCAGCTCCCGGCGCGCTGTGCTTGCGTGACCCAGCGGCGTACTTAGTGCGATGCGTCGGCTGGGATCACGTGAGCACTGGGCAGCCAATCGGAGGATGCAAAAGTTCATTCATGAGTTTGACAGTAAGAACTGTCAAACTCATGAAAACTCCGGGTGCCCAAAACAGTACTTAAACTTGAAATAATTTTTTTTTAAATCAGACTGTTTAAATGAACTATAAATAACTGTAAATAACTATTTTAAACAATAATTTAAATTTTTGAAAAAAATAATTTTATAAAAAATCAGGGCTAAAAATACACTTACCTTACTGTAACGTCTTTAAAAATAATAAACCTGTGGAAAAAAAATTCTAATTTTAATTAATAGACCACTTACCTTTTAAAATTAAGTCCTTACGTCTGCTTTTTTAAAGTGTAAAAAGTGGAGGCCTTCACGCACGGGCAAACCTGGAAAAAAAAAGGAAGTTCAACGTGCACGCGCAGACTCCTGCACGCACGTGTTCGACCTCTGAATCCCTTGGTTCAGAGGATTGGAAATGCCGGTTTCCCGAGCATGCGCTGTGCATGCAGAAAACCGGCAATTCCATCGGTCCCACGCGTGAGTACACGGTGCTTACTCGCGCGTTGGGACACTAATTTCTGGGCCATTGTGATTTATTTTTATTTAGGCTGTGTGAAAGTGTTTTTTATGTCATTCCTATTATGCTTAAGTGGATTCCGTACGTAACTGGAATCCCCATAAGCAGAATGGGAATTCCCCTTTTTGATTGGTTAGGCCAGCCCACGTGATCCCAGGGAGGCCTGCGAATCACATGCGCCCCGGGATACATGGGCCTTTGCGCAGGTGTAGGTCTGCAGGCCCAGGACTGCAAGAGTCCGAAGATACGGAGGCAACAAGTAGGGGTGTACTTTTCTTGCGGGTCGGAGGCATTCGCCCACGGGAAGCCTCCGACCGCAACTTCAGGTCCAATGTTTTGAAGTAATAGTGACACACTCATGAACATATAAAATGACAGACCTGCTGGTCCAATACTGTCATGGTGCAATACTTGCACACGATGACTAACTTGTCCCTGCGCATGACCCGATAGCTAATTTGGCATTTTTTTTACCATGTTTCCTTTTAATTCTGGGGCCGTACATGGCTTCCTTTTCCTTCCTCACTGTGGATTTCAGGTTTCGAAACCAACCTAACATGAGCAGCCTCGACTTCTGTTGTGGCACTTTGTCAAATAATTCCTAATAAGTAGTGCAGCGACAAGTGGCAACATTTCACAATGTGAAGATTTGAACAAAGCCGTGTAAAAAAAAAATCTAATCGTTATTTTTTACGTGTACCAACTTTCAAGTCCTGCTCCCCTCTGAATCTCAGATGTGATTTGGTTTCCTGTATATGCAAATATGGGTTTAAACAGCAAAAGTGTTGCTGAAACAATATCTTCGATAAAGAAAAACAAAAGCTGTAAATGTTCAGTCAACACCCCTTGTAAATGTATTTAACTTCTGTTTTTCATTGAAAGTTTACTGAAGCAAGAAGAGTATTCCCTCTCCAGTTTACAGCTGCAGTCATTTCTAATTTTAACTAAACGTGTGTATCAAAATGTAAACATCAACCTGCAGTATTTTCATTCTTCCTTATCAGGCCAACTATGAATGGCACAGTAAAATCATGATAGTTTTAATTTTTACAAGCTAGCCAAATCACATGGTCCCAAATAAAGTCACATCTGGAATAGATGATCAAATTCGACAACAACTTCTATTTATATTGCTCCTTTAATGTGGAAAAATGTCCCAAGGCAGTTAGAGGAGAAAAAGAGACGGCACCTAGGTTTGTAGGAGAATTTGGAGAACTGGCCAAAAGCTTGGCCAAAGAAATATATTTTGAGAGGTTTTCAAAGGCAGAGAGGAAAGTACAGCGGTGGTGTAGCTTCGGGAGGGAGTTCTAAAGAGTAGGGCTGAGGTAGCTGAAGGTGGAGTGGAAGGAGGGAGAGATGCACGGAAGGCCAGAGCCAGAGGAGTGGAGGGGATGTAAAGCTGGTGAAGGTTGCAGAGCTAGGTTGGGGCAAGGCAATGAAAGGATTTGTAGGCAGGATTTTAAATGTGATCTACTGGGGGATAGGCAGCTAATGTAGGTCAGCAAGGATGAAAGTGATGGGCAAGGGGGGTGGGTGGGGAATAGTGCAGGACAAAATACAGGAGGTGGCGTTTTTGGATAATTTTGATTTATGGAAGGTGGAGGTTGGGAGGTTGGAGAAGTCATCTAGAGGTGATGAAGGTGAAAATAGGGAATTCTGCAGCAGTGTGGGTAAACAACAACAACTTGTATTTATATAGCGCCTTTCACGTTGCCAAAAGGTCCCAAGGTGCTACACAGGAGTATTATAAAACAAAATTTGACACAGAGCCACATTAGGAGAAATTGGGGCAGAGCTTGGTCAAAGAGGTAGATTTTAAGGAGCATCTTAAACAAGGAAAGGGAGGTAGCGAGGCGGAGAGGTTTAGGGAGGGAATGCCAGAGCTTAGGGCCTAGGCAACTGAAGGCATGGCCACCAATAGTTGAGCAATTAAAATCAGGGATGCTCAAGAGGCCAGAATTAGCGGAGCACAGATATCTCGGGGGGGGGGGGCCGGGGGGGGGGGGGCGGGGGGGGGGGGGCTGAAGGAGATTACAGAGATAGGGAGGGCAGAGGCCATGGAGGGATTTGAAAACAAGGATGAGAATTTTAAAATCGGGCTGTTGCTTAACCGGGAGCCAATGTAGGTCAGCGAGCACAGGGGTGATGGGTGAACAGGACTTGGTGCGAGTTAGGACACGGGCAGCTGAGTTTTGGATGACCTCAAGTTTATGTAGGGTAGAACGTGGGAGGCCAGCCAGGAGTACGCTGGAATAGTTAAGTCTAGAGGTAACAAAAGCATGATGAGGGTTTCAGCAGTGGATGAGCTGAGGCAGGGGTGGAGTCGGGCGATATTACGAATGTGGAAATAGGCGGTCTTAGTTATGGCATGGATATGTGGTCGGAAGCTCATTTCAGGGCCAAATATGACACCAAAGTTGCCAACAGTGTGGTTCAGCCTTAGACAGATGGTAGGGAACGCAGTTTGTGGCGAGGACCAAAGACAATGGCTTCGCTCATCCCAATATTTAATTGGAGAAAATTTCTGCTGCACCAGTACTGGATGTCGGACAAGCAGTCTGACAATTTAGAGGCAGTAGAGGGGTCGAGAGAAGTGGTAGTGAGGTAGAGCTGGGTGTCGTCAGTGTTGTGTTTTGAGTTTTGCTTCAATTAAGTTTGTCCCAGTTCCCGGGTGTTACCTGAAGGGGGTGCTGGGAGGCTCGGTTTTACTTTGTCTTTCACTTTCAGTTTCGGGTTCTGCCATGCAGACAATGTGCTGTAATGTCCACCCATTTACTCAGTAAATAGTAAAAGGTACATTCCGTCTCCTCTATTCATTACTGTTCGGTCAAGATGCAATACTGGCGATGAGGCGGCTGTTGAACTCTCTAGAAGGACAGAGATAGACATGCGAACCTACAGCCGTGATATTGGAAATTGCGACGAGTGGGCCACTCAGCTAGCAACATCAACGGCATTTTGATAGTTGGCTAGCTGCGATGTAGACGGCGGACAGAGTATTGTGCGGGCCAGGCAACTACCGTGAGTGTAGCTACCGTAACTCTGGCCAGAGGAGAAAAAGAATATTTTTAAAAAAAGAAAAAAGTCCGTGGATCTTAAAGGGACAGTGCACATTAAAACTATGACGACCTTGGGACGTATTGAAGAGTTCTCTGGGGATAAGGACAGTTCATGGGAGGAATACGCAGAAAGACTGGGGTCATAGAGTCATAGAGTCATAGAGTTTTACAGCACAGAAAGAGGCCCTTCGGCCCATCGTGTCTGCGCCGCCCATCCATCCCTGTCCAGTCTAATCCCATTTTCCAGCATTTGGTCCATAGCCTTGTATGCAATGGCATTTCAAGTGCTCATCCAAATGCTTCTTGAATGTTGTAAGGGTTCCTGCCTCTACCACCCTTTCAGGCATTGAGTTCCACATTCCAACCACCCTCTGGGTGAAAAAGTTCCTCCTCAAATCCCCTCTAAATCTCCTGCCCCTTACCCTGAATCTATGCCCCCTTGTTATTGACCCCCCTACTAAGGGGAAAAGTTCCTCTTTGTCTACCCTATCTATGCCCCTCATCATTTTGTACACCTCAATCAGGTCCCCCCTCAGCCTTCTTTGCTCCAAGGAAAACAACCCCAGCCTGTCCAGCCTCTCTTCATAGCTGAGGCGCTCCATCCCAGGTAACATCCTGGTGAATCTTCTCTGCACCCTCTCCAAAGCAATCACATCCTTCCTATAGTGAGGCGACCAGAACTGCACACAGTACTCCAGCTGTGGCCTCACCAGCGTTTTGTACAGTTCCATCATAACCTCCCTGCTCTTATATTCTATGCCTCGGCTAATGAAGGCAAGTATCCCATATGCCTTTTTAACCACCTTATCTACCTGTTCCGCTGCCTTCAGGGATCTATGTACATGTACACCAAGGTCCCTCTGACCCTCTGTACTTCCTAGGGTCCTACCACTCATTGTGTATTCCCTTGCCTTATTTGTCCGTCCAAAATGCATCACCTCGCACTTTTCAGGGTTAAATTCCATTTGCCACTTTTCCGCCCATCTGACCAACCCGTTTATATCGTCCTGTAGCCTGAGGCTTTCCTCCTCACAATTTACCACCCCACCAATTTTCGTGTCATCTGCGAACTTACTGATCATACCTTTTACATTCTCATCCAAATCATTTATGTAGATCACAAACAACAAGGGACCCAGCACCGATCCCTGAGGTACCCCACTGGACACAGGCTTCCAGTCACAAAAGCAACCTTCGACCATCACCCTCTGCCTCCTGCCACTCAGCCAGTTTAGGATCCAACGCGCCAAGGCACCCTGGATCCCATGGGCTCTTACCTTCTTGACCAGTCTCCTATGTGGGACTTTGTCAAAAGCTTTACTGAAGTCCATGTAAACCACATCCACAGCATTTCCCTCATCCACCCCCCTAGTCACCCCCTCGAAAAATTCAATCAGATTTGTCAGACATGATTTACCCTTGACAAAGCCATGCTGACTATCCCCGATTAATCCTTGCCTCTCCAAGTGGAGACTAATTTTGTCCCTCAGAATTTTTTCCAATAATTTCCCTACCACAGATGTTAGGCTCACTGGCCTGTAATTCCCTGGTTTATCCCTGCTACCCTTCTTGAATAATGGTACTACGTTAGCTGTTCTCCAGTCCTCTGGTACATCCCCTGTGGCCAGAGAGGTTCTGAAAATTTGTGTCAGAGCCCCTGCAATCTCCTCCTTTGCCTCCCACAGCAGCCTGGGATACATCTCGTCTGGGCCTGGGGATTTATCCACTTTTTGGCCTGCTAAAACCGCTAGCACCTCCTCCCTCTCGATGCTAATATGTTCAAGTATGTCACAGCCCCCTTGCCCGATTTCTATGTCTGCATCGTCTTTCTCCATAGTGAACACAGATGCAAAAAATTCATTTAAAACCCCGCCTACATCATCTGGCTCTACACACAGATTGCCACTTTGGTCCCTAATGGGCCCTACCCTTTCCCTGGTTATCCTCTTGCCCTTAATATACTTATAAAACATCTTAGGATTTTCCTTTATTTTGCTCGCCAGTGTTATTTCATGGCCCCTCCTCGCCCTCCTAATTTCTTTTTTAAGTATGCCCCTGCATTTTTTATACTCCTCTAGGGCTTCTTCCGTCTTTAGTCTTTTGTAACTGCCAAAAGCCCCCCTTTTATTTCTAATGCATTTTTGTATATCCCTTGTCATCCAAGGTTCCCTTTGCTTGTTGGTCCCACCCTTGACCTTTACAGGAACATGTTGGCGTTGTACTCTCTCTATTTCCCTTCTGAAAGTCTCCCACTGTTTTGATGCGGATTTTCCTATAAGTAGCTGCTCCCAGTCCAATTTGGCCAGATCCTGCCTTATCATATTAAAATCGGCCTTCCCCCAATTTAGAACCCTTATTTCCGGGCCGTCTTTGTCTTTTTCCATGACCACCTTAAATCTCACCGAATTGTGGTCACTGTCGCCAAAATGCTCTCCTACTGACACTTCCACCACTTGCCCGGCTACATTCCCCAGAATTAGGTCCAGTACCGCCCCCTCTCTTGTAGGACTTTCTACATGTTGGCTCAAAAAGCTCTCCTGGATGCACTTTAAGAATTCTGCACCCTCTAAGCCTTTCACACTCTGACTATCCCAATTTATATGTTTCTTTGAGGCCAATAATATTGACAAAGAAGAGAAGAAGCGCTCAGTGTTGCTAAGTGTATGCGGAGCTGCTACTTACTCCGTCATGCGTTCATTGGTGGCTCCTCGTAAACCTAGTGAGGTGGATTATGCTGATTTGATTGAGAAGCTGCAGAAACATTTTAACCCAAAACCCTCCGAGATTGTGCAGCGTTTCCATTTTCACAATTGTAAACAACAGCCTGGACAATCTATTTCAAGTTACATTGCTGAGTTGAGGAAACGCTCATTACATTGTAATTTTGGTGACCAGTTAGACAATATGCTCCGTGATCGGATTGTGTGTGGAGTGCTGGACTCGGCATTGCAGAGACAGCTGTTAGCGGAGAAGGCCCTGACGTTCCGGCTGGCCGAGGAGAAGGCTTTAGCAGCAGAGGCTGCATCGATGAACACACGTATGCTCCGTACAGAGGCAGCACCATCTCAGGCCGCCGAGGAGGTGCACAAGACCACACACGCAGCTGCTGCTGCGAGAGACATGGAGGCAACTAAAGAGACAGGAAGAAAATGTTTCCGCTGTGGGGTTCTCCATGGTTCCACTACATGCAAATTTGTGTCAGCGGTATGTCATTTCTGTAAGAAAAGAGGACACATAGCTCGTGTCTGCATGAAGAAAGCTCAGGCTGCTGCAGCAGAGCCAACACAAGCATCGCAGACACACACCCTGACACTGGAGGACAACGATGAGTACACAGTGTATACCACGGAAGCTGAGCAGCTACCCCACAGACGGTGGGGATACACGGCAAATGTGATCATGAATGGGGCACCACTCTGCATGGAGGTGGATTCAGGCTCAGCGTGTTCGTTGATAAGTGAAGAGACTTACAATAGGCTGTTAGACCAAGCAACAGTGTGGAACTGGACCTCAGCTCATGAAACAGCCTACAGACAGGCAAAGGAACTGCTACAAGCAGATAAGGTTCTGGCACACTATGATGAAAACAAGCCATTGGTGTTGGTGTGTGATGCCTCACCATACGGGCTGGGAGCTCTGTTGGGTCACATAGAGCCAGATGGCCGGGAAGCGCCTATCAGTTTTGCCTCAAGAACACTCTCAACAACAGAACGTAATTATGCCCAGATTGACAAGGAGGCCCTAGCCATCATATTTGGGGTAAAGAAGTTCAGCCAGTACCTGTTAGGGAGACAGTTCGTCATCTACACAGACCACAAGCCACTCTTGGGGCTCCTGCATCACTCCAAGCCTATGCCCCAGATCATATCACCGCGTATGCTTCGGTGGAGTCTGATGTTGGGGGCCTACAGTTATGAACTTTGCTACAGGCCTGGGAAGATGCTGGCTAATGCTGATGCTCTGAGTCGCTTGCCTTTGAACCGGCCGATGGCTGAGATGCCACCACCCCTGGAGGTGCTGCTACTGGAGGAGGTTCCGGAGGCCCCACTCCATGCCCAGCGGATTGGCAGCCTCACACAGAAAGATCCAGTCTTATCACGGGTGCTACGCTGGCTGCTGCATGGCTGGCCCTCCGAGGTCCAGGAGGAGCATTTCGAGCCCTTCGTTCAGAGGCGCCATGAAATGTCTGCACACAAGAACTGCGTGCTCTGGGGAAGCCGTGTGGTGGTTCCTGCCGCCGCAAGAGAGGAGGTGCTGATAATGCTGCATGACTCACCCTGGGATTGTGCACATGAAGGCGTTGGCGAGAAGCTACGTCTGGTGGCCGGGGTTGGACCGAGACGTGGAGGAGGTGGTAAAGAGCTGTGAGACATGTCAGCTGACTCGCCATAGCCCATCCAAGGCTCCCCTTCACCCCTGGGAGTGGACCACTCGTAAATGGTCAAGACTCCACATTGACTTTGCAGGGCCATTTCAGGGGAAGGTCTTTTTGATAGTGGTGGATTCTCATTCGAAATGGCTGGAGGTGGCTATCATGAGCTTCATGACATCCAGTGCAGTGATCAACGCGTTGCGTTTGCTGTTTGCCACACATGGGGTCCCCGACGTGCTGGTTTCGGACAATGGAGCAGCCTTCACGTCAGCGGAGTTCAAGGCTTTTGCAGGCAGAAATTGGATCTGCCACGTGACCACAGCGCCCTATCACCCCTCCTCTAATGGGCAGGCAGAGAGGATGGTGCAAACCACAAAAGAGGCACTGGTGAGGATATCGGTGGGGGACTGGCAAACCAGATTGGCCAGGTTCCTGTTATCACAGCATACCACACCAAATTCCGCAACGGGGAAGAGTCCTGCCGAGATGCTGATGGGTCGCCGGCTGGCGGCTGCACTGGACCGGCTACACCCGGACTACAGGGATGAGATGCACACAAAGCAAGAAGAGCTGGCTAAGAAGCACCAGGGCACCGCCAGGCAGTTCGAGCCGTCAGAGACTGTGTTTGCCCGTTGCTATGCAGGAGGAGACAAATGGATGCCTGCCGTGGTGGAGCAGGCCACGGGCCCCCTGTCATACAGCATCCGTACACTCAGCTACACAGACGCCACGTAGACCAGCTATGTGGTCGTACTCCGGTGAGAGTAACAGAGACGTCACAGGCTAGGCCATTGTCTCTGCCACCTCTGCCAGGCAGTGATGGCCTGCTTCCTGCAACAACGACGGAAGCCACATCGACAGAAGGTGTCACGGAGTCATCAGCCATGGAGGAAGGTTTTCCTGCGGCTAGCAGTGGCACCCCGACTGTGCCTGTCCAGCGGTGCTCAAGTCGGGTTAGATTCCGTCGCAGACGCCTGGAGGACTAAGGGGTTTTATCTGGGGGAAAGGAGTGTTGTGAGTTTTGCTTCAATTAAGTTTGTCCCAGTTCCCGGGTGTTACCTGAAGGGGGTGCTGGAAGGCTCGGTTTTACTTTGTCTGCATGGCAGAACCCGAAACTGAAAGTGAAAGACAATGGCCTAGAAATTGGGTTTTGGCGCAGCGACGGCTTTAGCGCCGGAAGTTAGTGCCGGAGCTAAGTCGCGCTGGGCGGGCCAAAAATTCACTAGTTCTGCGCCCAAACAGCTGCCGGCGCTGCTGAAAGCTGTTTGCGCCTGAAAACTGGCGCTACGCGCTGAATTGCGGCGCTATTCCGGCGCTGCGGCACCCGCTGCGGTGCGGCAGGTTCGGGAAGTGCAGGCCTCCTCCTTCCCTTAAGGAGGAGCTGCCTGCACCCGGCCGCGGCCCGCGAAAATCATTGTAAAAATGAGCCCGGCACCTCGGACAAGTGCCGGGCTTGCATCTGTCCCGGGGGGGGGGGGGGGGAGAAGTCCGGGGAGGGAGCTGCGGCCAGGCGGCCAGCGGGAAAGCGGCCGGCCGCCGCGGGGCCTTTAATGCGCCGGCGCAAAGTCCAGTAAGGCACCTCTGCCAGAACGTTGCTTGCGGCTGCCACGGGCGAGGCGGCCGCAAGTCAATTTCGGAGTTCGGGCGGGTTACCATGGCAACCGGGACGCTGCGCACACCGATGACGTCATCGGTGCCGGCGCAGCGCTAACGGCCTAACGCCGATTTAGGGACCCACTCAATTTCCAAGCTGGCCATAACTCCGGCGCTAGGCCCTCTAGCGCCTCAAAAGCGGCGCTAAGCCTACCGAATTTCTAGGCCAATGTGCTGTAATGTCCACCCATTTACTCAGTAAATAGTAAAAGGTACATTTCGTCTCCTCTATCATTACAGTTCGGTCAAGATGCAATAGTCAGCGTACATGTGGAAACTGACGCTGAGTTTTCGGATGATGTCTCCAAGAGGCAGCCTGTAGATGAGAAATAGGAGGGGGCCAAGGATAGATCCTTGGGGACACCAGAGGTAACGATGCGGGAGCGGGAAGAGAAGCCATTGCAGGTGATTGTCTGGCTATGATTAGACAGATAAGAATGGAACCAGGTCATGAGGGGAGATCGTTGAGAAACTGGAGAAAGTTGTGAGTCCAGGGCTAGGGCACAGGGGAACCTTAGAGGAAGTTTTGGCCTGGTGGGCTAGGGGAAGAAAGGGACGTGACAGGCAGACCCACCCAGCTTGACGACAGTGGAGAGGCGTTGGAAGAGGATGGAGTGGTCAGCAATGTCAAAGGCTGCAGATGGGTCGAGAAGGACGAGGAGCGATAGTTTACCTTTGTCAGTGTCACAAAGGATGTCAATTGTGACTTTGATGAGAGCCATTTCGATACTGTGGAGGGGCCGGAAACATGATTGGAAGGATTCAAACATGGAATTGTGGGCAAGGTGGGCACGGATTTGGGAGGCGACAACACGTTCAAGGAATTGAGAGGAAAGGGAGATTGGAGATGGGGCAGTAGTTTACAAGAACGGAGGGGTCAAGGGCAGTGTTCCCTGTAAGCCGTGCACTGCTCTCGTGACCCCGCGCAGCTGACTTGCTGGCATTTCAATGTAAAAACCACGCATGCGTGATATTTTGAATGGCCCGCGCAGCCCCTTAAAGGGGCCACGCAATGCCAAAACAAATTACAGGGAACATAGGTCAAGTGTTTTTTGAGAGGGGTGATGACGGCAGATTTGAAGGAGAGGGGACAGTACCTGAGGAGAGAGCTATTAACAATATCAGCTGTTATGGGAGCCAGAAAAGGAAGTTGGGTGGTCAGCAGTTTAGTGGGAATAGCGTCGAGGGAGCGGGAAGTGGGTCTCATGGACAAGATGGGCATGGAGAGGTCATGAGGGGAGATCGGAGAGAAACTGGAGAAAGTTGTGAGTCCAGGGCTAGGGCACAGGGGAACCTTAGAGGAAGTTTTGGCCTGGTGGGCTAGGGGAAGAAAGGGACGTGACAGGCAGCTGATCGGATGGTCTCAATCTTAGAGACAAAGAAGTCCATGAGCTCCTCACACTTGTTGGAGGTGTGGGTGGAGGAGACAGGGGAGAAGATGGTTAGCAGTAGAGAAAAGAAGCCAGAGGTTATCTTTGCATTCCAGAATGATGGAGGTGAAGAGTGCTATGGAAGTAAACTGTCTCAACTTCCATTCAAATTCAGTTGGTGTGCCTTAATTTAGTAGTGTGCCTAATGGGCAGTAAAAGAAAAAAATTGAGAGTGGATGCCGGTCTGTAAATGCTTCCAAAAATTGGTGTTCTCTCCTTGGTAAGTGCATCAGCCCAAAGAACATTGAAGATACTCATTTCAAAAGTCTTATCTGTAAGAGAATACTAAATAGTTTTGGATACAGGACACTTCCATTAGACTCCTAAACGCCAGAAGAGGCCAGAAAATTTGGGATGAGGAGGTTACTGTACATAGAAACATAGAAGATAGGAGCAGGAGTAGGCCATTCGGCCCCTCGAGCCTGTTCCTCCATTTAATGAGATCATGACTGATCATCCAAATTCAGTACCCTGTCCCTGCTTTCTCCTCATATCCCTTGATCCCTTTAGCCTCAAGAAATATATCTAACTCCTTCTTGAATATATTTAATGAATTGGCCTCAACTGCCCTGTGTGGCAGAGAATTCCACAGGTTCACCACTCTCTGGGTGAAGAAATTCCTCCTCATCTCAGTCCTAAATGGCTTACCCCTTATCCTTAGACTGTGATCCCTGGCTCTGGACTCTCCCACCATCAGGAACATCCTTCCTGCATCTAGTCTGTCTAGTCCTGTTAGAATTTTATAAGTTTCAATGAGATCCCCTCTCATTCTTCTAAACTCTAGCGAATATAAGCCTAATCGACCCAATCTCTCCTCATACGTCATTCCTGCCATCCCAGGTATCAGTCTGGTGAATCTTCACTGCACTCTCTCCATGGCAAGAACATCCTTCCTCAGATAAGGTGACCAAAACTGCACACAATACTCAAGGTGTGGTCTCACCAAGGCCCTGTACAACTGCAGCAAGACATCCTTGCTCCTGTACTTGAATCCTCTTGCTACGAAGGCCAACATATCATTTGCCTTCTTAACCGCCTGCTGCACCTGCATGGTTACCTTCAGCGACTGGTGCACAAGGACACCCAGGTCTCGTTGCACTTCCCCTTTTCCCAATCTATTGCCGTTCAGATAATAGCCTGTCTTCCTGTTTTGACACAAAGCTGGGTAGGCGTGTGTGCTGTGAGGAGGATGCAGAGAAACTCCAGTACGATTTGGACAGGTTGGGTGACAGGCATGGCAAATGCAGTATAATGTGGATAAATGCGAAGTTATCCACTTCGGTGGCAATAACAGTAAGACAGATTATTATCTGAATGGCAATAGATTGGGAAAAGGAGAAGTGCAACGAGACCTGGGTGTCCTTGTGCACCAGTCGCTGAAGGTAAGCATGCAGGTGCAGCAAGCAGTTAGGAAGGCAAATGGTATGTTGGCCTTCATTCAAGAGGATTTGAGTACAGGAGCAAGGATGTCTTACTACAGTTATACAGGGCCTTGGTGAGACCACACCTGGAGTACTGTGTGCAGTTTTGGTCTCCTTACCTAAGAAAGGATATACTTGCCATAGAGGGAGTGCAGCGAAGGTTCACCAGACGGATTCCTGGGATGGCAGGACTGTCGTATGAGGAGTGATTAGTGAATACAGGCCTAATTGACCCAGAGTTTAGAAGAATGAGAGGGGATCTCATTGAAACATATAAAATTCTGACACGGCTAGACAGACTGAATGCAGGATGTTTCCCCTGGCTGGGGGGTCTAGAACGAGGAGTCACAGTCTGAGGATACTGGGTAGGACATTTAGGACAGAGATGAGGAGAAATTTCTTCACTCAGAGGGTGGTGAACCTGTGGAACTCTCTACCACAGAAGGCTGTGGAGGCCAAGTCACTGAATATATTTAAGAAGGAGATAGATAGATTTCTAGACACAAAAGGCATCAAGGGGTATGGGGAGAGAGCGGGAATATGGTATTGAGATAGAGGATCAGCCATGATCATATTGCATTGCGGAGCAGGCTCAAAGGGCTGAATGGCCTACTCCTGTTCCTATTTTTCTATTTCTATGTCTATGTTAGGCATTTCACCAGCAGTTGAACAGTTTTATGTTATGTGTTTAAGTACATATGTACAGAGATGTTTTACCTACTTAGAAAGCTGTAGTAACACTTGTTGCTGCCTGCTCACACCTTGTAAAGTATGTGCCCGTGTCGAGCAGAATACTGGAAATTTGAAATGTACAAAATTTACAGCAAAATGGATAGATTGCACAGATGGAAATAGTACATGTAGAAATGATTCAAGGCCATTATACAAAAAAATTCAAGTTTTTATTTGAAATTCTAAGATAGAAATTTAATCAGTCAATATTTACAAATCTGGAGACAGCAAGGTGTCCAAGTACAGCTGATGTGGTTAAGTAGAAGCAGAATTTAAATCAATAGAGGTAGACTCAAAGCTAATCCATAGTGACCTACATAAACAATATAATCACAGAAAAATAACTACATGCATCATGTAATTATTAAATCAAAATGGAGACGTTTATCATATAGGCAAGAAATTGTGTAATCCAACAATAGCTATGGTTCAGGAACTTATCCATTACGCATAGAAGCCTATTAGATCAGCACCCCTGATTTTATTTCTATTGTACAGTGACTTTACATGGTTTCCTACATTACAACAGTGACTACACTCCAAAAGTACTTCATTGGCTGTAAAGCGCTTGGAGATGTCCGGTGGTCGTGAAAGGCGCTATATAAATGCAAGTCTTTCTTTTCTTTTCATCATTCTGATTAAAAACTTTTATTAGTATAGCAGTAACAAAACCCAAAATGTAGGAAATACCTGCAAGCACTCGCTGCTTGAATTTGCTATATTTTGAAGCAGCTATAAAAAGTTGACACCAATGAATGAATTAAACTGCACTTTGGTCCATTAAGGCTGCAGTTATACCACACTCTGTACAAACTCAAACCCTTGAAACACCTCCTTCCCCGGAGGAAGCCTCATACCTCGCAGCTTTATTGTGTTTGATATTCTCCTGAGTTATACTGATGATTTTGCATTATGTGCATCTAAAACCACTTTGTATCAATAAAAAAGTAGTACAGGAAACTTTCAATTTACCGGCATCTAAAATAACCGGAAATCTCGGTTAACCGGCAAAATTCAGGGGTAGGTTCAGGTAAGTTTTATTTCTTGCCTTCCTCCATCTGTTGTTGTGCAAGGGTGTGGCTGCAGCTGTTGCTAAGCTACAGAGACGCTTGGAACTTGTGGCCATTGTTCTGAACCTGTTGCTAAGCAACAGGGTTTGTTGCTTTATACGGAGCTCTCAGCTCCGTATCTTTTACTATAGCTTTCAGTTATCCGGAATTTTTGATGAACCGGCACCACGTCAGTCCCGTCGGTGCCGGATAAAAAAAAGTTTCCTGTACGTCATCTACAATCTCCACATTAAAATTGCAAAGGAGTAGTCACATATTTAATGAAGTCCCAAAACATAATGAGGTACAGTAGTGTAGTGGTTATGTTACTTGACTAGGAATGCAGAGGCTAAACTAATAACTCAGTAAACATGAGTTCAAATCCCACCATGGCAGTTGAGAATTTGAATTCAGTTTAAAAAAAATCTGGAAATAAATATCAATAAAAATCACTATTCAGCCATCAGATTGTCAGGAAAAACCCAACCAGTTCACTAATGTCCTTTAGGGAATGAAAGCTGGCCTATGTGTGACTCCAGTCCCACTTTGTTTCAATTAGCTGCCCTCAGAAGTGGCCTAGTAAGTCGGTCAGTAGTATAAAACCACTTTTGCAGTTCAAGAGGGCCGGCCATCTTCTCAGGGCAGCTGGTGATGGGCAATAAAGGACAGCCATGCCAGTGACAACCACATCCCGAGAATGAAATTAAATATAATTTATAGGCAATCTGTTAAATTATACTTCCTTTAAAATATCTGTGCTGTAACTAAATTCCAAAATAAATTTTGAAATGCTAAGTGTAACAACTTTAAATATGAAGCAGAATGAGCTTACCATATAAAAAGTTAAAAATTTAGATAAAAATTTTGAAACAAAGGTGTGTTAGTGAAGAACTACAGGAAAAAAGACAAAATATGAATATTTTAAATTTTGTATCACAAAAACAATGAATTCCTCTTGATCCTTGGGGCTTCTCGGACTCTATTTCCATTCATCTGTCGCCATTGTACAAATACGGTCTCCAGTCGATGAGTAAAACCACGGCCTGTTCTTTGGGATGGGGTTACGGAGATCTGTAAACAAAGAATAAAAGCTGATGGATATATTTTAGCAGATGCTTTACAATGTACAGTACTGAAATGTACTTATCCCCATCAAAACCTTTAATCTCTCTCCCAACCCAGTTGTTCCCATGGTGTGGCCCACATTTTCATTCCCAAGTCCAAGGGGTGCAGACTTGAGCATATCTGGCGCACAGCTGGTTTAGCCATCCATCACCAGATCTGGCTGGACCACATCAAGCATTAAAGGGCCTCACTCTCCTCTGCAAAACTGTCCGCTACTCCAGCATTATCCAGCAAAGCAAAGGTTATCCCTGGATTATTTTCTCCACTACCAACCGTCTCCTTAAAACCCTGTCTGCTGTCCGTCCACCCTTATCTCCAATAAGTACATGGACTGCTTTGTCATCAAGATTGAGACCATTTGTTCAGATGCCTCTTCGGCTTTTCCTCTTCCCTCCCACTTGCCCACCAACCCAACCTCTCTCCCAGGCTTTCCCTGCCCTAGCCCTGAACCCTGCATCTTTTTCTAAGCATTCTCCCCTGTCATGCCCTCTCTGAGCTCATCTTTTCTATATCCATCTCCTGCTCCCTTAATCCCAATCTCATTAAACTACTGACCACTCAGCTTCCCTTCCTGGCCTCCATGATATCTGACATTGTAAATGGTTCCCTCTCCTCTGGGATTGGCCTGCTCCCTTTTACAACTGTCACCATCACACTTCTCCAAAAAAAATCCATCCTTGACCCCTCTATCCTTGCAAACTACCACCCCATCTCCAGCCTTCCTTTCCTCCCCAGAGACCTTGAACGTTTCGTCTCCACCCCTGCCACAGCATTGAAATGGTCCTAACCGAAGTCACAAATTACATCCTCTATGACCGTCACCATTGTGCCTCATCCTCCTTGACCTCACTGCAGCCTTTGATGTGGTCAACCACACCATCTTCCTCCAAAGCCTGTCCTCCATTGACGAGCTCAATGGGACTGTTGCCACTTGGTTCCTCTCATACCATAGGGTACAGTAGTATAGGAGTTATATTACTGGACTAGTAATCCAGAGAACATGAGCTCAAATACCACCATGGCAATTTGAGAATTTTGATTCAGTTTTTAAAAAAATCTGGAAATAAAAACAAAAGCTGGTCCCAGTAAAAGTGACCATGAACCTGTAAAAAGGCACCTGGTTCACAGGTCTAGTCTATATGTGACTCCAGTCCCAACTCTTTGAAGTGGCCTAACAAGCAACTCAGTTGTCCATGTGGACTCCACTGGTTCAAGAAGGCCCACCCCCACTTTCTCAGGGCAACTAGGGATGGGTCAGCATAGTCAATGTTGCCCACATCACGAGAATGAATTTTTAAAAACATCTGTTTGATCGTAGTTGCAGCATCTCCAATAATGGCTTCTCTCCTGCCCCATACCATTCAAGTCCCTATTTTTCCCTCCTATTCTGCATCTACATTTTCTCCCTTGGTGACATCACCCATAGACAAAGGGTCAGCTGCCACAAGTATGCTGAAGACACACAGTTCTACCTCCCACTAGGTGTCAGCCTTGGCTCCGTTGTAGCACTCATCTCAGGCAGGGGGTTGTGGGTCCAAACCCCACTCCAGAGACTCTAGCACAAAATCTAGGTTGATGCTCCATCTGACATAGGAAGAGAAAGGCCATTCAGTCCCTTGAGCTTGTTCTGCCATTCTTTAGATCATGGCTGATCTGTACCACAACTCCATTTACCCACCTTTGCTCCATATCTCTTGACAGTGCTGCACTGTTGGAGATGCTGACTTTTATAGGAGACATTAGATGGAGGCCCCATCTGCCCTTTTAGGTGGATGCAAGAAAACTGTTCGCAGAAGAGCAAGGGCAATCTCCTGGTATTCTGGCCACCATTTATCCCTCAACCATCACTAAAACCGATTATCTGGTCATTTATTTCAAATATCTTTATGGAACTTTGCTGTACACAAATTAACTGTTGCGTTTCTTAACATTACAAGAGTGACTACACTTTAAAAGTACTTCATTGGCTGTGAAGCACCTTAAGATGTCCAAGGTTGTGAAAGGCACCATATAAATCCACGTTCTTTCTTTCTTTACCTTTCTTGACCCCTCCACTGTCTCTGTGTTGTCAGACTGCCTGTCCAACATCCAGTCTTGGATGAATCGCAATTTTTTCCAGTTAAATATTGGGAAGACCGAGGCCATTGTCTTCAGCCCCGCCACAAACTCTACTATTGCCACCGATTCCATCCCCCTTCCCGGCTACTGTTCGCAACCTCGGTATCCTATGCTGGTTCTGGTCTCCATATTACAAGAAGGATATCGAATCACAGGAGAAAGTGCAAAAAAGGATTTACAAGGATGATACCAGAACTGAGAGGGCACAGCTATCAGGAAGGACTGAACAGGTTGGGGTTCTTTCCTCTGGTGTGCCCCCAGCCCCCACAATCAAATTTTGTGCCTTCAGCATTTGCATCTCCTTCAGGGTTTCTTGTATTTAAGTTTTTTCCCCCTCCAATACAAGTGAAGCAATATTATATAATCCAAAAAATGGCACCATCACTGATGCACCAGGACAAGTTATAGATAATGGCTTGCCCTAGATTGAACAAAACGACACTGGTCGCTTACAGGTAGGAGGGGGAGGGGTTGGGAACAGTGGGAAAGGTAGGGGGAGAGCAACCAGCAGCTCAATCAGAAGGGGTAAAAGATAGTCATGAGTGATTTGGGGGGGGGGGGGGGGGGAACAATAGCAGCCAATTACCAGTTGATGAGGAAAAGGGCATCCTTCCCCCGACCTCACCCCACCCACCCCAAGTGGCGTATACTTCTCTAAACTACTTGGCAATCCAAAGTTCCAACAAGCTCCATCTGACACAGGAATTCCCACCACCCACAGGAACAAATAACATCTCACTCAGATTGAGGGAGGAGTGGTCACATTTTATTAATAGAGATACTGAATACAGGAGCCCACACTACAAGCAACTCACTACCATGGACTCTCCCTTGATATATCTACGCGTGCTTGATTTGACCTATTGCAGACAAGCCTATACACAATGTTACTCTGTGGAGAATGACCTAGGCTATACACTTAAATTATATGCAAGGGTCCCAGACCCTATGACACAGGTGGGAGTTGACGACTGAGGTCTACTAATCCCAGCAGATGTCCTGATGAACCAGAACTCTCGCATACCCTGCAGCCAGCTGAGCAGACTAGGGCAAAGGGACAGGGGCTAAGCATAAGTAAGCATCAGCTAGTCCCTCCCCACTAATGGGATTCACCCCCACTGGGCACAAAGAAAAATCCTAGGGGAATAGGTAAAAGAATCTATAGCAGACATGAATGATTACCAGGGATTGTATGTACAGAAGCACTCAGACAGCCACCACATTATCTCTCTCAGCATAGATGGCAAGATTCTGACATCCTAGTTGTTAACTATAATGAATCACGTTTAAAATAAAACATTTCAAAATCTTGTGCAACAATGGTCTGTGGGCAAACATCAAATACCTCGCAAAGAAAACACAACTTAAAATACTATTGCTTAGCACAAGAGTTTTAAATTTAAAGTATACATATATCTTAAAAAAAGACAGGATTTCAAAATCTAGTAGCTATTATATATTTTTCTTGTACCCTGGTTTGGATTAATGTCTTGGTGCCATTTTCAGGCAAGGCAGTAACCTCCTGCAGCACTCCAATCTTCTCCATGTCTGAACAGCAGGCCATCGGGTCCTCCAGAAACTGGAGGTCAGCTTTTCCAACATCCTATGTAGCAGGCACGAGGAGAAAAAAAAGTGTAAGTCAATCTGTACAAAAATAAATGAAATATTTAGAATCAGTACTAGTTGTAGAGTAGCAGATTTAGGGTGAGGATTCTATGATAGTAACTTGCCTATAGACTTGTATCATTTTATAGAAATTAATTAAGATTTTCCACAGCAAAATATAATGTTGAGATAAATATGGTGTAAAGTAAAATACATTTTAAAAACCTTGCACAAAAAGTACTTTTTCATTTTAGTGACTGATTGGGAAACCTCAGTTTAAGATCAACCTTTGAAGACAGTATTTCAAAGTTAAAATGAAACTGGGAATATGAATAACTTTTGAAAAAACTTAAAACAGTACTAAATAGACTGATAAAGTAATCCAAAAATAGTCAAAATATGTTGAGTACATAGAATCATACCGCACAGGAGGAGGCCAATTGGCCCATTGTGCCTGTACTGGCTCTTTGAAAGAACTATCCAATTAGACCCACTCCCTGCTCTTTCCCTATAGCCCTGCAAAATTTTTTTCTTCAAGTATTTATCCAATTCCCTTTTTGGAAGTTACTATTGAATCTGCTTCCACCACCCTTCCAGATCACAACAACTTGCTGCATAAAAAAAATCATCATCTCCCCTCTGGTTCTTTTGCCAATTACCTTAAATCTGTGTCCTCTGGTTACCGACCCACCTGCCAGTCTCTCCCTATTTACCCTATCAAAACCCCTCAAAATTATCTCTATTAAATCTCCCCTTAACCTTCTCTAGTTTCGCCACATAACTGAAGTCCCTCATCCCTGGTACCATTCTAGGAAATCTCCTCTGCACCCTCTCCAAGACCTTGACATCCTTCCTAAAGTGTGGTCCCCAGAATGACGCCAGGTGAAGCGACAACTTTCGACAAACTTGATGGTGGCACCAAGATCGTCAACTATGTCTGATCCATTCACCTTGGACGAACTAAACGCAGCCCTGTCGACAACCAAATCTGGAAAAGCTGCTGGTCCAGATGGTGTTTACCCAGAATTCTTAAAAGCACTGGAACCCAAAGCGAAGAGATGGTTGACCTCCTTCTCCGAGGTACTGGCAACCGGTAAAATTACATCTATTTGGAGGGAGACTAAAATAATTGCCCTCCTGAAGCAGGGGAAGAATGTTTGTGAAGCCTCCAACTACCGCCCGATCTCCTAACTTTGCACTTGTTATGAAGTGCTGGAGAGGCTACTACTCCACAGAATAGCTCCCATCATCGAGCCAACCATCCCTAAGGAGCAAGCGGGCTTCCGGAGCGGCCGTAACTGCTGCGACCAAGTGGTAGCTTTAACAACGCACATCGAAGCAGGCTTCCAGCACCAGCTCAAGACTGCTGTAGCACTCGTGGACCTGTCAGTGGCGTATGACACAGTATGGAAGCATGGACTGCTTTTCAAGCTCTCCATCATTTTACCCTGCAGAACAACGATCCATCTTCTCAACTCCATGCTTAGCAACCAACACTTCTGTATGTACACTGGCACCCAGAAGAGCAGATATAGGACATTGAACAACGGATTCCCACAGGGTTACATAGATACATAGATACATAGAAGATAGGAGCAGGAGTAGGCCATTCGGCCCTTCGTGCCTGCTCCGCCATTTAATGAGATCATGGCTGATCCTTTAATTCAGTATCCCGTCCCCGCCTTCTCTCCGTAACCCTTAACCCCTTTTGCCCGTAGAAATATATCTAATTCCCTCTTAAATATATTTAATGAGTTGGCGTACACTGCCCTCTGTGGCAATGAGTTCCACAGGTTCACCACTCTCTGAGTGAAGAAATTCCCCCTCATCTCTGTCCTAAATGGTTTAGCCCTTATCCTTAAATTATGTCCTCTAGTTCTGTTCTCACCCGCCAAGGGAAACATTCCTTCTGCATCCAGTCTGTCTAGACCTGTCAGAATTTTATACACTTCTATGAGGTCCCCTCTCAATCTTCTAAACTCCAGTGTGTACATCCCTAAACTACATAGTCTCTCCTCATAGGTCATTCCCGCCATTCCTGGTATCAGCCTGGTGAATCGCCGCTGCACCCCCTCCATGGCAAGAACATCCTTCCTCAGATGAGGCGACCAAAACTGTACACAGTACTCGAGGTGTGGTCTCACCAGTGCCCTGTACAGCTGCAGCAAGGTATCCCTGTTCCTGTATTCTAACCCTTTTGCTATGAAGGCCAGCATACCGTTTGCCTTCTTGACCGCCTGTTGCACCTGCATGCTCGCCTTCAGTGACTGGTGTACAAGAACACCCAGGTCTCTCTGTACTTCCCCCTCTCCCAATCTATTGCCATTTAAATAATAATTTGCCCTCCCGTTCCTGCACCCAAGGTGGATAACTTCGCACTTGTCCACATTATAGTGCATCTGCCATTTATCCGCCCAATCGCCCAGTCTGTCCAAATCGCTCTGGAGCTTCCTGGTCTCTTCCTCTGAGCCCACCCCACCTCCTAGTTTAGTGTCGTCTGCAAATTTGGAAATGCTGCATCCGACTCCCTGATCCAGGTCATTAATGTAAATTGTGAACAGCTGGGGGCCCAGGACAGATCCCTGTGGTACCCCACTTGTTACTGCCTGCCATTCAGAAAATGAGCCGTTTATTCCAACTCTCTGTTTTCTATCTGACAGCCAGTTCCCTATCCACGCCAAAACTTTCCCCTTTATCCCATGAGCCTCAATTTTCCATGCTAATCTTTTATGTGGGACCTTATCGAAGGCCTTTTGGAAGTCCAGGTACACCACATCTACTGGCTCTCCCCCATCTATTCTACCAGTTACTCCCTCAAAAAATTCCAATAGATTAGTCAAGCACGATTTACCCTTTGTAAATCCATGTTGACTCTGTCCTATCCTGTCCCCATTTGCTAAGTGCTCCGCTATTTCATCCTTAATGATGGACTCCAGCATTTTGCCCACAACTGATGTAAGGCTTACAGGTCTGTAATTACCTGCTTTTTCCCTACCCCCCTTTTTGAATAGTGGGGTAACGTTAGCTACCCTCCAATCCATCGGCACTGTTCCCGAGTCTAATGAATTCTGAAAAATCATCCTTAGTGCATCCGCTATCTCTAGGGCCACCTCCTTCAGTACCCTAGGATGCATGTTATCAGGCCCTGGGGATTTGTCCACCTTCAATCCCTTTAGCTTCCTTAACACCATATCCTTAGAGATATTGATTTGCGTCAGTTCCTCCTTTGCCAATGTCCCTATTTTTCCCGATATCCCAGGGAGGTTTTTTGTGTCTTCCTTCGTAAAGACTGACCCAAAGTATGCATTTAGTTGATCTGCCATTTCCTTATTTCCCATTATATATTCCCCCGTATCTGACTGCAATGGACCAACTTTGGTTTTCACCAGTCTTTTCCTTTTGATATATTTATAAAAGCTTTTGGAGTTAGTTTTTATATTTTCCGCCAGCTTATTTTCGTAAGCTATTTTGCCCCTCTTGATCATGCCCTTTGCCCTCCTTTGCTCTATCTTAAACTGTTCCCAATCTTCCGCTCTGGCGCTTTTTTTGGCTATTTTATACGCCCTATCTTTGGATTTTATGCTGTCTCTAATTTCCCCTGTTATCCACGGTTGAGTCACCTTTTTAGATTTCCTTTTATGCCAGATTGGTATAAACAATTTTTGCAATTTTGTCATTCTATCTTTAAATGTTTGCCATTGTTTATCTACCTCCAGTCCTCTCAGGAACGTTGTCCAATCAGACCTACTCAGTTCCCGTCTCATGGCATCATAATTCCCCTTGTTTAAATTCAGGACCTTAGTCTCTGAGTCAATTTCTTCGCTCTCCATTTCGAGTGAGAAATCGATCATGTTATGATCGCTCTGACCCAAGGGTCCCCGTACAACAAGATTACTGATTAGTCCCTTCTCATTGCACAGTACCCAGTCCAATATAGCCTGTTCCCGAGTTGGTTCCTCGACATATTGATCCAGATAACCATCCCTTAAACACTCAAGGAATTCCTCCTCCTCATTATTTTTACTGATTAGGCTAGTCCAATCTATATGTAAGTTAAAGTCACCTATGATGACAGCTGTGCTCTTATTGCACGCTTCTCTAATTTCCCTCGTGATGCCCTCCCTAACCTCTATTTTACTATTTGGAGGCCTATATACCACTCCTATTAATGTTTTTCGCCCCTCGCTATTTCTTAGCTCCACCCATATAGATTCTGTATTAACTGAGTTAATATCCTTCCTTTCAATTGCATTTATCCCCTCTTTTACTAGCAATGCTACCCCTCCTCCCTTTCTTTTTTGTCGATCCTTCCTAAATACTGAATACCCCTGTATGTTAAGGTTCTGTTCTGGCACCCATGTTATTCAACATTTACACCAGTGACTCGCCCGAAACAGTATCCCACAAGTTCGTATTCGCTGATGACATTGCCTTGGCCACGCAAAACATGAATCTGTCCATCACCGAGGAGACCCTGACCAGTGATTTAGAGGATGGAGGCCTACTTCCGCTGATGGCTGCTTCGGCCAAACCTGCAAAAGACCATCACCTCGACATTCCACCTCAACACCCATCAAGCAAACCAAGCTTTGAAAGTCTCCTTTTGCGGCGCAGAGGTAAACCATGCCAAAAACCCTCCTATTTAGGAGTCACGCTCGTTTGCACCCTGTTGTATAGACAGCATCTCCAGAGCTTTCGGAAGAAACTAAAGAGTAGGGTCAACTTGATCCTGAAACTTCCCAGATCCACGTGGGGAGCAGACGCTCAAACCTTCCGTACGGCTTTTGTACTCTGTCCCTTTATTTGTAAAGCCAAGGATCCCATGTGATTTTTTTAAACAACCTTGTTAACTTGTCCGGCCACCTTCAAAGTATTGTGTGCGTAAACCCCCAGGTCTCTCTGTTCCTGCACCCCCTTTAAAATTGTACCATTTTGTTTATATTGGCTCTCCTCATTTTTCCTTCCAAAATGCATCCAAGATTTTTGCATTAATCAACCATTTTAAATTCTACCTTTCCATTAACAAAGTTTCAAGACAAAATTGTGTTTGCAACAAAAAGCCAATTTCCACAATCAGACCAGGTCTCCTATGACACAAATCTGATGTTTACCCGGTTAACCCTGTGAAGTCGCAGCCAAATTTGGCACTGGTGGAAAAGTAGTTATAATCTAATGGATATTTATAAAGGAAGGCCTGTGAGTGCCAGTTGTTAATACAAGGTCTCTACAAAAGTGAATTACTGGTTATAAATAGTTAAAGTGATTGAACAATAAACAACATTTAATTGTGACCATTAACCTGAACTTCTAGACTTTACTGAATGAAGATGAGATTCCTAGCACTACCCTTTGGTCACAAGATACTAAATTCAACTGGAAGTTCAAAGGTCAGATAAAGGAAAGTAAATTTTATTGCATCAGATTTTGCTGTGAGCTCCTTGTAGTGTATGTACCTTTAAGAGAGAACTACTTTTACAGCTCCTGTATACTGTAGTACCGGCAGTGACCACACCTGTATATAAGCCTTGAGCATGCCTCTGTACTGTTAGTCTTTAGACTACCCTCCTCCAGTAAACACCTGTTGATTGTTAATTTACAGCCTCCGTCTAGTTATTGGAAAACATCATACTTTAAGAATCACGGATTCAACACTCCTTAACCAATCAGATTGAAGAATCGTTCATGAGCAGCACAGAGTCTGAACCAGAAAGTGTCTGTTAGAATAGTGAAGTCAAATGTCGAATCGGGAACAGAAAGCAAAATAAAAAAGATGGAAAGAAATATTGGATTAAGAGAGAGAAAAGAGGAGAAAGTTAAAAAGTATATTTATATATTTTGAATCTCCAACAATAAACAAGCTGAAAGATGAGGTTCCACATGTGTAAAAGTTCATTTTCAGTGCCAGAGAGGTTGTTTGGCAGTAATTAAGACTTGTCACAGCGTTAAAAGGGTGCTTAGACTGAAAAGGTCAAGCCCTAACTTCTTGTGGGGAGTTTAGTCCGTATCTACGACATCAGTGCAGGAACTTCACGCTGTTCAATACATTTGCATGGGGAGCCAGATGACGAGACGCTGTTTTCGTGCAGCTTATGGAGGGTCAGCGCATTGCGGACAGCAACTTCAGGATTTTCACATCTAACAGCGCATGCGCGCTCACTGGAAGTTGCTGTCTGGTTTGCACATAATTAACAGTGAGCGTTATTAGTTTCACCGTTACTCTCACAGCAATGTTCAGTCCATTACATTTAAAATCAACTGCCTAGAAATCCTTAGCAGCAAAACATACTACATACAACTAGCATAACAGTCACATCACTAAAAAAAGGTTATCTTGTCGTTACCTCATTGCTGTTTGTGAGTCCTTGGGGGGAGGGGGAAGAGCAAGTAATAGGATCGCTACTTTACAGGATGGTAAGTTTTGATGTAATATGCACAGAAATCTAAAGCCATTTCCTGATTTTGCAAAGAGGCAGGACTCTCATGTGTAGGAGGAAATCCTGCATGAGGGGGCAGCCCTCTGTTTTGGAGTACTTGAATGCACCAAATTCGCTGATATTTTGAAAGATGTTGGGTAGTTCATTACATACAATAATATGTCATCAGTATATGGAGAGATTTTCTGCACAGTCCCTCTAGTTTGCACTCGGATGCCCAGATTTGCTCTGATAAGTTTTGCCAGGGGCTCTGTGGTTAGAGCAGGGGCTCTGTGGTTAGAGCAATGAGCAGATAGGATAGTCTTTCGATGGAGGGGCATTAGGCCATTAGTAAAGTGTGAATACAGGGTTTTAATTTACCTCCTGAATATATTGTTAAAGGACATTCTCGTCAGTGTCTCGAGGAGGAATTTCCACTGCTCTTAGCTGAATTCCTTTTTGGTGTCCAGGGAGACTACCAGGGCAGGAATATTGGTACTACTGCAGTGTGAATTACACTGAATAACTACCTGGTGTAATTCTTCAAAGCAATCTTGTATAAACCCATGGACCAAGTGCACTCAATCTGGAAGTCAAGATTTTGGTCAATAATAAATTCAAACCACCTCCCCATGACATTCAACGGCATTACCATCGCCGAATCCTCTATCATCAACATCCTGGGGGTCACCATTGACCAGAAACTTAACTGGACCAGCCACAAATACTGTGGCTACATGAGCAGGTCAGAGGCTGAGTATTCTGCAGCAAGTGACTCACCTCCTGGCTCCACAAAGCCTTTCCACCATCTACAAGGCACAAGTCAGGAGAGTGATGGAATACTCTCCACTTGTCTGGATGAGTGCAGCTCCAACAACACTCAAGAAGCGCGACACCATCCAGGACAAAGCAGCCCGCTTGACTGGCACCCCATCCACCACCTTAAACATTCACTGCCTCCACCACCGGCGTACCGTGGCTGCAGTGTGTGCCATCTACAGCATCTCGCCAAGGTTTCTTCGGTAGCACCTCCCAAACCCGCGACCTCAACCACCTAGAAGGCAAGGGCAGCAAGCGCATGGGAAAACCACTACCTCCAAGTTCCCCTCCAAGTTACACACCATCCGGACATGGAAGTATTTCGCTGATCCTTCATCGTCACTGGGTCAAAATCTTGGAACTCCCTCCCTAACAGCACTGTGGGAGTACCTTCACCACACAGACTGCAGCGGTTCAAGGCGGCGGCTCACTACCACCTTCTCAAGGGCAATTAGGGATGGGCAATAAATGCTGGCCTCGTCAGCGAAGCCGACATCCCGTGAATGAATTAAAAAAAGTTAGTAGACAGCATTGAGGAGTGATATTGGTATGTGTGACAACCATTAGGTGGGGTATTACCTTTGTTACATATTAGTGTGATTGCCTTGATGGTTTCTGGGGATGCATTTGTCACGAGCACATGGTGGAGGAATTTAAGCAGGAGAGGGATCAGTATGGAGATTAAAGCCTTGTACAATTTGTCAAAGTAGCTATCAGGTCCTGGGACTTTCCCAGAATGGGGGCTTCTCATGGTCTGTTGGATCGAGAGAGCTGAGTTTGGGGCTTCGAGCGACTATGTGCTTCCCTGGGTTTCTTCGAGCCAGGTTATGTAGGTATTGTACAGTTTCTTGTTGCATGGCCTGGGACTTATATTTAGAGTGAGGCATAATAGTTTGCACTCTGCTGTTCTCAGTGTGCTCAGAAGTGAAGTTACCATCAGTTTGCCTGTTTTAAGCAATAGTTCTGTATTGTATTTGCTGAGTGCTTATGAAAAATTGTCCCGGTTTGTTACCCTATTGTTAGTATTTGGCTCAGTTATACCAGAGAAGCTTTTCGGTGCCCCTGATAACAGGTCATTTAGTTCCTCTCTGGGTGACATCAAGGCCATTTCTCTGGCGGTCTCATGAAAAATTAAAGTTTGATAAAACAGTGAAACATGATAAAGATATGAAAAGGAACTCGGTTTATATTATGCTTACAATTAATCCTTTGACCCTACCCCAGAAAAAAATGCATCACAGGACTGCTTGAAGCACAAGACATTCAACTCACCATCCCCTATGCAGCATCACACACATTACTTTACAGTCATTTGTAGCTGGGCTACAGTGGTCCATCAAATCACCTTATCATTGTTTTAGCAATATGAACTTGCTATATTTTAATCCCTACTTCATTTGGAGATCTCAATTGTTTCCTTTAACTCTTAATAGTCAACAATTCATTGGGACCATTTATAGAGATGCTCACGGTAACATCTTGGCTAGATTCAGGTGATAAATCTCTATTGCTTTGGTGCTGAAGAGCACCACCTAGTGGAAATAATTGTATTACAGCTATTTTGTATTTCACAGCAAGAATTGGGTTTTGGAAACATGCATATATTAAAATTATATGGCAGTTACAAAATAAAGCAAGTATATTTAACTAAAGAAACAAACCAGACATGCTTAAATAGAATAGTTTCAATTGAGAAAAATTATAGATTACATCTCGAGTGATTTTTAAAAATCAATGCGATATCCCAGTTCAATATAGTTCCCATATACCACACTATTCATTCTAAAATAGCTTCATCAATCTCGTGAAGGAGCTAGCATGTGTAATTCAGGAAAGCACTAGTAGCAAACAGTAATACAGAAATTCGAGCTGGAACCTGTCTCCGCTGGGATACCTCCCCGTTTAGAATGGACCTTCAATTTCTTGCCAGGGAAGGGGAAGCGGGCCATGGGATCATCCACACCCCTCACATCAGGGGGGTGTCAGGGGGAGTTCTTGGGCTTAAGTGGAACTCATACCAGTTGAGACGTAGTGCGAGTTCCTTTGAGACCTTCTGAAAACCCCAAACCATTAAAGCGAAGTAATTGATCCCAAAAGGGTTGAAAACCCTCTCTAATCAGAGCGACTCCAGTGGGAATCAAAGACTTTATATTTAAAAGAAAATTTTCTTCAGCCTACATGGGCCTCCGGGGTGACTTCAGGTGGAGCAGCAAGGCGTTGCTCCATCTTCGAAGGGCAAGACAGCTTAGGCTGGGGAGGCTGCCTCTAATGTTCCCTTACAGGTGCCAGTGGCCTGTTCAAGATATTTAAATGACGCTGTCCCTGGGATTTAGGGCAGGGTCTCCAACATTGGACAAGGTATGACTTGGCTTCTGCTCCACTGCATTTATGCCGGCAGAGCAGACCCCAGGAATTTCCAGGCCAATGTGTCTTCTACAATGACTAAGGCTTTGTCCATATAATGACAGAAGGAAACCTCGGGGCATGGAACAATTTATCAGTGAACATTTGTAGATTAAACAGGGTGTGCAGGTCAATTGTTAAACTAAAATTCAATCAGCCAGATTAAATTAAAGCTACTTTTCACTCAGACTACACAGTGTACAGTATACTTTTAATTCGAGGCTGTCCAATGCAAATTATCAGACAATTCAAACTTTTTAGTACAGAATTTTTTTTGTACGGAATTCCTACTTTGCTACCTTTTTAATATTGTCTCTCTTCTTGCCCCTGCACCACCACTGTGGGGGATTCCCAAGGATCCATCTTTAGCCCCCTCCTCTTCCTCATCCACATGCTACCCGGGGCGATATCATCTGCAGGTATGGGGTCAGCATCCAACCATAACTCTCCACCAATCTCTCGACCTTTCAGCTGACTGTGTTGTCAGACAGCTTGTCCGACAATCAATCTTGGGTGACTTGCCGTTTCCTCCAGCTAAACATTGGCAAGAGTGAAGCCATCATCTTTGCCCCCTTCCACAGACTCTCTACTTTCATCAACTCCAACTCCCTCCCCAGCTATTGTCTCAGGATAAACCAGACTATTTGCAACCGCAATGTCCTATTTATCCCTGAGCTGAGCTTCCAACCCTGTATCTTCTCCATCACAAAGACTCCTACTTCCACCCATTTCCATCACTTTCTCCACCATCTGCCACTGAAACTATCACCTCCAGACTCAACTATTCCAATGCCCTCCTGGCTGGCCTCCCAAACCTCTAAACCTCTTCCAAAACTTTGCTACTCCATGTCCAACCCTGCCACAAATCCCGCTCACAAGCCCATCACCCCTGTCCTCACTCGCCTACATTGCCTCCCAATGTTCTAGCACCTCAAATTTAAAATTCTCAAATCTGTATTTAAATTTCTCCATGGCCTCATCCTTCCTAATCTCCAACTTCCTCTAGCCCTACAACCTCATTATTCCTCTGCCTCTTGTGTATCTGCCCCCCACTTTACTCCCCACTGGCAGCTGAGCCTTCAACTGCCTTATCCCCATGTTCTGGAAATCCCTCCTTAAATCCCCCAGCCTCTCCAACTTCCTCTCCTCCTTTAAGAACCACCTTAAAACCCATCTCTTTGACCCCCTCCTAATTTATCCTTTTTTCAAAGCACATGTATAGTTGTAACAACCACTATAAATTAAATCAACTTTGTATTGGTAAATTAAGGAACAGAATAGTTGTTGCTGTCTTATCCAGCTGTTCCATACTCAGTCCTTGTTGCTCACACAAAAGAATGGCTTTGTTTGTATTGACCCCTGTCCACAATAGGCACAAAGTTGATGGAGCATCCGCACTGTCCACACATTGGTGCCATTTTGAGGCCCGGGCCTCATTAACATGCCAGCGAGGGTTGTCAACCCTTCCGGATTGTCCTGGAATCTCCAGGAATTAAAAGTTAATCTCCAGGACACTGCTGTAAATAACCCAGGAGAAAAATTACAGGGCATTTTTAAAAAATGGTGCTTTAAAATTTTTTTTTTTTAAATTACAATTCCCAAGTTAAATCTCAAACTAGCTCCAATCTTCTTATATTCAAACTTTAAACATCTCAACAATTCCACATTTAGCCAGGCTGTCAACACCTCCAAGACTGGTTTTATATTGTACCTCCCTCCCTAATTATGGCAATGAAACTTACAAGCAAGCTTAGCACTGTCAATAGGCTTTGACCTTCAGGCAAACTTTTCTGTTTGTGCAATGCAGCATGCCTTTTTAATCTCATATGTAATTGTGTTTACTGCTTTAGGTATGGCAGAACTTGACTGCAGCAATATGTGTGCATCCTCAATAATTAGCAAATGATTTCTGTGATACTGCCATTTCACAAGTGATGAGGTCTCAAATGCATGGTAATGGTCATCTTTATGAGTGAAATAAAGTGGGAAATCCATTGTTTCCCTATGTGTAGACCTCGGCTCAATGGTAGCAGTCTTACCTCCAAAGTCATATGGTTGACCTCCTTATGGTTGGGGTTCAAGCCCTACTCCAGTGGCTTCAACATACAATCTGCACGGTCAGAGGTGCCATCTTTTGGATGAGACATTAAATCAAGGCCCTGGTGGACATAAACGATCCCAGAACACAGTTTGAAGAGCCTGGGAGTTCTCCTGGTTTCCTAGCCAACATTTGTCCCTCAACCAACACCACTGAAACTGATTATCTGGCCATTTATCCCATTACTGTTGGTGGGAATTGACTGCTATGTTTGCCTACATTACCAGTGGCTACATTTCAAAAGTACTTAATTGGCCGTGAAGCACTTTGGGATGTCTTGAAGATGTGAAAGGTGCTATATAAATGCACGTTCTATCTTCTTTCTTAGTGTTTATTCTGTTTGATGCATATTTATTGGTTTCAATGAAGATTATTGCAAGCATAGAAAGCACCTTAATACAAACAAGTCAAATCAGGTACCACCAATTTTTCTCCAAATTTGACTGGTCGCCATTTTGAAAATCTCTTTGGTGGGATGATTCAGACAGCCACTCTGAAACCATATATTACTGCTATCGAGAGTCACGGAGATGATGATTCAAACGTTAAACCCTCTCTGAATGCACTGAAAGTATTTAAATTAGGACTAAATTGAAAGAAATGTGAACCTCATTGGATAGTTAAAGTATTGGTACAATATATAAAAGGAGTTGCACAGAATGGCCTTGCCTTTTGATTTTGGTCAATTTCCAGTGTAGATAACAGCTTCTCTCGGGTGTGTGATGCAGTCCAGCAAGATCTTAAGGCCACTTTATTTAAATCCTGAAGGACTTCCCATGCACTTGCACATTCATGACTGAAACAGAACAAACAATTCTAAGAAATACACAAAATATACTATATAGCAGTTACACATTTAACATTTGTAGTTGTGTGTGTTTAATATTCGAACTGTACAGTGAGGGGGGGGGGCATTGAGTTGTTCAATCTCCTCAATTAAATTTGCTAGACAAATATTGATAGAATGTCACATTGCATGGAGATATTTGTGGCTTGACAGTGCCTGATTCCCAGTGGATTTGTGGCTTGGCATTGCCTGATTCCCAATGGATGTGTGAGCTGGAAGCTGCACAATCCTCAATGGGTTTGTGGACTGAACAGTCAGTAATCCCTAATAGGTTTAACTGTGAGCAGTCTCTTTTTGTGGGCTGAATGGGATTACACGGATTGCTGCTAGATGTAGCAATGTGCGACTGCAAAAAAAATTCCACAGGTCTGTGATAAGAACATGAGCTAGAGATAAAAGTAAGATTTACTCTCAACATTGCAAAACAAGAGCAGGAGCCAGAGAGACACCAGAAGGGGAGAGGGCAGACACAGAGACAGAGACAGAAAGACGTACAAAACAGGCAGAGACACACTCGGAGAGAAAAGGCTAGGAGCAGAAAAAGAGCAGGGATGATATTCTAGGAACCGGAGAGAACTTTGTGTTACAAGAGTTTCCGCAGAAATCTAAACTCACTACTAACTGAAGGCAACGCTGCTGTTTGAATGGGTTTTCTTGGCTGTAAATTAGGAGATAATCTTACACATGGGTAGATGTTAGTAATTCAAATTTTCAAGCACCAACATTAAACCTATTTTTTGGATATCTATCACTGTTCCTTCATTAGCACTGGGTCAAACTTCTGAAATTCGCTACCAAACACCATTGTGTAAGCACCATCACCACAAGCGCTGGAGCAATTTAAGTAGAAGGCCCATCACCACCACCACCATCTCAGGGATGGGCAATAAATGGGACCTTGCCAGCATTGCCCATATCACAGGAACAAAAAATAAAAAAAGCCAAACAGTATGTTTGAGCAAAATTGTCCCTGAACAATTTCCACAGAATAATTTATACACAATTAGCCAGAATTTGGCCTTAAAGTTATAGGAGCAGCGTGGGTCAGTGATAGAATGTGGTCATGTACAGTGCTGCGCTGTCCAATTTATTTTTGTTGCACCCGGGCTGATAAGCAGAGGATCTGGTACTTCACACGCCAGATAAGATGCACAGTTTAGAATACGACAGGCCCAGCTGTCACATCACTGACTTGCCAACATATTGTGCATTTCAGGCCTAGGGCAGCTTTTCGATGATCTGGGTGGTTAGGTGGCATGCCTTCCAGACAGATAGTATGTAACAGTATTGAACAGTAATAGTAACTTCAGTAATAGCATGCCTTTGAATAGCAGATTAATAATGAAACAGCTATACCCAGAGAGGACTGATTTATCAAACTTCTACCTCCCTTTTACCAAAAGGACCTTTCATGTACCGAACACATGGGAGAATAGAGAAAGCACATTTATAATTATATAGGGGGAAAAAAACACAAGGGGGGAAAAATTGGGTTGCGTTGTGCCTCCCGTTGGGGCGCTCACGGGGCGCAAAGCCCCTAACGCCCGGGCGCGGCACCTCCAACGCCTCCTGCGAAATTCAGCAGGAAGTTAGTGGCGGCTGTAGTCGGTAGCGCCCTCTGGCGCTGCGCCTCCGGCAATGACGTCATCACCATATGCAGCACCCCGCTCGCGCCCTGGCTGCAAACTTCGCTCGTGCCCCCTGACCTACCACCGGACGCTATGTCCAACAGGGTCAGGATGCCGTGTTTGCGGCCGGGGCGGCGCAAATTAAATGGCAGGTGCCGGGCGGCCATTTCTTTTGGGCTGCCTGCCAGCACCTGCCCCCTCTTGCCTCCTCCTGCGGGGTGCCGGCCGCGATCGGTCAGCCTGGCACTCTTCTTGAGTGCCGGGCTCTTTTGCCGGCACCCCGCTCCCTGGTGGTCCAGCAGGGCCCCAGTGCACGCTGCACTAGGCCCCTCCCCTTTAATCAGGGGAGGCCTGTAGTACCGCAGCACTATGTGCCAATGCGCGTGGCGCTGCTGCATGTAACGCCACAATATTCAATAGGAGTGCTCCAAGAGGGAGGGGGGAGTGCTTCCAGTAGCGCCCCGCCTCCTGCTTGGGGCGCTACCATTCAATTTCCGGCACGGGGGCACTAACTTTTTTGGGGCACTGAAGTTAGTGCCCCAATGGGGGTGTGACCCAATTTTTCCCCCAAGGGGTTTAATAGCAGAATTTGTTTTAAATTACAAGGCAAGAGCAGAGGGAAATACTTTCGTTTAACCAAACTGTTTGGGGAGCATGAAAGTGAGTCAATATACAGGAGTCCAGATGAATTGAGTTTCACTGTACAGACTTGGGTCACAGAATAACTCTTTCTGGCAGGAGCACGGCGACTGAATTCTGGGCAGGGGTCATCCATTTTAAATTCTTTTTAGGCTTCACAGTAAGTCGCAATCATAGCCACTCACTAAATCATGGAAGGAACTTCAAATACTGCGCAAATGTCCTCATTTATGACTCACTCAAGCCAACTGTCATACTGGGCAATACATTTTGAAAACATTAATTGATTTGGTGGTATCGGGCTGGGTCTCAACAGAAAGAAACGGTCAGACTCTCGTGCTCCTTTGGCTAAGAATACTGGTAGTAGTAAGTCTACAAATAAACTCTCTCTCTGCCTCTTCAGTTTTTGTCTCACTCCTTTTTTCACTTGTTTCTCACTCATCCTTTTGTTTGTTTCTCTCACTCTCTTACTCCACTTCTGTTTCTTTCTCACTCACTCACTATTGCCTCTCTCACTTTTATTTCTCTCATTTTTCATTTTCCCTTTTTCTTTGCCTTCTTACCTTTCTTCTGGCACCTGGAACTAAGGAGCTGATCATGTTAGCTTCCTTGGTGTTATTGTCAGCCTCTCTGATGATGGACACTCAGGGCTTCCTGCATGTGTTTTCTTTCCTCTATGGGCTTCCCTATGTTTCCATCGTACTTATGTTTAAGGGATGCTGGCATTCAAGGATCTCCGCCTTGCTCTCTTCTCACATACAGTCCCTTCCTGCTGTGTCCCTGTCCCATTTTTGCCTCTCACTTCTCTGACTCACTATCTCCCCTTTCTGGTTCCCCTTCTCTTGCACAGCTTGGCATTTCTCCTTGTACTTTTTCCTAGACTCTCTCATTCCATTTCCACCCTCCTTTCAGGCCTCGGCTAAACAGGATCTGCAAGTTGGTGGTGCTGCTGAGCAGCCTCTTTGATTGATTGTAACAATGATTGTGAAATGAAACACAATCAGTCTCTGATGCAATCACATTGCTAGTCTGCATGTATCTATCTTGTACTGAAGCTGTGGCGTTCTTTTCTAGAAACATCTATTTCCCAGAATCTAAGGCTTGAACATAAACCAGAAACTACATAGATATGAACATACGAAAAGATGGACAGAAAAAGATCAGCTGGTTTATTTGAGTCTGTCGCATTGAGCCATGTTGCAATTAGGCAACATGACCCCCAATGCTCCACATACTCCAGCAGACATGTAGGGCTAGATTTTCAGGGAGCTGTCAGGCGGGGTTTCAGGCGTGTTGGGGGGGGGGGGGGGGGAAATCCCGACATTGGGGGTCCCGCCACCATCCCACCCAAAACCCCGCCCCATGTAAGTTTCAGGGGTGGCGGGTACCCGCCCCGCACTGGGACCCGCCGAAACCATGCGGGAAGGGATTAGTGCCAATTAACTGCCTGTTAACAGGCAGTTTTTAGCCTAATCCCCATTTTGAGGGGTTTCGTGTGGGTTTCCCAACGGCTCCAAACCACGCCAGGTTAGAGCAGGCGGGCCGTCGGGTTGAATGAGTTGGAGGGGTCGCGATGTCGGCGCTCAGGTGAGTGATGGGTGCATGAGTGCAAAGGTAAGTGTGTTTGGTGTGTCTAAAGTGTGTAAAGAACTTTTACTTACCTTTACTTACCTTCACAGCCTTTCTTCCTCTAGGCGTCGGGAGTGCATCAGTCAGCCGGAACTTAAAGCTGAACGGCTGCGATCTGTCAAAAGTGACAGCCTGCAGCTTTTAGTGCTGCTGAGATTTCTAACTGAGTCTGCGTAGAAGGACTCAGCTTAGAAATCAGACTGTCAGTGTTTCACAGCTTCAAACAGCTGTGAGACACTGATATTTCATCTGTCAGAAATCTTGACAGATGAAATTGCAGTCTGTGACGTCACCTGTTGCCGGGTGGCCCTTAATTGGCCTGCTGAGCCCGCTGGGCGGGCTTAACAAGGTCAATCAAGGGAAAATCACGCGGATTGGCCGGACGTCGAAGTAGGCGGGTCAGAAACCCGAAAGGGGAAGTCCCGCCTTCTTCCCGACAGGTTCGACAAAATCAACCCCGTATTCTCCTGGGAGAAGGAAAAAACCCCAGATAAAAACCCCTAGGCTAATACAGTGAAAAAGGAATTCTGGAAAATTTCTCTCCAACCCCCAAAAAGGTAATCAAGAACAAGTTCCAGGAGATAATAATGGCCACCAAGTATATTCCCCAACACCCTACCTACGTTGTGTACAGTGAAGGAGTGGGGAATGGTACCAGGAGACACTGTCTGGCCTGCAGCAGCTAGCAAAGCCCAAGTCTTGCACACATTCTCACTCTTTCCCTCTGTTGCCCTGAGATACTGGAACTTCCACTGCTGACAGTGAAGCTGCTGCTGTCTCAGAATTCACTCTCCCTTTCCTTCTTAAATTCTATACATCCCATTTTCCCTATCCCCAAATCACTATAAACTTACCTTCTCCCTCCTCCTCCCCTTCCATAAAAACCTCTCGACAGAAAAATCACTAGCTTAACTTCCGCCGTATGTTGTGTCTTTTCTGTCGATCACACCTTCCACCCGCCACCACCACCCACCCATCAAAAATAACCTGCAGTCCACACACACACACACACACACTGTCCATTCTGTCAAAATCTGCTTTCTTCTCTTAGGATATTGAGGAGGATGGCAGCTATTACATTTTTAAAATCAACACTACTATTTTTTTTAAATGGTACTAACCACAGAGTTTAGAGTACAAAGACATATTCCAAATGAAAGCAATTAAAAAAAAAAAATCAGAGTGGAGAGGCGTGACCCAGGCTGGCTTGGAGTTGCAGTTTTAGGCACAAAGATGTCTCAGATAGAGTAATCCGTGCAGCCACCTGACACAAAGGAACTATTAATGGCCAATGGGCTTTCTGGACCAATCATGAAAGCTATCGTTTGGACACTTCCAGACCTACAGTATAGCTCAAAGTCTGTTAATTGACAAGAAGTACTGAGGTACTTCTGTAGTTTATAAAACTGCAGCGGTTTAATTATCTGTCGATAACAACCTACAGGGAGAGGATTGATTCTTTGTTGGCTCTCTGTAGATAGCCATCAACAAGTAATTAAAGTGCTGCAGTTTAACAATCTACACAAGCAGCTCTGTATAGATTCCATTCTCATCAATTTGCTCTAATTTCAGCTACATTATGACTCTAGTATTGTACTATTCCTATCCGGTGAGGAAACGATTTGGGGTTAGACACCAACATGCCTTCAGTTTGTGAGAAAGAAACTCCAACTTTCAAAATCTGCACTAGTTAAACAGGAATTTTTGTGACTGAGCTAATTAAAGAGCAGCAACAAATCATAGAATCATAGAATAGTACAGCACAGAAGGAGGCCATTCGGCCCATCAAGTCTCCCATTCAGTTAACTAAAGCTTTTGTTTGTGAGAGGCTTGGTTGAACAGGAATTTACTATCATTGGATAGTAATCGTTGTCTCCTACTTTGCTAGATTAATTTTTGCAGTCACTCGATGAGTCGCCATTCTGTGCCTGAAATGAGTCAGAGTTGTCTAGCTGACCAAGAAAGATGCTAATCCATGCTAGATTATGTGCTTAAATCCTGGAGTGGGGTTTCGGCTGACAAGCTTCAATTTCAGTGGTGAGTGTACGACAAACACTAAGCCAAGCTGATACTACTGTATTTTCTACTTAGTACACTGTGAAGCAGCTACAAAAATCTTGTTTCACAGCAGCTTTAACAGAACTCATTTACTGTAATATTATCAATTACCTGGTTGATGTCTCAGCTTTATTTGAATCACTTTTTTCTCCATTTATCTCAAGAAGTTTCTCAAGTGTTGGGATGTCTTCAAAGGAATGCCTCACAGGTTCAGATGGAAAAGAGTTCTGAAAAATGTTTTCCAAGAGATTCCAAGTATCAGCCTAAAGGAATTAAAATATTTCATACTCAGTATGCTTTGATGTTTCACTTTACAAGATCACAAGATAATTATGGATGAGGAAGCCCATTCATTATGATCCTGAAGTTTCTACATTGTGGGATCCAGTTGTTAAATTTTGAGGAATTTCACCTCTGTTACGCTATCTGGAAGTCCATTCCATATATTGATCACTCTGTGTGAAGAATTTCCTGATATCATTCCCAATACCTTTTACTAGTTTGTACCTCTGTTCCCTTGTCCTACTCTTGTAATTTATTTTGAAGTAATATTCCATTAATTGAATTGTATGCCTTCTTTGCAGGGTGATAAAATCAAGTTTCTACAGTCTTTCCTTACAACTTGGACATTTGATATTAAGGAGTAGCCTAATGGTTCTTCTCTGCACTGCTTCCATCACTTGAATATCTATTTGGTGTCTCAACAATTAGAAATGGTCTCAATACTCGAGGTGTGCCCTGGTCAGAGCACCAAATAGTTTGATCATGACCGTGAAAGGATCAAGAGAGGTGGTGGAGAGGTAGAACTGGGTGTCGTCAGCACCCCGTCAAACCGCCATTTGCTGGGACTACCCTCACTTGGTTCCATTCATATCTATTCAATTGTAACCAGAACAACAATGGCTTCTTCTCCAGCACCATTAATGCTGGAATCCCCCAAGGATCTATCCTCAGCTCTTCCTCAGCTATATGTTGACCCTTGGATATATGGGGTCAGCTTCCACATGTATGCTGATGATGCCCTGCTCTACCTCGCCATCATCTTTCCCAACCCCTCCAACTGCCTCTGTGCTATCAGCCTGCTTATCTGAAATTCAGTCTGGAATGAGCCACAATATCTTCCAACTGAGCATAAGGAAGACTTCTCTCCTGCCACTGTCGGGCTGAACCAGATTGTTTTCAACCTCGGCATCCTATTCGACCTCAGGCTGAACTTCAGACCCCATATCCTCTCCATCATAAAGACTGTCTACTTCCACTCCATAACACTGTCCGCTTTCATCCCTACCTCAGCGGATTTGCTGCTGAAGCCATCATCCATGCCTTTGTCACCTCCAGACTCAACTATTTTAATTCTCTCCTGGATGACCTTCCATCCTCCACTCTCCATAAACTTCAGCTCATCCAAAGCTCTGCTGCCCATACTCTATCCTGCACCAAGTGCCCCTCGCCATCATACTGGTCTTCACTGAGCTACATTGGTTTGCCGGTCCCCCAGTGCCTCTAATTTAAAATTCTCCGTTTTTAAAATCACTTCATGATATTACCTTTTCCCATCTCTGTAACCTCCTTCAGCTCGACAATCTCCTTCCCCTGACGCGGGCCTCTTGTGAATCCCCACCTCTCTTCGCCCTACCATTGGTGGTAATACCTTCAGTGCCTACATCCCACGCCTTGGAATTCCCTTCCTAAATGTCTTTGCCTTTCTGTGTCCTTCTTCTCCTTAAAACCCATTTCTTTAACCAAGGTTTTAGTCACCCCTCCTAAAATCTCCTTCTTTGGCTCAGCATCTTTTTTTAAGTTACGCCTCTGAAGTGCCTTTAATCGTTTTTCTACATTCATGGTGTTATATACAAGAACAACTTTGATTTATATAGCTCCTCTAACGTAGTATAACATCCCAAGTCGCTTCACAGGAGCATTATCAAACAAAATTTGACAAAATAAATACAAGTTGTTGTGTTTGTCACATTTCAGGATTTCTGTCCATGTTTTCATTGAAAGGACTTGGATATGATTAATGTTACGGTGTTAATTTTAAATTAAAGGGAGATGACCAAGGTTAGAATTTCTCCTCACATATACATGCTGGAGCTGTTTGGACAAAGAGGGGATTGACATGTTATTAAGCTAGGCATTGAAACTGTGACCTATGACAATCGCAGACAATAGGCGAGTCATTACCTCATCTCAGATGCTACCAAAACATTCACACTTGGGGGTTGTAAAGTCCCTTCCTTTTGTGTTCTGTATGAAACTAGTTTCAAAGGGTGAGGGCAATAGTAAACTTGATTGGCAGCTTTTCTGGTCAACCCCAGACAAGGAGGGATCAGGATCCAAGCTCCCGAATGCCTGTGGGGCAGGAAACAAAAGAACCAATGTGGGAAGTCAATAATGATGTCAAAATACTGCAGATGCCGGAAATCCAAAACAACAACAGAAAATGCTGGAAAAACTCAGCAGGCCAGGCAACATCCGTGGAGAGAGAAATAGAGTCAACGTTTCAGGTCAAAACCCTTTGTCAAGACCTGAAACGTTGACTCTATTTCTCTCTCCACGGATGTTGCCTGGCCTGCTGAGTTTTTCCAGCATTTTCTGTTGTTATTTGGGAAGTCAATTAGTGAGGTTTACAGGGAGGGAGGCCAGGAAGGTCCAGGCAGGTTGTTTTCAGAGAGCCGGGCAAGTAAACTCTTGAACTACAAGAGACGCTGGATCTGCTCATGGGGGTAACGGGTCTGTTGAATCCCAGAGTATATCTAAGGCAGAGCAATATTTGTAACAGTATTCTACAGAAGTGCCATTGAACAACCTCTCCAAAACTATTTGCTAGTCTTTGGTATTTCTGACTCAAAGATCATGTTAAACTTAATCAATCTGCAGTTGCTGTTCCCCAGGGGTGATAGTATTCTAAACAACGTACAAGAAATAGAATTCTAACAAATGTCAGGTCAAGATGGAGCACTGCTCAGGGGATTCCCTTACACACTGGATCATGAAGCAGCCATGCATTGCATTTACCAACTCAGGACCCTAAACCATTTGGATTTCTCAATTTATACTTGGTTGGTTAAAGTTACCCATTAAAATAATCTTCATGTTCTCACATATCCTTTCTATCACTTCATTTAGCAAACTGTTCCTCTTATGCTGATCAAAACTGAGGCTCATGGAATAGGTGGGTCAGTGGCAGCTTGGATAAGGAATTGGCTTAAGGATAGAAAACAGCGAGTTGTGGTAAATGGCTGTTTTTCAGACTGGAGGATGGTAGACAGTGGTGTGTATATATATATAAATAAATGACCTGGATATTGGAATACAGAGAATTTCTAAATTTGCCGATGACACCAAACTTGGGGGTGTGGCAAACAGTGATGATGATACCAATCGACTGCAACAGGACATAGAAAGACTAGCAGAATGGGCGGACAAGTGGCAGATGGAATTTAATACAGAGAAGTGTGAGGTGATGCATTTTGGCAGAAGGAACAGGGAGAGGCAATATACACTTAATGGCACAGTTTTAAAGAGTGTGCAGGGACAGAGGGGCCTGGAGTTAATGTGCATAGGTCCCTGAAGGTGGCAGGACATATTGAGAGAGTGGTTAACAAAGCATATGGGATCATGGGCTTCATAAATAGAGGTACTGAGTACAAAAGTAGAGAAGTTATGCTGAACCTTTATAAAGCGCTGGTTAGGCCACAACTGGAGTATTGTGTCCAGTTCTGGTCACCACACTTTAGGAAGGATTTGAAGGCCCTTGAGAGGGTGCAGAGGAGATTTACCAGAATGGTTCCGGGGATGGGGGGGGGGGTCTTAGCTACAAGGACAGGTTGGAGAGGCTGTATTTGTTTTCATTAGAGCAAAGGAGGTTGAGGGGTGATTTGATAGAAGTGTCGGGTTATGTCGGGTTTGGATAGGCTAGACGGGGAAAGGCTGTTCCCACTAGTTGATGGTACAAGGACTAGGGGAGCAGGATTTAAGGTTTTGGGCAAGAGATACAGGGGGGATGTGAGGAAAAACTTTCAGTAGTGGGGAAAATGCTAGAGTCTATTATAAAAGATGTAATAACAGAGCACTTGGAAAACAGTGACAGGGTCGGACAAAGTCAACATGGATTTACAAAAGGTAAATCGTGCTTGACTAATCTACTGGAATTTTTTGAGGATGTAACTGGTAGAATAGATAAGGGAGAACCAGTGGATGTAGTGTATTTGAACTTTCAGAAGGCTTTTGATAAGGTCCCGCATAAGAGATGAGCATGTAAAGTTAAAGCACATGGGATTGGGGGTAAGGTACTGACTTGGATAGAGAACTGGTTGGCAGACAGGAAACAAAGAGTTGGAATAAACGGGTCTTTTTCCGAGTGGCAGGCAGTGACTAGTGGGGTACCGCAGGGATCGGTGCTAGGACTCCAGCTATTCACAATATATATTAATAATCTAGATGAGGGAACTAGATGCAATATCTCCAAGTTTGCAGATGACAACGCTGGGTGGGCGTGTGTGCTGTGAAGAGGATGCCGAGAAACTCCAGTATGATTTGGACAGGTTGGGTGATTGGGCAGATGCATGACAGATGCAGTATAATGTGGATAAATGTGAGGTTATCCACTTTGGTGGCAAAAACAGGAAGGCGGATTATTATCTAAACGGCAATAGATTCGGAGAAGGGGAAGTGCAATGAGACCTGGGTGTCCTTGTGCACCAGTCGCTGAAGGTAAGTATGCAGGTGCAGCAGGCGGTTAAGAAGGCAAATGGTATGTTGGCCTTTGTAGCGAGAGGATTCGAGTACAGGAGCAAGGATGTCTTGCTGCAGTTGTACAGGGCCTTGGTGAGACCACATCTTGAATATTGTGTGCAGTTTTGGTCGCCTTATCTGAGGAAGGATGTTCTTGCCATGGAGGGAGTGCAGCGAAGATTCACCAGACTGATACCTGGGATGGCAGGAATGACGTATGAGGAGAGATTGGGTCGATTGGGCTTATATTCGCTGGAGTTTAGAAGAATGAGAGGGGATCTCATTAAAACTTATAAAATTCTAACAGGACTGGGCAGACTAGATGCAGGAAGGATGTTCCCGATGGCGGGGGAGTCCAGAACCAGGGGTCACAGTCTAAAGATAAGGGGTAAGCCATTTAGGACAGAGATGAGGAGGAATTTCTTCACCCAGAGAGTGGTGAACCTGTGGAACTCTCTACCACAGAAGGCAGTTGAGGCCAATTCATTAAATATATTCAAGAAAGAGTTAGATATATTTCTTAAGGCTAAAGGGATCAAGGGATATGGCGAGAAGGCAGGGACAGGGTACTGAATTTGGATGATCAGCCATGATCTCATTAAATGGCGGAGCAGGCTCGAGGGGCCGAATGGCCTACTCCTGCTCTTATCTTCTATGTTTCTAGGTTTACGCAGCGAGTAATGAGGACCTGCCGACGGAAGTGGTGGAAGCGGAGGCACTCAATGTTTTCAAGGGGAGACTGGATAGGCACTTGAGGGAAATAAATTTGCAGGGCTACGGGGATAGATTAGGGGAATGGGACTGACTGGATTGCTCTACAGAGAGCCGGCACGGACTCAATGGGCCGAATGGCCTCCTCCTGTGCCATTATGACTCTATTGGTCCCGATCATACCCCTAGCGTTAACTTGGATTTTTCCCCACATTATAGATTTCTAACCATTTTGTAGATTTCACCTTCCACAGGATAAACTTAATTTAACTACCCAGTATCCCCAACATATAGGACTACATACCTCCTTTTGTATATTGTCTTTTATGAACACATCAACCTACTCTGAAAAGGAAATATTTGCAGGATTATAGAGAAAGAGCAGGGGAGTGGGACTAACTGGATAGCTCTTACAAAGAGCTGGCACAGGCAAGATGAGCTGAATGGCCTCCTTCTATGCTGTATGATTCTATACTCCTCCGGGAGGAGTCATCAAAGTGATGGGAGAAGTCATCAACAGAGCTATCAAGTGGCACTTACTCACCAATGCTCAGTTTCAGTTTTGTGAGGACCACTCTGCTCCAGACAGACCTCATTACAGCCTTGCTCTAAACATGGACACAAGGCCTGAATTCCAGAGCGGAGGCAAGTGACTGCCCTTGACATCAAGGTAGCATTTGACAGAGTGTAGCATCAACAAGCCTTAGTATAACTGAAGTCAGTGGGGATCAGAGGGAAAACTCTCCAGTGGCTGGAGTCAGAGCTGGCACAAAGGAAGATGACTGTGGTTCTTAGAGGGCAATCATCTCAGTCCTAGGACATTGCTGTAGGATTCCCTACCCTCACCTCCACCTATCTAGTGTAAATTATTCTCAATTCCTGCATTTATTTTCCTTGAGAGTCTCTTTCCACCGCCCCCCCCCCCCCCCCCGCAAGTGCATCCCATCTCTCCTGTACCAGTCACACAATAGGAGGTCCGGGGTATTGTTTGGTCGCACCTATCACATTCAATAACAGACTTATTTGCTTTAGTCAAAGATTTCAATACCGATGGATGGCTATTTATCTAATCTAAATGATGAGAAATATAGTCATACCCAGTGATGTTTCTGTATAACTTCAAAGGGTTTTAGATCATATTTATGTATAAACTTTCAGGAGAAAGCAGTCAGTGTTTCAGTTTTGCAGCCAGATGTCTGGAGGCTTGGAGTTCAAGTTCTGTGCCAACCAGTGCTAGTTTTCAAGCGGTAGTCTGTTCTACAGTGCAAGAAGGTAGTTTATGTCTTAGAGTTTATGTTTAGAGAGAAAGTAAATGGCGTCTTTCTGTACATAAAACACTTGTTTGTTCACAGCTCGAGTCCCGTTCTGGTAACAGTGTATATTCAGTCTGCCTGTCGAAAAGAGGAGAATCATGTAGCCGGTATAGAGCAAGGGTTCACTATTACAAATATCCAAGGATTGTATCATTGACCTAGAGACTGGGCAGGTTAAGACCTGCTCCTGATCATAGGAAATGAGAGGTCTGCTTATGGGTGTGGTTAGTGATTTAAAAATATCAACCATAAAGCTGAAAAACAAGGCACTGTTCAAAACAAAATGAAAGCATTCAACTTGTGTAAATCACTGATCAGTTGCACGTTAAATATTCTCTGTGACCTGCTATAAAAAAGGATATTTAGGAGAATCAAACAAAATTAAAGATGCCACATAAGAGTCCTGTGTGTTTATAGCAAAATGGTAAGTCCTGCATTTTTAAATAAACTATGAAGGTCAAAATGATGTTCTTATCTTTATTACCCTCCAAACTCTAATCCAATAGCTGAGCAATACTGTCAAAAATATCTCACACCATCATCTGCAACCAACTCCAATTGAGGTTTAGCAATAAGTACACTTCCTCAATAAAAATGCTGACAGATTTACCGGCAGTAGTTGTTTTGCTCCTACACTTTATGAAGTCTAGAAGACTTCTAATATATGAAGATATTTTAATTTAAGTGTTGATCTAACCAGAAGCACTTCCTGATAAACTTCTGTGTAGTTATCAGTCCAATGCCTCTGGAAGGTTGATAGCTTGTCACCCTGTTTAGATGAAGGGACTCAGTGTAACATATCCAAGTTTGCGGATGATACAAAGTTAGGTGGGAAAATAAGCTGTGAGGAGGACACAAAGAGGCTGCAAAGAGCTATAGACAGGTTGACTGAGTGGGCAAGAACATGGCAAATGGAATACAATGTGGGGAAGTGTGAAGTTATCTACTTTGGTAGGAAAAACAAAAAAGCAGAATATGTTTTGAATGGTGAGAGACTGGGAAATATTTGCATTCAGAGGGACCTGGGTGTCCTTGTACATTAATCACAGAATGTTAACATGCAGGTACAGCAAGCAATTAGGAAAGCAAAGCTTTTGTTACAAAGGGATTAGAGTGTAAGAGTAAAAGAAGTCTTACTACAATTATACAGGGCATTGGTGAGGCCACACCTGGAGTACTGTGTACAGTTCTGGTCTTCTTACCCAAGGAAAAACATACTTGCCTTAGAGGGAGTGCAATGAAGGTTCACTAGACTGGTTCCTGGGAATGAGGGGATTGCCCTATGAGGAGAGATTGAGTAGACTAGGCCTATAATCCCTAGAGTTTAGAAGAATGAGGGGTGATATAATTGAAACATAACATTCTTAAGGGGTTGACAGGGTTAATGCTGAGAAAATGTTTCCCCTGGCTGGGGAATCTAGAACCAGTGGTCACAGTCTCAGAATAAGGGGTTGGCCATTTAGGACTGAGATGAGGAGAAATTTCTTCACTCAAAGGGTTGTGAATCTTTGGAATTCTCTACCCCAGAGAGCTGTGGATGCCCAGTCGTTGAGTATATTCAAGACAGAGGTTGATAGATTTTTGGGAACTAAGGAAATTAAGGGATATGGGGATAGTGCGGGAAGGTGGAGTTGAGGTAGGAGATCAGCTATGATCTTACTGAATGGCGGAGCAGGTTGGAAAGGTCAAACGGCCTACTCCAGCTCCGATTTCTTATGTTTGTATGCTTGCCTTGAGACAATGGTCTGGGAGGTCAGCTTTATGTCTTTGAACCCAACTGTGAGTGACATCTGTATTTGTTTGTGTAAACATTATTTCGATTCCCTTTGTTTTGGGAATACATGAGATTTGAACACAATTAACCCAGTTATCCTAGCTGGAAAAGGTCCCATATAGCATCTAAAGCAGGAAGGTTGATTGACAACCACATGTCCAAGTATGGGTATATTTTAGGCACCTCTCCTCAACTCAATTCTTCTTGCATTACAGCTTGTGTGGCGGTAGTCTCATTAAACTTTGTGGACCATTATAAATCCTCACTTATAAGAGTTACAGTATGGAGACTAATCCAGGTTTGGGGTTATAAGTAGAATTAGGAAAGCAGTGCAGCTTCTGTTACTTTTGTACCAAGGAGGGAGTTTGAGTTAAAAGTTCTAGAAAAATAGTGCAAGCTGCTGAATTGTCCCATGTTACTGCTATGTGTTATTTTTTAAAATAAACCCATCCTATAGTTTATAACCCAAACCACACTCTAATAGAGTGTTTATCCTTCCTTCATAGTCACTGGGTCAAAATCCTGGAACTCCCTCCCTAACAGCACTATGGGAGTAATTTCACCACACGGACTGCAGCGGTTCAGGAAGAGGGCTGACCACCACCTTCTCGAGGGCAATTAGGGATGGGCAATAAATGCTGGCCTTGCCAGTGATGCCCACATCCCAGGAACAAATAAAGAAGAAACTGTCTGAAGTCCAGGAGATCATGAGAACTTGTGTCATATCCAGTGAGGTAAAAACATTAATAGGGGTTACTATTCAACCTATATCAATGACTTAGATGAGGGGACAGAGTGTAATGTGTCCAAGTTTGCTGACAATGCAAAGCTAGGTGGGAAAGTAAGCTGTGAGGAGGACACAAAGAGGCTGCAAAGGGATATAAACAGGTTAAGTGAGTGGGCAATAAGGTGGCAGATGGAGTATAATGTGGGTAAATGTGAAATTATCCACTTTGGTAGGAAGAATAGAAAAACAGAATATTTTTTAAGAGGTGAGGGACTAGTAAATGCTGGTATGGAGAGGGATTTGGATGTCCTTGTACACAAATCAGAGAAAGTTAACATGCAGGTGCAGCAAGTAATTAGGAAAGCAAATGGTATGTTAGCCTTTATTGCAAGGAGGTTGGAGTATAAGAGTAAGGAAGTCTTGGTACAATTGTACAGGGCTTTGGTGAGACCACACCTGGAGTACTGTGTACAGGTTTGGGCTCCTTACCCAAGGAAGGATATACTTGCATTAAAGGGGGCTGCAACAAAGGTTCACTAGATTGATTCCTGGGATGATAGGACAATCCTATTATCCCAGGACAATCCTATGAGGAGAGATTGAGTAGAATCAGCCTAAATTCTCTGGAGTTTAGAAGAATGAGAGGTGATCTCATTGAAACGTATAAAATTCTTAGCGGGTTTGACAGGGTAGATGCCGAGAGGCTGTTTCCATTGGCTGGGCACTCTAGAACTAGGAGCTGTATGTAGTCTAAGGGTAAGGGGTCAGCCATTAAGGACTGAGATGAGGAGAAATTTCTTTACTCACGAGGGTTATGAATCTTTGAAATTCTCTTTCCCAGAGGGCTGTTGCTGAGTATATTCAAGATCGAGATCGATAGACTTTTGGACTCTAGGTGAATCATGGGATAGGGCAGGAAAGTGGAGTTGAGGTAGAAGATCAGCCATGATCTTATTGAATGGTGGAGCAGGCTTGAGGGGCCGTATGACCTATTCCTGCTCCTATTTCTTATATTCTTATTTAAGGTCACACTTCGATTTGTAGGGAGCGAGGTCTCACTTGATGTTGAACAAGAGAGAAATATCTAGTGAAAGTGAAAAAGACTTATAAACTTCCTTGAGGAGCACAATGTCTTGAGTAAAAGCCAAATTGGATTCCTGCCAAACTATAGAACATCCGATCATATCTTCACCCTACAGACCCTAATTGACAAACACGTTCACCATAACAAAAGCAAAATCTACGCATGCTTTGTAGATTTCCAGAAGGCTTTCGACTCCATCTGGCATGACGGTTTATTCCTGAAACTTATCGAAAGCGGGGTAGGAGGGAAAACATATGATGTAATTAAATCAATGTATACAAACAACAAATGTGCAGTTAAAATTGGAGACAAACAAACAAAATACTTCCCACAGGGGCGGGGGGTGACGCAGGGCTCGCCAATCTCACCGACACTCTAATATTTACATTAATGGATTGGCAAAACTACTTGAACAATCTACAGCACCCGGCCTCACCCTATATGAATCCAAGGTTAAATTCCTCCTCTATGCAGACGACCTGGTTCTGCTGTCACCAACTAAGGAGGGCCTACAGCAGAACCTGGACCTGCTGGAGTCGTACTGCCAGACTTGGGCCCTGACAATAAATCCCCAAAAAACCAAAGTCCTTGTGTTCCAGCAAAGATCCAAACATCAGGGACCCAAAATAAATTTCACAGTAGGAACAACCAAAATTGAACAAACCACTAACTACACATACTTGGGCTTAAAAATCAGTTCTACGGGAAACTTCAAACTGGCTGTGAATGAACTGAAAGAGAAAGCAAGAAGGGCTTTCTATGCCATCAAAAAATCAATCCAAATAGAAATCCCAATTAGCATTTGGCTCAAAATTTTCAAATCAGTAATTGAACCAATTGCACTCTATGGCAGTGAGGTATGGGGACCGCTAACACAACAAGAATTTGCAAAATGGGACAAACACCCAATTGAGATCCTACATGCAGAATTCTGTAAAAGTATCCTCCGGACTCAAAGGAAAACAGTAAACAATGCATGCAGGGCGGAACTAGGCCAATATCCATTAATAATCACTATCCAAAAAAGAGCCACCAAATTTTGGAATCACCTACAAATGAGCAACCCCCAATGCTATCACTACGACGCCCTGAAATGCCAAGAGCTGACCATAAAGAAGAATACCCTCAGTCAACTAGTCCTGGGACTCAGTGAAGTAACTACTAACAATACTAACAATAACCAGCCCCAGGACAGTGACAGGGTAACACAAAGAATTCGACCCAACACAATCGTCGCTAAGCAAAAGGAAAAATATCTGACATATTGGGCAGAAACAACAAAAACCCAAAGCAAACTCAATTGCTACTTGGCCCTAAACAGACAATACAACATAGCTGATTACCTGACCCTGGTAAAGGATAACAAACTGAGAAGAACCTTGACAAGGTACAGACTTAGCGAACATAGCCTAGCGATCGAAAAAGGCAGACACAGGTAGACCAGGCTGCCAAGAGAAGACAGGATATGCTCTCACTGCAGTCAGGGAGTAGTGGAGACAGAGATGCACTTCCTCACAGCCTGTGGAAAATATCAGAGCATCAGGGAGAATTTCTACCAAAAATTCTCACAAATATGCCCTGAATTCAGAAATCTGAATGACAACCAAAAACTCCCATTCCTACTGGGGGAGGAGAGAAGCTGTGTAACACTGGCGGCACACTATGTTACAGCTTGCCATGAACAGAGGGACAACCAGTAAACTAAGAAAAGAGTATATATAAACAAGGCGAATGTATATTTATACACTCAGGGATATACCTGTTTATACACTGTATGAATAGAACTGCGTTTATGTGTTCAACCATAAATGTATTTTGATGCTTTGGCAACATAAGATGTACCTTATCATGCCAATAAAGCGATTTGAATTTGAATTTGAATTAATAACAGTGGTAGCAGCAATCTTTTGAGATAAGAATATCACCCACAGATCAAAAATAGGCTATTCAAAGTTTTAAATTTCAATGAATTTTAGCAATAGCATACAGCAGTGCTTAGAGTATGAGAGATGTAGATCATGAGATAAGGTTGGGGGGGAAAGGCAGGATGAGACATCCCATAATGGGAAAAAAACTCAAGTTAAACATGATGTGGGCATATATCACACCACTTTTAGCATGAACAACCATCTTTCAGTGAGAAAGGTAGTATATAAAATGGGACACAATTCTCAGTTGATTCAAAATGAGAATACTGCCAAAGCTCAGCAAAATGCAGTCAGCACATTCCTGAGCAGAAGAGAGTGCAGACATTACAATCACTTCATTGTATACCTCAACACCCATATCCCCCCAAACCCTTTCCCCCAATTTCCTTCTGCATCCACTGCTGGAATAAACCTTCCCCCAAATCACTTTCAAACCACAATACCTCTGCAACTGCCAATCTGCTCAACCACATCCTCACCTGCACCTTTGATGCCCTTTCTCCAGTAAAACCTTTACTCTCTCCCACCCTAGCCATTGCCCCTGCTATAGCATCTAACTTCATTCCTTCAAGACCATGAAGCGCACTTGAACGTATCTGGTGCACAACTGATTTAGCCATCCATCACCAAATCTGACTGGACACATAAAGCACCATTAGGCCTCACTCTCCTTGTCAAGATCACTCACTACTCCAAGATTATTCTGAAAAGCAAAGATAACTCCATGCTTCTTTATCCACTACCAACTGTCTCTTTAAACCCTGCTCCCTCAACACTCACCTCGAACAACTACTTATGGACTTCTTTGTCACCACGATTGAAACCATCCATTCAGTTGGCTCTCCCCTTCTCCTTGCCTAACAAGCCACACATCCCCCAAAGCTGCTGCCTTCCCTAGCCCCGAACATGCATCTCTCCGTAGTTTCTCTCCTATCTCCTGTCACACCCTCATCGAGTTCATCTTATCCACGAGACCCGCCTCTTGCTCGCTTGGCACCATTTCCACTAAACTGCTGACCGACCAACTTCCCTTCCTGGTCCCCCACGTTAGCTTACATTGGAAATGGTTACCTCTGTTCCGGTATTGACCCCAACCCTTTCAAAACCATTGCGATCATGCTTCCACAAAAAAACAAAACCCGCTCAAACCCCTCCATCCTTCTAAACTACCGCCCCGTCTCCAATCTCCCTTTCCTTTCCCGCAACTCTATGTTTGAATCTCTCAAATTAAGTACCACAGCACTGAAACAACCCTAATCAAAGTCATCAATGACATCCTCTGTGACTGTGACCAAGGTGCGCTCTCTCTTCTCCTCCTTCTTCTTCTTGACCTTTATGCAACCACACAATCCTCCTCCAACACCTCTGCTCCATTGTCCAGCTCAGCAGGACTGCCCTCGCTTGGTTCCACCCTTACCTATCCAATCATAACCACAACATTTCCAGTAATGGCATCACTTCCCGCCACCGCACTGTTACCTCTGGAACTCCCCATGGATCAACCCTTGGTCTCTCCTCTTGCTCATCTACATGCTGCCCCTTGGTGACATCATCCAAAGACATGGGGCTAGGTTCCACAGGATGATACTCAGCTCTACTTTTCCACCATCTCTCTTGACCCCTCCATTGCATCGGTGTTGTCAGACTTCTTGTCCGACATCCAGGCCTGGGTAAAGGTGCAATTTCCTCCAGTTAAACATTGGGATGAATGAAGCCATTGTCTTCGGCCCCTGCCACAACTCTATACCCTCTCCACAGATTTTCCATCCCCTCCCCGACCATGTCGCAGGCTGAACCAGACTGTTTGCAACTTTGGTGTTCAACTTGACACCAAGCTGTGTTTCTGACTCCATATCCTCTCCGTCACAAAAACCGCCTACTTGCACCTCTGAAAATTGCCTGTCTCTGCTCATCTGTTGCCAAAATCCTTATCCATGCCATTGTCATCTCCAGACCCGACTATTCCAATGCTCTCCTGGCCGGCCTTCCACCCTCCATAAACTACAGCTCATCCAAAACTGATCATTTCCTATCCTAGTTGTTTATGTAGATTAGACACAATAGGAGTCCCAGCCAGAGTTCTCCTCTTACCAGCGTTTTTGGGGACCGGGAGGGGGGTGCAGGTTGGTGCTCGAGGTGGGAACCCTTTCCCACTTTGGAACACTGTGCTGGTGGGGTGGTTTGCACCCTTGGTGTAGACCAGATTTCACCTTCCACCAGACTCCCGGACACTGGAACCTGCTCCACTTTTGTCATTTTTCCATGCTTTCCATTCTTACTCCCCCTTTAGCTACTCACACTCAGTTCTGAGGAAGGGTTCACTACTCAAAATGTCAGCTTGTATTCTCTCAACAGATGCTGCCTGACCTGTTGAGACAGCGTTTTCAGATTCTGTTTCACTCCCCCTCATTCAGCCAATTCCTTTCTATAGGCAGGTTTTACCATGGTTACCCAGGCTCAGTATGGGCTCAGAGGGTACAAAACTCCTAAATGGTACTTTGCTCAGTGATGTTACCAAGCTCGATATTCTAAAAAAGGCATATTGATGATAAAAGACTAGAAACAACCTAATTTTTCCTCCACTACAGTACATATTTTTGGCAATATTGCAGCAAATTCATCAGAAAAACAACCTCTCAACAGTACAAGATGCCATTTAACAGATACGGATTTGTAATGTAATTTGATTTTTCCAGATAAACCAGCAATTACAGCTTTGTAACTCACTCCCTGATACTTTTTGTTCAGCACTTTTTGTTCAGCACATTACAAAAACTCAAGGAGGAGTTTCACCATCAGCATCTCTTTCAATACTAGTTATAAAATTCTTTGAAATACCTTATTGCTTTATTCAGTTCAGTAGATTTTTATTTGAATATTTATTAAAATTAGCAAGTGCTGATGATATCAGTACTGGCTGAAAGATTTTTTGAGCCAGACCTTGTGAGGATACTAAATTAACAGTTAATGCGGAGTCATTCCTGGGCTTATCACTAAACAAAAAAAGAACATTCTACCAATGCTGGAAATCTGGAAAGAAAACACAGAAAATGCTGGCAACACTCAAAGTCGGGCTACTTTCCTTTCTTTACGGATTCTGCCTGACTTGCTAAGTGTTTCCAGCATTTTCTGTGTTTACTTTCTACCAATAATTAATGCAACTCTCCAAAGGCAAGTCTTAGCAACTCTCCCAAGCAATTATCTTGATGATCATTGTTTACAAAAGAACTTGTAATACTAACCTTCAGAGCTGAACTTGCAGAGAGAATCTCTTGGTTTTGTGAAAGTGGAGAGCTTGTAGGGCACAGTACTCCAAAGCCTGAAAATTCAGTTTCATTACAGTCAACAGTCTGAAATGTGCCATTCACTAAATGGCCATTACCTTCAAATGTTGTCCATTTTACTGCCGAATCAGCTAAACTGTTATCAACAAAATCTGCAGATTGGCCTAGATTGTTGCCACTAAGTAGTTCCTCCTCAGCATTCCCAGAAATGTCTAATTTTAAAGTGCTGAACTCCGGAGCACAAACATTGGTAATTGAAACAGAGGGTTTGGATTCATTGTCACATTCGTGATTTGTAGATGATTTGTGATGTTGGACTGAAAAACAGTGATTCTTGAAGTTATCATTAGGAACTTTGGAGCTCTGTTGCAGGGAACTTTTTTCCACAGAATCATCTCTTTCCCTCAAAGACAATTCACAAAAAGTACCAAAAAACTGCTGTTGTACAGGAGATGTTTTATAGTAACCTGCAAAGTCACTCCATAAATCATTGCTTCCTTCATCCTTTGAAGCACAAGATGTTTCATTTGGTGAAGCATTATGCTGCATATCCTCTCCAATACCCACTGAATCAGCTCCATTTAAGATATGCTTCATGTTGTTATCGGGATCCTCCATATAGCCTACTAGGCCGGCAATAATTGAATCAATGGGATCTAATGCTTCCGAACTGAAAGCAGTATTAGCTTCTAATAGAGTTGTCTCTCTTTGGATTTTGACGATTTCTCCAAGAACTTGCTCCTCCATACAACATTGGTTTACAGATGGATTTCTGGCATCTAATCCACAATCATCCAAAGGAACAGAGATTTCCACATTTATTTCATTCAGATTTAAAGGAAGATTCTGTCATGTTCTGGGGAAAATTATTTGCATTTTGATTTTCTTCAGCCTGTTGCAAAAGTGCTGCTGGTGACCTTTCCTGATACTCTGTGTAACACCAGTTATCATGTTGATGGCACATGATTGATGACGGTATTACTATGGAGTTGTTATACATAGATAATTCAGAAGTAGTTCACAAAGGACTGATTGGTTGTGAAGTAAAAATGGAGTGTTATTTTCAGTACTTTGTTATGTTTCTAGCTTTCGTGTAACTCAATACACTTCATATCCCAGTTTAAAGTTACTGATGAAACAGCTTAAAAATAAGAAAATAAATAGTTCACCAGTCTTTGCTTACTGAACTGTGTTGCAGTTTTACATGCTATGGAAATATTGGTATTAATTTAAGAGCTACATTTGCAAGACATGGAGGTATGCTTGATGTTATTTTGCAGTTTATGGTTTTACAGATTAGTCTGTTTTCCCATCATGGTAAGTTAGCTAATTGTGCTGTTTTCATATGACCTTCAGCATTTGTGCCAATAGTCTCCTTCAGTCTGTAAAAAGAAATGAAATCTATAAAAAAAAGAACAAAGTGAAACATTCTTTGCATATTTGTTAGATTGGGCATTATGCAAGAAAACAAAAGGCTATTATACACAGACCAACGTCAATTCTGGCTTGTTGGACACATCTTACAGCAGTTCAAGAAGGCGGCCCTCCACCACCTTCTCAAGGGCAACTAGGGATGGGCAATAAAAGCCGGCTTATAAAAGTCCACAGCCCGAAAATGATTTTAAAGAAAGGATTAGAAAACTGGATTTGTATGAAGACTTTGCATTTTGCCAACAGGTAAACACTCTCTAAGTCTCCTCCTCCTTCTTTCCTGGTTAAGTCTTCTTGACAAGAGGTGATGAATCAGGCTGTAGTACAACCATAAGACATATCACAGTCAAGCCCAATCGTCCCCAATGGCTGCCCACATCACTTCCCAGCAGGAATCATTGTGTAACAAATAGAAATAGAAACTGGAGCTGATTTCCTGAGCCTGAGATGCTGAGATCAATTGTCATAGTCCCACCACTATCCTGAGCGAGTTACCAGTGATTGAACCCAAGGCATTCCTGGTCAATATGCTCCCCTCCCTACTATTTTAGCCTAAAGGACTTATTTTCTATTTACTGACAGTAAGAAAGCAGATGAATAAATTACCAGATAATCTGTTTTTGGTGGTGTTGGTGAGAGCCTTGGGATCTTTTATATCCACTGCTGCAGGAAAACAAAACCTTTGTTTAACTTCTCATCTGAAAAGCAGCACCTCTGACAATGCAGCACTCCCTCAGCATGGCAAAGAAATGGGGCTTATACCCATGATCTTCTGACACAGAAGTCTGGGCAACTCAAGACACTGTCAGGGTGCAACTGCCTTAAGATCATATATGCTGCTACTCAAATACCCCAATTAAAGATTGTGTAAATGAATTTTTAAGATTTTACAAGGTCTACCCTACTTAAAGTGACTTGTTTTGCCCCTGTTTTCATGCAATCCAGAGTGCTATCACTGAGTGAACTGGATATATTTAAAAAACAGAATTATTTTTGAGTTTGAAAGAAAAAAATGTGACTATCTAAAAGTCTACTTGCACATAATGTTGCATTTCATCCAACATTGGATTGCATTCAAACAAGGGCAAAACAAGTCACTTTAAGTAGGGTAGTCCTCGTAAAATCTCAAAATTCATTTACACCATTTTTAATTGGGGTATTTGAGTAGCAGCTTATATGATCTTAAGGCTGTTGCACCCTGACACTGTCTTGAGTTGCCCAGAACAATAATCTCCACATTATGCTCATGTGCAACCTTTGGGCCCTTGGAATCTTGATACATGACAAAGGTCACAGCCCAGAAACCACTTTGACCAGTGGATTAAATGAGTTTAGGGTAGCCAGCAACAATTGTTCTTGGTGATGTAGGATACCACTCCTTCAGTGTTTGAACACGGAGCAAAGCAGAGTTGGCAGAGGAACCGTTCCAGCTGGTCAATGGAAGCAAAATTGCAACAGTAAAGTGTGTGGCACACCTTGGTCCAAAATAGGTTACAGTCAGCCACAACAGAAGCATTTTAAGGCAACCCACCACCTATTACTCCCTGAACGACCAGAGGATTCATGAATTCAATATGGAATACACTGGTTACCAGAGAATGAACAGGGAGAAGACCTTTTAATTGGCAAGTACATTGTAATTTATGAGGGTTTGTATTAATTGTGTGTAGTTTGGTTATCAGACAAGAAGGCAATTATTTAATCATGGCTCAGACTTACTAAAAAGGTCAAGAGGCAAAGCTAAGATTCTCCCTGTGAATGTGAACACCAATAGGAAGTTTTAAAAATAAAAGTAAAAAACAGTGGTGACTTTTTCTCCCTATAAAATAAGTTCACATAGTTAATTTAATAACCACGAATCTGTGGAAAATATAGGGTCAGAAAATACTGCAGTTCATCTGGCTCGCCTTAAATCTTTATTTTTATAATTATTTACAAATAGTATTCTAGCTTTAAGCATACATCCCATTTGCAACTTAGAACTTAAGCATATTTAAGAAATATTTCCCAGCGGGCCAAATGAGTAGCAATGAAAATTAATGCACTGACTTTGGAATAATGCACGTTTTAATTAAATAGTAAAGATCAATTCTGACTAACCTCATCTATAGTTATCAATAGTTAATTATGTTGTTCTACTTAGTTAAAAGACTGCAGGAACCATTTCTAATGTAACTATAAAAATCGTAGAAACAAAAGTCTATATCGATTGTCATTTCATATTCCTGTTACCAACACCATGTATTTTGACCAACCCTTTTCCTCCCTAAAAAATGAACAGCCTTTTCAAAGCACCCTGCTGCAACACCCTGTTGCCAGCTGGGTAAAGTTGGTGCTGCAGCAGGTAAATCTGGTCATACAAATTTTGACAACAGTTTTCTACTCTTTTACCTCAGTTCTAACATTTTTTGGAAAACAGCAGAGGCGATTGGCAACAGAATAAACAGGAAACGGATCACAAAATTGCAGTTCCCTTTGCACATAAAAAACACTAAAGTCTCTCATGAGATACTCAAGGCTCCGATTTTAACTCCAGGTGGATTCCCCTCTCAGTTAAAATTCCAGGTCGGGTGTCAATTATGTCATCGGGCCGCAACATGCATATGTAAAGAAGGATCCTGTTGGCTCCGGGTGCATGTCCTTGCTCAGGAGAGCAGGTTAAAATTGCAGATGTTGTGATCATGGTGGCTTTCGGACACTTAAGAGCCAGGGCGAGTTTAATTGCCCACCCGCCAGGTTTCTGCTGAGTGAGTGGGGTTAAGATCGCCCCTAATGTTCCTTGTCTGCAGTTTAGCTAATTTTCATAGACAAATTCCCAGACTTTAAAGTTATCCCTAATTTATTTTTACTTTCATTTTGTTCACCATTTTCTTGTCTCCCCACAACACAATCAAAATAAAAGATAACTGCATAGCCTAAATATAACAACTAGATAACCAGTAGGTATGTAAATTTGCAAACTTTTTTTGCTGAACTTTAATTACCCTCCTGATTTTTCAGTGGCAAAATGCTACATTCAGCCCTTCACATGCACCGAGTTTAAAAAAGAATCAAAAATCTCTCAATTAGCAATACAGTTTATTTTACTATAACGATAACACTCTTAAATCGTATATTTACACGTAATATTGGATTGATATTCACTAATGACAATGGATATAATTACAGGCGATGACTTTAAAAACCTTTAGACCTTGAAAGGCTAGAATTGTTATTGATAGTACAAAATAAATGAGTGCACTTAGCAGCCTAAACCTGTTGGTGAACAATATTAAAATTGCTGCACACCCGGAAGTGACAAAGCTTATCAATGCAATTTCACGATCTGCTGTCAGTGGATCATTTTACAAAGATGAAAGAAAACATGTTCACACTGACGAGTGGGAATGATGGTGGAAGGTTCACGATACATATACTCTCGAACAAGAATTACCCAAAGTGAAGACAAGTCTCTCTTCTAATGCCTTGGGCATCTTTGTGCGCTCTCGACTTGTCCAGCCTATGTCAAGAGTCATATTTAAAACGAGCCCCTATTAACGTACAATCGTTCCGTTTCCAGCCAGTGCTCTCCAATTAAACAGGCCTGGCAATTCTCACTCGTTTGGAGCGAAACTCCTATTTAGACCTACCTCACTCTTGTAAAATACATTTAAATGGGTTTATGGTCGATCTCGTCTGATCATTGAACTCACCCCTGACACTTTTCCAGTGTTGGCGGCTCTGCTAATGAAACTTTTCCCCAATCTCCTTTTTAAACCCAGTACGAATGTTTGTGAGCGCCCAGAGAGGAAGGCTACATATAGCCAGAGCTCAATAACCCGCACAGCCCTGCCTTTTAAACCGCGGCCAGCACCTGGACTTGGACCAGTTACCTTCCAGCAACGCACCGTGAACTGGAGGAGCCGGCAGATCCTGAAACCCGGTCACCAAAACCGACCTCCCCGGGAGAAAGGAGCTCGAGTGCTGATCCTGCCCGCCAGGCAGCTCTACCGTACCTGTGGCCGGCCTGCCAGCGGCTGATGGTTGCAATCGCCGCCGCCACACCCCGGCCCCGCTCCCGAGCAAACAGCGACAGCCCGCAGTGTCACCCACAGCAATCACTCTTGGGCTGGGCCTTGGCCGCGGCGCCGCTCTCGCCATTGGTGCCGACGGCCCCGCCCCCGGCGTTCCGATTCTTTATTTGTTACAGTTTAACCTACGTCACCCAGCCCAGCCTTCTGAGACGCCAGAAAGCCAGGAGATCCCATCTGGTGCCGGGCACCTGCTGGGGTTGTGACACAAGCAATGTCAAGAGATGGATCTATCTCAACAACAGCCACAACAATAACTTGTATTTATATAGTGCCTTTAACGTAGTAGAACGCCCCAAGGCGCTTCACAGGAGTATTATAAGACAAAACATTTGCCAAGGAGCCACATAAGGAGAAATTAGGACAGGCTTGGTCAAAAAGGTAGGTTTTAAGGAGTGTCTTAAAGGAGGAAAGAGAGGTGGAAAGGTTTAGGCAGGGAATTCCAGAGCTTAGGGCCGAGGCAACAGAAGATACGGCCAACAATGGTTGGATGATTATAATCAGGGATGCTCAAGAGGGCAGAATTAGAGGAGCGCAGATATCTCGGGGTGGGGGGGGGGAGGGGGAGAGTTGTGGGACTGGAGGGGATTACAGAGATAGGGAGGGCTGAGGCCATGTAGAGATTTGAAAACAAGGATAAGAATTTTGAAATCGAAGCGGAACCAATTAGGTCAGCGAGCACAGGGGTGATGGGTGAACGGGACTTGGTGCGAGTTAGGACACAGGCAGCCGAGTTTTGGATCACCTCAAGCTTACGTAGGGTAGAATGTGGGAGGCCAGCCAGGAGTGAATTGGAATAGTCAAGTCTAGAGGTAACAAAGGCATGGATGAGGGTTTCATCAGTGGATGAGCTGAGGCAAGGGCGGAGATGGGCGATGTTACGGTGGTGGAAATAGGTGGTCTTAGTTATGCCGTGGATATGTGGTCAGAAGCTCATTTCACAACCACACGGTGTCGCATTTACATATATTAGAATAGAATCATTGAAATTTATGGCACAGAAGGAGGCCATTCAACCCAGTGGGCTGGATTTTCCTAAGCCCCTGGAGTCGGGTTGGAGGCGTGCGGGCGATAAAAATCGGAGATCCGGGGGTCCCGACCCCATCCCGCCTCCAACCCGCCTCCATGTCAATTTCATAGGAGTCGGGTTGCCGACAAGTGCTGGAACCCGACTCCCAGAGGCGGGAAGGGATTAAAGGCAATTAAACTGCCTGTTAACAGGTAGTTTTTTGCCTATTCGCGATTTTTATTGCTGGTTTGTGGGCTTCCCGACAGCTCCAAACCACGAAAAGTTTTCGAGGCGGGACGTGGGTCTGAGGTCTTGGAGGGGTCGAGATGCCCAGTGTTCAGGTGAGTGAGGGGTGCAGGAGTGCAAAGGTAAGTGTTTTGCAAGTGTTTAAAGTGTTTAAATAAGTTTAACTTTTACTTACCTTTACAGGAGTCCTGCATTCCGGTGTAGGGAGTCGGCTGCAAGAACCACAGAAGCTCCGATTTAAAAAAAAAAATCAGCTTCTTGTTTTCTGCAGCAAAATGATTTAAAAGTTATCCTGAGAAAGGACTGAGGCTGAATTAGCAGTTTCTCAGTGCTTGACAGCTTCAAACAGCTGTTAAACACTGATATTTCATCTGCCAAAAGCTTTTGACAGATGAAATGTCAATCTCTGACGTCACCTGTTGCCGGGTGGCCCTTAATTGGCCTGCTGAGCCCACAGGGCGGGCTCAACAAGGCCAATCAGAGGAAAATCCAGTGGGTTGGCCACATCTCCATGGAGGCGGGACAACAAGCCCGAATGTGGGTTTCCCACCTCCAACCTGCCCCGTAGCAAAATCCAGCCCATTGTGTTTGTGTTGGAGGTAAAAGAGCTCTCCAGCCTAATCCCACTTTCCAGCTGTTGGCCTGTAACCTTGTAGGTTACGGCACTTCAAGTGCATATCCAAGTACTTTTTAAATGTGATGAGCGTTTCTGTCTCTACCACCCTTTCAGGCAGTGAGTTCCAGACCTCCAACACCCTCTGGGTCAAAAAAGTTCTTCTCAACTCCCCTCTGGTGGCCAGAGGTCAGATCGTGAGTGGGAGAAGCAGGCCACCGCTTGGAGCCGGCAACAGTGAGGAGGAGGCCGCGGTGACGAGGAGGACGGAGCGGCTGAGGGACATCGTGCTCCCACTGCCACGGGAAGCCATTGTATTGACTTTCTGAACACGGCTCTGTATGAATAGCTGACATGTCCCTACAGGGAGTAAGCATTCCATTGTAATTGTACTTGTACTGGTTACATATGGCAAATAAAATTGAATTGAATTAATCATAGATCATAGAATCATAGAAAGTTACAGTACGGAAGGAGGCCACTTCGGCCCATCGTGTCCGCGCTGGCTAACAAAGAGCTATCCAACCTAATCCCACTTCCCAGCTCTTGGTCCGTAGCCCTGCAGGTTACAGCATCCCAAGTGCACATCCAAGTACTTTTCAAATGTGGTTAGGGTTTCTGCCTCTACCATCCTTTCAGGCAGTGAGTTCCAGACCCCCACAACCCTCTGGGTGAAGAAACCTTCCACCAATTACTTTAAATCTGTGCCCCTGGTTTTTGACCCCTCTGCTAAGGGAAATAGGTAATTTCTATCCACTTTATCTAGGCCCCTCATAATTTTATACACCTCAATAAGGTCTCCCCTCAGCCTCCTCTGTTCCAAGGAAAACAAAGCCAGTCTATCCAGTCTTTCCTCATAGCTAAGATTCTCTACTTCCAGCAACATCCTTGTAAATCTCCTCTGTACCCTCTCTAGTGCAATCACATCTTTCCTGTAATGTGGTGACCAGAACTGCACACAGTAATCTAGCTGAGGCCTAACTAGTGTTTTATACAGTTGAAGCATAACCCCCCTGCTCTTGTATTCTATGCCACGGCTAATGAAGGCAAGCATTCCGTATGCCTTCTTAACCACCTTATCTACCTGGCCTGCTACCTTCAGGGATCTGTGGACATGTTTTCCAAGGTCCCTTTGTTCCTCTACACTACTCAGTGTCCTACCATTTAATGTGTATTCCCTTTCCTTGTTAGCCCTCCCCAAATGCATTACCTCACACTTCTCCGGATTGAATTCCATTTGCCACTGTTCTGCCCACCTGACCAATTTATTGATATCTTCCTGCTGTCTACAGCTTCCTTCTTCTGTATCAACCACACAGCCGATTTTAGTATCATCTGCAAACTTCTTAATCGTACCCCTTATATTCAAATCTAGATCATTGATATATACCACAAAAAGCAAGGGACCTAGTACAGGAAACTTTGTGTTATCCAGAGGCTAACTGTCCGGAATGCTTTAGCCACCAGCAAAAATCAGGTGCCGTTTTCATTAGTTTTTTTTTCTTCTCGTTGCTTTTTTCCTCAACAGTCAAGCTCTGCAAGGTCTGCTGAAGCTGTTGCTAAGCTACAGAGACGCTACAGAGACGCTTGGACTGTTTAGAAGCTGTTGCTAAGCAACAGGGTTTGTTGACAGATACGGAGCTCAGAAGTTTCCGTATCTTTCAACATTAGCTGGAGTGTCCGGCAGTTTTGAGGGAACGGCAACAGCTCGGTCCCGTCGGTGCCGGATAGCACAAAGTTTCCTGTACTGAGCCCTGCGGAACCCGACTGGAAACAGCCTGCCAGTCACAAAAACACCCATCAACCATTACCCTCTGCTTCCTGCCTCCGAGCCAGTTTTGAATCCAACTTGACATTTTGCCCTGGATCCCATGGGCTTTTAACTTCTACCCATTACTTTAAATCTATGTCCCCGGTTATTGAACTCTCTGCTAGGGGAAATAGGTCCTTCCCATCCACTGTATCGAGGACCCTCAAATTTTATACACCTCAATCAAGTCTCCCCTCAGCCTCCTCTGTTCCAAAGAAAACAATCCCAGCCTGTCCAATCTTTCCGCATAGCTAAAATTCTCCAGTCCTGGCAACATCCTCGTAAATCTCCTCTGCACCCTCTCTGTGCAATCACATCTTTCCTGTAATGTGGTGATGAGAACTGTACACAGTACTCGAGCTGTGGCCTAACTAGTGTTGTACAGCTCAAACATAAACTCACTGCTCTTATGTTCCCTGCCTAAACCTTTCCACCTCTCTTTCCTCCTTTAAGACGCTCCTTAAAACCTACCTTTTTGACCAAGCCTGTCCTAATTTCTCCTTATGTGGCTCCCTGTCAAATTTTTTGTCTTACAATACTCCTGTGAAGCGCCTTGGGGCGTTCTACTACGTTAAAGGCACTATATAAATACAAGTTGTTGTTGTGGCAGTTGTTGAGATAGATCCATCTCTTGACATTGCTTGTGTCACAACCCCAGCAGGTGCCCGGCACCAGATGGGATCTCCTGGCTTTCTGGCATCTCAGAAGGTTGGGCTGGGTGACGTTGGTTAAACTGTAACAAATAAAGAATCAGAACGCCAGGGGCGGGGCCGTCGGCACCAATGGCGAGAGCGGCGCCGCGGCCAAGGCCCAGCCCAAGAGTGATTGCTGTGGGTGACACTGCGGGCTGTCGCTGTTTGCTTGGGAGCGGGGCCGGGTGTGGCGGCGGTGGCAGGAGCGGCAGCGATTACAACAATCAGCTGCTGACAGGCCGGCCACAGGTACGGTAGAGCTGCCTGGCGGGCAGGATCAGCACTCGGGCTCCTTTCTCCCGGGAGGTCAGTTTTGGTGACCGGGTTTCAGGATCTGCCGGCTCCTCCCGTTCACGGTGCGTTGCTGGAAAGTAACTGGTCCAAGTCCAGGTGCTGGCCACGGTTTAAAAGGCAGGGCTGTGTGGGTTATTGAGCTCTGGCTATATGGGGGCAGGATTGGGTATTAAATATTCCTGGTTATAAGGTGTTCAGGAAAGATAGGAGGTGGTGTGGCAGTATTGGTTAAGGAGAATGTTACAGTTCTGGAGAGGGAGGATGCCCTGGAGGGGGTCAAGGACAAAATCTATATGGCTAGAGTTAAGAAATAATAGAGGTGCCATTACACTACTTGGTGTATTCTATAGACCACCAAATAGTGGGAAAGATATACAAGAGCAAACTTACAGAGAGGTGCAAGAATTATAGAATAGTAACAATGGGGGGCTTCAACTATCCTAATATAGACTGGGATCGTAATAGTGTAAAGGGCAGAGAAGGGGAAGAATTTCTGAAGTGTGTTCAGGAGAGCTTTCTTGATCAGTTTGTTTCCGGCCCGACGAGGGAAGAGGCATTGCTGGATCTGGTTCTGGGGAATGAGGTGGGTCAAGTGGAGCAAGTGTCAATAGGTGAACATTTAGGGAACAGTGATCATAGTATCATAAGATTTAGTTAGCTATGGAAAAGGATAAGGAGCAATATAGAGTAAAAATGTTTAACTGGGGGAAGGCCAATTTCAGTGGGATGAGAACGGATCTGGCTGGGTAAACTGGAATCAAAGATTGGCAGGCATTACTGTAATGGAACAATGGGCTGCCTTTAAAGAGGAAATAGTTCAGGTACATTCCCACTAGGGGGAAAGGCAGGGCAACTAAAGTCAGGGCTCCCTGGATGACAAAACAGATAGAGAGTAAGATGAAGCAGAAAAAGAGTGCGTATGACAGATGTCAGGTTGCAAATACATCTGAGAATCAGGCTATATATAGAAAGGTTGAAGGAGAAGTGAAAAAGAAAATAAGAGGGGCAAAGAGAGGGTATGAGAATAGAATGGCAGCCAACATAAAAGGTAATCCAAAAGTCTTCTATAGGCATATAAATAGTAAAAGGGTAGTAAGAGGAGGGGTGGGGCCAATTAGGGATCAAAAAGGAGACCTATGCAATGGACCGCGAACTGGGAGATATTGGCGATTACCCAGTAGCTGCTTGAAAGGAGCCGGTGGCATAAAAGTTCAGAGCCACTGTGACCTTCACAGCCACCGACAGAGACGTCCTGGCCCTCAGTAGAGGCTGCAGATCTGGCTGCAGCAGGTGGCAGAGCTCAGTGACCACCTCCTTGCTGAAGTGTAGCCTGCGCAAACACTGCTCCTCAGACAAATGAATGGAGGAGAATTGTTCCCGGAATACCCTGGGAGGGTAAGGTCTCCTGTGCAGAGGCCTGTTGGCCCTCCTCCATCTGGCCATGATTGCCATTCTCTCTCTGCGTCTCTGTTGCCTCCGATTCTGCATGCACAGGACGACGCCCCGAATCAGTGCAGCCCCCATAGTCTCTTGGCAATCGAAGTAATGAAGGTCAAATCCAAACGTACCTGTAAAGTGATGCTCAGTAGCCAAAACTACTTCACACAGCGTTGACTCTATGCAGAAGTCTTTCTATCTCTCTCTCAGAATCTCTCTCTCTGTCAGAACGAGTGGTGCAAAAATGTCTACCACAGAAAAAGCCAGGAAGAGGCCACCTTTAAATAGTGCCCCCCCAACCCCTCACCGACTGGGAAACGTTCCAGTCTACCTGTCATTGCTTGCGCCAGGCGGAAAGGAGGGGGGTGCCACTAAATATCCGGTCTGGGGCGCCACCAGGGCGTTGCACGCTCGACTGATGTCACGATCTGCAGGCGCAGGAGATCGGGGTGGTAAACTTTTGCGCCAGCGCCGCCGCAAAAACTCTAGTCAATTTCACGAACGGCGCAAATATCGCCGCGCCCGGGCGCTAGTTGCTTTGCGCCCCATTAGTGCTCTCTTAGGGCGCTAACAGGAGGTGCAAGCCAACCAAATTTTTCCTCCAATATACCCATTACATTGGTTTGTACTCGATCCTGATTATTTGAAAGACCAGAGAGATAAGTTAATCTCTACAAGTGACAGGCGACCGGAAACTCGGGGTCAAGCTTACGGACTGAACGGAGGCTTAGGGGTAATATATTAGCATGGATAGAGGATTGGCTAACTAACAGAAAACAGAGAGTCGGGATAAATGGGTCATTTTCAGGTTGGCAAACTGTAACTAGTGGGGTGCCGCAGGGATCGGTGCTGGGGCCTCAACTATTTACAATCTATATTAATGACTTGGATGAAGGGACCGAGTGTAATGTAGCCAAATTTGCTGATGATACAAAGATGGGTGGGAAAGCAAATTGTGTGGAGGACGCAAAGAATCTCCAAAGGGATATAGATAGGCTAAGTGAGTGGGCAAAAATCTGGCAGATGGAGTTTAATGTGGGAAATACGAGGTTATCCACTTTGCTAGGAAAAATAAAAAGGCAAATTATTATTTAAATGGGGAGAGATTACAAAATGCTGAGGTACAGAGGGATCTGGGGGTCCTTGTACATGAATCACAAAATGTTGGCATGCAGGCACAGCAAGTAATTAGGAAGGCAAATGGAGTGTTGACTTTTATTGCAAAGGGAATGGAGTATAAAAGCAGGGAGGTCCTGTTACAACTGTACAGGGCATTGGTGAGACCACACCTGGAGTACTGCATACAGTTTTGGTCTCCTTATTTAAGGAGGGATATACCTGCATTGGAGGAAGTTCAGAGAAGGTTCACGAGTTTGATTCTGGAGATGAAGGGGTTGTCTTATGAAGAAAGGTTGAGCAGGTTGGGCCTATACACATTGGAGTTTAGAAGAATGAGAGGTGATCTTATTGAAACATATAAGATTCTGAAGGGGCTTGACAGGGTAGATGCAGAGAGGATGTTCCCCTCGTGGGGGAATCTAGAACTAGGGGACATAATTTCAGAATAAGGGGGCACTCTTTTAAATCGGAAATGAGGAGGAATTTATTCTCTCAGAGGGCCGTGAATCTTTGGAATTCTCCACCCCAGGGAGCTGTGGAGGCTGGGTCATTGAATATATTTAAGGTGGAGATAGACAGATTTTTGAAAGGTAAGGGAGTCAAGGGTTATGGGGAGCGGGCAGGGAAGTGGAGTTGAGGCCAAGATCAGATCAGCCATGATTTTATTGAATGGCGGAGCAAAGCAGCCTGCTTGATTGGCACCCCATCCACCACCGTAAACATGCACTCCCTCCACCGCTGGTGTACCATGGCTGCAGTGTATATCATCTACAAGATGCACTCTAGCAAATCGCCAAGGCTTCCTCGGCAGCACCTCCCAAACCCGCGACTTCTTCCACCTAGAAGGACAAGGGCAGCAGGCACATAGGAACACCACCACCTCCAAGTTCCCCTCCAAGTCACACACCATCTTGACTTAGAAGTATATCACCGATCCTTCATCGTCGCTGGGTCAAAATCCTGGAACTCCCTACCTAACAGCATCGGGAGCACCATCACCACACGGACTGCAGCGGTTCAAGAAGGCGGCTCACCACCACCTTCTCAAGGGCAACTAGGGATGGGCAATAAATGCTGGCATTGCCAGCGACGCCCTGATCCCATAAAAAACGAATTTAAAAAAAGGCTCGAGGGGTCAAATGACCCATTCCTGCTCCTACGTCTTATGTTCTTATGTTCTGCAAATCGGTCACCCAATCTGTGTTTGGTCTCCATAATGTAGAGGAGACCGCATCGAGAGCAGCGAATACAGTATACTAAATTGCAAGAAGCACAAGTAAATCACTGTTTCACCTGTGTTTGGGGCCCTGGACAGTGGGAAGCGAGGAGGTAAAAGGGCAGGTGTTGCATCTCCTGTGTTTGCACGGGAAGGTGCCTTGGGAAGGCGAGGAGGTGTTGGGGGTGATTGAGGAGTGGAGCAGGATGTCACGGAGGGAGCAGTCCCTTTGGAATGCTGAAAGGGGAGGATCATCCTCCGCCATCTGCATCACCTCCAGCGTTATCCCACCACTAAACACATCTTTCCCTCCCCTCCCCTTTCAGGTTCCCTGGTGCCTCCCTGGAAGTGCTGGTCCAAGGAGTCAGAGCACGCAGGGAGGTCCCCTTCCCTGCGGATGGTTGCAAAAGACCAGCCAGAGACACTAAGAGGGCGTGGCTGGAGTTCGCGGAGGAGGTCAGCAGCAAGTGTGTCGTGAGGCAGATATGGATCCAGTGCCGCAAAAAATTTAATGATCTCATGAGGTCAGGAAAGGTGAGTGCACTGCCACATTCCTGATGTGCGTGTCACCCCAACCCCATCACTTTGCCTTACCAAGCCTACTCCTGCTCCTCACACCAACCTCCCCTGCAGGTCCACCCATCCCTCTCTGTCTATGCACCTACTCACATCCCCATCTGATGAACCACCACTGACATTCACCCTCATCCTAATGCAATCATAGGAAGTAACACCACAGAAGGAGGCCATTTGGCAATGTCACACCATTCCCTCATAGTCACCCTCTACAGATGTAGCCCATCCATTCCTTACACTCATTCCATCATTCTCACTCAAAGTTCTCTTCTTTCCCTCCTTGCAGGAGAACAGAGCCCAGAACAACAGGGAGAGGCAGAGAACCAGAGGTGGTCCTCCAATGTTCACTAATTTGACTCCAGCAGAGGAGAAGGGGCTTGAAATCTTTGGAGTTGCAGAGCTGCTGGCAGTGGGAGATGGAGAGAGGGGAACATCCCAGCAGCCTGGTGACAGAATTACATCTCATACAGCCACATGTCATACAGCAGTCACTCATATGGTGACTGATGTCAGCAGCCAGTGAAATGTCATCATGTGCATAATGGTAGAGTTACCCATTCTTATTATAACACTTTTAATTCACCTCTTTACTCTCCCACAGGTCCATCAAGTGCTCTTCCCCACTGTCCAACCGGAGGAAGAAGATAACTCCTCAAAGGAAGCTCCACTCTCCGAGGGTGCACCGTCAACAGACCCATGCGCACCCAGCACCAGTGCAGGTACACGCACCTCAGTGGGTCCTGTGCGAGATAGCATAGTATTGTCACCTGGTGTCTCACAGATCACAAGTGAGCAAGAGCAGATGGTGGAGGTAGGGACAGCAGTGGAGAGTCCTCGCCGGAGGGTGCACGATGCTCCAAGCTCTGCTGAGCTACATGCAGAGCAGGTGCTGAACCTCGGGGGCCATCGAGAAAGAGGGTGATCTTGGAGGAGCAGCAACAATTGTGCGCGGCTCTGGCAGATTTTGCAGCTGCGATGTTTGCGACTGTACAGAGAATGGAGGAGTCCATCTCCAACAGGAGCACCTCCATCTCACGGGTGATGGCAATGATGTGCTGTCCATGGAAAGGATGGCCACCTGCATGGAGCAGCTAATGCGCCAGTCAAAAGAGTCCATGCTTGCTGTGAACAACAGATTGCTGACACTTATTGACCTCATCTCGAGGAGGGATACTAACATAAACGTGGGCCTTCATAGCCCCACTGATGTGCAGCAAGGTGCTCTCCAGCTCCTTGCTAGCAGGGAAGTGCAGGTGGCCCATGAGAGGGATGATGGTGAGAGGGGACATGGAAGTGGGGGCTCTGCTCAAAGCGCTCCCACTTCTTCCCCGTTGCCGCCCCCTCAGTCAGAGCCCCACATGCTGCCCCGGATCCCGATGGCCGAGTCTGCCTCTGCACAGTTGCAGGAGGAGCAGACTTTGGTGGCGCCCTCACAGGCTCCAAAACCAAGAGGATGTCCGCCAAAAGTGTCAAAGCAGTCGCAGCAGGGAGGTGAGCATTCTGCCTCTACCTCTGCTGAAGCCACAGGAGATGCACCTCATAGAAGCACTCGGAAAAGAAAAAAGACACAATCCTAGATGCACAAGGGTATGCACGTTGGTGTATGAAAAATTGTTTGTGTTAAGTTTGAGTTATATTTATGATGCACATAAATGTATTTCTTTGCAACACTTTCCCGCCTTGTCCATTTTTGCCTGCTACCTGGGAGGTGGCTTTGTCACTTGGAGTGAATGGTGAGACATTACTTAACCTCGAGCAATGGGGGATTGAGTGATAGGAATGCCTTGGTCATTGAAGGACTGCTTTGTGGGCTGCAATTTCGCCAGCAGAGGAGGGATCGCAGTGGGAGAGGTGGTTGGCGGGTTCCGGTCCTGCTTCCGGCTGTAGCCACTCTGTAAAAAGGATTTTCCGTTAATAGGGCATGTTAATACCGCCCTGCGGGGTTCCCGGCCAATTAAAAGGAAGCGGGTCTGATGATGTCAATTGATGACGCGTCATCAGCCGGTTTCCTTAAAAGAATCATGTCCACATTCATTTTGACAGTTGTGCTGTCAGTGTTCTACAGCATTGAGGTGCTGCAAACACTGACAAGCACTGCACAAAGGTGCAGGGCTGCACCCAGGCCCTCACATGACTCCCTCCATATGCTTATGAAGGGAGTCACAGCACACAGGGAGGTTCTCTTTCCTTCCAATGGGCGGAAGAGACCTCCCCAGGAGACCAACGCAGCCTGGTTGCACATTGCACAGGAGGGCAAAAGCGGGGATGTCGTCAGGAGGACCAGGCTGCAGTGGCACAAATGTTTCAATGATCTCAGTAGATCACGAAACGTTACTGCAAAGCCACACTCAACCTCACCCTGCTGTGCCACTCATCACATCCCCATCACTCTGCCTTCCCTACCCCACTCCTGCACATCCTTACTCACACCAACCTACCTTACACCTCCACCCATCCCTCTCTATCTTATTTATCACTTCCCCATCTCACTACCCACCCCTCACACTCACCCTCCTCCTAATGCAAGCATACCAACTAACAACACACAAGGGTATGAACTTGGGTGTTTTAGGCACTGTTCATGTAAATTTTCTGTTAATGTGTTGTCAAACATTGAAATCTTTATTTTCTACACTTTGCCTTGTTGTACAGATCTGTGCTCACCTTTGGAAGTGTCGTAGTGAGTTGCAGTGAATGGTAAGACATTACGGTACCCCCTGCAAGGTGATGAGTGTGAAAGGAATGGCTTTGACATTATAAGGATGCTTTATGGTGCTGGTGTTGTAAAGTCTGTGGGTTGTGCAGTTAATAAATACACAGACTTCAGAAGTAACAAACAAATAGGTCTTTACTATTCGAAGGTCCGGGCGAATCTGCCCCAGCAATCCTGCCACAACACTTATATACTGGTGTGGTCACTATCGGTATTACAGTATACAGAAGCCAAACAAATAGTGCCACCCGAAAGTAGTCCTCTTAAAGGTGAACGGTTACATTCAATAGTTCCCTTAAAGGTAGACGGGTACATACACTACAATCCTCCCTTTTTAGCTTATTACTTACTAAGTCCATAGTGAACATACATTCTAACATATATACAGGTTTATGTAAGACAGTTCATAGATTCAGTCTTTCCGGGGGTTTCCGGATTCTGTCCGGATAACGCCGCAGTGGTGTCGTCATTTCAGGCGGGCTAGGAGGTGCTTCTGGCAAGGTCGATTCGGCTTGAAAAGCCGTGTCAGGTTCAGCTGACTCCAGTATCACTAGATCGGAAGTAGGTGTTCTGGGTATCTCAGTTTCAACATTACCCGGATAAGGTGGTGAAGTCGGTTGCCCATTTGTGGCAGACCCTATGATTTGGTCAACATGGCGCCTTATTATATTGTCTCCAATGTCCACGGTGTACATCAATGGCCCCAGCCTTTTCCCAATAGTTCCAGGCTGCCATTTCTCAGTACGGTAGTCCCGGGCCAAAACTCGTTGACCGATCTGGAAAGATCTAGTGACCCTGTCGTTCATGCCCTGGAATTGCCGGTTCTCTACGTCTCTTCTGACGTTTGGTTTTAGTAAATCCAGCTGGCATCTTAGGCGTCTATTACAGAACATCATTGCGGGAGTTTGATTTGTGACCGCATGTGTCGCATTTCGGTATGCCAACAAAAAGCTATCCACCTTATGTTGCAGACTTATATTTTCATTACTCATGGCCTTTACGGCCTTCTTGAAGGTCTGGACAAACCTTTCAGCCAATCCATTGGAGGCGGGATGGTATGGGGCTGACGTGTAATGTTTAACCCCATTGCTCTTTAAGAATTTCTTGAATTCTTCGGACACAAATTGTGGTCCATTATCAGAACAGATCTGTTCCGGCAGGCCATTCCGAGCAAACATAGTCCTTAACACTGTGATGGTTTTTTCCGTCGTGGTGGTGGTCATCTTAATTACTTCCGGCCACTTGGAGTGGGCATCCACCGCTATTAGAAACATCGAGTCCATAAATGGACCAGCAAAGTCGATGTGTACTCTTTGCCAAGGCGATGAGGGCCACTCCCATGGATGCAGAGGAGCCTGGGTTGGCGCGTTCTGAACCCTCTGACATCCTAGGCAGTTCTTCGTGATCTCCTCTATGTCTCCATCAATGCCTGGCCACCACACAAACGCTCTTGCTAGATTCTTCATCTTTACTCCCCCCAGATGTCCTTCGTGCAGCTCCTTTAGCACCTTCTTTTGGAGTTTGGGTGGAATCACCACTCTAGATCCACACATCAGGGTTCCTCGACACACTGACAGTTGTTCTTTCCTCTGTGCAAATGCTTGCAGTGTTGGTTCGCTCTGTGCTGGCCATCCCTCCACCGTTACATCATAGACTCGTGAAAGAGTCGGGTCATTCCTTGTCTCATTCTCAATCATTGAGTTTGTTATCGGTAGACACTCCACTATGGATGAGTGGAACAACTCTACTGGGTCCACTATACTCGCTTCTTCTACCATCGGCAATGGCAAGCGTGACAACCCATCAGCATTTCCATGCTGTTTAGACCTTTTGTACTCAATTTCGTATTGGTGTGCCCCAAGTAACACGGACCACCTTTGTAACCTTTGTGCTGTCATGGTGGAAACGGCCTTATTTGGGTTGAATATGGACACCAACGGCTGGTGGTCTGTCAGCAATGTGAACTTTTTACATTGTAGGTAATGGTTGAATTTCTTCACGCCCCACACAAGACTGAGGGCCTCCCTATCTATTTGGGCGTAATTTCGCTCCGCGGGTGTCAATGATCGGGACGCGAAAGCCACTGGCCTTTCTGAGCCATTTGGTAGCCTGTGCGAGAGTACTGCCCCAATTCCGTACGGGGAAGCATCGCAAGCTAGACGAAGGGGTAATGCTGGGTTGAAATGAGCCAACACTTCTTCAGAGGTAATCAACTCCTTGCTTCTGCGAAAAGCCTTTTTGCATTCTTCACTCCACTTCCATGGTGTTTCTTTCCGCAACAGGTCATTCAGCGGATGCAGCACCGTGGATAAATTTGGCAGAAACTTGTGATAGTAATTAATCAACCCCAAGAATGATCTTAACTGTGATACGTTTCCTGGAGCGGGGGCCTTCACGACCGCTTCTATCTTTTCAGGTGACTTATGCAGTCCTTCTCGGTCAATGACATGACCGCAGTATGAGATCCGTTTTTGGAAGAACTCACACTTCTTGCGATTAACCCGAAGGCCATACTCCTTCAACCTGGTGAGTACCAGTTTCAAATTCGTGAGGTGTTCTTCCTCATCTTTTCCCGTGATTAAAATGCCATCTAAATAGCACTGCGTGCTTGGAATTCCTTGTAACACCTGTTCCATGGCCCTCTGCCAAATTGCTGGCGCCGAAGCTACCCCAAAGACCAGTCTATTGTAGCGATACAAGCCTCTGTGAGTGTTGATGGTGAGGTACTGGCATGACTCTTCCTCAACCTCCATCTGTAGATATGCTTGAGCCAGATCTATTTTCGTGAAATGCTTCCCTCCAGCCAACGAAGCAAAGATATCTTCAATCCGCGGAAGCGGGTATTGTACCGTGTGAAGCACCGGATTCACAGTAATCTTGAAATCTCCGCAGATACGGACCTTCCCCGGTCCCCCTGGCTTATTACTCGGTGAGGACTTCATGACGGGAACAATGGGCGTGGCCCACTCACTCCAGTCCACTTTTGACAGAACCCCTGATCGTTCAAGTTCTTCCAGTTCTGCCTCCACAGCTGGTCGTATTGCGTAAGGTACCGATCTGGCCTTAAAAAACTTTGGGCTTGCATTTTCTGCAATCTTAACCTTTGCTTTAATACCTCGCAGTGTTCCCAGTCCTTGCTGGAATACCTCCTTAGCTTCGTCCAATATTCTGGACAACCGTTCAGGTTTGACATCCTCTTTTTTGGAATCCACCGTCATGGTGTTTAGTGACTGCCAGTCCAATTTTATTTTTCGGATCCACTCCCGTCCCAGAAGTGGTGGTCCTCCCTCAGGCAATACATACAGGTCCAACCGGTGATGATCTTTATCCTTGTATCTCACCTTGACTTCTATCATTCCGATGGGGAATACTTTGTGCCCCGTGTATGTCTGTAGTACTAGTTCCGTATCCCGTAGTGGAATATGCTTGAAATTTTTTTTATAGTCATGCTTATTCATGACCATCAACGCCGATCCGGTGTCCACTTCCATTTTTACTTGGACCTTTGCAATCTGTAGCGTTATCCAGATAGTTTGTCGGTCAGCTTCATTGCTCACGTTGTGAATTCTCAGACTGTCCAGTCCTTTGCATTTGGAGTGTGAGACCGACTTCTGTTCCCTCAGACTCTTCTTAGTCACCTCTTGTACCTTTCCGTACCATTTTTGTGGTGACTTCTTATTGTTGTACGTTGCTCCTGACCGGCATACCTTAGCTATGTGCCCGATCTTGCCACATTTCCTGCATTCTTGGTTTTTAACCCAGCATTGATTCTGGTCGTGTGTTGTCTTCCCACAACGGTAGCATTTTGTTGTGCTCGAAGTAATTTGGTCCACCCCTAGTGCCGCCGCCTTTAGCTGCATTTCCGCCGTTCCTTTCGCTGCGGCTTCGTGCGATGCAGCTATGAGGACAGCCCTGTCCAGTGTGAGGTCATTTTCTTCCAGTAGTCGCTTCTGCGTTCCTTCTTTGGACAATCCGCATACGAACTTGTCACGCAGTGCCTCTGTCAGATTCCCTCCAAACTGGCAGTATTTCGCTATCCTACGCAGTTCGACCAAGTATTCCGCATTGCTTTCGTCTTTCCTCTGCGTTCTTGCGTAGAATTTGAATCGTTCAGCCAGCATCAACGGTGTGGGGTTCAAGTGATCCTTCAGCACTGCTACAATATCATCGAAAGTCTGATCTGCCGGTTTAGCTGGTGAGAGAAGATGCTTCAACAACCCGAATGTTTTCGCACCCATCATGTTAAGTAAGGTTAAAGCTTTTTCCTCCTTAGCTATTTTGTTAGCCTTACAATGTATCTCAATACGTTCTACGTACGTGGCCCAGTCTTCTATCTCCGAATTGAACTCGTTGGTGTCCGCTCGCTTAGGCATCTTTCTTTCCTTGGGTACAACACAAGTATTTCTTCAAGTATTCTTATTTATTTGTTTATTTCTAAGATGGCGGTTTTCCGCAAAAATGGCGGTTTCCCGCTCTTTCCTTCTCGCCCCGCCCACTTCAATCGTCTTCTCCGCCTAATGGCGGCTTCCCGCGTTTCTTCCCTGGTGGAAGGGGTACGCTTTCCCCACAGCGGACAGGTTCAGCCGCTGGGCTGGCTTCCGCACAGCTCCCCTTACTCGGCTCTGTCTTTTCCTCCCGCCCGCACGGCTCTACCGGCGCTGGGTACCCCGTTGGTGGAGAACAGCTCAGCCGTTGGACTGGCTCTCGCGCAGTCTCTCTCCCCTTGCTCGGCTCTGTCTCTCTCTCTCACCCGCACGGTTCCTGTTCGCCTCCCAGCCCTCTCGCAGACCGGTGTTTCCCACCCCGGCTGCGCTGGGTTTCTCTTCCCGCGCCTACTCCCAGTCTCAGCACTTCGTGGCTGCGGTCGCTGCCCAGCTTTTCCCGCCGATCGCGGTCCGGCTGTCACCCGACGCCGTTGGACCCGACTTCTGACCGGCTCAGCTCCCCCTCGACCGAGGTCGAGTGCTCTGCCCTTATCCTCCGGATACTTCTACACCTTCCCCTACTCACAGTCTCTTCGGCCGCCTTGTTCCCAGCTGATCGGCTCACTCCGTACCGTGGTAGAAGGGTAGTCAGTGCCTGTTGCAGATGGAAGCTTTTGTTGCTAAAGTCTTCCTCCTTCCTCCTGCTACAGCCTCGTGTTTTCTTCCAGCAGCACGACGAGGGCGGTTGCCTCTCTTCGACGCTCTTCTTGCTTTGGTAATCTTGCCGCAGGGTACGATCGGACTCGTCGCCACTGTAAAGTCTGTGGGTTGTGCAGTTAATAAATACACAGACTTCAGAAGTAACAAACAAACAGGTCTTTACTATTTGAAGGTCCGGGCGAATCTGCCCCAGCAATCCTGCCACAACACTTATATACTGGTGTGGTCACTATCGGTATTACAGTATACAGAAGCCAAACAAATAGTGCCACACCAAAAGTAGTCCTCTTAAAGGTGAACGGTTACATTCAATAGTTCCCTTAAAGGTAGACGGGTACATACACTACAGGTGTGGGGTGGTGTTAACCTGGCGCATCATGTGGCAGCCAAGGTGTACAGCATCAAGTGAAGTAAATCTGGCCATGGTGAGGCCATCACTGGTTTCCTGGGCAGCAATGTGCTCGGGTGCTGACGCCCTGTGTCCTGTGCAACATCAGGTGATTGCTGTAGTGTATGTACCCATCTATCTTTAAGGGAACTATTGAATGTAACCGTTCACCTTTAAGGGAACTACTTTAGGTGTGGCACTATTTGTTTGGCTTCTGTATGCTGTAATACCGATAGTGACCACACCAGTATATAAGTGTTGTGCCAGGAGTTATTGGGCAGATTCGCCCGGACCTTCGAATAGTAAAGACCTGTTTTGTTTGTTACTTCTGAAGTCTGTGTATTTATTAACTGCACAACCCACAGACTTTACAGTGGCGACGAGTCCGATCGTACCCTGCAGCAAGATTACCAAAGCAAGAAGAGCGTCGAAGAGAGGCAACCGCCCTCGTCGTGCTGCTGGAAGAAAACACGAGGCTGCAGCAGGAGAGAGGTGGAAGACTTTAGCAACAAAAGCTTCCATTAGCAACAGGCACTGACTACCCTTCTATCACGGTGTGGAGTGAGCCGATCAGCAGGGAACAAGGCGGCCGAAGAGACTGTGAGTAGGGGAAGGTGTAGAGAATATCCGGAGGATAAGGGCAGAGCACTCGACCTCGGTCGAGGGGGAGCTGTGCCGGCCAAAAGTCGGGTCAAACGGCATCGGGTGACAGCCGGACCGCGATCGGCGGGAAAAATCCGGGCAGCGACCGCAGCCACGAAGCGCTGAGCCTGCGAGTAGGCGCGGGAAGAGAAACCCAGCCGCAGCCGGGGAGGGAAACACCGGTCTGCGAGAGGGCTGGGGAGGCGAACGGGAACCGTGCGGGTGAGAGCCGGGTGCGGAGAGAGAGACTGCGAGGAGCCAGTCCAGCGGCTGAGCTGTTCTCCACCAACGGGGTACTCAGAGCCGGCAAAACCGAACGTGCGGGAGTGGGTGAGAGACACAGCCGAAAACGGGGTGAGAGACTGCGCGAGAGCCAGTCCAGCGGCTGAACTGTTCTCCACCAACGGGGTACCCAGGGCCGGTAGCACCGAACGTGCGGGTGAGAGAGCGACAGAGCCGGGTACGGAGAGAGAGACTGCGCGAGAGCCAGTCCAGCGGCTGAACTGTCCTCCGTTAACGGGGTGTACCCAGCGCCGGTTGGGCCGTGCGGGCGGGAGGAAAAGACATAGCCGAGTAAGGGGAGCTGTGCGGAAGCCAGCCAGCGGCTGAACCTGTCCGCTGTGGGGGAAGCGTACCCCTTCCACCGGGAAGAAACGCGGGAAGCCGCCATTAGGCGGAGAAGACGCCAGAAGCGGGAAACCGCCATTGAAGTGGGCGGGGCGAGAAAGGAAGAGCGGGAAACCGCCATTTTCGCGGGAAAACCGCCATCTTAGAAACAAACAAATAAATAAGAATACTTAAAGAAATACTGGTGCTGCTCCCAAGGGAAGAAATATGCCTAAGCGAGCGACTTTAATTCGGAAATAGAAGACTGGGCCACGTACGTGGAACGCATAGAGATCTATTGCGAAGCCAACAAAATAGAGGAAGACGACAAGGCGATAACATTGCTAAACTCGATGGGGGCAAAAACATACGGGCTCTTGAAGCATCTAATAGCACCAAATAAACCAGCGGATCAGACCTTCGAAGAGATTGTGGCTGTGCTGAAGGACCATTTGAACCCCACACCGCTGATGCTGGCTGAACGATTCAAATTCTATGCAAGAACGCAGAAGAAAGACGAAAGCAATGCGGAATACTTGGTCGAACTGCGTAGGCTAGCGAAATACTGCCAGTTCGGAGGGAATCTGACAGAAGCGCTGCGGGACAAGTTCATATGCGGATTGTCCAAAGAAGGGACGCAGAAGCGACTACTGGAAGAGAACGACCTCACACTGGACAGGGCTGTCCTTATAGCTGCATCGCACGAAGCCGCAGCGAAAGGAACGGCGGAAGCGCAACTAAAGGCGGCAGCACTTGGGGTGGACCAAATTACTTCAAGCACAGCAAAATGCTACCGTTGTGGGAAGACCACGCATGACCAGAATCAATGCTGGTTTAAGAACCAAGAGTGTAGGAAATGTGGCAAACTGGGTCACATCGCGAAGGTATGCCGGTCCGGGAAAAAGACCAATAATCAAAGGAAGCCACCACAAGAAAAGTACAACAAGGTACACAAGGTGGCTGAGAAGAGTTCAGACGAACAGAATTCAGACTCAGACCCAAACAACCAGGAGCTGGGTAGGCTGAGAATCCACAATGTGGGTAAAGAAACGGATCTACAGGCCATCTGGGTCATACTAAAAATAGCTGGAGTCCAAGTAAGAATGGAGCTGGACACTGGATCAGCTCTATCAGTCATCAACCGAAGGGACTACCACCGGCTATTCTCTCACATACCTTTAAGAAATACCAAGTTCATATTACAGACATACACGGGGCATAACGTATACCCCGTGGGGAAAATAAGAGTCAAGGTGAGAGATAGGGGTAAAGAACACCCAAGAATGAACTTGTACGTATTACCTGAGGGAGGACCACCACTTCTAGGACGGGAGTGGATTAAGAAAATAGACACGGAATGGCATTACCTAAAAGCCATAATGAGGGAGGACTCGGTGCAAGCTATTAGCTCAGATTCTGAAATGGATGATGATAAGACCAAGTCGAATATGGAAGACAAGGCTAAAAGGGACTTGCCGACGATGGGAAAGAAAACGAAGACATGCAGAAGGACTTATGGTACCAAGAAGAATAAAGCTGCAGAGCAGAACTCCAGGTTGACAGAGAATTCTGAGCCTGTTCAAGCAAAGGATTCATCCATGACGGAAGAACACCGAGCTCGGACGCAAACTTATGTCAAAGTACGACAACAATTAGAACAGTTGAGTGACCGTCTCGTACAAGAGATGAAAAATATGGAAAGGTTCTGGGACACCGAATGGGAGAACCTGGAAAGACTACAGAGACAGCTAGCTCAAGCAGAGAGCGACCATAGAGCCATCGTGGTCAAATACCAATCACATTCCCCTGATGCTGTTCAGGAACTAGAATATTTACAGAATGAACCAAAGGACGAGGAATCTTCAGGGAGCCAGGATTTTATTCCAGTTCTTCTCTACGACTCCTTACAAGCAGAGTGTGAGAAGTTGAAAGAACAGTATGAACAGGCCCAGGCTACAATTCTGGAGGGGGTTAACTCGGCAGCCTCCGAAAAGCTAGTTTCAGTAGAAGCATATGAACAACTAAAGGTTGAACATGAGCAAGAAGTCCAAAGGCTGCAGGAAATTCTTGATGAGCTCAAGGCCAAGACAGACTCATCGGTAGGAGATCCATCCATAGATGAGAAACTAGAGGTGAAAATCATGGCAGAGCATGAAAGACAGGATGTCCAAGAACTTATAAAAACATTGAAGGACACCCAAGACAAATATGAGGTGGCAATGACCGAGGTTCAACAACTTGAAGAACAGATTCAACTGGGAATCCTTTCAGTGGAAGAACAGGACACTGTAAGAATGGTCCCTGAACATGAACTAGAGAGCATCAGGGCGCAACTTTTCCGAGCGCTGAAAGCCAAAGTTCAAGAGGAACGTAAGGTGGAAGTCTTGGAGAAAGAGGTGGAGGAAATGGAGAAGACTCTGATCCACCGTGTTCCCAGGGAAGAGTTAACGGTCAGCCAACTCCTTCATATGCTGAAGGACAAGACTCTGCAAGGGGAACAATCTGAACACGAGCTTCAATCTTCAGGGGGAACGAGTTCGGAGCTCTCAAAAGTCACGGAGATAGCTGAGGTGGCAACACAAATTTTACAAGGATGCCAAAAGTACGTTGAATCACGTCAAGGTGAACAGAAGAATGTGGAAACCGTTACTTCAGTAGAAGGGTTAAATAGCCTGATAACGCAATTACCGATGGAAAGGGAGGTATTGAACTCACAAATGAGGTCCGTCGTGAAGGAATGGCAGATAACCCAGGAAGAGCGGGATGAATATGAATGCATGAAGAAGGCTTTTCAAGAAAGATGTTTAGGGAAGGAACCACCGTCAGCTAACGTCCAGACGGGTGAGGAGGAAGAAGAAGTCTCTCTCGCTGGCCTAACTCAGGACGAACCCGAATATTACCATGACCTGTTGAGTGACACTGAATATTACGAGGATGTGGTCTGCCCAGCTTGTGATGAAAACTCTCAAAGTGCTGAAGTCCGGAGGAAGAACTTAGGGTCTAAGGAACATAGAGAGTTGGTGGCGCTACAGCTGGCAGCCGAGAAAGGAGCTCCGAGAGTTTCAAAAAGGCAGAAAAGAAAAAGAAGAAGCAGAAGATAATAACTGTCTAAAATATTAGCACTTCTACCATTCCAGGCGGGACATTACGAAAGGAGTTAAATTAGTTGAAAAACTGGAAAATGTCAAGACAGCCAGTTGGTTGTAAAAGTCCGCACTGCTGGTTCAACAGGACGAAGGTTCAAGCTGTTACGTCAAGAAAAAGGCTATGGAGGAGTCACGCTAGCCAGGTAATCCGGCTACACCAAAGAAATGTTGTTCGGAACGAGTCAAGATCAGAGACTGAATCTATGAACTGTTTCCGCAGAGACTGAACCTGTGAACTGTTTCCACCGAGATTATATTTGTAAATTGTTTTATATGACATTGACTCCACCGAGATTATATCTGTAATTTGTTTTATAGGAAGTTGAAGATATGTATGTTTAACGGGGACTCTGTAAGTAATAAGCTAAAAAGGGAGGATTGTAGTGTATGTGCCCGTCTATCTTTAAGGGAACTATTGAATGTAACTGTTCACCTTTAAGGGAACTACTTTAGGTGTGGCACTATTTGTTTGGCTTCTGTATACTGTAATACCGATAGTGACCACACCAGTATATAAGTGTTGTGGCAGGAGTTATTGGGCAGATTCGCCCGGACCTTCGAATAGTAAAGACCTGTTTTGTTTGTTACTTCTGAAGTCTGTGTATTTATTAACTGCACAACCCACAGACTTTACAATTGCGGAGAAGGTTGGTATTGTTGTTGGCGTGCCTAGTGATGTTGGTATTGGGGCTGATCATGGAGGGATTCAGAGGACCAAGGTGAGATTCTTTCAAGGGCACCGATGCTGCTGGAATAGATGGCAGCTGAAGTTGTGATAACAGAAGCGATCTGTCAATGGTGAGAGAGCTTGCTCCAAGAAGGTGACAGTGGATAGAGAGTTTACTCCAAACACTTCCAAACTGCATACAGCTCAAAAGTATCTTCCAAGCAGCATACAACGATGATTCTGGAGACCCTGGCTGGTGCATACTGAAGAGTTCCTCCAGATCTGTCAAGGCATTTGAAGCGCATCTTCATCATGCTGATTGCTTGCTCTATGACACATCTGGTGAACTTGTGGCGGTCATTATAACGCTCCTTGGCCTCATTGTTGGCCTCCTCAAGGGTGTCATCAGCCACGTCTTCAGTGGATAGCCCTTGTCTCCAAGCAGCCAGCTGATAAGTCTGTTTGGAGGTGCAAAGAGCTGAGGGAGGGTGGACTGGCGCAGCACAAAGGAGACATGACAACTCCCAAGGAATCTGGCACACACATGGATGATGATCTTTTTATGATTGCCGACGAGCTGCACATTGAGGGAGTGGAAGCCCTTGGGGTTCATGAACAGTTCTGGGTGATGATGAGGTGCCTTGATGGCCACATGTGTGCAGTCAATGATGCCCTGCACCTGTGGGAAGTCAGCCAGAGCCACAAAGGCGAGTGCCCGCTCAGTAACACTGGCTTCATCAGTGGCAAAGTTGACATAATTGGCAGACTTGTGAAATATGGCCTTGGTCACCTGTGTGATGCATCTGTGGGCGGCCGACTGCGATATCCTGCAAATGTCTGCTGCAGATCCCTGGAAGGAGCCTGAGGCGAAGAAGTTGAGGGCGGTGGTGACTTTGACAGCCACTGGTAAGGCGTGTCCACTGGGTCTTCTGGGCAGCATGTCTTCTTCCGGCAAGCTACAAATGTCTGCGATGACCTGGCGCGATAGCCTGAGCCTCCTGAAGCACTGCTGTTCAGCCATGTCCAGGAAGCTCATCCTCTGCCTGTACACGCTGTGTTGGGGGAATTGCCTCCAGCACGGTGCACTCCTGTGCTGATACCCTCGCTCCTGTGGAGCATCAGGTCGGTGTGGAGAAGGCTGCTGTTGTAGTTTCTGCTCCTGCTCCTGCTGCTGGTGTTGTTGCTGGTGTGACTGGTGTTGTTGGTGCTGAGGCTCATCTTGATCTGAATCTAAGGTCCAAGGAGAGACAGCATAAGCGGCACCCATGATGATCTAATAGATGCCAGGTAAAGTGGAGATCCGAGGCACAATCCTCCAATGTAGTGACAGTGACTAGCAATGTGGTGAGAGTGACTTCCAAGAATGCAGAAATCACCTGCAAACTTCTGACAGCTAAATCTCTGCATAAAATGGTGTCAGCAAGAGCCTTTCCCTTAGGCAAGGAAGCAGGTGTAAGGTGTTAGTATTTATGTGCTTTTTCCAGCTGTCACTTAATGAACACGCACAATGGCCACTGGGCTTCTCCTCTTGTGTTAAATCAAAAACAAATGCAACTAAAAATCCAGTAACTTTTAAGAACTTTTAATAACCCAAATCAGAAATTAAATTAAAATTTGGTCATTTGGACCTATTATGCACTCCAGTCCCCGCGGCGCCCACCGGTCACGAAATTGCTCGAGCGTGCCGGCGGAGACCGCATGCTCCATCTCCAGGGCCACCCGGGCGCGAACATGGCCGCGGAAGCGCGGGAGGCAATCTGGCCGGACGACCCCCTCGACCGCCCGCTGCCTGGACCGATTGATGGTTACCTTTGCCAGGCCCAGGAGCAGACCCACGAGGAGGTCCTCCGACCTGCCCGCTCCCCTCCGCACCGGGTGACCGTAGATCAGGAGCGTGGGACTGAAGTGCAACCAAAACTTGAGGAGCAGCCCCCTTAAATAATGGAAGAGGGGCTGCAACCTCTCGCCACTGGGCTTCTGCCTCCCCTTCACAGGCGAGATTCCCGAGGTGCGGGAATCCCGTGCGCAACCAGTGAAAGTCCAAAACTGACGTTAAAACTGCAGTTAAGGATCTGTAAACAAGCAGTTAAGTACCTCAATGAGGTCGCCTGCCTCTCCCGAGCGGGTCTGTGGTGCGTCTCAAAACTTGCCCGAGTTAAATGCGGAAGTCAGCGGGATGACGACGGGTTCCCGATGCGTTGTCAATTTCCGCACTTTGAACCACCGACCCACCCCCCAAGCCCATATGCTCTGCAATGGGAAAATTCCAGCCCAGGTTTTCACTATGTGACTTCTTAGTTCAATTTCATTTTCTTCTGCTTATCAACTGAGCAGAGTGAAAGAAATGTCCTTTGAATTGGCTAAATTCTAGTAGTTAAGATTGTAAATTTAAATTAATATGTAACTGACTGCTCTCCGCCAGTTTGGTTGCATTGAAAAACTTTGTGAAAATGGTTTGGCGATTTTGTTTTGCTGCAAGTTTTTGAAATCTGTAAAACTCCCCTTTCCACCCAACAATTGGAAAATAGCAACCACATTTTGGAAACGGGCAACTTTGGTAAACCAAAGCATTACATGTTGCTTTAATACTTTAAAAAATGTATTAGTAATTATGACTGTTGGTGAAATCCATATTTGACAGTGTACAACACAATATTACACAACGTTATATGTTGAGCCTAAATGTGACTTACGTGGTACTAATGCTTAATCTCTGTTTGAGTTGTTCAATTAGTAGACAGATGGTTGTAGCTAGAGTGTTCCCTTCGTTTATTGTCAATGGTAAGGAAGGCCACCAAGATATTTGCATTTCATTGCTAATGTAGGAAAACATACACTGGGAATTACATTTGTTAATCCAATTGGTGAATTTGAAAATTATAGGGAAACTTTTGCATGTGTGCAGCCAGTGCAGGGGTTATAAAATCCTTGGAGTAGGCCTCACACCTACTCAATGTTGGGATCTTACAGGCTTGGTTTTTACAATGGGATTGCTTGGCTGCCCCTTGAAGCTCTCAGTAGTGGTGCAGGGCAAGCTCACTGTACGCTTAAAAATTATGTAAATGAGGGCATTTTGTGTTGTTTCCCCAGAGAAAATCTCCCCATTTCATAAATTATGAGAGAACATTTACCACCACATTTCCAGGGTTATTTCTCAATACATCAACTGTGATTGAATGAGTACAATGATGATAAGTACCTGAAGGAAAAAAAATTGCAGGGCTACGGGGAAAGGGCGGGGGAGAGGGACTAGCTGAAGTGCTCTTGCAGAGAGCCGGCACAGACTCAACGGGCCGAATGGCCTCCTGTGCTGTAACCATTCTATGATTCTATGTCAGTGGTTTTGTGTACTAGGCTGTACCAAAATGAAGCAGAAAGATGTTACAGTATAAAAATGTAATGTACACAGATTTACGAGATGTACACTGCAGAAAACTCAACTAGAAGAATAGAAAGGGTTGCAAAGGCTGTTAAAGGTGAAAAATACCCACCTCTAGTTTTAGTGTAACCTTTGTCAATAATAAATATGGATCTGTTTTACAACTGCTGATCCACATACAGACTTCAAACTGTAGGGGGCGTCATCCACACATAACGTGAGCAAAGAATTCTTGCTAAGTGAATTTCATTTTGAAGAACAAAATGGGTACTGCTTGCTGATGTATTGTGAAAATCCGTTCCCAGCTACCGACTCCATTCCTCTACCTGGCCACTGCCTGAGGCTAAACCAGACCGTTCACACAACTTTGGTGTCATATTTGACCCTGAGATGAACCCCATATCCACTCCATCACCAAAATCGCCTATTTTCAGCTTCGTATCATCGCCCGTCTCCACTCCTGCCTCGGCTTATCCACTGCTGAAACCCTCATCCATTCCTTTGTTATCTCCAGACTTGACTACTCCCACTCTCTCCTGAATCAAGCGCTTCACTTCCTTCCTGGAGCGCTAAAGGACGCAGGCGGGGCGGTAGTGGTGCACAATGTCCCGTGCAGCACTGATGCGATCCGAGGCTCCTTCCCTCCCTTAAAGGGAAGGGCCATCGCTGCAGGCTCTGTATTGGGACCAGTGAGTTGGTCCCCGATGGCGACCGCGATCCGGCCCGATCAGCCCCATGCACTCCAGCAGATTGCCGGGCTGATCGATCGCGGCCCAGGAGCGATCAAAAAAAATCACTTGAAGCGTTGATAAAATTTTTCTCCTACCCGTGCCAACATCCCCTTTTCTTTGCGCCTCCGAAGCTCCCGGCCTCCCAATCAACGCCTCCTGCAGCTGTTGGTGTTTTCGCCCGGCGATGCTGCAGGGGACAGAACCGAAGTTCGGGTCCGGTGCGCTACTGGAGCGATGCGCACGGCAATGACGTCACGAGCTCCGGGCACAGGAGATCGTGGCGCAAAGTGTTACCGGCACCGCAAACCTCACGGCCAAGTTAGTCGTTCATCTGGCCGCGCCTGGTCGGTAAGTCATTAGCGCCCCGTTATCGCCCACCCAGAGGTAGAAACAGGAGGCATTAACCAACCGAATTTCTCCCCCTACGTTTTATATAATTTGAAATTTTGAAAATCCAGTTTGTAGATGCTAACGGGCAATTGATTGTGGTTTTAATAAAGCCATGTATGTTAATGTGGTAAATAGCATATAAATTTCAGTTGCATTTACTCAACAATTCATTTGCAAAATGGCTGCAGGCTCGGAAGACTTAACAGTGTGCTCCCAACTGATTTACAAACAACAAGTTAGATATACAGTGAGTTTAAATGTAATATGCAGATGGTGTACGAGTTCGCAGAGGAATTGGAATGCCTGGAATTTTTATCGATATGGTCACCGGAACTTCAGATTGTCAGTTGCCAATATTGAAATGTATTTCTCAAGTCACTGTTACATTGTTCAGTAGAGCTGATTACTTAATCTCCTTATCTTCAGCCCCACACCAGAAATTGAGAACAAACAGGAAATCTCCATTGTTGCAGGATTTCCCAGTAGCCCTGAACTCATTGACTGCCCTCCACATAACCTTTGAACATCTTTACCCAATCAAGTTTTTGTAATTGTTTTCAGGAATGGGAAAAGAGCTCATTTAGTGAATGTTCAGGTGCAATACGATGTGCACAACGTCAACACAGAGATGCTTGCCAATTAGCCCAGCTCCTGGCATGATTCCTTCATCCTGTTTTTATCATACTTTTGGAGCTTGTTTCAGAGCAAGTTTTATTTAATGAATAACTCCTTTGATAAGTAATGTACTATCTTTCTGACCTGCCTTCTGATTTATTTTTGTGTTTAATTACATTCTCTTACTTTGCAGGTATTAGTGAGAATGGTGTGAAGCAATGGTTTGTGACTCCAGTGGTAAATCTATAAACTCCAACCCAAGAATCATAATAAAGTATCATTGAGGGGCTGAAAATAGGGTGTCAACCTTAGCTTGGTGGTAGCACTCTTGTCTCTGAGTCAGTAGGTAATGGGTTCAAGCCCCACTTCAGAGTTGAACACATAACCTGGACTGCAGATTGTAGAGTAATGCCTGTCAGGTGTTGCACACCTTGGAGACTGACCTCAGGGCCTGCATATAGATGTCATGTTCCTTGGACATCTTTACTCCCATCATGTCAATCACTTCCTTGTATCGCTCTCCACCCACATCGCCCTTCCCCCTCCCAACCCTACCTTCTTCTGTGTCCACCCCTGGAAAAAACTCTCCCCTAAGTCACTTATAACTGCACTTTCAAATTCCCAACTGACTAGCCTTTGGCCCTCCATTCACCAGACATTTCCGCAACTACCGATCAGCTCAATCACACCCTCACCTCCACCTTTGATGCCCTTGACCCCATTAAAACCATAACTCTCTCTCACCCTGGTCGTTCCCCTGGCATGGCCCTCATCTCCGCTCCCTTAAGTCCAAGGGATGCAGACTTAAACGTTTATGGCAGACAACTGGTTTAGCCATTCATCGCCAGATTTGACTGGATCACATAAAGCATTATCAGGTCTTGCTCTCCTCTGCCAAAACTGTTCACAAAGATAACCCCCAGCTTCACTTCTCCATTACAAACCATCTTCTGAAAATCCCCTCCCCTGCTCTCTCCAACAACACGTTGTTAGGGAATTAGATAGCATTCGTGAGGTTGTGGCATGAGGTGATTTATAGAACATAAGGGCATTGGAGGAGTGGGGAGTGGGTGAGGATTGGCCATCTTCCCAGTGGACATTGAGAAAAAGGCTTCAGCGTTGTGGATCCCAGAACAGACTGATACCTGGGATGGCAGGAATGACGTATGAGGAGAGATTGGGTCGATTAGGCTTATATTCACTAGAGTTTAGAAGAATGAGAGGGGATCTCATTGAAACTTATAAAATTCTAACAGGACTAGACAAACTAGATGCAGGAAGGATGTTCCCGATGGCGGGGGAGTCCAGAACCAGGGGTCACAGTCTAAGGATAAGGGGTAAGCCATTTGGGACAGAGATGAGGAGGAATTTCTTCACCCAGAGAGTGGTGAACCTATGGAATTCTCTGCCACACAGGGCAGTTGAGACCAATTCATTAAATATATTCAAGAAGGAGTTGGATATATTTCTTGAGGCTAAAGGGTTCAAGGGATATGGGGAGAAAGCAGGGACAGGGTACTGAATTTGGATGATCAGCCATGATCTCATTAAATGGCGGAACAGGCTCGAGGAGCCGAATGGCCTACTCCTGCTCCTATCTTCTATGCTTCTATGCTAACTCACAGGCATTAACCTGAAAAGATTGATGTCCAACAACAACTTGCTCCTTTAAAGCGTCCCAAGACGCTTCACAGGAGCGTTATTAAACAAAATTTGACTCCGAGCCACATAAGCAGATATTATGACAGATGATCAAAAGCTTGTTCAAAGAGCTAGGTTTTAAGGAGTGTCTTAAAGGAAGAGAGAGATAGAGAGGCAGAGAGGTTTAAGGAGGAAATGCCAGAGTTTAGGGCCTAGGCAGCTGAAAGCATAGCTGTCAGTGGTGGAGCGATTAAAATCGGGGACGCGTAAGAGGTCAGAATTGGAGGAGTGCAGGTATCTTGGAGGGTTGTGGGGCTGGAGAAGGTTACAGAGATAGGGAGGGACAAGGCCATGTAGGGATTTGAAAATAAGGATGAGAATTTTAAAAGCGAGGCATTGTCAGACCGGGAGCCAATGTAGGTCAGCGAGCGCAGGGGTGATGGGTGAATGGGACATGGTGTGAGTTAGGACACGGGTCAGCGAGCGCAGGGGTGATGGGTGAATGGGACATGGTGCGAGTTAGGACACGGGTCAGTGAGTGCAGGGGTGATGGGTGAATGGGACATGGTGCGAGTTAGGACACGGGTCAGCGAGCGCAGGGGTGATGGGTGAACGGGACATGGTGCGAGTTAGGACACGGGTCAGCGAGCACAGGGGTGATGGGTGAACGGGACTTGGTGCGAGTTAGGACACGGGTCAGCGAGCGCAGGGGTGATGGGTGAATGGGACATGGTGCGAGTTAGGACACGGGCAGCAGTTTTAGATGAGCTCAAGTTTATGGGGAGTGGAAGATGGGAGGGCGGCCAGGAGGTCATGGGAATAGTCAAGTCTAGAGGTAACAAAGGCATGGATGAGGGTTTCAGCAGAAGATGAGCTGAAGCAGAAGCAGAGACCGGTGGTGTTACAGAGGTGGAAGTAGGTGGTCTTGGTGATGGAGCGTATATCTGATCGGAAATTGAACTCGGGGTCAAATATGACACGAACAGTCTGGTTCAGCCTCAGACCGCTGCCAGAGAGAGGGATGGAGTCGGTGGCTAGGGAACAGAGTTGGTGGCGGGGACTGAAGACAATGGCTTTAGTCTTTCCAATATTTAGTTGGAGGAAATTTCTGCTCATCCAGTACTGGATGTCGGACAAGCAGTGTGACAAATCAGACAGTGGAAGTGTCAAGAGAGGTGGTGGTGAGGTAGAGCTGGGTGTCGACAGTGTACGTGCAGATCCTGATGTGTTTTTGGATGATGTTGCCGAGGGGCAGCATTTGGATGAGAAATAGGAAGAGGCCAAGGATAGATCCTCGGGGGACTACAGAGGTAATGAGAGTGGGAAGAGAAGCCATTGCAAGTGATTCTCTGGCTACGACTCGATAGATAAGAATGGAACTAGGCGAGGGCCCAGCTGGACGATGGAGGAGAAGTGTTTGAGGAGGATGGCGTGGTCAACCGTGTCAAAGGCTGCAGACAGGTCGAGAAAGATGAGCAGGGATAGTTTACCTTTGTCACAGTCTCAAAATGATTTGGTGACTTTGATAAGGACTGTTTTGGTACTGTGGCAGGGGCGGAAACCTGACTGGAGGGATTCAAACACGGGCTTGTGGGAGAGATGGGTATGGATTTGGGAGGTGACAACACGTTCAAGGACTTTGGAGGCGAAAGGGAGGTTGGAGATGGGGCGGCAGTTTGCAAGGACAGAGGGGTCAAGGGTGGGTTGTTTGAGGAGGGGGTGATGATGGCAGATTTGAAGAGGAGGGGGACAGTACCTGAAGAGAGGGAACCATTAACAATATCAGCTAACATGGGGGCTGGGAAGGGGAGTAGGGTGGTCACTAGAGGAGCTGTAAATGACAAAAGCGGAATCATTACCAGCAACTGCAGTAGTTATGATCTAAAATTGTTGAACTTAATGTTGAATCCGGAAGGCTGTAAAGTGCCTATTTGAAAGATGAGGTGCTGTTCCTCGAGCTTCCGGTGAGCTTCGAATGGATATTTAAATGAGTTATGGAGGGGTCATCACTGGAGTGGATTGATGGATGCAATTCCCCGCTCAGCAACGCATTATCAGGGCAGATTGTGGCATTCTGGGCCTGAGATACCGAGTAGGATTAAATACACTTTCCTGAAGGTTCTCCACCTCACCACTCGCTTTGGGGGGGGGGGGTTGAAACATCTCCCAAAATCCTAATGAGCTTTCAGGATTCCTGGTTCACCTCTATGTCCAATATGTTATCATGTCTAACTGTCAGTAGTTGTCAGTTAAAGGAAGTATTTTATTTCAAGAACACAGTTATTTTACGCTATTACAGAATTTCTAACTGTTCAGCTGACAGGCAATGACTGGATGAGTGCAGCTCCAACAACACTCAAGAAACTCAACACCAGCCAGGACAAAGCAGCCCGTTTGATTGGCACCCCATCCACCACCTTAAACATTCACTCCCTCCACCACCGGCGTACCGTGGCTGCAGTGTGTACCATCTACAAGATGCACTGCAGCAACTTGCCAAGGCTTCTTCGGCAGCACCTCCCAAACCCACGACCTCTTCCACCTAGAAGGATAAGGGTAGCAGGCGCATGGGAACACCACTACCTCCAAGTTCCCTGCCAAGTTACACACCATCCTGACTTGGAAATATATCGCTGTTCCTTCATTGTCACTGGGTCAAAATCCTGGAACTCCCTCCCTAACAGCACTGTGGGAGTAGCCTCACCACATGGACTGCAGCGGTTCAAGAAGGCAGCTCACCGCCACCTTCTCGAGGGAAACTAGTGATGGGCAATAAACGCTGGCCTTGCCAGTGACGGCCACACCCCATGAACGAATAAAAAAAAGAACTGTACTTCAGAGGCAATATACTGCCACCTAGTGATCAAGGTCTCCATTTTACAAATTTTTGGTCCAGAATTTCCTGGAGATTTTGGGCACAAAATTTGCATCTGTAGCCCCCGTTTCTTGGATGATATGAGTGCCTTTAAAGGTCCAAAATGGCGTCTGCTGTGCGCATGCACACTTTTGGTGCGAGTTGCACTGGAAGTCATATTGGTGAGGATGTTAGCACGTGCGCAGTGAACGTCTACCAGAAGTATGCAGTGTAGGCAGATCATGACGTCAATCAGTGTGTAACGCTGATATGACGCCAGCGCTGCCAGTTTGGAGTGCAACGTTCAACCTGAAATGTTAATTCTGTTTCTCTCTCCATGGATGCTGCCTGGCCTGCTGAGTTTTTCCAGCGTTTTCTGTTGTTATTTCAGATTTCTAGCATCTGCAGTGTTTTGCTGTTCTATTTAAATGGATCATCACCTACACACAGGTGAGTTACTGATTGATTTCTATTGGCTGTTGCTACGATTGTACATGTGTTTGGTGCTTTCTAGAGTTCTTTAAAGTTGCTAAAGTCTACAGGGAGTGGTGTGGTAGGTGCTGAAGGACTTTGTCCTGACCTCAAGGCTTCTGTACAAACCATTTGCTCCCAGACATGGGTGCACTAGTAGGAATTCCCCTTGGTCTGCAGCATGATAGGGAGAATGAGCAGCGACGACACAGAGCAGGACAAGCTGCTAGAAGAGGAAGGAGGAAAAGGGGGAGAAGGGCTCTCAACAGGAGGCCATATCCACCCAGGGTCTTCAGGGAGCAATTCTCCTACCTCAACCTCAGCGAGGAACAGTGTGTGAGAAGTCTGCGCTTCAGTAAGGATGTCCTGACTGAAATCTGACACCTGCTGCAGCCACAGCAGCAACCTCAGAGCAGGACGAGGAGCGCAGTGCCAGTGGCTGTGAAGGTGACTGTGGCCATGAAGTTTTATGCTTCGGGCTCCTTCCAGGCTGGAGCTGGAGATATTTGCAATCAATGTTCCCCCTAATTTTCTGGGGGGTTTGCGGTCCCTTTAACGGGCTGCGCGGCCCATTCAAAGTTTGGTGCATGCACGAAATTTCAGATTGGAAAAGCAGGTCCCGGGCTGTGCGGGACGGGCAGACAGCTGTGTGGCTTAGAGGGATTCACAGTTTGCCGTCCACTGCTGCGTAAGGGAGGTCACTGAGGCTCCACGATAAACCAAAGGGTGGCTACTGGGTGACGAGGGCTATCGCTGACGACATAGCTCATGACTCCGGTGTGCAACCCATGCACACGTGGGCAGCATGGATACTATGAAAGCCAAGCTGCCACACAAAATATGATAGAGCAGACCATTGGTGTGCTGAAACCAACGCTCTGCTGCCTGGACCGCTCTGGAAGAGCCCTGCAGTACTCGGCAGAGCCGGCGTCAAGATTCGCGGTGGGCTGCTGCACGCCGCACAACCTCACCACCATGAGGGCACAGCCCTTGCCAGCAGCTATACGGCGAGCAGCGCAGGAACAGAAGGAGGTGGAGGAAGAGGAAGGGAAGAGGCAACCTAGACAGCCCCTTTCTGGCTGGACTGTCCGTGAATAACTCACCCGACTGCGATGCCAGTAAATGCAATCCCAATTCCCCATCCACCAACAGTCCAACACCTTACCGTCCCTCTGTCACTGACCATCACAGCATCCACTTGGCCACAATGCAAAAATTAAAGCCAACACAAAATAAGCATTCCAAACCAAATTTATAAATGAAATCATGCCATATTGCATACAAATGTAAACTAACCACCCTTGTGCATTCCCTTAGTGCCTGTCTTCCGTGTGCCTTTGGCTATCCTAGTGCTCCTATGCAGTCTTCTTCTTAGGCTGTCCCTCGGAACCGAGGATGACTTCCCAGACCTCTCTGCTGTCCTATGCAGTGCTACCCCAGTGGCTGCAGTGGAAGCTGAGACATCGGCCAACAGACGCTGCATCATGGTTGGGTCCACAAGTGCACTAATGGAGTTGACCATCACTTCCATGTTGGAAGGGATGGGCTCCAAGACTCCTCCATGCTCCTTGATATTGCTTGCAAGCTTTCTGGCAGGCCTGCCATTGCACCAAGCATTTTATTCTGCATACCCATTGACATAAGAAAACTACTAGGCACTTGGTCTAAGCGTTAAACAAAGCTTTAATCAACTGTTTTACAACATGGAGGTCTAGTTCTGTCCTTCACTAGTTCCTGTTAAGAGTGTCCTGCGCAAGCTGGGCCTGTGCCTGTGTATTTATACTCTCCCTTGACAGCGCCACCTGCAGGCCACTCAGTGATTCATGTCACCCATCAGCGTTCTTCTGTACCCCACCCCATCGAAGTGCTCATCTGAGTCCTCTGCAGCAGAACTCTTGTGCGACCTCACCCTCCGGCAAGCTGGTACCTGCGTAGCCCTTGCCCCCTGTCCTGGCTGCAGGCCAGTTGTGCCCGGTGTCACACCATGTGCAGATCCCGCCTCTATGCTATACGCAGTATCAGTATCTGAGCTGGTGGCTGCGAGTGCGAAATCGAGTGATGGTGTTTCTTCAGCATTGGTGTCTTGTTGCTTTTCCACCTGTTGCTCTTCCACCACTGCCTGGCCAGGTGGCAGTTCTTGGGTATCTGAAAGGAGAAAGGCACAAGGATAAGGTTTTGGTGAGGGGAGGGGGCAGGGAAGCAAAAGGCGCATGCTACAGCTTGTAAACCAGAAGAGATTGTGATAAGGGGGATGTGGGATGTGAGAAGGAGGATTAGGTATGAGAATACTGTCATCTTCTATGTTTTCAGCCCATGGCTGCTCCAATGATGGCAATCACCGTCTCCTCCATGGCGGTAAGGACATGCAGGCATGACTGTCCCCACCGGTTAGCTCCTGCTGCCTCCGGTTGTGCACCACTTTGTCCTGCATGAGAGGGAAGTGTGTTGGTGAGTATGGTGCAATCTGTTTGGTGATGTGGCTGTCATGGTTGAATAGCTGGCAGTGTGTGCAAGCTGTGAGATGTGGGTGTGAGGCTTGCAGCAGTGTTAAGTGTGTGAGGGTGAGGTGCAGCTATGAATGTTGGGAATGAGTCCTGATTGATAGAAATTATTGGTAGGTGTGTGATGGGGGTGTGGTGCATTGAGCAGTGTCTGAGGCTAGAGGTGCAGTTGGTGAAATATGACATTTGAAGATGAATTCACTGTCCTTGACCACTCGTTTGAGCTCATTGAACTTTTTGTGGCACTGCATCCAGGTCCTCAGGGCTTGACTCCTGGAATTGACCGCCACAGCTATCTGGTTCCACTGCCTTCTGAGTGTTTATCTGGAGGGCCTCTTGGCCCCCTTTGGATACTGCACTTCTCTCCTCCTTTCCACCTCCTCCACCAAGGCCTCCAGCGCAACATCCGAGAGCCTTGGAGCACACTCTTTCCCTTGTTGTGCCATTATTCAGTCTTTTTCCATGTCAGAGTGACTTGTACAAGGACTTCCAGCACCTTCTCCAGCCACAATGCACCTCCCCTTTAAGAGGTGCAGGCTGGCTTTAAATAGAGCAGGCTAGCTTTAACTGGTGCTAGCCTTTCACGACTTTGAGCCCCCTGCTGAGACGCGCTGCCACGCAACATCACCATTAGCACTGGCTGCATGCTACAATCATGGTAATGAGCAGGCAGCATGAAGTTGGCATGCTGTCTGCATCACATTGAACGGGCATGGGGTAATCGTGCATCGCGAGCCCGCGCCTGTTTTCGGGGGCTGTCCAATTTAGTTCCCTTTATGTCATAGGGCCCATTTTACAGCGCAAAGGTCCCAGGAAATTATGGTGTAAGTAGCATACTTTGTCTTCACAAGGACTGCATGGTGGTAACATCTGTCAATTTATCAGGGACAGATGTGTCTGTGAGAGGAAAGTTGGTGAGGAGGAGATCAAGTAGATTACTTCCTCATATTAGTTCCCTCACAACCTGACGTAGGCCTAGTCTGACAGCCAATTTCTTCAGGTTTTGGCCAGCTCAGTCAGTGGTAGTACTGAGGTGCTATTGATGGTGAACAATAAACCCCTCCAAGCGTACATTCTGTGTTCTTGCTTCCCTCATACCTTCCTCCAAGTGGCGTTTGTATTGATTTCTATGTGGGTTCAATGACGACACATTGATGAAAGAGAATGTCTTTTAATCTAAAGTTTGTTCATCTAAGTTAACAGCATTACAGGAGACACCATGTTAGAGATCCATCTAAAACGAAACTAAAACGAAACTCTCTCTCTCACATGCCCTCTGCTGGTCAGGCATAAATAATCAAACAGGCAAATATGCTGGTAAGGCATAATAATCAAACAGGCAAATACCATCACTATTTGCTGATATCATTACATCTCCCTTTCTTAAAACAAAAGTATTTTACTTTTATCTAACAACATGTTTTCTTTGTATTACTCTGCATTTTAACTGTAACACTTAATGAACTTACATTATCATTATCATGATCAAGGTTTTTTAACCTTGTTTTGTGTGTTCACATGAAATATGTAAATACACTAGAACTTGAAGAGAGAATAAGATAACATTACTTCCTTCTATAACAAGAGTCCTTAAACTTGCTCAATGAGGCTCTCAGGAGGCTTCACGTGTCTTGAGGATTTTCTGATTGATTGTCCTTGAATCTGAGTTGTTGCCTCAGATGATGATTTCTCAGCTGTGTGATCAGGTTGTTCAACAGTATCAGTCTTTTGACCTGCTGTGTGATCAGGTTGTTCAACAGTATCAGTCTTTTGACTTGCTGTGGCTGGTCTCATGAGAAGATCCCGACGATTTCTTCGCAGAACAGCACCCTCATCTGTCTGAATGGTGTATGATCTTGGTTGAACTTCACTCAGGACAGTTCCCTTCTGAGTCCATATGTTTGTTTTGTCTTTGAACCTTACTTGGTCACCAGTGTGGAGTTCAGGTAGGTTTTGTGTTCCTCTGTCATAGTAGTACTTTTGCTTTTCTTTCTGTTGTTCTTTGAACTTCCTCACTTTCTCCCCCTCTTTTGTTTTCAGGAGGTTCTCTGGGATGGGTAGGTTTGACCTTGGCAGATGTCCCATAAGGTGTTGGGCTGGTGACATACCACACTCGAGCGGCGTTGTGCGGTATACAAGCATGCTCTGGTAGAAGTCAGTTCCACTGTCTTTTGCCTTGTACATCAGTCTTTATGAGCTCCATTTTTGCATCTGCTATGGGCAGTGCACTTGTGACCATGTCCATGTAGGCGTTCACTTTTTCATCCATTTTGGTGTTTGTGGGCTCACTTGGGTCAACAGCTCTGGACAACGTGTCTGCTGTATACATCAGCTTACCCGGTGTGTACGCAACATTCAGTATATAGCGTTGCAGCCTGATCATCATTCTTTGCATTTGAAGCGGACACACATTTAGTGGCTTTTGGAACAATGCAATCAAGGGCTTATGGTCAGTCTCTACACTGATTGCTTGTCCTGACACAAACTGGTGAAATCTTTCACAGGCGTATGTGATGCTGAGCAGCTCCTTTTCTATTTGAGCATATCGCGTCTCCGCGTCTGTCATTGAGCACGATGCATATGCAATAGGTTGCCAGTAGTCATATTTTTGCAGAAGAACGGCACCGAGCCCACTCTGTGATGCATTTGATGATATCTTGATGGGTCTCGCTGGGTCATAAAACCTCAGAACTGGTTCCTCTGTGAGCAGTTTCTTTAGATCGCTCCATGACTTCTCATGCTCATGATTCCATTCGCATTCTATGTTCTTTTCAGTTAGTCGTCTCAGTGGCGCCATCTTTTCTGAGAGGTTGGATATGAATTTACCCATGTAGTTGATCATTCCATTAAACCTCTGCACGTCCTTTTTGCATTGTGGCTTTGGCATATTCTCAATGGCAGACACCTTTCTGGGATCTGGTCTGATGCCCTCACTGCTAAGGATATCTCCCACGAATGTCAGTTCTGTCACCCCGAGCTGGCATTTCTCTCTATTCAGCTTCAGGTTTGTTTTCCTTGTTGCTTCCAGCACTTTTTTCAGTCTCTCGTCATGCTCAGTTCTCGTGGTTCCCCATACTATGATGTCATCCATTGATGTATCAACTCCCTCCAGGTGCTCATAGATCATATGGATAGTTTTGTGATACACTTCAGGAGCTGAGGCAATGCCAAATGGTAACCTTAGGAATCTGTATCTGCCAAATGGACTGTTGAACGTGCACAGTCTTGAACTTGCCTCGTCCAGTTTCATCTGCCAAAATCCTGATGATGCATCTAACTTGCTGAAATACTTTGCATTTGCAAACTGTGACATGATTTCCTCACGTGTAGGAAGCTTGAAGTGCTCTCTCTTTATTGCTCTGTTTAGATCTCTTGGATCCAGGCAAATTCTGAGCTTTCCATTCTTTTTGTCCACAACGACGAGGGAACTCACCCACTCAGTTGGCTCATCTATCTTCTGAATCACGTTCAGGCTTTCCATCCTGTCCAACTCTGCCTTCAGTTGCTTTTGAAGAGCAAATGGAACTTTTCTGCATGGATGTATGACCGTTGGCATACTTTTATCTACTCTGATCGTGTGTTCTCCTGGAAGGCAGCCTAGACCCTGAAATAGGTCGTTGTACTCTTTCATGAGTTCATCATAGACTGTCTCTCCTTCGCTTTCCACAACGAGGACTCTCTTTACCAGGTTCAGTCTCTCACAGGCTTTTAAACCTAGTATGGCCTGCACATCCTTTGGCACCACGATTAATGCTAGCGTGTGCTCTCTGTCCTTGTGTGTTACTTTGACAATGCATTTTCCTTTCACTGGTATATCAGTACCTGAGTATCCTGTCACTTTCACTTTTATTCCATGTATCTTTGGTCTGGGTCTAATTTTCTTAAAATCAGTCTCTGATATCACATTAACTTGTGCTCCAGTATCCAATTTAAATGGAATGTGTATGTCATTCACTTTTAGTGTCAACATCCAGTCTCTTTTTTCTTTTTTGTTTTCAGACACGACATCCACATAGAACTCCTCTATCTCGCTTTCATCTACTGCATGGACCTTGCTTTGTTGCGCTTGGTTCTTACAGCAACGGGCATAATGGTTGTTTTTGTTGCAACTATTGCATGTTTTACCATATGCTGGACACTTTTTTGGTGGATGCTGTGTACCGCATCGACTACATGACTTTCGATTGCCCCTTTCATTTTTGTTCGCTGGCCACGCCTCTTTTTTCACATTGGCGCCCTTTTTGTTAAACGGTTTGTGTCCGTTCTTTCTCACTGCATCCACGTTGCAGCTACTGTCACTGAACAGCTCCTTTGCCTGCGACTTCACAGTCTCTGTAGCCCTACACAGTGCTATGGCTTTTCCCAGGTCTAGATCTTGCTCTCTTAGCAGTCTTTCCCTTAGACCATTATCTGGAATACCACACACCAGTCTGTCTTTTATCAGCGAGTCTGTCAGTCCCCCAAATTCACACGTTTTGCTTCTGTTTCTCAGTTCAGTCACATACTGATCAATAGTCTCTCCCGTTTTCTGTACACATGTGAAAAATCTGTGCCTCTCAAACGTCACGTTACGTTTAGGTATGCAGTAGGCCTCAAACTGTTCCATTATTTTATCCAGCTTCATTTTGCCTCCATCAGCAGCGAATGTGAAGTTATTATACACCTCCAGCGCTTCATCACCCACGACATGTAAGAACACTGACGCTTTCATTTTATCACTTTTCTCGTCAGCTCCGATTGCCACTAAATACAACTCCAAATGTTGTTTGAACCTCCTCCAACTTTCAGCCACATTACCTGTCAACTGAAGCTTCGCCGGTGGGTGTAATCCTACCATTTTTTCACTTCGTTAGCTATTCTCCAATGGTAAGTAACGATGTTCTCTTTTGGCTTGCTAATATGTGGAGAGCTGATTTAACTTCAGATTTTTCCTCTTCATCTCTTTCAATCACTTCTGACATCATGTATTGCTTTCTATGTGGGTTCAATGACGACACATTGATGAAAGAGAATGTCTTTTAATCTAAAGTTTGTTCATCTAAGTTAACAGCATTACAGGAGACATCATGTTAGAGATCCATCTAAAACGAAACTAAAACTAAACTCTCTCTCTCACATGCCCTCTGCTGGTCAGGCATAAATAATCAAACAGGCAAATATGCTGGTAAGGCATAATAATCAAACAGGCAAATACCATCACTATTTGCTGATATCATTACAGTGTTCAACATGGATGAGTACTGATTCATCAGTTGGTGGTGCTTGGTGGTGATCAGCAGGAAGTTTCCTTGTCCTTGTTTGATCTGAAGCCATGAGACTTCATGGGGTGGGAGTGTCAGTGTAGAGGACTTCCAGGGAGTGAACACTCCCATCCAACTGTATAAAATTGTCGCCCACCTCTTTATTTCAAAGGCTGGAGTGGTAAATCCCAGCAGTACCCAATTTAAATGGGCAAGCTTCACTAAAAAACTGAACAGCTGTAAAATATTGCAGATTAATGTTGAGGAATGAATTTGAATAAGAATGTGTATAGTTAAGATATCTAATGAAGCTCGGGCATGCTCTGTAACATCTCCAAACTGATCACTGAATTCTGCACCTTGTGAACTTGCTTGTTTCAGCAAAGCGCACCCAGAATGTTCTCAAGCTCACCACTGCAGAATCAGCCTTATGGTGCTGATCCAATGATGATCTTGTAAAAAACTGACTACCTAGGGGTGAAAATTGATAGACAGGATGTACTAGAAAGGCTGGGTATGCTTAGAGTGGACAAGTCATCTGGTCCAGATGGCTTGCATCCCAGGTTGCTAAGAGAATTGGGGGAGGAGATAGCAGAAGGGCTTGCCATAATTTTCCAATCTTCCCTAGATGCAGGGGAGGTGCCTAAGGATTGGAAAGTGGCAAATGTGACACCATTGTTCAAGAAAGGGTGTAAGGGCAATCCTAGTAACTACAGGCCGGTCAGTTTAACATCAGTGGTGGGTGAAGTTTTAGAAACAATAATCAAGGAAAAAATTAATGGGCGCCTGGAGAGGTTTAAGCTAATTAAGGAGAGCCAACACGGATTTGTAAAAGGCAGATCATGTTTGACTAATCTAATTTAATTTTTTGATGAAGTAACAGAGAAGATTGATGAAGGGAATGCAATGGATGTTGTCTACATGGATTTTTGGAAGGCGTTTGACAAAGTACTACATAGAAGGCTGGCTAACAAAATTGAGGCTCATGGAATAGGTGGGTCAGTGGCTGCTTGGATAAGGAATTGGCTTAAGGACAGAAAACAGCAAGTTGTGGTAAATGGCTGTTTTTCAGACTGGAGGATGGTAGACAGTGATGTTCCCCAAGGATCAGTGCTGGGGCCACTGCTTTTTTGATATATATAAATGACCTGGATATTGGAATACAGAGAAGAATTTCTAAATTTGCCGATGACACCAAACTTGGGGATGATACCAATCGACTGCAACAGGACATAGAAAGGCTAGCAGAATGGGCAAATGGAATTTTAATACAGAAAAGTGTGAGGTGATACATTTTGTCAGAAGGAACAGGGAGAGGCAATATATACTTAATTAATAGCACAGTTTTAAAGAGTGTGCGGGGACAGAGGGACCTAGGAATTAATGTGTATAGGTCCCTGTAGGTGGCAGGACATATTGAGAGAGTGGTTAGCAAAGCATATGGGATCTTGGGCTTCATAAATAGAGGTATTGAGTACAAATATAGAGAAGTTATGCTGAACCTTTATAAAGCGCTGGTTAGGCCACAACTGGAGTATTGTGTCCAGTTCTGGTCACCACACTTTAGGAAGGATGTGAAGGCACTTGAGAGGGTGCAGAGATTTACCAGAATGGTTCCGGGGATGGGAGATCTTAGCTACAAGGACAGGTTGGAAAAGCTGGATTTGTTTTCATTAGAGCAAAGGAGGCTGAGGGGTTATTTGATAGAGGTGTATAAGATTATGATGGGTTTGGATAGGCTAGATGGGGAAAGGCTGTTCCCACTAGTTGATGATACAAGGACTAGGGGACACGGATTTAAGATTTTGAGCAAGAGATACAGGGGGAACGTGAGGAAAAACTTTTTTACGCAGCGAGTGGTGATGACCTGGAATTCGCTGCCGACGGAAGTGGTGGAAGCGGAGACACTCAATGTTTTCAAGGGGAGACTGGATAGGCACTTGAGGGAAATAAACTTGCAGGGCTACGGGGATAGAGTGGGGGAATGGGACTGACTGGATTGCTTTACAGAGAGCGGGTACGGACTCGATGGGCCGAATGGCCTCCTTCTGTGCCGTTATGACTCTATGATTCTATCACTCTATATTTTTAAGGCTTATGGAGAATAGACTCTGGCACAGTGTTGTCCAGCTACATTATTACCTCTCCAATAGATTTATTAGCCCTACTGGAGTTTCACTGGACACGTTTTTCCCTCAAAAAGGAAATACTGCTCCCATACTCATACATAAAATCTGTTCATTAATGGAAGTTTTAATATTAATTTCCGTCAAGCTGTGTTATTATTCTTTGGTGGTCATTTTCTTAAACTACACTGAGAGAACCTCAGGGATCAGCAGCTGTAATTCTGCCTCTGGGGGGTTTACATTAAAAAAAAGAAGAAATGCCTTCTATGAGTTGGTGGCCTTGTTAGTCCTTCCAGCTTTAACCAAAAGCAAAAAAAGAGACCAGGTAACGTTCAACGGAAAAAGGTGGTGCCAGCAGGAATAGGTAGGGGTGCAGTAGAAATGGGTGGAGAGGCCCGATAATAAAGTACAAATTAATTTTACAACAATTCAAACCTTTTAAATAAGTTCAAAAACTTACCTCATGGTATTACCAAATCTGGAAACTGGGAATTTTCGACTTCCATCCTAAATGGGTGCAGGCAGGAGGTTTTTTTGACAATCTCGCCAAACAGGCCGTTGCGCCCGCCTGCCCAGTAACGAGTAAGAGCGGCTGTGCCACCTGACCAATGGCATGGGAGGCCCGAACCATTTATCGGTTTGGACCTCATATGAATGTAGCCAGCGAGCTGCGGACACCAAATGGGCACTCCGCTGCAGCGCGCTGGCTGTGGGAGGGTGGTCAATTGATCGGTTCTTACTCTTCTCGAGTTGGATGGCAGGATGGGCGTGGCTGGGAGCTGATCTTGTGGAGGGAGGGCGAGCATGGGCCAGCAACCACCTGCAGTATTTTTGTGTGCCCAGGAGGAGCACAAACCAGCCACAACCTCTTCGCCCTGCTCCCGTCCGGTAAGAGATACCGAAGCATACGGTCTCGTACCAGCAGGTTTCGAAACAGCTTCTACCCCCAGGCCATAAGACACATGAACGTATAATTTATTATTATTTATTACTGTTGTTTTATTTATTATTACTGTATTTCTATTAGTATTTTGTCATTGTTATGCCATATTTATTCCAATGTTGGGAGGACTCGTAAAAATCAACATTTCATTGTGCAGTACACACGTCTGCTGCATATATGACAAATAAAATTGAATTGAATTGAGTGTACAAAGCGTGAAATATAAAAAAAAGAATTGCTCCGTAAACTGGCACTTACTCTTGTCCAACAAAGTAAAGCTGGTTGTGTCAAAATTTGGGTTGGGGTGACAGAGACACACCGAGCAGCAGTTTGGACACCTCTACCGTCTGCTTGACAGAAAGCTGCTAAGAGGGCAGCACGATTGTACCAAACAGTAGGTGGAGGAACAGGGATATCAAGTGTGGGTATGAAAAATAATGCAGTAGGAATAGGAGGAGGGTGCTGGTTTGACTGCGAGACCATCTTTCTATTCCAACTGGCGTGATGCAGGTGTACGGTTAGGGAGAGCAGAGAATTTCTACTCTGGTGTTGGGAAACAGTTATTTGTGGATCAGGGGATGGTTGAGTGAATGACATTAGCAGCTGCAAGGGGGGGTTTGTGGTTGTTTCCCCTCTCTGCCTCCAAATAAGCCTTATCACAAAAGGACAGGTGTCACAGTACTGAGCATGGCCTCCATGACTAGTTATAAAATACTAACAGCATTCTGCAACAAGTACAGCAGCAGCAGTAAAACCATTTTTTAATTCAAAAGGCCAGAAATAAAGGCCTTTCTTGGCAATGCCTGCCTGTCCTTTAAGACGGTCTAAACGGCTGCTCTGGAATCAGTGCTGTCAGGTTATTTTGGGAGCAGATTACCCCTGAACTGCACCTGGTGCTATTAGAGGAAGTTTGAGTATTGAGGTCTTGCCATTTATTTGCATGAAATTTACACTTGGTGCAGTCAGGTGCTGACACCAGAAAAGCCATCGAGGTTTGTGTGCAGTGCTATTTAGGAGCAAAATGGGGGCAAAGGATTAGCACCCATTCTTCCTCTGCATTGCACCCATTTTTTGGGCATTATTTTGGAGCAGGGAAGAAAAAAATTGGCCCTTTGATGCACTATCAATTGCTACAAAAGACTGGAAGTAATAAACAGGCTTTTATTACCAAAGAACAGAGCATGCCTCTTGTGGTTGCCTGGTATCCAAAAGGGCCGGGGGCTGCCGAGCAGCGACCTTTATACCCAGCCATGAGGGTGGAGCCAGGGGCGGAGTCAGCTGAGGCATGCACAGACAAGTACAACAATATGCAAGAGTGAACAACAGTACTAACAGTGAACAACAGTACTAACAACAGTGGTGAACAACAATACTAACAACAGTGGTTTACCACATTCACCCCTTGTTTAGAATTGAGTCCGGCGGGGTGAAGTGCACTAAAAATTTGTGTACTGAAGTCTATCAGGAGGCCTTGTAAGCCGTCCTGAGCGTCGCAGCAGCGGCGGTGATGGTGCAGCATCCAACGTTGAACCCGGTGTCTCGTTCAGAGGAGGTGTAGCAGGTGGCGGACCCTGGGGCTGCTGCATGCCGTCTACAGGGGTCAGAGCATGGGTAATGGGAGGTAGCGATGGTGGTCTCTCAGAGGCACCCGAAGGTGCGAGGTCTCGTGCGGGGACTGTGTCCTGGGGGTAGGCAGGAGTAGCGGTGGGTGGCGAAGAGGGTGTTTCAGGAGCACCCGCAGGTGCGAGGTCTCGAATGGAGACTGTGTCCTCCCGCCCGTCCGGGTACACCACGTAAGCATACTGCGGGTTGGTGTGGAGGAGGCTCACCCTCTCGACCAGGGGGTCCGCCTTATGGGTCCTCACGTGCTTCCGCAGTAGGATGGGTCCTGGAGAAGTCAGCCATGTTGGTAGCGAAATCCCCGACGTGGACTTCCTGGGGAAGGAGAACATTCTCTCGTGAGGAGTGGCATTGGTGGGTGTACAGAGCAGCGACCGAATGGAATGGAGCGCCGCAGGGAGGACCTCCTGCCAGCGGGAGGTCGGAAGGCCCTTAGGTTTTAAGTTTAAAAGGACTGCCTTCCAGACTGTCGCATTCTCCCTTTCCACCTGGCCGTTACCCCGGGGGTTGTAGCTGGTGGTCCTGCTTGTAGCAATGCCTCTCGCGAGCAGGTACTGCCGAAGTTCGTCGCTCATAAAAGATGAGCCCCTGTCGCTATGGATATAGCTAGGGAAACCGAACAATGCGAAGAGGTCATTCAGACATTTAATGACCGTGGTACTGGTCATGTCCGAGCAAGGGATGGCAAACGGGAAACGGGAGTACTCATCAATTATATTGAGGAAGTACACATTGCGGTCAGAGGAGGGGAGGGGCCCTTTAAAATCGATGCTCAGCCGCTCGAAGGGGCGCGTGGCTTTGATCAGGCTCGCTCTGTCTGGCCGATAAAAATGCGGCTTGCACTCGGCACAGATCTGGCAGTTCCTGGTTATGGTCCTGACCTCCTCGATGGAGTAGGGCAGGTTACGGGATTTGATAAAATGGAAGAACCTGGTGACCCCCGGGTGGCAGAGGTCATTGTGGAGGGTCTGTAATCTATCAACCTGCGCGTTGGCGCACGTACCACGTGATAGGGCATCTGGGGGCTCATTGAGTTTCCCGGGCCGGTACAAGATATCGTAATTGTAGGTGGAGAGTTCGATTCTCCACCTTAATATCTTGTCATTCTTGATTTTGCCCCGCTGCTTATTATGAAACATAAAAGCTACTGAACGCTGGTCAGTGAGCAGGGTAAATCGTTTTCCGGCCAGGTAATGCCGCCAATGTCGCACGGCTTCCACAATGGCCTGGGCCTCCTTTTTGACAGAGGAGTGTCGAATCTCGGGGCCCTGGAGGGTCCTTGAGAAAAAGGCCACGGGTCTCCCCGCCTGGTTAGGGGTTGCAGCTAGGGCAAAGTCGGATGCGTCGCTCTCCACTTGAAAAGGGAGGGACTCATCCACAGCGTGCATTGTGGCCTTCGCAATATCGCTTTTTATGAGAGTGAAGGCTGCACAGGCCTCTGCTGTCAGGGGGAAGGAGGCGGACTTGATGAGGGGTCGGGCTTTATCCGCATAGTTGGGTACCCACTGAGCATAGTAAGAGAAAAACCCCAGGCATCTCTTCAGTGCTTTCTGGCAGTGGGGGAGGGGGAGCTCCATAAGGGGGTGCATTCTATCGGGGTCTGGGCCGATGACTCCGTTCTCCACTACGCAGCCAAGAATAGCAAGGCGCTTAGTACGAAACATACATTTGTCTTTGTTGTATGTGAGATTCAGCCGCTGGGCCGTCCGGAGGAATTTCCCTAGATTAACGTCGTGGTCCTGCTGGTCGTGGCCGCAGATGGTGATGTTGTCTAGATATGGGAAAGTGGCCTGGAGCGCGTTCTGGTCAACCATCCGGTCCATCTCCCGTTGGAAGACAGAAACTCCGTTGGTGACGCCGAAGGGAACTCTGAGAAAGTGATAGAGCCGACCGTCAGCTTCAAAAGCTGTGTACTGGCGGTCCTCAGCCCTGATGGGGAGCTGGTGGTATGCCGACTTCAGATCAATCGTCGAGAACACCTGGTATTGTGCTATCTGATTGACCATGTCAGATATGCGGGGGAGTGGGTATGCATCCAACTGGGTGTAGCGATTGATCGTCTGGCTGTAGTCAATAACTAGGCGCTGTTTTCCGCCAGTCTTCACCACCACCACTTGTGCTCGCCATGGGCTATTGCTGCTCTCGATAATCCCTTCCTTCAGGAGTCTCGCTACCTCGGATTTAATGAAACCCCTATCCCTGGCACTGTAACGCCTACTTTTGGTAGCGATGGGCTTACAGTCGCGGGTGAGGTTAGCGAACAAGGAGGGGGGGAGACTTTAAGGGTGGAGAGGCTGCAAATGGCGCGCGGCGGGCGATTTAAAAACTGCTGGCTGCAGACCGTGAGAGGGGGGAGGGGTCCACCGTACGCTAAAGTGACACTCTTAAGGTGGCACTGAAAATCCAACCCCAGTAGGACGGCAGCGCAGAGATCGGGCAGGACCAGAAGTTTAAAATTTTTGTATTCAGTACCCCGCACTGAAAGAGTCACCATACAGTAGCCACCGACTTCCGCTGACTGGGCTTTGGAAGCCATAGAGATGCGATGACGCGTCGGCAGGACCGGGAGAGAGTAACTGCGCACCGTGTCGGGATGTATAAAACTCTCCGTGCTCCCGCTGTCAAAAAGGCAGGTAGTGGCGCGGCTGTTTACCGTAATGTCCATCATGGACCTGGACAGTTGATGCGGGAGAGATTGATCCAGCGTCACGGAAGCCAGCGTATGTTCAAGCGTGTCGATGCAGTCGTCCGATGAGGCGGTGGTGGAGTCCGGGTCCCCCGTAACCGAAGTCGGAGGCGTCCAAGATGGCGGACAAAATGGCGGCGCCCACGGTCCCGATCCCCACGCGGCTGGGGGAGCCCAAGATGGCGGGCAAGATGGCTGCGCCCACGGTTCGCACGCGGCGCTGCTGGCGTTAGCGGTCTTCCCTTTGCAGGCGCTAACGTAGTGACCTTTCTTCCCGCAGCCGGAGCAGGTAGCATTCTTCGCGGGGCAGCGTGCTCTAGGGTGTTTAGCTTGGCCACAAAAATAGCATTTTTGTGCCTTGGACATCGCTGCAGCAGTCGGAGGTGGCGGTCCCATGGCCCAAGATTGCGACGTCCACGGCGCGGGGCGATTAGGGGAGAAAGCGCCCATATTTCTGTGGGCCGCGTCGAGCGAGAGCGCGAGGGACACTGCCTTTGTCAGGTCTATTTCACCCTTCTCCAGCAGCCTCTGCCGGGAGTAGTCGGACCTTAGACCCGCAACGAAAGCGTCATGTATCAGTCCCTCCGCATGTGCCGCGGCCGATACTTCCTTGCAGTCGCAGCCGCGTCCGAGTACCCGCAGTGCCCGTAGGAAGGCCTCCACCGATTCCCCGGGCTGCTGTCTGCGAGATCTTAAAAGGTGCCTGGCATAGACCGTGTTAACCAGGCGTGCATACTGCCCTTTCAGTAGGTCGATAGCCGCCGCGTAGGTCGTCGCATCTTGGATTAAAGTATAGACTTGGTGGCTCACCTTCGAGGCCAGGATTTTCAGTTTATTTTCATCAAGAGTCACGGTCGAGGCTTCCAGATACGCCTCAAAGCAACGCAGCCATTGTGCGAATTTAGTCGACGAACCCGCTTCTTGGGGGTCTAGGTCCAGGCATGTTGGTCTGAGGGCTCGCAGCAGCGCCTGCTGCTCAGCGTTTTGCGCCATCGGTTGATCAGCATCCGCAGCCAACATTTAACTTTGGTAATAAAATTGATGCACTATCAATTGCTACAAAAGACTGGAAGTAATAAACAGGCTTTTATTACCAAAGAACAGAGCATGCCTCTTGTGGTTGCCTGGTGTCCAAAAGGGCCGGGGGCTGCTGAGCAGCGACCTTTATACCCAGCCATGAGGGTGGAGCCAGGGGCGGAGTCAGCTGAGGCATGCACAGACAAGTACAACAATATGCAAGAGTGAACAACAGTACTAACAGTGAACAACAGTACTAACAACAGTGGTGAACAACAATACTAACAACAGTGGTTTACCACACCCTCAAACCCATTTAAAGTCATACAAATTATAGCTATATCATCATCATTCATTTCTGTGCTCTGCCAACATGTTGCTGAGGTTACAGGGCAGGAATCAGGGGTGCGGGTACCAAATGCGGACAGCGATTCGTCGGGCTATTTTACATCCATGTTCTCTATTCTGTTGTCCGTATGGGCTACCATAAAATCTCTATAAGGTGTATAAAAACATCACAATTTACATATTTTCAAGGCTAGGAGGCTCCCTTTCCTGCCATGCAACACCATGGGGGGAAGATTCAGTATCGACCATTTTGGGTTGCTAACATCGCCTGGGCGCTAACTTAAACGCCCGGTGCTAATTAGTGGCGTGACCGCGAAATTGAGTTTCAGTCCCCCAAGAGGGAAGTGGAGCGTTAAATCAAGCACTACACTTCCTTCTTAGGGTGCTAACGTTGGAGAGCGGGGCGGAGACTTCAACAGCGCTGCACACTGGGCCGTGCCGCGCTGCCGCGTCAAAGGCTCCTTCCCTCCCTTAAAGGGAAGGGCCATCGCTGCAGGCTCTGCAATTTAAAAAGTACCTACCTGGACCACCAAGGCAGTCGCGATCCCACACGATTAGCCCGGCACTCAAGCAGAGTCCTGGGCTGATCGATCGTGGGTAGGAACCTGTGGAAAAACCTGGAACAAAAAAGCTAAGTTTTTTTTTACTTACCTCGGCCACCTCGCCTTTAATCATCACCCCTGAAGCAGCCGGCTGCCCGATGCATGCCTCCTGCAGCTGTCGGTGTTTTTGACCGGCGCTGCTGCAGGGGGCGGAAGTCAATTTCGGGTCCAGGGCACCCCGGGGTGATGCGCATGGCGATGACATCATGATTTCCAGGCGAAGGAGATCAGGACGCAATGCCGTAGCACCGCTGCAAAACTCCCGCCGAATATGGCGGGAGTCGATGTCAGCGCCGCGCCCGGTCGCAAAGCCATTAGCACCCCGTTAGCACCCCCCGGGGTGGGTGCTAACGGGAGGCGCAAAGGCACCCAATTTCACCCACGCATGAATTCATGATGCTTGTGTAGGCAGAAACAGAATACTATTTAATGATAATCTAAGTTTTCTACAGTGCCTGAATAATCATTCAAAACAGGCACTAATAAGCCTTCCCAAGAATCAGTAAATAAACATAAATGAACCCAACTGAATAAAATATATAATTAGAAAGGAACCTACTGGTAATAAACCTTTAGGGGGAAAAATTTGGTTGCTTTGCGCCTCCTGTTAGCGTCCTAAGAGGGTGCTAATGAGGCGCAAAGCAACTAGCGACTTGGCGTGGTGATGTTTGCTCCGCTCGCGAAATTGACCAGACATTTTGCGGCGGCACTAAACACTACCGCCACGATCTCCTGCACCCGCAGATCGTGACGTCAGTCGAGCGTGCAACGCCCCGGTAGCGCCCCGGACCGGATATTGAGTGGCGCCCCCTGCCTTTCCACCTGGTGCTAGCAACGACAGGTAGAGGGGAACGTTTTGCAGTCGGGAAGGGACTGGGGGAGCGCTATTTAAAGGCGGCCGCTTGCTGTCTTTTTTTGTCGGCGAAATTTTTGCACCACGCATTCTGAGAGAGACTTCTGGAGAGATTCAACGCTGTGTGAAGGAGTTTTGGGTACTGAGCAGCACTTTGCATTTTCATTTTGATTTGACCTTCCTTGCATTGATTTAGAAGAGACTATGGGAACTGCACTCTGAGCTCTTTCCCTGGGCCTCTCCATTGTTCTTTCCAGCAGAATTGATGTACAGGTCTCTCCAGGCCGAGATTCAAGGCTGCAAGGAGCAGGGTGTGGATGGAGAGCAAGATCAACCCTTCCCTTTAAGAACTGGCCGGCGCCAGTCTGTCTGTGCTCCATTGCTGACTGACATCACATGAGCTTCGCCAGCGCTCTGAGGTAATGCCTCGCTCCTCGGTGTTAGCGCCTTAAGAGAGGTGTGTAGCGCCTGATTTAGTGTTCCAATCACCTCCACGGGCAATAGAAGCCAAGTTTGCAGTCAGAGGCACTAATTAGCGCCAGGCGCTAAACTTTGCGTCCGGCCGATAATTGTGCCCCAAACGGGGCGATACCGAATTTCTCCCCCTTAAAGTTCTCTCCCCCCTCCCCCATTTTTCCCCAATCCTCATTTGCCCAGGAGGATATGACTATAACCTGGTGTTGTGTGACTTCTTACATTTGCCCACAGGGGCATGTCCAAATTTCAAACAGATAATAATGATTTGTCAACACAACAAGTAGTCTTATTAAAAGGACTTTAAGAATTAGATATTTTTAATGCTGACTTCTATTTTTGAACACATCACCAAATAAATGAGTTTGGGCATAAAATTTAAATGTTATTATCCAGAGAGAAGTAAGTTGCCCAGAGTGAGCCTGCAACAGGACTTGTCACTCAGGATCCACTACTGCTACGGGCCAGGTACTTATATCAGGAGAGATCTTCCAATGGCTTGCAGCGTGCTCGTAGCATAGTTTCTTTCACGTGTGATTGACATAGGACTCAGGAAATGCCACCCACTAGCCAGTAAAATGTGGGGGAGAGAGGTCAGTTACTGTTTTGTGGTCTACAAATAACGTCTTGTGTCTATTGGAGTTGGGGGAGGGGGCAGATGGATGTGTTGGGCTGAAGGTGAAGCTGGACCTGTGTTGGGAGTGGAACATGGAGGAGCTATTGCTTTCCAGGTCTTTGAATGAAGGGCCATGGACAGATAGCTGGATGAATGCATAGCAGAGGCTAAAAAGAGTCTTACTCTTTTGACATATCTGGTGGGGTTGGTACTGTATTGAGACATGGAGCCAGTAGGCCAAGGAATTGAAACAGATCCTTTCTGAACATGTGGGGGTTTTGTGGCAGTGTGGGTGACCAAGTTTATAATTGCTGTCAATGTTGCTTCATAATCCATCAGTTGTGTTCAATTGGTGTCACTCACTTAGCAGTCAGAAGATGGTGGGTTCAAGGCCCATTCCAGGAGTGGAGCACATAATATAGGACGACACTTCAATGCAGTACTGGGGAATGCTTCATGTTTGAGATGCTATCTTTCAGAAGTGACTTCAAACTAAATCCTTGTTCAGGTGGGCATAAAAGACCCCATGATGCTATTCAATGAAGAACAGGAAATTCTACCGGTGCGCTCCTCAATCAAAATAAAACAAATGATCTGGTCATTCATTCGTTTGCTGATTGTGGAACCTTGCTGTGCACAAATTGTCTGCAGTTTGCCCTCCCTTTAACCTTCTCCAGCACTAAACCCCCTCCTCCCTCTGAACTCTTCATTGCTCTAACTCGTGTCTTTAGAGCACCCCCACCCCCTTTCCCGTCCATTGATGGCTGTGCCATCAGCTGCCTAGATCTCATACTTTGTAATTCCTTCCTTGAACTCTTCTGCCTCTCCAGCTCCCTCTCCTCCTTAAGGACCCTCTTTTAAACCTCTATGACCTAGCTTTAGCTCACCCCTCCATTAGCTCCTTCTTAGGTTCAGAAACCATTTTTTCCTCACGCCTCTGAAGTTGCTGGGGATGTTTTTTTATGTTAAAGCTGCTGTATAGATACAAGTTATTATTGTTCATAATAGTGATTGCATTTCCTAAGTACTCTGTGGATTTCAAAGTGCTTTGGGCTGTCCTGAGGAATACACCATGAACGCAAGTTTGTTTTTTCTTTCTATGGATCGGGAGCTGGTATTTTTCTCGTTACCAGGAGGTGGCACACTCAGAAAACATACAGTGCTCTCTCTGTCTAGCAGCCAGCTAAAAATAACAAGAATTAGTCAGTGAGATCAGCGGCGTTTGAATTATCAGCTGAGGCTGGGATTCAGAACTTACGACAATCTGTTCTGTTGTTTATGAAATTGATAAAGGAGCGTTTTTATTTCAGCAGCTGATATAAAAGAAAGAAAATAGCAGCAAGATCAAAAAGGAAAACTACAAATTACAGAAATAAAAAGTAAAAACATAAAATTGCTGGAAATACACAGAAGGTCAGCCAGCATCTATAAAGAGAAAAGACACAATAAGAGTTCTGTACCCTTCACGGGACTGAGGTCGATGGTGAAGCGGCGGTAGGTCTCACTGGCCGCAGTTTCCTTCATTCACCACCACTCGGGCACCATTTTACTGAGGAAAATCCCATCCATTATTCGTGAAGCGTGTGTTGAGCTTCATTGGAACAGTGTAGGAGATCAAAGACGGAGAAGTCCGATTGGGAATGGGAGGGGCAGTTGAAGTGTCGAGTCTGCTGCCGGCTCCACCATTCCCACTACTACATGGGAAGCTTGGCTAGGCTTGCTTTCTGCCACATGTGCAGGCATCTGAAGGGGTTGGCAGGTATTGCTGAATTGGAGTCCTGAGGACTATGCCATTATCTGTGCCCATTGCAGCCATGCCCCAGCTGCTGGGCCCTGAGCAAGCTTAATGGTTCCATTTTAGAGTTCCAGTTCTCTATGGCAGCAGTCTGAGTAACCATGGGAGAAACACCAACTGCCCTTGCGAGCCTTTGGCATTAAGGGCTCTGCTGGAGATATATCTGGAGTTGCCACACACCATGGTAGACTGCTGTGTTGCAAAATCTTCATTGCACATATGCAACTGGTGCACTCCTTCACCCAGACTGCCATGTGTAGCATACACTTTGGCATGGTCCCTTGTGATTGCACCAACACGGATGCTCAGAAAGCTTCCTTCTTTTAAAAGCTGGACCTGTGAGCTATGGATCCCCAGGCTTATCAGTCAAGGTGGGATGCAATCTGGTGCTCTAGACAACAGGTTCTTCTTTCTCCTTTACCACCATGAGCAGCTTCTGCTCACTCATGCTGTGTGTACCACCCAGTGAGTCACTCTCTAAATCCTCAGGGTGGATACATGAGCTGATGTTTGCAAAGGGTAAAATGAGTAATAGCTGGCATGCCCAGATGCAGGGAAGCCTGGCTCTGCTTTCTGTTATACACCTAGAGAACAAGTCGTGGTTACAATAGTGTCCTTCTGAGCAGCCTTCACAGAAAGCTTTTAGTAGGAAGTGCAACGTAGTAAAGGTTTCAGTACATGCTTTGGTGCCGGTAATGAGAGAATAACATGAGAAGAAAGAGCAGCAGAAGGTTAACACAAAGCCTGAGTTGGTGGCAGTTCTCCTACTCCTTCTCCTTCTTCTTCTTAGGCAGTCCCTCGGAACTGAGGATGACTTGCTTCCACATTAAAAATGAGCTCGCAGATGGCTGATTAGTCCAATGCGGGACCTACAGTCTCTGTCACAGGTGGGGCAGACGGTGGTTGAAGGGGCGGGTGGGTGGGATGCTTGGGTTGACGTGTGCTCCTTGCACTGCTTGCGCTTGACTTCCGCTTGCTCCCGGCGAAGAGACTCGAGGTGTTCAGCGCCTTCCCGAATGCTTCTCCTCCACTTTGTGCGGTCTTGGGCCAGGGATTCCCAGGTGTCGGTGGGGATGTTGCACTTTTTCAAGGAGGCTTTGAGGGTGTCCTTGAAGCATTTCCTCTGCCCACCTGGGGCTCTCTTGCCGTGCCGGAGCTCCGAGTAGAATGCTTGTTTTGGGAGTCTCGTATTGGGCATGCGGACAATGTGACCCGTCCATCGGAGTTGATTGTGTGGTCAGAGCTTTGATGCTGGGGATGTTGGCCTGAGCAAGAACACTGACGTTGGTGTGCCTATCCTGCCAATGGATTTGCAGGATCTTGCGGAGGCAGCATTGGTGGTACCTCTCCAGTGCTTTGAGGTGCCTGCTGTACATGGTCCATGTCTCTGAGGCATACAGCAGGGCAGGTATCACTGCTGCCCTGTAGACCATGAGCTTAGTGCCGGGTTTGAGGTCCTGGTCTTCAAACACTCTCTTCCTCAGGCGACCGAAGGCTGCACTGGCACACTGAAGGCGGTGTTGGACTTCGTCGTCGACATCTGCCCTTGTTGACAGTAGGCTCCCGAGGTATGGAAAGTGGTCCACGTTGTCCAAGGCCTTGTCGTGGATTTTGATAATCAGGGAGCAGCACTGTGTGGCGGGGGCAGGTTGGTAGAGGACCTTTGTCTTACGGATGTTTAGTGTAAGGCCCATGCTCTCGTATGCTTCGGTGAAGGTGTTTACGATGGTTTGGAGTTCGGCCTCCGAGTGAGCGCAGACGCAAGCATCGTCTGCATACTGTAATTCGACGACAGAGGATGGGACGACCTTGGATCGGGACTGGAGGCGACGGAGGTTGAACAGTTTCCCGTTTGTTCTGTAAATTAGCTCCACTCCAGTGGGGAGCTTACTGAGGGTGAGATGGAGCATTGCAGCAAGGAAGATTGAGAAGAGCATTGGTGCGATGACACAGCCTTGCTTGACCCCGGTTCGTACGTGAATTGGGTCTGTGGTGGAACCGTTGGTCAGGATCACGGCTTGCATGTTGTTGTGAAGCAGGCGGAGGATAGTGACAAACTTTTGAGGGCAGCCAAATTTGAGGAGGACACACCATAATCCCTCACGGTTGACAGTGTCGAAGGCCTTTGCGAGATCAAAGAAGGCCATGTAATGTACAGTGGTTGGTGCTGTTCCCTGCATTTCTCTTGTAATTGATGTGCAGTGAAGATCATGTCCATTGTGCCCCTTAGTGGGCAGAATCTGCATTGCGACTCTGGGAGGAGCTCTTCGGCCACTGGGAGAAGGCGATTGAGGAGGATTCTTGCGATGACTTTCCCTGTGGCAGATAGCAGGGAAACTCCTCTGTAATTACCGCAATCGGACTTGTCACCTTTCTTGAAGATGGTCACTATTACGGCATCTCTGAGATCCCCTGGCATGCTCTCCTCCTTCCAGATAAGAGAAATGAGTTCATGAATTCACACCAGTAGTGCTTCTCCGCCATGCTTTAGTGCCTCGGCGGGGAATCCATCTGCTCCTGAGGCCTTGTTGTTCTTCAGTTGTCGGATGGCCCAGGAGCGAGGACGAGCCCGGCAGTTCTCCTACTACCCCATCTCCAGCACCCGCATTGTCCTTCCAAGGATTTTCAGATTTCCCTCCTCATATGGAGTAAGATGTGATAGAGGTCATCTTCCTGTTTGGGTTTTTTTTCCTTTTGTTATGGACTGGTTTCTCCTGCAAGCAGAGTACAAGAAATTAGAAGTTCCTATTGTTATAATGATTTGCAGTAATACTCAAGTGTCAGTATGCAGCCCATAGTGATTGTCATACATGCACATGCATACATTAGATGGTAGGAATCTTTTGGGGTTAATGCTCGTAAGAATGTAAGTGAAGGCTGGATGTTCAAAGTGTACCCGTCTGCATAATGGGCATACATGGTAAGTATTGAAAACACTTTAGAACAGTGTGAGGAGGAGATAATTGTAAATAGACAACATTAACCAAAGGTAATGATACTTTATCTTAGCTTGCTGACCTGCTAAGGTCATTAATTTCTTCCTGCATTGACTCCTGGTATGCAGGGTGTTGCTCACTGCCAAAGAATGCCCTTCCCTACTTCACTTCCTCCGAGAGACTATCTATGGTCCCATCAAAGATACAAAGTTCTCTCTGCCCACATGCTCACCTTCCAGACATTATTTTTTGGTAGAACTAACTGGACATTCTCATCATTCCCACTATGAGTGTTTTGTGCAAGCTGTCTATTGTGAAAGTTATATGGACTTTGATGAAAAAAACAAACATACACAAGGATAATCTTTTTTACCTCGATCTGCCAGGCAAGTTATATCGATTGAAACAAATCATGCTGTACCATCATGCTCATTTCCTGTAAAATATGACAATGGGATAAAGAAATAGAAAGCAACAAGTACTTGTTAGAGGAGTAATGTTGGGTTGGGGGGTGAGTGGGTGGGGGGGGGGGTTGTTTATGGACTCACTAAATGTGTGGACAGATCACTGCTGAGGAAATTTAATGCAGAGAAGTGTAAAGTAGAATGTAAAAATAAGCAACACACATACTCCATGAATGGTGCTGAATTAGTTAAGTTTTGGTCTCCTTATTTAAGGAAGGATATACTTGCCTTAGAGGCGGTGCAACAAAGGTTCACTAGGTTGATCCCTGGGATGAGAGGGTTGTCCTATGAGGAGAGATTGAATAGATTGGGCCTATACTTTCTGGAGTTTAGAAGAACGAGAGGTGATCCCATTGAAACATATAAGATTCTGAGGGGGATTGACAGGGTAAATGCTGAGAGGTTGTTTCCTCTGGCTGGAGAGTCTAGAACTAGGGGGCATAGTCTCAGGATAAGGGGCTGGCCTTTTAAGACTGAGATCCCAACATTACTCCTCCAACAAGTACTCGTGGTTTTCTATTTCTTTATCCCATTGTCATATTTTACAGGAAATGAGCATGAAGGTACAGCGGGATTTGTTTCAGTCAAAGGGTTGTGAATCTTTGGAATTCTCTGCCGAAAGTGCTGTGGATGCTCAGTCGTTGAGTATATTCAAGGTTGAGATAGATAGATTTTTGAACTCCAGAGGAATCAAGGGATATGGGAATAGGGCAGGAAAGTGGAGTTGAGGTCGAAGATCAGCCATGACCTTATTGAATGGCGGTGTAGGCTCGAAGGGCTGTATGGCCTACTCCTGCTCCTAATTCTTATGTTCTCATGTTAGGTTGAAGTGGAAAAGAACCAAGGAGTTTTGATAAACTGATCACAAAACATGTCCAACCAATGCAGAGCAGCAATCAGAAAAGCCAATGGAAAGTTGGACTACATAGTAAAATAATTGAATATACGTGAATGGAAGCTGTGATCAAACTGTACAGTGCTCTGGTCAGGCTGCACCTTGAGTACGTGTCCAGTTCTAATCGTCGAGAAACAGGGAAGATATTCAAGCACTGGAGGCAGTGCTGAGAAGAGCTACAAGGCAGATTGAGAGAGTCGGGTCTGAGCTATGAGGAAAGACTGCAGAGACTTGAGCTTCTCAGTCTGGAAAGGAGATGTCTGAGAGGTGATCTCATGGAGGTATATAAACTAGATAGGAAGAGAAAAAAAGCAGGACTGATGCTTGTGAATTCTTTGCACTTACATTTGATGGTTTAAGAAGTGCTAATGTCAATGTAGCATTGGAAAATATTGTAAATATATAAATGAACAGATTAAATTTAATGTGGATGTGTAAAGTACTGCACATAGGTATACAAACAAACTTCATGAATGGTATTGAAATAGCTAAACAGGAAGTTGAAAGAGACCCAGGAGTCTTAGTAGACTCAATGCTCAATGAATCCAACCAATGCAGAGCTGCAATCAACCAAGCTGTGGTGTATGTAACCTGTTCCACGTTAAGAGAACGTAAGCCTGTTCCACCTTTAGAGATGTACTACTTTCTCTGGCTGCTGTATACGTAATACCGGTGGTGACCACACCGGTATATAAGCACTGTGTAGTAATATTGTATTCAGTATAGTCCCTAACTCCAACCAGTAAAGACCTGTTGAATTTACTCTTGTAGTCTGTGTAGTAATTATCACTATAACACACAGACTTAACAGTGGCGACGAGTCCGATTCTTACCCTGCGGCAGTTATTTCCACGGCGGCTTCGTCCACAGACAGGACGTCGAAGAGAGGTTTCCACCCTCATCACCCTACTGGAAGACACGTCGAGCGGCAGGCATCGAGAAACCGGAGTGCAGAAGGCATCCTGACCTCGAAGCCTCCATCAGCGACTGTCAGCTTCTTCTTTCTACCTCGGTGGTGGGTAAGCCGGGCAGTGACGCGACAGAAAGTCAACCGCGTTGGCTGTACAGACGGGGCTGGGAAGACGGAGGAATAAGGGTGGTGAGATCGATCGTGACCGGAGATAAGGGCCGGGCCGCTTTCGAGCGAGAGGTGCAGCGCAGGGACATCGATCGCGACCGGAGATAAGGGCCGCATTCGGGCTAAAAGGCGCAGCGTCTGGGGAAACTGAAGGCGCGAGAGCCACGGTGAAGCGGAGACAGCGTCGGGGGATGGTTGAAGACCGCCAAGCGCGGGAAAACCACCATTTTGTGGGCGGAGGACGACGACAAGAGCGGGAAGCCGCCATCTTGGATAACATAAAAATACAATAAATTGCAACGATGCCTAAACATGGGAACATTAATACCTTTGATAGTGACATCGAAGATTGGGCCATGTATGTAGAACGCATACAAAGTTATTGTAAGGCAAATAAAATTCCTGATGCAGATAAAGCACTAACATTATTAAATTTAATGGGTGCGAAGACATACGGGCAATTGAAACACCTTGTATCACCAGATGAACCGGCGGATAAGACGTTCGAGGAGATTGTTACTGTCCTGAAAAATCATCTAAACCCCACGCCGCTGATGCTAGCGGAACGATTTAAATTTTACGACAGAAGGCAGCTGCAGAATGAAAGCAATGCTGAATATTTGATGGAATTATGTAAGCTAGCAAAATATTGTCAGTTTGGAACGGGACTGACAGAGGCACTACGAGATAAATTTGTGTGTGGTTTATTTAAACAGGATACACAAAAGCGACTGCTCGAGGAGAATGAGCTGACGCTTGAGAAGGCGGTCACTATGGCAGCAGCACACGAAGCCGCAGCGAGAGGCACGGCAGTAATGCAGCTACGGTCACCGGAACTCGGTACAAACAAATTGGGTTTGAGTTCTGTCAAATGTTATCGTTGTGGAAAGACAACGCACGATCAGAACCAGTGTTGGTTTAAAAACCAAGAATGCAGAACGTGTGGCAGGCTTGGCCACATAGCTAAAGTATGCCGGCCAGGAAAGAAGACCAGCAACATAAAGTCACCGCAAGGAAAATACGCAAAGGTACACAAGGTGACAAAGAACAGTTTGACCGAACAGAAGTCAGATTCAGACGCTAGCAGTAATGAACTGGATAGCTTAAGAGTACACAACGTTGGTAAGGATGCAGATCTCCAGACAATTTGGGTCACTCTTCAGATAGCAGGAGCCCAAGTAAAAATGGAATTGGACACTGGATCGGCATTGACGGTCATGAATAAGAAAGATTACAGAAGGTTATTCCAACATATTCCCCTACAGGATACGGAGATTATATTGAAAACATACACGGGGCAAAGAGTGTACCCCATCGGAAAAATAGAGGTAGAAGTGGTCCACAAGGGCGAAGAAAGCCAAGTAATGGACTTATATGTGCTACCTGAAGGAGGTCCACCACTACTAGGACGGGAGTGGATTAGGAAAATGAATATGGACTGGCACTCCTTGAAGGCACTAACGGTAGATTCCGGGGAAACAGATGTCAAACCTAAACGATTGTCCAGAATATTGGATGATGCTAAAGAGGTGTTCCAGCAGGGACTGGGAACACTGAGAGGAATTACGGCAAACATCAAGATTGATGAACATGCACAACCAAAATTTTTTAAAGCCAGACCGGTACCCTATGCAATACGACCTACTGTTGAAGCGGAACTGGAAGCACTAGAACGTTCAGGTGTACTGTCTAAGGTAGATTGGAGTGAGGTGGGCTACGCCCATTGTTCCCGTTATGAAATGTCCTGCGAGCAACAAGCCAGGAGATCCAGGGAAGGTTCGCATCTGTGGAGATTTCAAAATCACCGTTAATCCGGTGCTTCACACGGTGCAGTATCCGCTTCCACGGATTGAGGATATTTTCGCTTCATTGTCTGGCGGGAAACACTTCACCAAGATAGACCTGGCGCAGGCGTACTTGCAGATGGAGGTTGAGGAAGAGTCACGCCAATACCTCACGATCAACACGCATCGAGGGTTGTACCGGTACAATAGGCTGGTTTTTGGAGTGGCATCGGCTCCAGCAATTTGGCAGAGGGCCATGGAGCAGGTATTACAGGGAATTCCAGGCACACAATGTTACCTGGACGATATTCTGATCACAGGTGATGGTGATGAACAACATCTCGCAAACTTGGAACTGGTGCTCAACAGACTGAAAGAGTATGGACTTAGAGTAAATCGGCAGAAATGTGAGTTCTTCCAGAAGCGGATTTCGTACTGTGGCCATGTCATTGACCGGGAGGGGCTTCATAAGTCTCCTGACAAGATTGAGGCAGTTGTAAAGGCTCCCGCTCCGGAGAATGTCTCTCAGTTGAGGTCGTTTCTAGGATTAATTAACTATTACCATAAATTTCTGCCAAATCTATCCACGGTACTGCACCCGTTAAACGCTCTTTTACAGAAAGGGGTACCATGGGAATGGGGCAAAAACTGTAAGAAGGCATTTCGCAAAAGCAAAGAATTGATCACCTCAGGAAGTGTTGGCTCACTTCAACCCGACACTGCCTATTCGGTTGGCTTGTGATGCTTCTCCATATGGTATTGGGGCAGTACTCTCACACAAGTTGCCAAATGGCACGGAAAGGCCAGTCGCGTTTGCATCCAGATCATTGACCTCCGCTGAGCGCAACTATGCGCAGATCGATAGGGAGGCTCTTAGCCTTGTATGGGGAGTGAAGAAGTTTAATCATTACCTGCAGGGCCAAAAATTCACACTTCTGACAGACCATCAACCGTTGGTATCCATTTTTAACCCTAAGAAGGGTGTTTCGGTGATGACAGCGCAGCGTCTCCAGAGATGGTCTCTTTTCCTAGGGGCACATCAATATCAAATAGAATTCAAAGGTACGAAACAGCATGGCAATGCTGATGGGCTGTCGCGCCTGCCACTACCTGAAGAAGACACGACGAAAGTTGACCCTGTTGAGTTATTTCATTCGACCATCATCGAGTGTTTACCAGTCACCAATGCAAGTATTGAAAGAGAAACCAGGAACGACCCGACACTGTCCAGAGTCTACGAGGTGACAGTGAAAGGATGGCCAACACGGGGTGATCCTCTGTTACCGGCATTTTCGGCAAGGAGAGACCAGCTGTCCGTCTGCTACGGTACCTTGATGTACGGGACAAGAGTGATTATTCCTCCCAAGTTAAGGGAAAGAGTTTTAAACGAACTGCATGAAGGTCATCTGGGGGGAGTTAAAATGAAAAGTCTTGCTAGGGCTTATGTATGGTGGCCGGGTATTGACCAACAGATTGAGGAGTTAACGAAAAGCTGTGCTGCGTGCCAAAAAGTGCAAAATGCACCTCCGATAGCACCGCTACACCCATGGGAATGGCCTTCAGCCCCATGGCAACGCGTACACATTGACTTTGCTGGTCCATTCATGGACTCCATGTTCCTAATCGCGGTGGACGCACATTCCAAATGGCCAGAAGTCATCAAGATGAATACCACTACTTCAGAAAAGACAATTGCGGTGTTAAGAACAATATTCGCAAGGAACGGATTGCCAGAACAGATCTGTTCGGACAACGGACCACAGTTTGTATCGGAAGAATTCCGACAATTCTTAAAGAAGAATGGAGTAAAACATTATGGGCTAGATTTTCAGTATAGACAGTTTTGGGGCGCTAACCTTTGCGCCCGCCCGAAGTTAGCGCCCGCCCCAAAGTAGCGCCCCGTTGCCGGAAATTCAGTGGCTTCGCCCAAAGAGATTGGTGGAGCGCTAAAAGAGGCGTTCCACTCCTATCTTTAGGCGCTAAGCCGGCGGTCCAGAGGGATAGCGCCCAGGCGGGGCGCAGCGCGGGTGCGGTCATTTTTGGACTGACAGCAGACCCCGTGGTGCCGAACAGCTCTTAAAGGGGGAAGGGACGACTTGGTCTGCTGCCACGCCCTGCACACTGCAGCCTTGCAAAGAGGCCTCAACACTGCTGCTCAGCCCCAGGGAGTCATGGCAACGCCAGAGAAGGCCTGTCAGCGTGCCCTGCGCTTCTCAGAGGGTGATCTGGACATAATGGTCACAGCTCTGGAGGTGAGGCGCAAGATCTTGTTCCCAGAGAGTGGGAGGAATCCAACCCACCACGACTACACCAAAGCCTGGAAGCAGATCGCCCAGAGGGTGACGTTCACCGGCGATGCCCCCAGGACCCACAAACAATGTCGTAAAAAATACAACGATCTGACCAGGATTGTGAAGGTGAGTAGCCTTTCCAGTCTCCTCCTCATTCTTGCATGTATACCTGACATGATGGGCAAAGGGAGCTGAAAGTCCTATTGGCCAGCCCTCAGCCAGCAGCATTGGGACAGTCATGAGCATCACATGGCCATTCGGCACTCTACACTTTGTCCAAGCTATTCCACCATGGGAGGCAGTGCACACTACATCAGGGCTTCACTCTGTCCAAGCTATTCCACCATGGGAGGCAGTGCACACTACATCAGGGCTTCACTCTGTCCACGCTATTCCACCATGGGAGGCAGTGCACACTACATCAGGGCTTCACTCTGTCCACGCTATTCCACCATGGGAGGCAGTGCACACTACATCAGGGCTTCACTCTGTCCAAGCTATTCCACAATGGGAGGCAGTGCACACTACATCAGGGCTTCACTCTGTCCAAGCTATTCCACCATGGGAGGCAGTGCACACTACATCAGGGCTTCACTGCGCACTTACAGCCCGTCCTTTCTCTTGCAGGCTAAAGTAGCGGCTAATCGCCAGGCGCGTGCCAGGGGTGGCCGCGCCAAGCTGCAGAAGCTCACTCGGCTGGAGGAGCGCGTGTGTGTGCTCATGGGAGCCCGTGTGATTGTCCCCACAGCGTGCGGAGTATCCGACCTTCCACTGCCTGGCAATGGTAAGGACCTCGCCTTTTGGCCCTCTCGCGTCGCACTGGCCCATCCGAGCTACCTCCTTTGCCACTGTCCCACCAATGCGCTGAATGCCACCAGTCCTAACTCCCTCGCTGACGCCGTCTCCTCACTCTGAAGCTACTCTTGTGCATTCCTGCTTTCAGCTGGTGACGACCAGGACCCTGAAGCTGCCAGTGACAGCACCTCCGACCAGGAGGAGAAGGAGGAGCAAGCCGGACCTTCGGGGGAACAGTCACGTCCCGCAGGAGAGGAGGAAATGCTTGACACCTCCTCACTGGACGAGTGCCTGGAGGAACTGTCGCAGGGCAATGCAGCTTCTGGGACCAGTGGCGTCCAGCCACCCAGGAGCCGTGCGCGTGGCCCGCGGCCTTCCCCCCAAAGGGGGGAAGGATCAGAGGGGAGTGCTGCTGTTCGGCACACTCGCCGCCACCAACGCGGCAAGGGTCCCCTAGTTCGGCCCCCTCCTCCCCAGCGGGAGAGTCGCGACTCCAGTCCGGACACCTTCACCTCGGAGGAGGTGCGGAAGCTGGATAAGATGGCCGAGGATTCGGACCGGCGCCACACGGAGCTCATGAGCGTGGTGGGGCGCATGCCTGAGGCCATCGAGTCGCTGGCGACCAGTGTGCGCGAGTTCGGGGCAGCAACTGCCGCGAGTGGCCGCATGCTGACTGATGCCGTCAAGACCCTGGCGGCTGTGATGCGCGCGCACACCAGGACCACAGGGGCACTCACTGCTGCCACACGCGCTGTCTCAGGCAGGCATCGCCAGGGCAGCCGCCGCGCTGGACCATCCCAGCAAGCCGCCCCTCGGCTGATTGTTGTGGATCCTGCAGTGCGGGCCCGGCCGAGTGCCACCGCGCCACAGCACCAGCCAGCGTATCCCACACGCCAGCTGGCCCACATTGCGCCATCTGTCGCCGCCATTCCCCCACTGGGGCGTCAAGGGCAAGCGGCTGCAGCTGATGGTGGCCAGGCTCAGGTGCGCCACTCAGCAGACGGCCCCTCGAGGCCCAAACGCCGTGTAGGCCGCCCCCCAGCGGCATCTGGCGGAAGGGCATCTGAGCCTCAGGCACCTTCCCCCAGCCTCGCAGCAGCCACTGGGCAGAGCTTGCGAAGGAGCAGCAGGCCGGGCAGGGGAGGCAAAAGGCTGGGCAAGGTCTCGCCCTCGCGGGCCACTCAGTAGAGGGTGTGGGCAGCTTTCCTTTTATATGGCGGTGGCCATCTTTATTTTGCCCATGGTTGTGTTGTTGGAGGGCTTATTTTTTGCGTTAGGCCGACGTTGAGGCCCGGTTTGAAGAAAGGTGGAGTGACTCCTCCCCAGTTTGTGGGAGTGAGTCGTTTGTTGGGCTTTTTGTGGGGCCCGTTTATTGTTTTTGGGGATTCATGTGGGAAGGGCTTTTCATTTTTGTGTAATAAAAAATTATCTTTATTCATGCAGCCTCCATGGTTGTTCTTCTTAGTGTTTGTTGGCTTCGCCGGCTGAGGGCTTGCGGAGCGGCTGCATTCATCTTCCCTCATGGCCCCTGGCCATTCCCTGACAGGGGGCTTAGAAGTACCGTGTAATAAGGTGGCGTCGTGCGGCCCTTGGCCCTGGTCGCTCCCTCCTGGGAACGTACTCCTGCTCCTCCTCCTCCTCATGCTCCTCCTGCTCCTCCTCCTGAGGTGCTGGTCCAACGTCAGGTGGCAGTGCCTGAGTCCTGCGGATAGCCAGGTTGTGTAGCATGCAGCAAACCACCACAAATTGGGAGACCCGGTCCGGCGAATACTGGAGAGCTCCTCCGGAGCGATCAAGGCAGCGGAACCGCTGCTTGAGGACCCCAATAGTTAGCTCGATGATGTTGCGGGTGGTTTGATGGCTCTCGTTGTAGGCCTCTTCAGCAGCGGTCCTGGGCGCGCGGAGCGGGGTCATGAGCCAGGTGCACAAAGGATAGCCTTTGTCCCCGAGTAGCCATCCTCTTGGGGGAGGCTGTGCCTGGAACATGTCATGCACAGTACTCTGCCGCAGGATAAAGGCATCGTGGCTGCTGCCTGGGAAGCTGGCATTGACTGCCATGATGCGCTGCTTGTGGTCACAGACCAGCTGCACATTCAGAGAATGGTAGCCCTTCCTGTTGCGATACTGCTCGCCATGCTCCAGAGGGGCCCGCAAAGCCACATGCGTACAGTCAATGGCGCCCTGCACCAAGGGGAATTCCCCGAGTCTGGAAAATCCCAATGCGCGCTGATGCTGGCTCTCCAGGGCCATGGGGAAGGAGATGAATTGGCTTCTCCTTCTGAACAGTGCTTCGGTCACCTGGCGGATGCAGCGATGCGCGCCGTACTGGGAGATGTTTGCTATTTCCCCAGCAGCGTATTGGAAGGAGCCGGTGGCATAGAAGTTCAATGCCACCGTCACCTTCACTTCCACCGACAGAGACGTCCTGCACCTGAGCTTTGGCCGCAGATCTCTGCGAAGCAGGTGGCAGATCTCTGCAATCACCTCCTTTCGGAATCGGAGCCTTTTAACACATCGCGCGGCACTCATGTTTAGGTAGGAGCGCTGCTGGCGGTATAGCCTGACTGGGTAAGGCCTACATGGCCGACGCCTGTAGCCCCCTCTGCCTCTAGCCAGGGCTGCCCCTCTCACAATGCGTCTGCGAGCCCTACGGACATGGAGCTGCAGCTCCGCGTTGGCACCCCATGCAACCCCCATCAAATCCTGGCAAACACTCTAATTTCCAAAAGGCCACTTGCAGCGCTCTGGCCTGAGTCCAAAAATACCTGGCTCTTGCTGCTTGAAACCAGTTAGCTATCCTCCTTGTTGTGTCTCCAGAAATGTGTTGCACAAGAGTGTTTTCTGAAAAAAGGCTGGCCTTTATACTGGAGAGTACGTCCCCTTTAATTTGCGCCCCCCGGGGCCCGCGCTGGTTGTGTTGCATTCCTTTTTCCAAACGCTCCGGCCGCCAGCCGCACAATGGGGCGGTCCGACTGAAGTTTGGAATCGGGGCGCACAAAGGGCGTTGCACGAGGATGTGACGTCATTTTCTGCGCGCGCATCCGGGCGGGCGCTAAACTTTGCGCCGGCGCTAACGGGCAACTTAATTTGGGGCGGGGCGCAAACTGCGCTGCGCCCGGGCGCTACACGCATAGCGCCCGAAAAACACTTCTCTTAAGGCGCTAACTGCTGGCGCAAGCGACTGAAAATCTAGCCCTATACCTCTGCCCCATATCATCCGGCGACAAACGGGTTGGCTGAAAGATTTGTCCAGACATTCAAAAAGGCAATTAAGGCCATGAACGATGATCAGATTCCGCTGCAACACAAGGTCGACAAGTTCCTGATGTCATATCGAAACGCCGATCATGCAGTGACTAACCAAAGTCCTGCCATGATGTTTTATAACAGGAGGTTGCGGTCCAAGTTGGACTTGTTAAAACCAAATGTGCGGAGGGAAGTGGAAAACAAACAGTTTCGGCATATTAACAACAAGACCACTCGAACTTTCGACGTAGGACAACCAGTGTTGGCAAGGGGCTATGGAAACAAAAAATGGCAGTCCGGAACAATTCGGGCCAGACAAGGACCTCTGATGTACACAGTAGATATTGGTCATAATGTGATAAGGCGTCATGCGGATCAACTGGTAGAGTCGAGAGCAAGGGTCGAACCCATGGTTGTGACAGAGACAACTGTGGAAGACGTTAATGAACCTGAAGCATCTACCTCGGCAGGGAATGTACTTGATGATGATGACACCCAATACATTGGAAACCAAATAGAGGAGGCACCTCAACAACAAGAATCAGAGACTACTGAGAGGCGTTATCCAAGCCGCATCAGAAAGCCTCCTGAGAGACTGAACCTTTGAACTGTTATACCTGAAGTTATATATGTATATATGTTATTATGTTATGTTAAATGGGGATATGACTGTTAAGCTAAAAAGGGAGGATTGTGGTGTATGTAACCTGTTCCACCTTAAGAGAACGTAAGCCTGTTCCACCTTAAGAGATGTACTACTTTCTCTGGCTGCTGTATACGTAATACCGGTGGTGACCACACCGGTATATAAGCACTGTGTAGTAATATTGTATTCAGTATAGTCCCTACCTCCAACCAGTAAAGACCTGTTGAATTTACTCTTGTAGTCTGTGTAGTAATTATCACTATAACACACAGACTTAACACAAGCCAATAGAATGATCAACTATATAGCCAGGATAGTACTATACAAATCAGAGAAAGTCATGATTAGACTGTGTAGTACTCTATCAGACCACACAATGAGTATTGTGTCCAGTTCTGGTCACCGGGACACAAGGGCGACATTCAAACACATGTGACAGTGCAGACAAAAGCCACAAGGCAATTCCCTAGTGTCAAAGCTTTGAGTTATGAGGAAAGTTTGAAAAACATGGGCTTTTCACATATGTGGTGATCTTATAAAGGTATACAAGATAGTAAATGGTATGGAAAAGGTAAATCTAGAGAAAATGTTATTTTAAATTGGACAAGGGGACATGGGTTGAAACTAGTAAATTGCGAATTTAGGACTGATATCAGGAAGTTCTTCTTCACACAAGCAGTGATCAATACAATGAATAGATTTTTAGAGTAGTGGAAGTGAAAGCACTGGAATCATTTCAGAAACTAGAACAATAACAACTTGCATTTATATAGCACCTTTAACTTTGAAAAAATGTCCCTAGACTTCACAGGACAAAAATACATTCCAAGCTAAAGAAGGAAATATTGGGAGGGATGTTCAAAAGCTTGGTCAAAGGTATTGAAGAGGGTCTTAACTCTGTTTCCTGCCACAGATGCTGCCTGACCTGCTGAGTATTTTCAGCATTTTCTTTTTATTTCAGATTTCCAGCATCTGCAGTATTTTGCTTTTGTATGAAAATGACAGGCTTGTTTGGGCTTAATTGCTTATTGTTCTTATTCCTAAAAATTCTTATCTTCATAAATTTGCTGTGCGCAAATTGGCTGCCGTGTTTCCTACATTACAACAGTGACTACATGTCAAAACGTACTTCATTGGCTGTAAAGCGCTTTGGGATGTCCTGAGGTCATGAAAGGCGCTATAGAAATGCAAGTCTTTCTTTCTTTTCCTTCTTACATTCTTTATCCAGCTGGATTAGAATTAATGTGTTCTGACTGATAACAATTAGGGTAAACTCTACGAATAATTATTTTATATCAACGATTTGGATGAGGGTACCAAATGTAATATTTCCAAGTTTGCTGATGACACAAAACTAGGTGGGATTGTGAATTGTGAGGAGAATGCAAAGAGGCTTCAAGGCGATTTAGACAAGTTAAGTGAGTGGGCAAATACATGGCAGGTGCAGTATAACGTGGTTAAATGTGAAGTTATCCACTTCGGTAGGAAAAACAGAAAGATAGAGTATTATTTAAATGGTGATAGATTGGGAAATGCTGATCTACAAAGGGACCTGGGTGTCCTTGTACACCAGTCACTGAAAGCAAACATGCAGGTGCAGCAAGCAGTTAGGAAGGCAATTGGTATGTTGGCCTTCATTTCAAGAGGATTTGAGTACAGGAGCAAGGATGTCTTACTACAGTTATACAGGGCCTTGGTGAGACCACACCTGGAGTACTGTGTGCAGCTTTGGTCTCCTTACCTAAGAAAGGATATACTTGCCATAGAGGGAGTGCAGCGAAGGTTCACCAGACTGATTCCTGGGATGGCAGGACTGTTGTATGAGGAGAGATTGAGTCGACTAGGCCTGTATTCACTAGGGTTTAGAAGGATGAGAAGGGATCTCATTGAAACGTATAAAATTCTGACAGGGCTAGACAAACTGGATGCAGGGAGGATGTTTCCCCTGGCTGGGGGGGTCTAGAATGAAGGGTCACAGTTTCAAGATACGGGGTAGTGTGGCGGAGCCACTAAGGGACTCCGATCAACTGTATATAATTCCCTTTAACAATATGTTAGCTACAGCCTGAGTCTGTATCTTTGTATATACTGTTTACATGTACAGAGCGCGGCCCCTTTAAGAGCGCGGGCAAACGCGATGACGTCACGCCGTTCATCACGTGATCCCCCACCGGCAGGAAAAACGTGATGACGTCATGATGCCAGCCACGGGATCGCCCAAGCAGTCCTCGTGGAGCCTCCGAACTGACTAGACCTGTATTCGTAGTTCTCGTGCATTTGTTTGTTAAACTCAGTTAGTTTTACATTAAACATCATTTGTTTGATCGCCTGAGTCGACCTCAGTCTCTTGATAGGAACTAAACATTCCTACATTGGTGACCCCGACTTTTGCAAACGGTTTTCGCAGAAGGAACGAAGCATGGAAACAAACGCCGTTGCATTGAAGCTACCGCAATTCTGGGAGCAACAAGTGACCTCGTGGTTCATCCAGGTCGAAGCCCAGTTTGCACTACGGAACATCATTGCGGATCAGACCCGTTACTTTTACGTGGTCTCCGCACTCGACAGCTCCACCGCCTCGCGGATCGTCAGCCTGCTTGAGAACCCCCCGGACGACCGCAAGTATGAAACAATTAAGGCGCGGTTGTTACAGGTCTTCGGGCTCACGAAGGCGGAGCGCGTCCGCCGACTGCTTGCTATGCCCGGCCTCGGGGACTCCAAGCCATCTGAGCTCATGAGCCAAATGCTCACGTTCCTTGGCTCCGAACTGGAATGCTTCCTCTTTAGGGAGCTCTTCCTCAGTCAGTTACCGGAGCAAGTACAAGCTGCCCTGGCCAGGTCCGAAGTCACAGACTGCGCAGCGCTTGCTGCCGAAGCGGACAAGATTTTCGCAGTGACGCAGCAGTACTGCGCTGCCACGAGGCACCCATCCCCCACAGACGCCGGCCCAGCTCCTCAACCTTCAGGGCTGTGCTTCTACCATGCGCGGTTTGGTGCGAAAGCCAGATGTTGCCGCCCTCCCTGCAGCTTCTCTCTCCAAAAAAAAACAACTGCAACCCCGGCAAAAGAAGAACGGGTCTGACGGGTGCCCCGCGGCTGCGCCCCGCCTCCTCCTCATGCTCCTCCTGCTCCTCCTCCTGAGGTGCTGGTCCAACGTCAGGTGGCAGTGCCTGAGTCCTGCGGATAGCCAGGTTGTGTAGCATGCAGCAAACCACCACAAATTGGGAGACCCGGTCCGGCGAATACTGGAGAGCTCCTCCGGAGCGATCAAGGCAGCGGAACCGCTGCTTGAGGACCCCAATAGTTAGCTCGATGATGTTGCGGGTGGTTTGATGGCTCTCGTTGTAGGCCTCTTCAGCAGCGGTCCTGGGCGCGCGGAGCGGGGTCATGAGCCAGGTGCACAAAGGATAGCCTTTGTCCCCGAGTAGCCATCCTCTTGGGGGAGGCTGTGCCTGGAACATGTCATGCACAGTACTCTGCCGCAGGATAAAGGCATCGTGGCTGCTGCCTGGGAAGCTGGCATTGACTGCCATGATGCGCTGCTTGTGGTCACAGACCAGCTGCACATTCAGAGAATGGTAGCCCTTCCTGTTGCGATACTGCTCGCCATGCTCCAGAGGGGCCCGCAAAGCCACATGCGTACAGTCAATGGCGCCCTGCACCAAGGGGAATTCCCCGAGTCTGGAAAATCCCAATGCGCGCTGATGCTGGCTCTCCAGGGCCATGGGGAAGGAGATGAATTGGCTTCTCCTTCTGAACAGTGCTTCGGTCACCTGGCGGATGCAGCGATGCGCGCCGTACTGGGAGATGTTTGCTATTTCCCCAGCAGCGTATTGGAAGGAGCCGGTGGCATAGAAGTTCAATGCCACCGTCACCTTCACTTCCACCGACAGAGACGTCCTGCACCTGAGCTTTGGCCGCAGATCTCTGCGAAGCAGGTGGCAGATCTCTGCAATCACCTCCTTTCGGAATCGGAGCCTTTTAACACATCGCGCGGCACTCATGTTTAGGTAGGAGCGCTGCTGGCGGTATAGCCTGACTGGGTAAGGCCTACATGGCCGACGCCTGTAGCCCCCTCTGCCTCTAGCCAGGGCTGCCCCTCTCACAATGCGTCTGCGAGCCCTACGGACATGGAGCTGCAGCTCCGCGTTGGCACCCCATGCAACCCCCATCAAATCCTGGCAAACACTCTAATTTCCAAAAGGCCACTTGCAGCGCTCTGGCCTGAGTCCAAAAATACCTGGCTCTTGCTGCTTGAAACCAGTTAGCTATCCTCCTTGTTGTGTCTCCAGAAATGTGTTGCACAAGAGTGTTTTCTGAAAAAAGGCTGGCCTTTATACTGGAGAGTACGTCCCCTTTAATTTGCGCCCCCCGGGGCCCGCGCTGGTTGTGTTGCATTCCTTTTTCCAAACGCTCCGGCCGCCAGCCGCACAATGGGGCGGTCCGACTGAAGTTTGGAATCGGGGCGCACAAAGGGCGTTGCACGAGGATGTGACGTCATTTTCTGCGCGCGCATCCGGGCGGGCGCTAAACTTTGCGCCGGCGCTAAACTTTGCGCCGGCGCTAACGGGCAACTTAATTTGGGGCGGGGCGCAAACTGCGCTGCGCCCGGGCGCTACACGCATAGCGCCCGAAAAACACTTCTCTTAAGGCGCTAACTGCTGGCGCAAGCGACTGAAAATCTAGCCCTATACCTCTGCCCCATATCATCCGGCGACAAACGGGTTGGCTGAAAGATTTGTCCAGACATTCAAAAAGGCAATTAAGGCCATGAACGATGATCAGATTCCGCTGCAACACAAGGTCGACAAGTTCCTGATGTCATATCGAAACGCCGATCATGCAGTGACTAACCAAAGTCCTGCCATGATGTTTTATAACAGGAGGTTGCGGTCCAAGTTGGACTTGTTAAAACCAAATGTGCGGAGGGAAGTGGAAAACAAACAGTTTCGGCATATTAACAACAAGACCACTCGAACTTTCGACGTAGGACAACCAGTGTTGGCAAGGGGCTATGGAAACAAAAAATGGCAGTCCGGAACAATTCGGGCCAGACAAGGACCTCTGATGTACACAGTAGATATTGGTCATAATGTGATAAGGCGTCATGCGGATCAACTGGTAGAGTCGAGAGCAAGGGTCGAACCCATGGTTGTGACAGAGACAACTGTGGAAGACGTTAATGAACCTGAAGCATCTACCTCGGCAGGGAATGTACTTGATGATGATGACACCCAATACATTGGAAACCAAATAGAGGAGGCACCTCAACAACAAGAATCAGAGACTACTGAGAGGCGTTATCCAAGCCGCATCAGAAAGCCTCCTGAGAGACTGAACCTTTGAACTGTTATACCTGAAGTTATATATGTATATATGTTATTATGTTATGTTAAATGGGGATATGACTGTTAAGCTAAAAAGGGAGGATTGTGGTGTATGTAACCTGTTCCACCTTAAGAGAACGTAAGCCTGTTCCACCTTAAGAGATGTACTACTTTCTCTGGCTGCTGTATACGTAATACCGGTGGTGACCACACCGGTATATAAGCACTGTGTAGTAATATTGTATTCAGTATAGTCCCTACCTCCAACCAGTAAAGACCTGTTGAATTTACTCTTGTAGTCTGTGTAGTAATTATCACTATAACACACAGACTTAACACAAGCCAATAGAATGATCAACTATATAGCCAGGATAGTACTATACAAATCAGAGAAAGTCATGATTAGACTGTGTAGTACTCTATCAGACCACACAATGAGTATTGTGTCCAGTTCTGGTCACCGGGACACAAGGGCGACATTCAAACACATGTGACAGTGCAGACAAAAGCCACAAGGCAATTCCCTAGTGTCAAAGCTTTGAGTTATGAGGAAAGTTTGAAAAACATGGGCTTTTCACATATGTGGTGATCTTATAAAGGTATACAAGATAGTAAATGGTATGGAAAAGGTAAATCTAGAGAAAATGTTATTTTAAATTGGACAAGGGGACATGGGTTGAAACTAGTAAATTGCGAATTTAGGACTGATATCAGGAAGTTCTTCTTCACACAAGCAGTGATCAATACAATGAATAGATTTTTAGAGTAGTGGAAGTGAAAGCACTGGAATCATTTCAGAAACTAGAACAATAACAACTTGCATTTATATAGCACCTTTAACTTTGAAAAAATGTCCCTAGACTTCACAGGACAAAAATACATTCCAAGCTAAAGAAGGAAATATTGGGAGGGATGTTCAAAAGCTTGGTCAAAGGTATTGAAGAGGGTCTTAACTCTGTTTCCTGCCACAGATGCTGCCTGACCTGCTGAGTATTTTCAGCATTTTCTTTTTATTTCAGATTTCCAGCATCTGCAGTATTTTGCTTTTGTATGAAAATGACAGGCTTGTTTGGGCTTAATTGCTTATTGTTCTTATTCCTAAAAATTCTTATCTTCATAAATTTGCTGTGCGCAAATTGGCTGCCGTGTTTCCTACATTACAACAGTGACTACATGTCAAAACGTACTTCATTGGCTGTAAAGCGCTTTGGGATGTCCTGAGGTCATGAAAGGCGCTATAGAAATGCAAGTCTTTCTTTCTTTTCCTTCTTACATTCTTTATCCAGCTGGATTAGAATTAATGTGTTCTGACTGATAACAATTAGGGTAAACTCTACGAATAATTATTTTATATCAACGATTTGGATGAGGGTACCAAATGTAATATTTCCAAGTTTGCTGATGACACAAAACTAGGTGGGATTGTGAATTGTGAGGAGAATGCAAAGAGGCTTCAAGGCGATTTAGACAAGTTAAGTGAGTGGGCAAATACATGGCAGGTGCAGTATAACGTGGTTAAATGTGAAGTTATCCACTTCGGTAGGAAAAACAGAAAGATAGAGTATTATTTAAATGGTGATAGATTGGGAAATGCTGATCTACAAAGGGACCTGGGTGTCCTTGTACACCAGTCACTGAAAGCAAACATGCAGGTGCAGCAAGCAGTTAGGAAGGCAATTGGTATGTTGGCCTTCATTTCAAGAGGATTTGAGTACAGGAGCAAGGATGTCTTACTACAGTTATACAGGGCCTTGGTGAGACCACACCTGGAGTACTGTGTGCAGCTTTGGTCTCCTTACCTAAGAAAGGATATACTTGCCATAGAGGGAGTGCAGCGAAGGTTCACCAGACTGATTCCTGGGATGGCAGGACTGTTGTATGAGGAGAGATTGAGTCGACTAGGCCTGTATTCACTAGGGTTTAGAAGGATGAGAAGGGATCTCATTGAAACGTATAAAATTCTGACAGGGCTAGACAAACTGGATGCAGGGAGGATGTTTCCCCTGGCTGGGGGGGTCTAGAATGAAGGGTCACAGTTTCAAGATACGGGGTAGTGTGGCGGAGCCACTAAGGGACTCCGATCAACTGTATATAATTCCCTTTAACAATATGTTAGCTACAGCCTGAGTCTGTATCTTTGTATATACTGTTTACATGTACAGAGCGCGGCCCCTTTAAGAGCGCGGGCAAACGCGATGACGTCACGCCGTTCATCACGTGATCCCCCACCGGCAGGAAAAACGTGATGACGTCATGATGCCAGCCACGGGATCGCCCAAGCAGTCCTCGTGGAGCCTCCGAACTGACTAGACCTGTATTCGTAGTTCTCGTGCATTTGTTTGTTAAACTCAGTTAGTTTTACATTAAACATCATTTGTTTGATCGCCTGAGTCGACCTCAGTCTCTTGATAGGAACTAAACATTCCTACATTGGTGACCCCGACTTTTGCAAACGGTTTTCGCAGAAGGAACGAAGCATGGAAACAAACGCCGTTGCATTGAAGCTACCGCAATTCTGGGAGCAACAAGTGACCTCGTGGTTCATCCAGGTCGAAGCCCAGTTTGCACTACGGAACATCATTGCGGATCAGACCCGTTACTTTTACGTGGTCTCCGCACTCGACAGCTCCACCGCCTCGCGGATCGTCAGCCTGCTTGAGAACCCCCCGGACGACCGCAAGTATGAAACAATTAAGGCGCGGTTGTTACAGGTCTTCGGGCTCACGAAGGCGGAGCGCGTCCGCCGACTGCTTGCTATGCCCGGCCTCGGGGACTCCAAGCCATCTGAGCTCATGAGCCAAATGCTCACGTTCCTTGGCTCCGAACTGGAATGCTTCCTCTTTAGGGAGCTCTTCCTCAGTCAGTTACCGGAGCAAGTACAAGCTGCCCTGGCCAGGTCCGAAGTCACAGACTGCGCAGCGCTTGCTGCCGAAGCGGACAAGATTTTCGCGGTGACGCAGCAGTACTGCGCTGCCACGAGGCACCCATCCCCCACAGACGCCGGCCCAGCTCCTCAACCTTCAGGGCTGTGCTTCTACCATGCGCGGTTTGGTGCGAAAGCCAGATGTTGCCGCCCTCCCTGCAGCTTCTCTCTCCAAAAAAAAACAACTGCAACCCCGGCAAAAGAAGAACGGGTCTGACGGGTGCCCCGCGGCTGCGATAGCAATCGGAAATGCTGGCAAGCTACTGTTCATCACCGATTCCATCTCTGGTCGGCGATTCCTATGTGACACCGGCGCGCAGTGCAGCATTCTACCTGCGTCCGCTATTGATGTACAAGCTGGGAGGCATGGCCTCTCCCTCGAAGCGGCTAATGGCGGAGCTATCCGGACTTTCGGCAAACGGCGGGTCCAGGTGTGCTTTGGCAGCCAGCGATTTGTTTGGGAATTTGTTACGGCCAAGGTTTCACAAGCCATTCTCGGTGCGGATTTCCTGTGCGCCAACGGCCTCCTGGTCGATGTGCGGAACCGGCTGCTGATCAACGCGGCCACGTTTCACTCTATTCCTTGCCACCGTTGTAACACCACGGCGCGCACCGTCTCCTGCGCTTTCCCAACTCCGGATGAGTTCGCTCGTCTGCTAAGTGAATTTCCAGACCTGACCAGACCTACGTTCTCCTCTACAGCCACGAAACATGGTGTGGAACACCACATCACCACCACCGGCCCCCCGGTCCACGCGCGGGCCCGGCGCCTCGAACCCGGCAAGCTGGCGGTCGCGAAGGTGGAGTTCGCTACGATGGAATGCCTGGGGATTATTCGCCGGTCGAATAGTCCTTGGACTTCGCCTCTCCACATAGTACCGAAACCTGGCGGCGGATGGCGGCCATGCGGCAACTATTGGCGACTTAACGACACTACCACTCCTGATCGATACCCGATCCCCCACATGCAGGATTTCTCTGCCCATTTGGCTGGGAACACCGTGTTTTCTAAGGTGGATCTGGTCCAAGGCTATCACCAGGTCCCGGTACACCCGCAGGACGTGCAGAAGACCACAGTCATCACCCCATTCCGCCTTTCTGAATTTCTGAGGATGCCTTTTGGGTTGAAGAACGCCGCCCAGGCCTTCCAGCGCCTCATGGACTCCGTGCTGCGGGACCTCAAGTTCCTTTTCATCTACTTGGACGACATCCTCGTGGCCAGTCGGAATAAGGAGGAACACATCGCGCACCTACGCACACTCTTTCGATGCCTCAGCCAACACGGCCTGATTCTCAACCCGGCCAAGTGTCAGTTTGGTCTGCCCCACATTGATTTCCTGGGACATCGCATTACATTGGAGGGAGCGATGCCTTTGCAAGCGAAGGTAGAGGCGGTGACATCCTTTCCGCGCCCGCAGACCACCAAGGCCCTGCAGGAGTTCCACCACCGTTTTGTGCCTAAGGCAGCTCTGCTCATGCAGCCCCTGTAAGAGGCCCTCAAGGGCAAGTCTGGCAAGGATCCAGTAAGCTGGACAGTTGACATGGACTGGGCGTTCGTTGACACAAAAAGCGCCCTAGCCAACGCGACCATGTTGGCGCACCCGCTGCCAGGTGCCACCATCGCCCTCACCACCGACGCGTCAGACTACGCCATCGGCGCAGTGCAGGAACAGTGGGTAAATGGAACGTGGCAACCGCTGGTGTTCTTCAGCCGTCAACTACGGCGAAACAAGCAGAAGTACAGTACCTTCGACCGGGAGTTGCTGGCTCTTTTTCTGGCCATCCGCCATTTCCAGTTCTTGCTGGAAGGACGTCCCTTCACTGCTTTTGTGGACCATAAACCACTAACGTTCACTATGGCCAAGACCGCCGAACCGTGGTCAGCCTGACAACAACATCAGCTAACGTTTATCTCTGAATTCACTACTGATACTCAGCACGTGGCCGGTAAAGACAACCTGGTGGCAGATTGCCTCTCCCGCGTGACCGTTCAGGCAGTCCAGCTCGGCATCGACTATGCCCTCATGGCTGCGGATCAAGCCTCGGATCCAGAGGTGCAAGCTTACCGAACCAGCCCCTCTAGCCTCCAAGCGGCCGACGTCAAATTCCATGCCGCAGGCACCACGCTACTTTGTGACGTCTCCGTAGGAGATCCTCGCCCTATCGTGCCAGTCGCCTGGCGCCGCAAAGTTTTTGACACCATACACGGGTTGTCACACCCTGGCATGAAGGCCTCGCAAAGGCTGATGTCGTCCAAGTTCGTTTGGCGGGCCATGCATATGGATGCCCGTGACTGGGCCAACACCTGCGTGGTCTGGCAAAAGGCCAAGGTGCAGCGTCACGTCAAAGCTCCATTGGTCACCTTCGCTGTTCCAGAGCGATGGTTCGATCACGTGAATGTGGACCTGGTGGGGTCACTTCCACCTTCTCATGGGTTTACACACATCCTTATGATGGTAGACCACACCACTAGATGGCCAGAGGCAGTTCCCTTGTCATCCACCACTTCGGCAGACATGGCCAGGGCATTCATCTCCTCTTGGGTCGCCCGTTTTGGGGTACCGGTGGACATCTCTTCTGATCGTGGACCGCAGTTTTCCTCTGAGCTCTGGAACGCAGTGGCTCAGGGGCTCGGCATCAAGCTACATTGCACCACAGCCTACCATCCACAGGCGAACGGCCTGTGCGAACGATTTCACAGGTCACTCAAAGCCGCACTGAGGGCCAGCCTCCAAGGCGCTGGATGGGTTGACAGGCTGCCATGAGTCCTGTTGGGTCTTCGCACGGCACCCAAGGAGGATCTTCGCTCGTCCTCGGCAGAGCTCGTCTATAGCCAGCCGCTACGCGTACCAGGGGATTTCCTTCCGACTCCAACAGAGCCATGGTCCACATCTAATCAACTCATCAGCCACCAGGAGGCAGCCAGGTGTTTTGCACCAGTACCAATGTTGCATCATGGCTTTCAGAGCTTCCACGTCCCAGCAGAGCTGAAGAACGCCGAATATGCGTTCATCCGCCATGACGCTCATCGGGATCCGCTCAAGGCCCCTTACACTGGTCCTTTCCGCGTGCTAGAGCCGGGAGACAAAACTTTCTCGGTGGATATCAGAGGTAAACCGGACCACATTTCGGTTGACCGGTTGAAGCCGGCACACTTGGACCTTGACCGCCCGGTCGAGACCGCACAGCTGCCAAAACATGGCCGACCGCCCACAGTCGCCGTGCCAGATCAAGCGCAACCACCCGCCAGCCCGCCCGCCGTCCAGCAGCTTCCAATTCAAGTGTACAGAAGTCGCTTTGACAGGCTTGTCAGGCCTCCTCGCCGTTTCACTTTTTCTGTTAAAGACAATTCTGGGGGGGCGCATGTGGCGGAGCCACTAAGGGACTCCGATCAACTGTATATAATTCCCTTTAACAATATGTTAGCTACAGCCTGAGTCTGTATCTTTGTATATACTGTTTGCATGTACAGAGCGCGGGCAAACGCGATGACATCACACCGTTCATCGCGATGACATCACACCGTTCATCACGTGATCCCCCACCGGCGGGAAAAACATGATGATGTCATGACGCCAGCCACGGGACTGCCCAAGCAGTCCTCGTGGAGCCTCCGAACTGACTAGACCTGTATTCGTAGTTCTCGTGCATTTGTTTGTTAAACTCAGGTAGTTTTACATTAAACATCGTTTGTTTGATCGTCTGAGTCGACCTCAGTCTCTTGATAGGAACTAGACATTCCTACAGTAGGACATTTAGGACTGAGATGAGGAGAAATTTCTTCACTCAGAGGGTGGTGAACCTGTGGAATTCTCTACCACAGAAGGCTGTGGAGGCCAAGTCACTGAATATATTTAAGAAGGAGATAGATAGATTTCTAGACACAAAAGGCATCAAGGGGTATGGGGAGAGAGCGGGAATATGGTATTGAGATAGAGGATCAGCCATGATCATATTGAATGGCGGAGCAGGCTCGAAGGGCCGAATGGCCTACTCCTGCTCCTATTTTTTTCCCTTTTTTTTATATAATGATTCCAAATATTCTAGTTAAATATATGGGCACTGAAATTGCACAGGCTGTGATCCCAGCTGTATTGCTGGGAGTGTGCCTGCTGGTGTTCTCCAATGCTGCTCCGCTGTATTGGGAGGGCACCTCATTTTCATGGGCCCAGGGGCTGACCTGCACCACTCTGGGTGCATCTCGCCCCACATGGCTGACAAACCTGGCAGCTGTGGCCCAGATACCCCCGGCAAAACTACGTTTCTGCCCCTTTGGCCCCCTCGGTAAGGGGTAGAAATCTTTAGGGGTCCAGGCCACTTCCCTCAACTAGACTCGCCTGTAAAGTCTGTGGGTTGTATAGCGAAGTAATACACAGACTACAAGAGTAACTTAAACAGGACTTTACTATTCGAAGGTCAGGGCGAATCTGCCCAATAAATTCTGCCACAGCACTTATATACCGGTGTGGTCACCGTCGGCACTACAGTATACAGCAGCCGGGATAAAGCAGTGCCACACACACAATAGTTCTCTTAAAGGTAGAACAGCCACATACACTACAATCCTCCCTTTTTAGCTTACAACATACTTATTCCCCATTAACATAACATCATAATATATCCAACTTCATGTTACAACAGTTCACAGAGGTAGTCTCTGCGGAAACAGTTCACAGATTCAGTCTCTGCGGGAAACAGTTCACAGATTCAGTCTCTGATCTTCTTGACTCGGTCCGGACCACGCCTCCGTGGTGTAGTCGGGTCACCTTGCTAGAGGGACTCATCCCATAGTCCTTCCCTAGACTTAACAGCTTTACTTCCATCACTTCTGAACCAGCATTGCTGACTTTTTTAAAACAAACAAAAAACAGTTGGATTGTCTTGGGAAATTTTCCTACTTTCCAACTGATTTGGCTCCGTTCGGGGGACCACGTGTGTGATCGGGTAGAGGTAATAATGGTTCAGATGGTTATCATCTTCTGCTTCGTCTTTTCCTTTTTTGCTTCTTGGAGACTCTCGGGGCTCCATTGTCAGCTGCCAACTGTAACGCCACCATCTCCCTATGTTCCTTAGACTTTAAGTGATTCATCCTGATTTCGGCACTTTGGGAGTTCTCGGCACAAGCTGGGCAGACCAGGTCCTCGTAATATTCAGTGTCACTCAACAGATCATGGTAATATTCGGTGTCGTCCTGAGCTAGGCCAGCGAGAGGGTCTTCTATTTCCTCCTTACCCAGCTGGACGTTAGCCGACTTTTGTTCCAAATCCCGACATCTGTCCTGAAGAGACTTCATCATGCGTTCAGATTCATCCTGCTTTTTCTGGGCTTCCTGCAAGTCTTTTACTAATGACCTCATTTGTGATTTCAATACTTCAACTTCATTCGGAGATTGATTGATCGGACTATTCAATCCCTCTACTGAAGTAGCTGTTTCAGTATTCTGTTGTTCTACATTGCCGTGCGTCAGCGTACTTTTGGCATCCAAGGGCTGTTCTGCTGCAGACTTCTCAGTCTGGGTTGCCACCTCAGCTCTTCCAATGACTTTTGAGAGCTCCCTTCCCTTTGAAGATTGAGGCTCGTACTTAAGTTTTTCCCATTTTAGAGTTTTATCCCTCAGCATATGAATGAGTTGGCTGACTGTTAACTCTTCTGCCATCATCCCTTTTCCATTAACTACAGGGCTGTTTATAACCTTGCCCTGGAGGAGTTGGCTGACTGTTAACTCTTCTGTCCTCATCCCTTTTCCATTAGCTGCAGGGCTGTTTAGAACCTTGTCCTGGGGCTCCTTTGCTGCTTCTACTTCGCCATCATCCGCAGCCCCCATCATTCGAATTTCCACAAATGAATCGTCCGGTGATGCTGCACCCAACTTCAGTAGGAGCTCGGAAGTCATGTCGACCAACTCAGCTTTTTCTGCCTGCAACCTGCTAACCAGCGCCTTCAGTTGCGGCACATCTTGTTCCACCGGATTGGAGTACGCCCCTTCAGAAGCCGAATCAGCTTTGATTCGTTTGGCCTCCTCGTGCAGACGGTTTGTGTGCTCCTGCTCCCTTTTCTTCCCCAGCTGCTTCTGTTGTCTTTCCAGATTCTCCCATTCGGTATCATAGAACTTTTTCATTGCTTTCATCTCTTGCTCGAGACGGCAATTCAATTGTTCTAATTGCTGTCGTAATCTGAAATAAGTTTGCGTTCGAGCTCGATGTTCCTCAGTAATATATATGTCTGTAACTTGAACAGACTCAGAATTCTCTGTCAAGCTATGTTGTTGTTGTTCAGAGGAATTCTGTTCTGAAACTTTGTTCTCCTCTGGAGCATAAGCCTTTATGCCCACATTCGTTCTACCAACCTTAGTCAGCAAGTTCATTTTAGACTTGTCTTTCATGCTTGGGCTGGTCTTATCGTCATCCGTTTCAGAGTCTGAGCTGATTGTCTGCCCCGAGTCCTCACTCGTTATTGCTTTGAGGTAGTGCCATTCCATGTCTATTTTCTTGATCCACTCCCGTCCTAGAAGTGGTGGTCCTCCTTCAGGTAGTACGTATAAGTCCATTCCGGGGTGTTCTTTGCCCCTGTCTCTCACCTTGACTCTTATCTTTCCCATGGGGTATACTTTATGCCCCGTGTATGTCTGCAATACGAACTTGGTATCTCTCAAGGGTATATGTGAGAATAGCCAGTTGTAATCCCTTCGATTTATGACTGATAGGGCTGATCCAGTGTCCAATTCCATTCTCACTTGGACTCCGGCTATTTTTAGCATGACCCAGATAGTTTGTAGGTCAGCTTCCTTACTCACATTATGAATTCTCAGACTACCCAGTTCCTGGCCGCTTGGGTCTGAATCCGAATTCTGTTCATCTGAACTCTTCTCAACCACCTTGTGTACTTTGTTGTACTTTTCCTGTGATGGCTTTTTTTTTTTGGTTGTTGGTCTTCTTCCCTGACCGGCATACTTTGGCTATGTGACCCAGTTTGCCACATTTCCTACAGTCCTGGTTTTTAAACCAGCATTGGTTCTGGTCGTGTGTTGCCTTCCCACAACGATAACATTTCGTTGCACCCGAAGTAATTTGATCCACACTGAGGACCGCTGCTTTCAGCTGCATTTCCGCAGTTCCTTTCGCTGCGGCTTCGTGTGATGCTGCAATAAGGACAGCCCTATCCAGTGTAAGGTCGTTCTCTTCGAGCAGTCGCTTTTGCGTTCCTTCCTTCGACAACCCACACACGAACTTGTCTCGCAATGCCTCTGTCAGATTTCCTCCAAACTGGCAGTATTTCGCTAGCCTACGCAGTTCGACCAAGTATTCCGCGTTGCTTTCCTCTTTCCGTTGCGTTCTCGCATAAAATTTGAATCGTTCCGCCAACATCAGCGGTGTGGGGTTCAAGTGATCCTTCAGAACAGCAACAATATTATCGAAGGTTTGATCCGCCGGTTTAACTGGTGCTAGAAGATGCTTCAATAGCCCGTATGTCTTCGCCCCCATCGAGTTTAGCAAGGTTATAGCTTTATCATCATCCTCTATTTTATTGGCCTCACAATATATCTCAATGCGTTCTACATACGTGGCCCAATCTTCTACCTCGGAATCGAAATCGTTGATGTTACCACGCTTAGGCATCTTCACCTCCCTGATAAACAACAACGAAATATTTCTTTAACTCTTTTTTTTTTCCAAGATGGCGGTTTCCCCGCGCTTATCTTCTTTCCCCGCCCCTTTCAAAATGGCGGTTCCCGCTTCTGTCTTTTTCTCCGCCTACTGGTGGCTTCCCGCAGTTTCCCGCGCTTATCTTCTTTCCCCGCCCACTTTCAAGATGGCGGTTCCCGCTTTTCTTCCCCTGGCGGGAGGGGTAAGCTTTTCCCTCGGGCGACGGCCGCTGGCTTTCGGGGTTCGCAGCCTGCGCTTCGGCTTCAGCGCGTTCCCTTCTCTCGGCCGGGCAACCGGCTCTGGGTACAACCCGTTGACGGCGAACGGTCTCAGCCGCTGGCTGGATCTCGCTCAGTCTTCCTCGGGCTCTGTCTCTCCCGCTCGCGCGGCTCTCGCTCGCTCTCTCTCGGGCTCTGTCTCTCCCGTTCGCGCGGCTCTCAATCGCGCCTCCCAGCCCTCTCGCAGTCCGGTGCTTCCCTCCCCGGCTGCGGCTGAGTTCTCCGCGATTTATTTATTTTTATCTCTTCCCGCGCCTTACGATCCCGGTCGCAGCGCTTCGTGGCCTCAGTCACTGTTCGACCTTTTTCACCCAATCGCTCCTCCCAGCCTCTCGCAGTCCGGTGCTTCCTCCCCGGCTGCGGCTGCGTTCTCCGCGGTTTATTTATTTTTATCTCTTCCCGCGCCTTACGATCCGGTCGCAGCGCTTCGTGGCCTCAGTCACTGTCTGGCCTTTTTCACCCCAATCACGCCTCCCAGCTTCTCGCAGTCCGGTGCTTTCCTCCCCGGCTGTGGCTGAGTTCTCTGTGGCTTATTTATGTTTATATCTTCCCGCGCCTTACGATCCCGGTCGCAGCGCCTCGTGGTCGCGGTATTTGTCCAGCCTTTTTCGCCGTCGCGGTCTAGTCGTCTCACGACGCACCCCAGCCCGCTTGTACCACGGCTTCTGCTCCACGCTGCCCCAGTCTCAGCGCCTCTGGGCCCGACTTCTGTCCGGCTCCTTTCCCCCTCGACCGTGGTCGAGTGCACCGCCCTTATCCTCCGTTTATTTGTTTCTATTTTCCCTTTACTCACAGTCACCGTGGCCGACTTGCTTCTCGTGTTGATCGGCTCACTCACCACCGTGGCAGAAGGGACAATCCGTGCCTGTTGCTGATGGAAGACTTCGTGTTTGAAATCTTCCTCCTTTCTTGGTCTGCAGACTCGAGTTTTCTCTCAGCAAAACGACGAGGGCGGGTGCCTCTTCTCGACGCTCGTTTACTTCTTCAGAAGTATTGTTGCCGCAGGGTAAGATCGAACTCGTCGCCACTGTAAAGTCTGTGGGTTGTATAGCGAAGTAATACACAGACTACAAGAGTAACTTAAACAGGACTTTACTATTCGAAGGTCAGGGCGAATCTGCCCAATAAATTCTGCCACAGCACTTATATACCGGTGTGGTCACCGTCGGCACTACAGTATACAGCAGCCAGGATAAAGCAGTGCCACACACACAATAGTTCTCTTAAAGGTAGAACAGCCACATACACTACATCGCCCATGGCTCCTACTTGCACCTTCATCTATGAAAGTGACAGGCTTGCTTGAGCCTAAATGCCTCATCTCACGGGCTGTAGCAAGCGTCAACTTTATGCAGGGTCCCACTGAGGTTGGGAAAGTGGGAACTTCTGGCACAGGAAGTTCCTACCCCCTGGTCCGCCTCCTCTGAGGTGAGGGAGTATGTTTAGAACGCTTGAAGTTTTCGCTCCAGACAAGGCCCACAGGAAACTCCCTTTGAAGCCTGTCGTATCCAGATCATCATCCAATTCCAGAGTAACAGCAATAGTGCGGCAGAAGGCCTGTGCCATTTTGGAGCCATAATGAAAATCTATTATAAATTATCTTCAGGATAACGTAACCATCATACACAATAAGTTTAATATTCAACCTTGATCCTTTAAACTGTAATATATTGGCCCAGAACTTGGTGTCGGGGGCTTGCCGCGCGTGCAAGCCCCCGATCTGCACTCACCCTGCGCGCTGACATCTGAAGCCTGGGCCTGCTTGCATTTCCTGTCACAGGCCCGGTTCAGATGTCAGCGCGCAGTGCTTACCTGATCCAGCGGCGTAGTTAGTGCGATGTGCCGGCTGGGATCAGGTGAGCACTGTACAACCAATCAGGGGAGGGGAAGGTTCATTCATGAGTTTGAGAGTATGAACTGTCAAACTCATGAAAACTACGGGGACCCAAAACACTATTTAAACTTTAAATAAAAATTTAAAAAACATCCCAATCATTAAATTAAGTATAAATAAGTTTAAAAAAATAATTTAAACAATAATTTTTTTTGTTAAAAAATAAATTTTTAATAAAAAGGGTCTAAAACTAAACTTACCTTATTGTAGATTCTTTAAAATAATAAACCTGTGGAAAAAAAATTCTAAATTGCACTAAAACACCACTTACCTGTAAAAATAAATACTTACGTGTGCTTTTTACAAGCGTAAAGACCGGAGGCCTTTACACATGCGCAAATCCCCCAAAACAGAGGAAATCCAAGACGCACGCGCTGCCCCCTACAGCGCATGCGCTAGCCTCTTCAACTCTTGGGTTAGAGGAGAGGAAATGCCGGTTTTCAGCGCATGCGCTGTGCATGCTGAAAACCGGCATTTCCTCCGGCCAGACGCGTGAGTACCCCTTCTGTACTCACGCGTTTGGGGAGGAATTACTGCCCCATTTTGAATAATTTGCTGCTACTAATCTAAGTTTTGTTGGTTTCACTTTTTTAATGAAGTGAATTGTAAAGCTTTTTATCCATGTGTCAGTCTGTGAATTTCCTATATCATGATTTGAATTAAAATGAATTGTGAAGTGTTCTAAGATTGTCTTTAATCTACAGTAATCTGGATTCCAAAGTGCTCCATGGGCATACATAAGTAGCAATTTAATTGAATTCTTTGAGGATATTATTTAGCATATGGACAAAGGGAATGCAATGGATATGGTAGTTTTGGATTTCAAAAGTGTTTGATGAAGTGCCAATCCACAAAGCTTACTTCATTTTGCTTTTGTAATATATTTAATCTTGCTTTTGTGTCAACATTTACCATTGTAAATTGCAATGTCAATATTTCCCATTTAATTTTTCAGTCAACAGTCATGGTGTAGTTACAGGTTCTGTTGACTAGGTGGCTCTGTGAAGCAAGTTCCTCAAGTGTCCCAAGTCTGTTGCTATCTTGTATATAAAAGAACTCATTATCATCAATTGACCACCAGCTGTACCATGAGCAACTTACTAGTGATAAATATATATATATATTAGATTATTTATTCTTATAAATAAATTGCTAAAGAAAGTAAAGGATTGGAGCATTATCAACATCATCTGACTGCATTAACAGTCTACAACAGTAACAATGAGCTACAGGTAGACTATCCTTTATCCGCACTTGTGAAAACCGAAAACCTCTGAAAACCAAAAGTTTTTTTGTGGAGCGTAAGTCGTGCGCACGACATAACCCGAGTGGCGCCAAACATGACCCGACGCGGCTGATGCTTTTCTGACCTGATTTGCGGGCCAACTTAGCGTAGGAGTCAGCCGATATCCGGCTTTCCCACAACTGGCGGCGGCAGTCGAGCCCCAGACCCCCGCTAAGTCAAGGAATTCAGATACGGAGCAGGGGGGAGCTGTAAACAGACTGGGAGCGGCAGCACAGAGAAGCAGGAAGGGGAATGAGACACGGAGCAGTCGCAAGAGGTAGCCTGAACTTTTAAAATTTATATTAAATACAAATACTAATTACCAAATTAATTTAATGTTCAGAGTTTCCCAGTCTGAAATAATACCTTCTGAAATCCGAAAATTTCCGAAAACTGAAACACAGCTGGTCCCAAGGTTTTCGGATAAGGGATAGTCAACCTGTATTATACTCTTAAGACATCTGGAAGTTACTTGAACTAGTATAACATAGTGGCATACTTTACTCATGAGGACACAATTATATTTTCATTTGATTTCTATGTTAATCTTTCATAACTAATAGGATAGGATCTTCTCTTTGTACTACAGTTGAATAATATTTGTGATTTAATAAATTTTTTAAAATATATTGGACGTTCCGCCTACCTTTTAGTTCATTTTCACCTCTTCAGCCATGTACTTTTCCCTCGTCACGTCAAGAGGGTAAACAAGTGACCAGCTCCCAGGCCTCTACCAATGGCATTTTGTAATTGGCTGCTAAAATATGCATAACAATGGCTTGAATCGACTTAGCTTTTTTTCCCCTCTTTGCATCCTGAGGTCTAACCGAGATTAGAAAAATGTTTGAAACTATATTTTCAGGATTTATTTCTGCAGATGGTGTGAATTCCTGGCAACTAAGCAGACTGTGGCTTGATGTATACAAGGCCAGGCAGTTGAAGGTCAAGCAATAGGGGGACTGTGGTTTCAACATCTATAGATGGAACTCATGAACGTTGTATTGATTATCTGTCACTTCACCGATTGGAATCTTGCACTGGGACTTGAGAATTACTCTTGACTAAGAAAGCATTAAGCAATTGATTAATTACTTCAATACAGAACAATTTAAATATATTAAAATGAATTGGTTTGATTACAAAGGTGAAAAAAGCTGAAGTAAATGTGCTGCATCTGAGATGGTGCATTTACTTGTAAAGAGATTATAGATTACCCAGTTTCTACAAACAGGACTAATTATATTGTGCACCATATAAGGCTGCATACCATTTCTACATTAGTCTACTTTGATATGATTTGAGTTTTACATGTTTCTGATGAGAACAACTTATTTTGTTTCATGTGTTTCTTCAGTGGAGGATTGGAAAAAGGTTTGGAGACCTGTTTTGCTTGGTTTCCTTCCCTTGTATGTGACCCTGGGATTTCCGAGGCTTTCAGGGGCTAGGGGCCAGTGCCTGTAGTAGACTTAGGTCTGTCGAAGCCACACAGAAACAAGAAGGTGGTGTTCCCTCCTGCTGAACCTTTCCAGGGGCCAGATGTGTGCTAGAGGTACCCAAGTACCATGTTAATGGCCCAAGACAGGAAAGTTCAGCATTCCTGGGACTGGGCAGCAGCTTTGCACCTTGGGTGCAGATGGAGGAGAAGCAAAAAAATCAGTCCTCAAATTTCTTAAGAGTCACAAATAAGGTGAGTGAGATTTAGCTTTGCTTTGATCCATTTATCAGTGGGCAAGAGTCTATGACACATGGCAGAATTGGCACAAATTTATTACTTCACTTTGAGAGAAATGCAGACTAGCATTACAAGAAGAGGTGTGAGGAACTGATAATGTTCTTCTGAGTTTTAGTTTAAGTTTATTGTCAGAACAAGGTAGAAAACATCTTAAATTGAACAGGATATGGAATATGGGGTAACTAAAGTGATAATTAACTGTATAAAATGGAGAATATGTTATGGTCTTCAGCAACCTGTTACAGAAAAAAACAGTTGTATAAAGAAATAACTTGCATTTATATTTCACAACCTCAAGATGTCCCAACGCGATTTACAACAGCTAATAAAGTACTTTTGAACTGAAGTCACTGTTGTAATGTAGGAAATGCGGCAGCCAATTTGCACATGTCAAGATGCCACAAACAGCAATGAGATAATGACCAGTTAATCTGTTTTAGTAATGTTGGTTGTGTGATAAATAATGGCCAGGAAACCAGGGAGAGCTCTCCTGCTCTTCATCTGCCATGGGATCCTTTACGTTCACCTGAGAGGTTAGATGAGGCCTTGGTTTAATGTCTCATCTGAATGACAGCACCACAGACGGTGCAGCACTCCCTCAGTACTGCACTAAAGTGTCAGCCTAGATTATGCGCTCAAGTATCTGGAGTGGAACCCGAAGTAAATCTGCCCAGTTCTAATCACTAATTCAAGGACACATACAGGGGTTTGCCAGACTCTCTGTACTCTTGGACAAGGGGACATGTGTGCACCTGTTCTACATTCTCTTCTTTGGCAGCTCAATTTTCTGCCAAAGAAGTGAATTCAGTCCAATTAGCTGCTCAACACTATTATCCCTAACCTTTGTGAGTTTGTAAGCCAATTATAGGCTGCCATTTTCCCTCAGTCTTCCAAACATAACTTCTAGTGCTTTTAAATAACTAAATTTGAAAAGGATTTCATGTTATGAGTATGCAGTAATCACATGTGCCTGTGAATTACTAAGCATGATACCTTCATTCTACCTCAAACAGTGATGTACTAAATCACTTAAAACACAAGCATCAAAGATTAGCTAGCAGACAACATTGACTATGGCCGTAAAACATAGTCAATAACTCCTTTACTTATGTCCTGAAAGCTCTTCTGAGTACAGCTATAATGGAGTGCACTGATCATCTTGTATGATGATGGAACATATGTGGAATATTGTGAAGATGTACTTTGAGTGTCTCAACACATTAAGAACTGTTCTTCAGTACAGCTGTGGAATGATTTGCCCAGTTGTTACAGTATGGTTTATTTCCCACAACACATGCTGTCAAAGTGGATCTTACTAAGGAGAGACCACACCTTAGCTGAGGCTGTGATGAGTTATATCAGGCAGGTGATTGATAGTGTAGCCAGGGAACAAAGCGAAATAGAATTTGTGTTGAATCTCAGAAAACCAGAAAGGCTGGATTTTCCTCCAGGTGGAAGGTGTGGCCTTACCACTGATGATAAACAGTGAAGGTTGCTACAACAACTATTTAATCTGAAATGTTAACATTTTGGCTGGTAGTACTCAATATTGTCATTAAAAAGGGAGTGTGTGCACTCCAGTGGGGAATGTGGGTCAGATAGGGAAACACCTTATTTTTTCATTGTTTCCTTTTAAAAACTGGTCTGCTCACCAAGAGTGGTATTGGGATCAATGTCCTCCTGCATGTCCCGCCTCACCCTATGCGCGGCCCATACAGATTCTACAATGTAAAAGCCAGTGAGCGGCCTGCGCGTGACCTTGCAGATGACTGCCCAGCCGCATGCGTGCAGTTTAGCAGGAACATTGATTGGGAGAACTGTAATTTGCTCCAGCAGCCCCAGGTTATGAAAAATTCAGACATGGCTTCCACTTTTGTTCACTAGCCAGTGATTCCTACCTGAAATGCATCTGCATGGCTGTTTGGTGAGGTAGGATTAATTATGCTAGCCCCACAGTCAAATACCCCTGATGAAACTTACATCTGGATTTTTCATGTTAAAAATCTCCTGTTTTCAGGCTGTCTTGTGGTTACTGAAAGGAAATAGGCATTGTGGCATTTCTGCACGATGCTGCCTCATAAAATCACCTTGACATTTTCCTCTGGGTGATCTGCTGGATAATGGTATTAATGGCACTGAGCCTGTCCCACCACATGTGAATGAAGATCAGTGGGGGTGGCTAACGTCAGTACCACTTCTAACCTGCGGGCAGTAACCACACTATTATTTACCAGTGAGAATAATATGAGGAGGAGGAAGCTTAGGATCTGGAAGAGGCTGAAATAGAGGAAATGAGAGTGTGGCATCACTGACAATGGCTAGATGCAACCTGTAGATACCCACTCCACAGTGTTGACAGACCTTGCAAGTCTTGCCTAGATTCCACAGCCCATTCACATAACAGAAGGCTGTGCTGTCCCTGGAGGCTACTGGGGAATTATTCCAGCTGCTGGTAGAAGAGGTGCAGCCCACATCATCAGAAACACAGCATGATTTGTGGCTGTGAATGTGATCACTGCCGTGAATTCTTTTGCAACTAGTTCTTTCCAGGCCGCCTTGAGCGACCTATGTCAAATTAGTTAAGCAGCAACACATCATTGTATAAAACATCACCAGTGTTCTCTTCAGGCAGAGAACTCAATTTATTAATTTCTCCATGTAACCTGCAAGTCAGAGAGAACAGTCCAAATCTAGAGTTTAGCTGGTATCCTACAGGTGCAGAGTGCAGTTGATGGCACACGTGTGGCTTTGAAAGCCGAACAACAACCCCTTCCCTTCAATTTCATCAATAGGAGGCTTTCATTCAATGAACATCCAGCTAGCATATGATGCGAACCACCCAATATTGCACATCAATGCCAACTACCCAGGTAGCTGTCATGACTTTTTTATTCTTCACCAACCTACCATACCAGCTTTGATAAGTTTCTGCACAGTCACTGATTATGGACAAGTTGTTTATAGTATTTCAGTCTCCACAAACTCAGTCCTTTTCATACTCTCCCTGTGGAACACATGTACCATTCTTTCCTCATACTGTGTACCTTCAGGTTTAGGGATCTGCCAGCCTGTTGCATGCTGCACCTTTCTACTTCGTAAGATTTTAGCTTCTAAAGCATTTAAGTTTGAGGCATGGTGAACTGGTCCATGGAAATAGTTTCCTGCAATACATTCACTACTCCCATCATGACATGTGTAATATAATTTGCATAAACCTGCTATTTTTTTTCTTCTGATACCTTACTTGTTATATACATTTAACAACCACAATTTCCCCTTGTGCATATATATCCTCTGATCCTACATTACAATAATGTTCATCCCTTGCCTTAGTGCCTTCCTTTAAATTGTGTACCTTCTTCTGGGCCTCTGTCAGATCCTTTATGTGGAGGAGACTGTGTTGGTGACATATTGCTGCCTTTGGTATCTTCTTTGCATTTTAGTGGGATTTTCTTCCCCACCAATGCTCTCATCTCCCCCATAAGATGTCAACTGCAAAGGCATCACTTGCTCATTTGCTCCTTGCTAAAATTGCTTTTTTCTATTGTTGATCAATTTTGCACTGCTTTCTGCATTCCACGAGATTGTCAGCTTTTTTGAAATTTAAGATTCAACTGACTCATTAAATGCTTCAGAAGTGTAAAAGGATCATTATTGCAAATGCATCGTGATTGACTACATTTTCTTCGGTACTTATGAATTTGCATTTCTCACAGTCAAGGGTGTTATGTACTGTGATGATTTCATTAGCTGCATCATGAACAAAGACGTTGCATTTATATAGTGTCCTATCAAGTCCTCAGATGGCTCAAACCATTTCACAAGTACATTATTTTTTTGAGGATCCATCACTGTTATGTAGGCCTAACAGCAGCAAATGTGCACAAGGTCCCACAAATTCCAATGACCAATTTATCTGTTCATGTGAGTATTGGTTGACCAGGAATGTTAGCCAGGAGACCAGAAAAATACCCTGCTGTTCTTCACATAGTGTCATTGGATGTTTCATGCCACCTCAACAGGTAGGCGGGGCATTGGTTCACCGTCTCATCCAAAGGACCACACCTTCAACAACGCAGCTGTCCCTCAGTGCTGCATTGAAGTGTCAGCCTAGATTATGTGCTCAAATCCTGTAGTGGGGCCCAAACCCACAATCCTCTGACTCAGATCAGAATGCTAACAATAAGGGAGGGTTTGGGATCGGCTTTGATAATTATTTATTCAGACCCTTTGAAACAAAAACTAAGGACAAGCCTGTATCTATTTATTGTACATTCAAGCGAGACCTGGGTGTGTGTTTCAGACATGATACATAAATAGTGTCTATTCAATATTTTTGGCTATTTTCCCAGTTCCTCTGGCAATCAGAATAATTTGAACGTGAGCCATTGGCCTTTGTTGAAACACTTACTTTTTATGCTTGGGGATATTCAACAATTCTAGTTTTCTTGAAATCATCTTTTCAACCTAGGGATTTCATAAAAATAGTCAAGGTTCTATTCCTGCTTTCCTAAATGAAAATAAGGAAATGGCAGACATGTTAAATAATTACTTTGCATCAGTATTTACAGTAGAGGAAGAGGATAGCATGCTGGACACCCTAAGAAAACTAATATTGAATCAGGGATGGAGACTCACTAAAATTAACGTAAGCAAAATAACAGTAATGAAGAAAATAATGGCATTAAAAGAATGACAAATCCCCAGGACCAGATGGTTTCCATCCCAGGGATTTAAAGAAGTAGGTGAGAACATTGCAGATATCCTAACTATAATCTTCCAAAGTTCTCTCAATTCAGGAATGGTTCCTTTTAGATTGGAAAATTGAACATGTCACTCCACTATTTAAGAAAGGTGAGAGAGGGAAACCCAGGGAATTATAGAGTTAGCCTAACATCTGTTGTCGGGAAATTACTAGAGTCTATAATTAAGGATAGGGTGACCAAACACCTTGAAAATTTTCAGTTGATCAGAGAGAGCCAGCATGGGTTTGTAAAGGGTAGGTCATGCCTGACGCACCTGATTGAAGTTTTTGAAGAGGTGACTAAAGCATTGGACAGGGGAATGTCTATGGATGTTATTTATATGGACTTCCAGAAGGCAGTCAATAAAGTCTCTCATAAGAGGCTGTTACCTAAAGTTGAAGCTCATGGAATTGAAGGCTAATTATTGACCTGGTTAGGAAATTGTTTGAGCGGCAGGAGACAGAGTAGGGATAATGGGCAGGTGCTCTTATTGGTAGGATAGAAACATAGAAACATAGAGATAGGAACAGGAGTAGGCCATTCGGCCCTTCGAGCCTGCTCCGCCATTCAATGAGATCATGGCTGATCTTCGTCTGAGATCTTAGCTGATCTTACCAGTTCAGTACCCCGTCCCCGCCTTTTCTCCGTAACCCTTAATCCCCTTAGCCTTCAGAAATATATCCAATTCTCTCTTGAAAATATTTATTGAATTAGCCTTCACAGCCCTCTGTGGCAGGGAATTCCACAGGCTCACCACTCTTTGAGTGAAGAAATTCTTCCTCATCTCTGTTTTAAATGATTTGCCCGCTATTTTTAGACTGTGGCCCCTGGTTCTGTGCTCCCCTGCCATTGGAAACATTCTCTCTGAATTCAGCCTGTCCAGGCCTGCCATAATTTTATATGTTTCGATGAGATCCCCTCTCAATCTTCTAAACTCCAGTGAGTACAAGCCCAAACTATTCAATCTCTCCTCGTAGGTCATTCCCGCCATTCCAGGTATCAGCCTGGTGAATCGCCGCTGCACTCTTTCCATGGCAAGAACATCCTTCCGCAGATGGGGCGACCAAAACTGTACACAATACTCCAGATGCGGTCTCACCAGCACCTTGTACAGCTGTAGTAAGGTATCCCTATTCCTATACTCGAACCCCCTTGATATGAAGGCCAACATACCATTTGCCTTCTTAATCGCCTGTTGCACCTGCATGCTCTCCTTCAGTGACTGGTGCACAAGAACACCCAGGTCCCTCTGCACTTCCCCATCTCCCAATCTATTGCCATTTAGATAATAATCTACCCTCCTGTTTTTACCCCCAAAGTGGATAACCTCGCATTTATCCACATTATAGTGCATCTGCCACGTATCCGCCCATTCCCCCAACCTGTCCAAATCGCACTGTAGCCTCCTGACATCCTCATCAGAGCCCACCCCTCCTCCTAGTTTAGTGTCGTCAGCGAATTTGGAAATATTGCATCCAATTCCCTGATCCAGATCATTTATATATATTGTGAACAGCTGGGGTCCCAGGACAGATCCTTGCGGCACCCCGCTGGTCACTGCCTGCCACTCCGAAAACGAGCCGTTTATTCCAACTCTCTGTTTTCTATCCGCCAGCAGTTCTCTATCCACGTTAATACTTTGCCCCCAATCCCATGAGCCTTAATTTTGCATGATAATCTTTTGTGTGGAACCTTATCGAAGGCTTTCTGGAAGTCAAGGTACACCACATCCACTGGCTCTCCCCCATCTATTTTACCAGTTACTTCCTCAAAAAATTCCAGCAGATTAGTCAAACACGATTTACCCTTTGTAAATCCATGTTGACTCTGTCCGATCCTTTCCCCATTTGTCAAGTGCTCCGCTATTTTATCCTTAATAATGGACTCTAGCATTTTGCCCACAACCGATGTAAGGCTTACTGGTCTATAATTCCCTGCTTTCTCTCTACCCCCCTTTTTAAATATTGGGGTAACATTAGCTACCCTCCAATCCACGGGTACTGTTCCCGAGTCAATGGAGTTCCGGAAGATGATCCTTAGAGCATCTGCTATCTCCAGGGCCACCTCCTTAAGTACCCTAGGATGTAGTTTATCAGGCCCCGGGGATTTGTCGGCCTTCAGTCCCCTCAACTTACCCAACACCATATCCCTAGAGATACTAATTTCTGTCAGCTCCTCCCTCTCATTAGTCCCTATGTTTGCCGATATTCCTGGGAGGTTATTTGTGTCCTCCTTTGTGAATACAGAACCAAAGTATGAGTTTAATTGGTCTGCCATTTCCTTATTCTCCATTATATATTCTCCCGAATCGGACTGCAAGGGACCGACTTGGGATTTTACCAGTCTTTTCCTCCTGATATACCGATATATACCGATGTTACTAGTGGTGTCACGCATGGATCTGTGTTGGGGCCTCAACTATTCACCGTATTTATTAACGACTTAGATGATGGGATAGAGGTTTGCCGATGGCACAAAAATAGGTGGCATTGTAAACAGTGTAGATGGAGGCATAAAATGACAAAAAGATATTAATAGATTAAGTGAATGGTCAAAACTGTGGCAAATGGATTTCAATGTAGGCATGTGTGGGGTCATCCACTTTGGACCTAAAAATAGATCAATCAGCGTACAGGAAACTCTTGTTTAAATGGCACCTAAATATCCGGAATTCTCTCTTAACCGGCAAAATTCATACTCCGAAAACAACACCTCAATAACCGGAAATGTTGCCGAGTCCGAGTCTCCCGCGGTGGCCGAGTTAGTCAGTGGGGGTAGTTCTCCAAACTGCCACTACTCGGCTTCTTGGTGCTGTCGGAAGTCCGAACACCTCAATAACAGGAGTCTGACTCTTTGTTTGTTAAAAATAGCCTCGGTAGATAACCCTCTCTGTCATTCGGAATTTTTAATCAACCGGCACCATCCTGGTCCCATCAGTGCCAGATACCAAAGAGTTTCCTATACTTTCTAAATGGTGAAAAGCTAGAAACAGTGGAGGTCAAAAGAGACTTGGGGGTCCATGTACATACATCATTAAAATGTCAAGGACAGGTACAGAAAATAATCAAACAGGCTAATGGAATGCTGGCCTTTATATCTAGAGGACTAGAATACAAGGGCGTAGATGTTATGCTGCAGCTGTACAAAGCCCTGGTTAGGCCACACCCGGAGTACTGTGAGCAGTTCTAGGCACCACACCTTAGGAAAGATATATTGGCCTTGGGGGGGGGAATGCAGTGTTGATTTACCAGAATGATACCTGGATTCCAAGGGTTATATTACAAGGAGAGATTACACAAACTAGGGTTGTATTCCCTGTAATTTAGAAGGTTAAGGTGAAATTTGATCAAAGTTTTCAAGATGTTAAGGGGAACTGATAGGGTAGATAGAGAGGAACTACTTCCGCTGGTTGGAAAGTCTAGGACTAGGGGACATAACCTAAAAATTAGAGCCAGATCTTCAGGAGTGAAGTTAGGAAACACTTTTGCACACAAAGGTAGAAGTTTGGAACTCTCTTCCATAAATGACAGTTGATGTGAGATCAATTGTTAATTTTAAATTTGAGATAGCTAGATTTTTGTTAACCAAAGGTATAAAAGGATATGAGGCAAAGGCAGGTATATGGAGTTGGGTCACAGATCAACCATGATCTCATTGAATGGTGGAACAGGCTCGAGGGGCTAAATGGCCTACTCCTGTTCCTATGCTTTCAGATTTAAGTTACCTGACCATGAAGATTTTTCCAAAACTTGTTTCATCCTGTTCATGTTCAGAACCTGGGGTGGAATTGGTATCATATTTTTAAATGTGATTCATGATAATTGCCTGAATGTAAATCTGCAGATTAGGCTTCATAATTAAAATTGACACATTTAAATCATCCTTTAATCATGTTTTTATGTTAAAACGTTATCATACCCTACTGTGTTATAATAACCCAAAGCTAACCCCCTATACTGAAGTGGAGTAATGATGGCGATGTGGACTGCATTCCATAAAGTTTAGTGTGGGGGATTACAATATGGGAAGCAATGCCAGATGGATGTGCAGATGGTCCTTTGTGCTGCACAAGTTGCCGTCTCTGACCCAGCTCTGATGATAAAATTAAAATAACAGGCCTGGCCAGAATTCAGGAAATATGAAGAAATTAAAATGAAACCCAGAAAAGCAAACTAAAGTAGAACTGACACTTCCCATTGATTGCTTACATTTTCTGTGTTTTTTGATTATTACATAGGAGAGTCCTTTCAATTCACTGTATTGTTTGAATAGAAAGAAAGAGAAAAACTTCCATTTGTATAGCACCACCACATTTCTCAGAAACACGCCAAGCACTTCCCATATTATGAACTGCTGTGAAATGTGTTATTGTTTATGTAGATGATATGTATCGAACTGAAGGAATATACAATTTCGTTATTTTTATTTTGTTGATGACAGTCTCCTGCACTTCTGCAAGGGCTAACTATTTTCAGCACTTCTTTTTCGCCCACACAGTATAGGATTTCTCATTTTATTTCAGCGATGCCACATGAGCATGGTCCTACAGGAGTCCGACCATCCATCTGACTTCACCGACACAGTCTTGGAGGATTACATTACGTGCGTCAGTGAACATTGCTTTGCTTGCATTCCAGATACTGAGTAATCCTGCACGTCTTACATTTTATTCATATAACAAGGTTAGATGAAATCATCATGACTGGAAAACAAAATCCTGTGGGAACAATTATCAGTTCAAACTCACATCTTTGGTCAATACCTGGTGCTACTAGAATACTGCATCTCAGCAGATGCACCAGGCTATAAAAAAGGAAAGAAAGCACATTGTCTGTGATGATTCATACAGGACTGGTTGGTTATTCCTGCTGTATTTTCCTCCAGTGATAATTTAGACTAAAGGAAATGCTTAGTGTAACTCCAGTTTAGCCCCTGGAATGAATGGTTTCAGGTCTTCGCCACTACCACCTCCTCAGAAAAGATGATCTACACATGGAGGTATCATGGTGTTTGCTGCTTCTGATGCATAGTGGCCCATTGCCAAAGCATGAGCATGATAAATAATGAGCTCTTATCCACAGCCGTGATAACACAAACGTTCCTCTAACAAGGGCTAGGCCTCTGTCACTCAGAACTTCTACTGCCATACATTTGAAGTGCATCCAAGAGTTAGCACAAAGCATAGAGAATGAGTAACCGATAAGTTTTAAATTATATATTCTTAGGAATATTTTTGATGCCCTGTCAATCCCTTAAATGCAATGTATTTTACAGTGTACCATTGCAATTATTAAATGTCTAACCATGGGAAATAAATAACAGGCAGACTACACAACCAGCACTTATTAAGTACAGTTAAAAGGAGCACTTGTTCTATTACAGTATAGGGATGGGATAAAGTGCCCGTAAGTGGTTTTTGTTGCAGAAGTCTGCTCTCCCCTCCATAAATAATACATCAGGCTAATTGCTGTTTCTCAAACAAAATGCACTTCGATCACTGCACCAGATATAGAATGCTTACCAAAGAAAAAGTAGCACACTGTGGAAAGTGGGCAGAAAGAGGAAAGAGATTATAATTTTAAAAATTGGAGGAATAATGATAATTATATGTTGGCACAAAGATACAACTATTGTGATAATAAAGAATGTTTAGTTAATATTGTAATTGTATCCATTAAACCATGGATTATCTCTCTGGTTTATGGCATGCCAGTACACAACGAAAAATAGGGATCTTTGCTGAATTTCACATGGTGCAGGAGATTATATTCTGAAATATTTCTGTTCATGTGGATGTAAAAGATCCCATGGTACTATTCAAAGAGGAGCAGCAGAGTTCTCCTGTGACCTGCCCAACATTAATCTCTCAACCAACATCACTAAAACAGATTCATTGATCATTTATCTCATTGCACTTTGTGGGAATTTGCTGTGCGCAAATGGGCTGCCTACCTAACAACAGCGAATATACTTTTGTCTTCAAAAGTAATTAATTGGCTGTGAAGTGCTTTGGGATGTCCTGAGGATGTTCTTTTTTCTCTTCATTTCCAAAATCATTTGCAAAATGTGTGTGAATCTCCTCTGATGATTTTTTTTAACAAAAGCTTAAGCCCTGATTTTCTGACAATGTCAAAAAATGGGAGTGAGCTGGCCCATGGTGTAGTTTCATCTGCACCAGCAGCTCAAAGAGTGGACAGTAAGATTTTCAAAAGGGCACATGAAAATCTGGCCCAGAGTGCTTACCGTGTAATGCATTTGCCAAAGGAGCTTAAAATCTGGCAAGCCACCAGGTCTTGAAGGGCTGTGGCTAGCCATCGGAAAGGAAGTTGTGGATAGTGGCAGAAACGTGGACTAAGTGTTCATAATGGTACAGCAGAACCATGTGGGTAGCACGGCTCCATTTGATGGTGAGGAGTTGGACACCATGCTGTAGGAGGTGCACAAAGAGGGCTGAAGTTGAAGACCACTTTCGAATAAAAGCATAGGTGCAAGCTGCCTAATGGGAGGTCACCAGCTGAGTCAATGCAGTCACCCAGTCCCTCATGCCTGGCTGCAAATAAGGAAGAACATAAAGAAATAAGGTGGTATAGAGGTTTGCTGGTATTAGGAGGAAGGTGAAGGTAAATGTGCTTCTCACTTTTGCACATAGCTTATCTAAGTCAAGTACGATGACCCACTGATGTGGTAGTATGATGTGTTCTTTACTTTTTATCATTACGTGAAGATAAATTGGATGAATTGAGTCCAATCTGTTCGGTATGTTCACCCTACTGTGAAATAAAGCAATTTAACAATTTGTGTCTGGCCTCATCTCACCAAGTGTTTGCTCAGTCTCCCTTCAGACAGATTGAAGTAAATGTGCAAAGGACATGAATATCTAGTCCCAGTTACAAGGAGGTTACATCCCCAGGTTACACTATTGTGCAACTAGATATAAGGCAGTGTGAGTCAACTTCCATCAAAATAAGATGCTCAGACCCCTTACAGGAGCGACCAACATTTCTGAACTCGAGTATATATATATATACAGCAGACTTGAATTTGTAACATTCACCCTGTTATAGTTTTCATCAACAGGAATATTGAAAAGTACCTGGTCACCTATGTAAAAAGCCAAGAGAAAATAATTTTGGAAGAACTAGTGTATGCAGTCAGCTCAGTATTAATCCAGCTGAAGTCTGATGTACTAACCTGACAGGTAGGCCTGCAAGCAGCAGTCTGTCCTAAAGTACTTGGGAAATGATAATTGAAACAGAATGAATGAGTCATGACAGGATTTTAGCATAATTGCAGATACATGGATAATGATCTCATGTGGCTCACAGACTGACAATGTGAGCCATCTAAAACCTCCTGGGTGGTAGCTGATGGGACCAAAGCAGGCTAGACTGTGGTTCAAAAACTGGCAGCAACACGCAGGTTCTTTACTGAAGCCATACGTTGCAGATAACATATGCAATCATGCACTGGAACAGACTCCACTGCTAAGATTCCCAGCACAATCGTGCACACCAACATTCTTGGCTGCGTTGCTACATGCTATGTGTGCATCTACCTATCCCCTACCTTCAGATTGTCTAGCAACGGCACAAACAGCATAAAAAGCACTCCTACTTCGACTTACACCTGACAGATCCCTTGCTACAGAGACTTTGTGTAGTGTGTGCTCATCCTTGTTCTGTCTGCGCCTGATCTGGTCAGCCCAAGCAGCTCAGCTGTACTTCTTTGGAGCTACCTCTGCCTTGTAGACTGGTCCCATCAACAGCCAAGTGTATAAATGAGCTGAGTCTGTACCCTGGGCTTTTTAAATCCCAGCGCTCAGCATGAAAAGGACCTGTTGCAGGGCATGTTTCATTGCCGGTCAGGGGAGGTCACACATTCATTCGCTTGATCTCAATGACATCATTTCCACTTTCAGATGGTGTGATACAGGCTACCTCTTTAAGGGGATTTAAAAAAAAAACCATTTTACTTGCGCCTCCCTCAAGTGAGAAATTTACAGTTAATCAGCTAGCCAGCTCACACATGGCGGCTGACATTGCAGGCTGAAGATCGTTGTGGCAGCAAAAGAGGAGGCAATCCTGTGAGTCCTCCTATGCCACCAGATTTACACATGAAGGAGAAAGATGCAGACTTAGTTGTTTATCGGGCCAAGAACATGTCATTGGTGTTGATACACCCGCACAGGAAGGTGACTCCATTTATTCCTTCCTCTGCCCTGTCACTGCACCTCATCAATAAGTAATGCTCTGGTAGCTTTGCTTTACAGTTCAATGCTGCACTGTTTCTTTTAATGGATTAATTCAGGCTGGTTTTATTAACATCTGCAATTTACTCAGAAAACTGAACTTGAAAATTGCATAATATGACCCATTTGACTGTCACCGGCTTCAATTTATGGATTGATGAGGTACATGTGAAGAGTTTACTGCTGAAAAAACAAATGCACGGGGAATTCTAGGAGACATTTTTGATTGCATTGTGACAGTGACACATGTGTATGCCTGGTGCATGGAGGGAGATTGGATATTTGGTGGAAACTCGATGCCCCTAAAACAACTGAAAGCCTGCTGCTCAGTATTTTCTGCCAGGCATCAAAAGGCTTACACTGCTGGAGAGGCTGAATGGCCTACTCCTGTTCTTATGTTCCTTAAGGGCTGAAAAAGAATTAAATCAGGATGGTGGTTTGCTCTTGAAATGTAACATCATCGCTGAATGCCAGTTTTGCAGTACAATCACTACAAAGTTCTTTAACAGAAACAGAAAATGCTAGAAAATACTCAGCAGATCAGGCAGCATCAGTGGAAAGAGAAACAGAGTTAATGGGGGGAATTTTAACCTAAAAAAAGGGTTTGGAGCATGGGGTTAGTTAAAGGGGCAGAAATTAGGATCGGGGGCTTGCCGCACGTGCAAGCCCCCGATGTGCACTTACCCGACGCGCCGGCCGTTGAGCTTCAGGGACGCCTGGAATTCCTGTTTTAAAATGATGACTCCCGGGCAGCGTCTGACGTCACGCCGCCCAGGAGTGCAGCCAGCGCGAAGCCTGGAGCGCGCAGTGCAAGTGAGACACGCCCCTTGAGGTCTCAGTTTAATAGGACACGCCCCCAATGTTTCTCACAAGCTGCAAAGCATTTTTACATGCAGAGCAGCATTTTAAATAGGTTTTTGGTATTTTTATGAAGCTTTTGGTAACTTTTATAAACTTTTAAAAACGTTTACATTATTTTGAAGAATCTGAAGTAGTTTTAAACAGAATTAAAGCAATTTAAAGACTTTTAAAAGCCCTGAAAGCATTTTTTTCATTCCATTTATTTAATTAGCAACGTCGTCGTTGTACGTGTCTTCACACTGTTCCCTTTGGGGAACTGTATGAAGTATTTATGGCCGTGATTAACGCTCCTTCCGTGACCGTAACCATCTTTGTACCAGCCATTAGGGTGGTTAGTTCTATGGCGGGAGGGTTTTACGGGCTCCCACAACCTATACGAGGTGGGGGGGGCCACCCACACCCACGGATGCAAATATCCCACTGGATGTCAACCCAGAATTTAGAGCCGGAGCTCCGACTCCACTTGCCAGGACTGTCTGGAACGGGGTTCGAAACCCTACCCCGTCTGGCCCAGCGGCGGGGATGCTACCGCTATGCCAAAGGCCCACTCCAATTAGCAATGTGAAATAGCTGGAATGAGCACAATTCACGGCATTAAAAGAACTCACAATTGAACTGATGATGACCTCAGCAATCTCCTCAACGAGGTGGAGGTGCAGCGCCTGCTCATCATTGGTAATGAGAAGTCCAAGGCGTCGCAAAAAGGACAGATGATAGCTTGGTCTTTCAAGTGGCAGCATAGGGCTCCAGTCACGGGGAGGGAAAAGGCGCAGGAAACGTATGGGTGTCACCTTTTGCGCGGAGTGGGCCTTTTGCGTAGCGGTAAGCATCCCCACCGCTGGGCCAGAAGGAGTAGGGTTTCGAACCCCGCTCCAGACAGTCCCGGCAAGTGGAGTCGGAGCTCCAACTATAAATTCTGCGTGGACATCCAGCGGGATACTTGCGTCCGCGGGTGTGGGTGGCCCCCCCGTCAGATGGGTTGTGGGAGCCCGTAAAACCCTTGCGCCATAGGACTAACCACCCTAATGGCTGGTATGAAGATGGTTATGGTCACGGAAGGAGCGTTAACGTGGCCAGAAATCCTTCCACCACTTCATACAGTTCCCGAAAGGGAACAGTGTGAGGATACGTACGACGATGACCTCTTGTGCAATGCACCTCCTTGGACCCTCAGTCGCAGATGCGAGGGGGCAAATCGTGCAATTGTTAAATTTTTCATTTTATTGACATGTAAGATGTTGTGTTTGATGTTTTCATTGAAATGTTTATTTGTGACTGAAAGGATATGTAACCTTTTCCTTTAAACAGTGCAGCCTGTAGTCAGTTTGAAAAAAATTAGCAACTTTTATTGGAGCCAAAGTATTTTTACAACAACTATTTGAAAATTAGAACATAGCTAGTTTCCACCTTGACTGTCTTTATTGCACTAAGAAAACAGAAAAAGTCACTTTAAAATGTTAACACATTTTTTTCTGAACTATTCATGTTTACAAATGTTTGAAAAGCTGGAAATGGCTAGTTAACATTTTAAAGTTATAAACTATCTACATCAAAACTGACCCTGAAAACTGATTTATGATGCAATAAAAGTTCACTGCTTCACTTTAAATTGTGTCTGCTCCTTTCTTTGCCTTGCGGGGGGAGGGGGAGGTACAAGGCGCCACTAGCTCGTGAAGGTGTTGGCTACTAGCAGTTCCCGGGCATTTTTCTCGCTCACAGGCCTCCTGCTTACACAGACGTCCTTGCAAGGAAGAAATGGAAAGAGTTGTTAAAGTAATTTTAATGAAGTGACTGGCTAGAAAATCACCCCGGCCTATGGCAGGAGAAACGCGTTATCGTCTTGGTAATACATCATACCCGCCTGATCAATTTCACAGCCTGAGGTGATTTTCCAATAAGTTACTTTCTCTCAAAGTCATAATTAAATACATACATTCATACACATAAGTAAAGGAATATATACATACATACATATACGTAAAGGAATATATACGGACATACATACATAATTACTTAAAAGAATATATTACTGATGAAAAGTTTCTTTCTTAAAAATGTTGGAAATGTTACATTATTCATTTTAGAACAGTCATTTTCACATTTAATAAACACAGCAAATTCAATTCACACAGCCACAATTGCTCCTTCTACCTACAGTACTGAAAATCTGTTTAAAAAAAAAAAATTAAACTTTAAAACTTACCTCAGCATTTCTTAAAATAATTTTCCTCCCTTTCCCAAACAAAAATATTGCCTTTCAGAAGCTCCACGATAAAATATATCTTCCTCCGCAGCCTCTGGAGCAACTTTACTCATGCTTTTTTCATGTGTAAGTTGTAAGGACTTAACCTCACTGAAAGCATGAATGAAACCGGCGAATTTTACTGTGCACGCGCTGCCTGTGCAGTCGCACGCGTTCTGCCTCTGAACCCCTTCGTTCAGAGGACAGGAAATGCCGGTTTTCCCCGCATGCGCTGTGCATGCTGAAAACCGGCATTTCCTCCGGCCAGACGCGTGAGTACCCCGACCGTACTCACGCATTTGGAACGGAATTACTGGGCCAAATTGTTAAAAATCGAATTTCCGACCTGAACCCATCTCCAACCTGCCCCCACCTCCAGCCCGCCCTCTTCCGGTTTTAACGGAGGCGGAACGGGGGGCGGGGCGGGACGGGGGTCAGGGGGGCAGCCAACCTGCTCCCAGGAGGCGTGGCATCAATTTAAATATTATAATGAGACTGGAAGCCTCTTTAACCTCCATTTTGTTTTTAACTGCATGCAGATGGATTTTACACAATTTGTAAAACTCGGCAGTTACAGCAAGGCGGGGATTGCTGGATCCAGGAGGTAAGTGCCTTTATACCTGCTTTCGGGATCCAGGGTCCCTGCCTAACGCACCCCCCATGATCGGAGATCCCCCCCACAAGGCCTCCAATCGCCTTCCCAGACACCCCCCCCGCCCCCCCACCGATGACCCTGAGGCCGCCCCCAATCTTCTCTCCGCCCCCCCCACCCCCACCCCACGATCCTCTGGTGGCTGACCACGATCTTCCCTTCACACCACCCCCCCGCCCCCGATCATCTGGCCCTGACTCTCTCTCCCCGACCCGATCCTTTAAATGGCCCGGCCCGATCCTCTGCCCGAACCCCCCCCCCACCTGATCCTTTTAATAACCCGGCCCCCGCCCGATCCATCCCTCCCTCCTCTGTGTGGCCTCGTGCCGCAGGCCTACCCGCCCGCCAGCCAGCCTCTCGATCTGGCTGTCTGCAGGCAGGAAACTGAGGCCTCGCATGCAAATCAGGACCTGCGACAAACCCGGCCTCCTGGGTTTCCCAGCTCCCCCGCTCCCAACCTGCCTTTCTCCTTAAAAATCCAGTCTCATGTTTCAGGTCGATGGCGCTTCATCAGAATGCTTATATGAAATGTGGCTTCACAACTGAGCAGGACTAATGATGTTGAATTGATATGTGTTTATACACACACTTCTTTTTGTACTTGTCAGGATGTGGGATGTTAGTGCTGGGGGGATGGAACTCATCCTATCCAGTGTCAGCATTAAAAACATAAGAACATAAGAAATAGGAGCAGGAGTAGGCCATTCGGCCCCTCGAGCCTGTTCCGCCATTCAATAAGATCATGGCTGATCTGATCTTGGCCTCAACGCCATTTCCCGCCCGCTCCCTTTAACCCTTGACTCCCCTGTAGCTCAAATATCTGTAACATTTGCATATTGAATTATCATTGGCCCGCAGGCATCTGTAAGGAATACCTATTATATTCACATGTGATCACATGCTGAGTTGTCATTGGCCTGCAGGCATCTGTAAGGACTTCTATTGTTTAGAGGACCCAGGCTAGGAGTCCTAACTCCATCTTGTCCCCACTACTGTTATGAGTAAGAACAGACGTAATGCTTCAATAAAGAGTTAAACTGTAATACTCCGTTGCCCTGCAAGTTATTATTTTTGTACAAAGTGTGCAAAACAAGACAATATCTGCCTATCTCCACCTAGAATATATTCAATGACCCTGTAAGATTCGAAATTTTCAGCAATAATCACGCAAGAAAACAGGATAAAATAAGACAGTTTATTGACCAAAGTAAGCTTGCACAGAAAAACCTTTGATAAAAGGGCATACAAAATGGCCGCCGGGCCTCGTGATCAGTTTCTGGACCATTTGATTTCTGTTACTGCAAGCCAGACAGGCTTGTGGATTGAAAACAGTAAGCCCGCGAAAGCCAGTATCGGGAAACCGAAACTCAGGGAAACAGCATACATATTCAATGGATTCTAAGTACAGGACGGTTTCAGGCAAACAGGATGGGGCCCATCAAGATATGGGCGGACAATGCATGAACACTTATACCCATTTAATGTACAAAGGAAAAACCGTTTAACAGCCATCAAGGGAAATCTCCAGACCGATCAATATGCGAACCGAGTCACGGTGACAATGTAAAAGACATGAAAAGACATTATCGGCCAGGAAGGCCAGTTAAGTTATCACCGGCTCCCGTTACAAGACAAAGCGCCCCTGCAGAGATTTCTGCCCGCCAAAATATTACAAAGACTGGACTATGATCTGGCGGGAGATAAGGCTGGCCCAAAAGGGTATAAATATGGATTTTGAAAAGTCCATCAGCCTGGCCTGCCCTGCCCTCTCTTCCACCTCGGTAGCTTCGGAATCGATAAAGACGCTTCAGACGGACAACTTCGGGAAAAAAAGACAACGTGGTCGGTGTTCAGCCAGACAAGGCTCGGCCACGACGGGAAGACGACGAGGGTGGCCCGGGTGCTGTTGTCGGGAGATCATCGACGACCCAGGCCGAAGGAGAAGACACCCTCGGGAAAAACCGACGATCCAGGTCGGATAAAAAGGACATTCCGAGCCTAGCCAGGCAAGGCCTCGACACGTGCATCCATTTCTTCAATATCACATTGGTGGCAGGGACTGTTCCATGAACCCAAATCCACAACAGACTTGGTGGATTTCAGCCATGACGAGCGCTCATCGAGGCTGTGTCCACTGCCTCATCGCCTGAGAGAGAGAGAAAAACAAGCTGCGCCAGAAGTTTCCAAATCCACGTGACGACGGAAAGCTGTGCCAGAAAGGCTGCGAACCCCTCCTTTTGCGATTCTGATAGTGGTGAGCATGATCCCGAGTTCCTCAAGTCGAAACTTAGTTTAGGTATTTAGGGGAGAGAGTAAGGTTAAATCGTAATGTGTTTCCCCTTTTACGACGTGCCGTGTGTTCCCCATTTCCATAGAGTCAAGTTCATAAATTTGTGCATGATTGTAGTTACTTTAATCTGTGCCTATGACATGTATTTTGTAATGCTTCAAACTGTTTAAAAATAAAAGCATCCATTTCGTGCTATTCAACCTGGTCTATTGAGTCCTTTCTCTGCACTACAGTTCTCTGCATCTAAGTCCAAGGTCTAGAACCGTAGGGGAGAGTGGGTCGAACCACTCAAGGGTAATTATTGCACAAAGCCTGGCAGGAGACCAGAACGAGCAAGAGAAACCCCCTACACCCAGCCTTCCCAGTTCTCTGGGGTAGAGAATTCCAAAGATTCACGACCCTCTGAGAGATGAAATTCCTCCTCTCTCCATTTTAAATGGGCGACCTCTTATCCTGAAACTATGCCCCCTAGTTCTAGATTCCCCCACGAGGGGAAACATCCTTTCTGCATCTACCCTGTCACGCCCCTTCAGAATCTTATATGTTTCAATAAGATCACCTCTCATTCTTCTAAACTCCAATGAGTATAGGCCCAACCTGCTCAACCTTTCTTCATAAGACAACCCCTTCATCTCAGGAATCAGCCTAGTGAACCTTCTCTGAACTGCCTCCAATGCAAGTATATCCCTCCTTAAATAAGGAGACCAAAACTGCACGCAGTACTCCAGGTGTGGTCTCACCTGCACCCTATACAGTTGTAGCAAGACTTCCCTACTTTTATACTCCATCTCTCTTGCAATAAGGGCCAACATTCCATTTGCCTTCCTAATTACTTGCTGTACCTACATGCTAACTTTTTGTGATTCATGTACAAGGACCCCCAGATCCCTCTGTACCTCAGCATTTTGTAGTCTCTCTCCATTTAAGTAATAATTTGCTTTCTTATTCTTTCTACCAAAGGGGATAACCTCACATTTTCCCACATTATACTCCAAATTTTTGCCCACTCACTTAACCTATCTATATCCCTTTGCAGACTCTTTGGGCTGGATTTTCATTGGGCCATGGAGGCAGGATTGGAGGCGTGTGGGGGGTTAAAATCCCGAAATTGGGGGCATAAACCCATCCCGCCCCCAACCCGCCTCCATGCCAGTTTCAAAGGAGGCGGATACCCGACCTGCACTGGGACCCGCCTCCCCGAGGCGGGAAGGGGATTAGTGCCAAATAACTGCCTGTTAACAGGTAGTTAACAAGCAGGTTTTAGCCTAATCCCTATTTTCATCCCTGAAGTGTGGGATTCCTGACGGCTCCAAACCACGCCAAGTTAGCGAGAAGGGCCGTCGGGATGAAGGGCTTGGAGGGGTCGAGATGTCCGGTGTTCAGGTGAGTGATGGGTGCATGAGTGCAGAGGTAAGTGTGTTTGGTGTGTTTAAAGTGTTTAAAGAAGTTGTACTTACCTTTACAGCCTTCCTTCCCTCAGGTCTTGGGAGTCCCTCATCTCACCGGCACAGAAAGCAGAATGGCCGTGATCTGTCAAAAGTTCCAGCATTCTGCTTTCTGTTCCGGAGAGATCTTTAAATCATCCTGACAAGAAGGAATTAACTTGGAGTACAGATTGTCAGTGTTTGACAGCTTCAAACAGCTGTGAAACGCTGATATTTCATCTGTCAAAAGGTCTTGACAGATGAAATATCAATCTGTGACATCACCTGTTGCCAGGTGGCCCTTAATTGGCCTGCTGAGCCCGCTGGCCGGGCTCAACAAGGTCAATCAAGTCAAAATCGCGTGGTTTGGTTAGAACTCGATGGAGGCGGGACTACAACCCCAAAAGTGGGACTCCCGCCTCCTACCCGACTCCTCAATGAAAATCCAACCCTTTGTGTCCTCCTCACAACTTGTTTTCTCACCTATCTTTGTATCAATAGCACATTTGGCTGTAGTACACTCAGTCCCTTCAACCAAGTCATTAATATAGATTGTAAATAGTTGAGGCCTCAGCACTGATCCCTGTGGCACCCCACTAGTTACAGTTTGCCAACCTGAAAATAATCAATTTATGCTGACTCTCTGTTTTCTGTTAGTTAGCCAATCCTCTATCCATGCTAATATATTACCCCCAACCCCATGAGCTCTTATCTTGTGTAGTAACCTTTTATGTGGCACCTTATCGAATGCCTTCTGGAAATCCAAATACACTACATCTACTGGTTTCCCTTTATCCACCCTACTCGTTACATCCTCAAAGAACTCTAGTAAATTTGTCAAACACGATTTCCCTTTCATAAAACCATTTTAACTCTGCTTGATTGTATTATGATTTTCTAAATGTCCTGCTATTACTTCCTTAATAATGGATTCCAGCATTTTCCCAATGTTAGGCTAACTGGCCTATAGCATTCCCAGGTCAGTTTTATAGCACAGATCCCTTTACTCTACTCTGCTCCAACCCAAACAAATGTGACATTTTCTCCATCTTCCATGTTAACCATCTGAGTAAAATAACTGTCTGTGTAAAATAGCCAGTCTGTAGCCCACGCCCACCAGGAGCTGCATTGAGACTGGCCAAGCTCATTTCACATAGGACTCCTACAGAGGAAGCTTTCATCCCACTAATCAGAGCTGCATTTGAACCCAAGTCCCAGCAGTGAAAGGCCAGTATCTAACCCACTGTGCCAACTACAACAACTGCTTGCATTTATATAGTGCCTTTAATGTAGTAACATAGCCACATCTTGCTTGATGACTTTGATAATGAGACAACCAAAGAAACAAGTCTTATGCAGAAATGTACTGTGCACTGATAAATGTATCATTTAATTCAGAATGTGAGTGTCTGGTAACAGTCTGCTCTTGTTAATAGGTATTTATTCTGAATTGCATTCCTTAGTAATGATTTGAGTGCTACAGCGCACTGTCAAAAGCTATTATTTCAGTGGGTTGTTTTGTGAGTTGTTGAATTATTTGGAGTTTTATCTTTCCAGGTGGTAAAGAATAAGCGGCCAGCAAGAGTCAGTTGCAGACTTGCAGGCACCAGCTGCTGTGATTGGATGATACACCACAGAAATGTGGGTGGGAGAAGAGATGGGAAGTGATTTGCAAAAAGTGATGACATTTTTCTTTGGTCATTTCTGATCAACTATAACTGTAAGGCTATTTCTGTTGGGTGATAAGGGGTGGGTTTATGGTACAGAGCTGCTGATGATGGTAGCTTTGACTTCAGTGGCAGAACTGTGAGATAAATGAGGTGCTTCCACTGCCTTTAAAGGAGCCAAGATACAGCTAAAGAAAGAGAAGTTGCTGCCTCTGGTGCACAGACTGCCATCTTTTCTGGTTGCTCAGCCTTCCTGTCAAGCTAGGGGATTGTTTTTCTGATTGCTGGTCTACACAGACCTTGCCCAGCCATCAATGAAGTAAAGCAACCAGAAACAAAAAGTGGTGAATCATGACTTAAAGCTATGGTTTTCTGTTGTAGAGGAAAAACAGGGGAGGTAATAAAACCTGTGAAACATAAGCCTTTGATGGCAGAAGTATCTCTACAAGTAAATACAAAATAATACTTTGAAAAGGACCAGCAAATTCAGAATGGCATTAATGTTCTGACACAATGGAGAGCTAATTTTTAAAAATTCTTATTTGTATTTAAGAATGGCCCACAGTGTCATTAGAATTATAACTTTAAAGCAACATCATTCGTGTCATTGTTTGGTATCAACACCTACTGCACAAATGAATATATAACTGCACTGCCTGTGTGAACCAGTAATAAAATAAAAGCTATATACTACTCTCAACCCTTCATTGTGCCATATGATACGTTAAATGATGTGTCATTATGTTGCATTATCCACTATTCCTTTGAACGGTTAACCTATTGAGGACTCAGGGCATTTTGTCTGAAGACAGTCAGAATAAAATCTTGCATGAGCAGAGATTCTTCTTCTTCTGTGTTCTTTGCATGTTCCTCCACCCTCCTCAGGGCTCTCCTTTCTCTACAATACTCTTTTTGAGGTATGGCAGATGAGAATGCACTGTGTACCTGTTTGTCTGGAAGCAAAGCAGCATGGACATTGGATGATATCAGTTTATTATCCCTTCAAACAATTATATTCTTATACATATTATTTTTGGTATTTTCTGAAGAAAACAACATTTTTTGAATTTTTTTGCATTGTTCACTGCACAGATATGAGCCCACAAATTAATGTTGGCAATATTAGCAGACAGATGCTTAACATGCTCACATGACATTTCTCAGGAGTTTTTCCATTTAAAATAAATAGTAATTTCTTAGCTATAGTTCTCAAAACTGCATACAGCTACATGTATATCCTCAAATACTGCTAAGTTGCTATTTGCAACCTAATGGCACATCATTTATGTTATCATATGACAACAAATCAAATGAACAGATAAGAAATAGTGTAGAGATTTATTTTTTTAGTAGTTCATAAAGTTAGTATTATTTTATATTTTACTAAATGGCCCCACAAGTTTTGTTGTTAAGCAGCGTATATTGGAAAATTCACATTCCTTTGTTTTACGTTTCTAAGATAGTGTAATCTGATACCCCTTTATCATTCATTTCTGCCTCTGATGTAGGTTTGTTGCCTGTCTACAGAGGCAAAACATTGGAGCGGTACGGTGTGGGGTCCATCATTGTTAACATGTACACATTTCTCTGACGGGGTAAGTCTAAGCCCAGAATGCAAAATTCATGAACAGGTGTTGACAGATCTGCCCATTGGAAGTGGTTCCATAATATGGATGGGGTTTGAATTATACATGTTCACACTGCTGTAGATATCCTAACTTTAAAACCCAAGTTATTCTATTACTCAAGCATGGAGAACAAATGACAGTGACATGACTTTAAGTCTGTACAGTAATGTGGGATTACACAGTAGAGGTCAATAGTTCAAATAATGCAATTAGACCTCCATTGATCCTGCCAAAATTTAGCTTTCCTATTAATATGAAAAACCTGTCTAAGGAGGTAAGCATTGTACTAACTTTTTGTTATGAAACTATAGACCAGTTAGCCTAACATCTGTCGTTGGGAAAATGCTGGAGTCCTTCATTAAGGAAGCAGTAGCAGGGCATTTGGAAAATCATAATGCAGTCAAGCAGAGTCAGCATGGTTTTATGGAAGGGAAATCATGTTTAACAAACTTGCTGGAGTTCTTTGAGGAGGTAAGGAGCAGGGTGGACAAAGGAGAACCAGTGGATGTGGTGTATTTGGATTTCCAGAAGGCATTAGATAAGGTGCCACATAAAAGGTTACTGCATAAGATAAGAGCTCATGGAGTTGGGGGTAATATATTAGCATGGATAGAGAATTGCCTAACTAACAGAAAACAGAGAGTCGGGATAAATGGGTCATTTTCCAGTTGGCAAACAGTAACTAACTAGTGGGGTGCCACAGGAATCAGTGCTGGGGCCTCAACTATTTACAATCTATATTAATGACTTGGATGAAGGGACCGAGTGTAATGTAGCCAAGTTTGCAGATGATACAAAGATGGGTGGGAAAGCAAGTTGTCCAGAGGATTCAAAAACCTGCAAAGGGATATAGACAGGCTAAGTGAGTGGGCAAACATTTGGCAGATGGAGTATAATGTGGGAAAGTGCGAGGTTATACACTTTGGCAGGAAAAATAAAAAAGCAAATTATTATTTAAATGGAGTGAGATTACAAAATGCTACAGTTCAGAAGGACCTGGGGGTCCTTGTGCACAAAACACAAAAATGTTAGCATGCAGGTACAGCAAGTAATCAAAAAGGCAAATGGAATGTTGGCCTTTATTTCAAGGGGGTTGGAGTATAAAAGCAGGGAAGTCCTGCTACAACTGTACAGGGTATTGTTGAAACCACACCTTGAGTACTGTGTACAGTTTTGGTCTCCTTATTTAAGGAAGGATATACTTGCATTGGAGGCAGTTCAGAGACGATTCACTAGGTTAATTCCAGAGATGAGGGGGTTGACTTATGAGGAAAGGTTGAGCAGGCTGGGCCTATACTCATTGGAATTTAGAAGAATGAGAGGTGATCTTATTGAAACATATAAGATACTGAGGGGACTCGACAAGGTAGATACAGAGAGGATGTTTCCCCTTGTGGGGAAATATAGAACGCGGGGGCACAGTTTTAGAATAAAGGGTCGCCCTTTTAGAACTGTGATGAGGAGGAATTTCTTCTCTCAGAGGGTCGTAAATCTGTGGAATTCTCTGCCCCAGAGAGCTGTGGAGGCTGGGTCATTAAATACATTTAAAGTGGAGATAGACAAACTTTTGCAAGATAAGGGAGTGAAGGGTTATGGGGAGTGGGTGGGGAAGTGGCTTTGAGCCCAAGAGCAGCCATGATCTTATTGAATGGTAGAGGAGGCTCGAGGGGCCAAGTGGCCTATTCCTGCTCCTATTTCTTATGTTCTTATTAACCTCCCCTTAAATGCATCAATGCTATCTACTTCAACCACGCCACGTGGCAGCGAGTTTCACATTCTCACCATTCTCTGTGCAAAGTAATTCCTCTCAAATTCCTTATTTGATCTGTTAGTGGCTAGCTAATATTTATTCCCTATTGTTTGCGGAAGTTATTGGCTGATTTGTACCACTCCGCAGTTAGCTTCACGAGAATGTTGTCTCTCACTTAACCTCCACATGATTTTCATTAAGTTGTTGCATTTGCACATTAACTGCCCATTAAACGTGCCACAGAAAGTTAAGTCTAGTAATTAACAGAGTAAGCACCCTTTTAACGATATGATAATTGTTAATGACTGTCAATCAACCTCTTCTGCCTGGAAAGTGAACAATTAAAAGTGTAGAGTCTCATTCCTTCAGGTTGTGAATTGTTGTTGGAGATTTTAAAAATGTCAAATTTTAAATTTACATTTTTTTCTTACTTTTCCTTTCTGTCTGTTTTCTCTCTCTCTTAATCCAATCTTGCTTTCCCTCTCTATATTTATCTTTCTGTACTTAATTTGACATTAATTCACCCACTCTAATTCACCGTCCTTCTCAGTCCTTCCTTTGTTTGTTTCTCAATCCTTCAATCTCATTGGTTAAGGAGATATACTTTTGTCCCATTGTTCACCAAGGTCCCAGATATCCTGTTGCCTTCGCCCCGTTATCAGCTCACACTTCCAGCAACTTTTGTAGACAACAACTTTTAAAACCAAAACGTGCACAAACAAATCTAACAGGAGATGCCGTGAGATGCCCCACTCCAGCAAAATCTGGGCCATTACCTCCCTGCTTTTGTATTCTATTCCTCTATAAATAAACCCCAGTAGTTTGTTGGCAGTTTAGGGCATTATGAACTTGTGTTGCTATTTTACATGCATGGTTTGCTTTGGTAAGAACTTGGCAATGAAGCTGCAGTAGGGTTGCACATTTTTCCTTACAGTATTGTTCTCTACCCAATACCTATCATAGCATAATGGAAAATTGTTATTGGAGTTGACCGTATCAAAACTAAAAACCAGTTAAAGCTACAAACCTTTGAAAACAAAGGCATTAGTGTGTTAACTTTGGCATTCAAACAAAGTTCTTAGATTTTTTTTTAGTTTTCCATCAACACAAACTCCACCTAAATAATTAGACAAAACAGCAACAATTATGCTTAAAGATTATCATAAAATTTAAGGCAGGATTTCCTTTTGCCTTTTGACCTGGTTAATGGTAGTTATTGGAGGGGGTGCAGGGACACAGATCCATCACACTGGATGCCCGCTCATTTTCATGCCTATTCCGGTTTTCCGCTGTCCCTTCCACCTGATGCTGGCAGCAGCCACCCAAATACAGGTGGGCAAATTTAAATGAGGCAATAATGATAGAATGATGTCATATGTTACATTTCTCATTATTGTTGCTGCAGCAGCACCGAATGCTGGAAAGGAACAGGGATCCAGTGTTCCTAGGACAAGCGCAAGACCACCGAGAAGAATTGTGTCTTAAATTCTTGCAAGAATTCCAAACTTTGATGAAAAAGACTGCATCCTTTCTCACTGAATGGTGGTAAATGTTTGTTGAGTAAATACACACGTGAAGTACATTTATCTGTATTATGTGTAAGTAATTTTCTACTAAGCTTAGTGCATGTGGCTAAAACAATGTCGCAGTAGCCACACTTGTAGCTAGTCAGCGATTTATATGTGGCAACACTGATAACATTAATAACAATAAGTAGAGTCATTGAGCTAAAAATTCGATTGCCCCTGGAAACGGCTGCAGGGATTGTGATCAGGATGACAGCATTCGTCCTCCCACCACTGCCACTCCGCCAGTGCCCTTGCTGTTGCCTGTCAGCCAGCCAGCCCAGACTGCTGCTGCCCATGCCGAGGTGGTGCAGTTCGAAGCCGGGCCTTCTAGGCCCAGAGCTGCTCGAGGTCGTCCTCTAAGGCCATGTGCAGTCTCCCCCACTGAAAGTCAGCAGCCTACCTCCAGCCATGCTGTAGCCACTGGGGTAACACAGGTAGGAGCACGAGGACAGGCAAAGACACATGGAAGACAGGCATTAAGGGAATGAACAAGGGTGAGTAGTTGACTTTTGTATGAAATATTGGAATGATTTGATTTATAAATTTGGTTTGGAATGCTTGTTTTGTGGTGGCTTTTATTGTAGCATTGTGGCCAAGAGGACGCTGTGATAGTCAGTGACAGAGGGAAGGTAATGTGTGGGACTGTTGGTAAATGGAGAATTGTGGTTGTGTTCACTGGTACTGCAGTCGAATCAGTTGATCACGGACAGCCTGGGCAGAAAGGGGCTGTGTTGGTTGGCTCCTCCCTTCCTCCTCCTCCTCCTCCTCTTCAGCTGGTCACCATTTGCCTGGTGGCAAGGGCTGTGCCCTAATGATGGTAAGGTTGCGGATCATGCAGTAGATCGCAATGAATCTTGAGACGTGCTCTGGCGAGTACTGCAGGGCTCTTCCAGAGCGGTCCAGGCAGCGAAAGCATTGTTTTAGCATGCCAATGGTCTGCTCTATCACATTCCGTGTGGCAGTATAACTTTCGTTATATGTATGCTGGCCAGGTGTGCTTGGGTTGTGCACTGGAATCAATGTCGCCTGCTTCAGCCTGGAAGAAGTCCAACACATAAAATTTCATATCCACGCTCGCCTTCACAGCCACTGGCAATGCTGTCCTCACCTTGTTCTGAGGCTGCCGGTCTGTCTGCAACAGGTGGCAGATTTCAGTGAGCACCTCCTTAGTAAAGCAATTCCTCGTTGAAGTTGAGGAGACTTGCTCCCTGAAAACTCTGGGTGGCTATGGCCTCCTGCTGAGAGCCCTTCTTCCTCTCCTGCTCCTCCCTCTTTGAGCAGCTTGTCCTCCTCTGTGTCACCTCTGCTCATTCTTCCTATCATGCTGCAGGTCAAGGGGGATACAATCTACATCACCCATGTCTGGGCGCAACTGGTCTGAGCAGAAGCCTTGAAGTAAACTGCCACACCACTCCCTTGAGACTTCAGCAACTTCAAATAATACACTAAACCAAGAATCACCTCCACAAACTCACCAAGTGCCAGTAGAAATCAATCAGCAACTAACTCGAAAGCAGGTGATGACCCCTTTAAATAGTGCTGGTGGAGGGTCCTTCCTGCTGCAGAAGGCATGTTCAGCAGTGGAAGGTTAAGAAAGGGCGCTAACTCCAGCGTTGAGGTTGAAAATGGCAGCACTGGTGTCAAATTAGCTTTACACACTGATTGGCACGGTGGCATAGTGGTTAGCACTGTTGCCTCACAGCGCCAGGGACCCGGGTTCAAATCCGGCCTCGGGTGACTGTCTGTGTGGAGTTTGCACATTCTCCCCGTGTTTGCGTGGGTTTCCTCCGGGTGCTCCGGTTTCCTCCCACAGTCCAAAGATGTGCAGGTTAGGTTGATTGGCCATGATAAAAATTGACCCTTAGTGTTAGGGGGGATTAAATAAGTGGGGTTACGGGGATAGGGCTTGGGTGGGATGGCTGTCGGTGTAGGGACCGGGTGCTAGGGTTTGGATGATCAGCCATGATCTCGTTGAATGGCAGAGCAGGCTCGAAGGGAAAGTGTGAGGTTATGCACTTTGGCAGGAAAAATAGTAGAGCAAGTTATTATCTTAATGGCAAGAAACTGGAAAGTACTGAAGTACAAAGGGATCTGGGGGTCCTGGTGCACGAAACTCAAAAGGTTAGTATGCAGGTGCAGCAAGTGATTAAGAAGGCCAATGGAATGTTGGCTTTCATTGCTAGGGGGATAGAATATAAAAATAGGGAGGTATTGCTTCAGTTGTACAAGGTATTGGTGAGACCGCACCTGGAATACTGCGTACAGTTTTGGTGTCCATACTTAAGAAAGGACATACTTGCTCTCGAGTCAGTACAAAGAAGGTTCACTCGGTTAATCCCGGGGATGAGGGGATGGACATATGAGGAGAGGTTGAGTAGATTGGGACTCTACTCATTGGAGTTCAGAAGAATGAGAGGCGATCTTATTGAAACATATAAGATTGTGAAGGGGTCGGATCGGGTGGATGCGGGGAAGATGTTCCCGATGATGGGTGAAACTAGAACTAGGGGGCATAGTCTTAGAATAAGGGGCTGCTCTTTCAAAACTGAGATGAGGAGGAACTACTTCACTCAGAGGGTGGTAGGTCCATGGAATATGCTGCCCCAAAAAGCTGTAGAAGCTACATCATTACATAAATTTAAAACAGAAATAGACAGTTTCCTAGAAGTAAAGGGAATTAAAGGTTACGGGGAGCGGGCAGGAAATTGGACATGAGTCTAGGTTCGGATCGGTCATGGCCCTGTGGGTAGCGGAGCGGGCCCAGGGGCCGTGTAGCCTGATCCTGCTCCTATTTCGTGTGTCTAATTCTGTTAGATTCAGGAGATGGTTCTGGGATAGTGGATTGGCGGTTAGGATCAGATCAGCCATGATCTTATTGAATGGCGGAGCAGGCTCGAGGGGCCGATTGGCCTACTCCTGCTCCTATTTCTTATGTTCTTATGTTCTTATGTCCTGCTCCTATCTTCTATGTTTCTATGTTTCTATGATCTGCGTAATCTGCATACTTCCGCCGCGCTCCCTGTGCTGACGCAAACGACCTCACCAAAATGGAATCTGGCGCGACCCACACCAGAAGGGTGTGCGCGTGGCGTGGACACCATTTTGGATACAAAGCGGCACCCGTAGCACCAAAAGATCGGGCACTGCGAAGCCAAATTTCTAGGCCTACGTGACCAACTTAGAATCAATTCTTTTGTACATTGTTTGTTTTTGACATTAGGTGAAACTAGTTGCTCTCTGTGTCCTCATCTCTGCCTATTGTGTAAGGAAGAGGATTTTATACATTAACTACTGCATCAGGCAAATTATTACTCAAGGTGGAATATGTTAATAATTAATAGATATTCAATTTATCACAAAGTGTGATGTAATTTTTATTCTGCAATATTAAAGTGCTGATTGTCTTCTAGGGATAAAGATAAAAGGAATTCTCCAATCCATCAGAATGGCCCATATTCAATTGGTGTAAGTTAATTCACTGAACTTAATCCAATATAAATAGCTTGCTGGTTGGCTGGATTAGCAGCAAAATGGTTGAGCAATTATCATCTGTGAATGGAACCACGACAACAAATGTACTTGGGCTTTTAATGTAATGCCTTGATTAATTCTTATTTGGCAGCCAAGTGGGGATCATCTGATTGTGTGCATGTAGAGAATTACTGGTGTCCTGACGAGCGAGGTCTAATTTTTGTTGGCATTTGTGGAAAATGCAACTATTTTATTAAACATTTGTCATTTTTAGACCTTTTTAAAGGATTATTAACTGTTACTTTTCTATTAGACTATTCCAAAGCTCTCCTGCAGGCCTCTCATCCTCCACATTCTTTCAACTTCAGCTCATCCAAAACTCTGCTACCTGTGTCCTATCCCAGGCCATGTTCCGCTCACCCATCACTCATATCCTTGCTGACCTACTTTGGCTCCCCATCCTTCAACACCTCCAATTTAAAATTTTCATTCTCGCGTTTAAATCTCTTCATGGCTTCACCTCTCCCTATCTTTGTAACTTCCTCGCCCTTAAAACTCCCTCCTGAAATTTCCATTCTTCCAACTTTGATCTCTGAGGCATCCTTCACTCCCTTTACCCCACCATTGGTCATTGTGCCTTGAGCCACCTAGACCCCATACTCTGGAATTCCCTTCCTAAACCTCTCTGCCTCACCACCTCTTTATCCTCTTTTAAGATCTCCTTAAAATCCACCTCTTTGACCTCTCATAATATGTCTTTCCTTGCCTCTGCATCAATGTTTTGTCTGATTACTCCTCTATGATGCACCTTGGGATATTTTTTCTACGTTAAAGGTGCTATATCCGTGCAAGTTGTTGTTTTAAGGGTGTACAGACAGGCTCGGCCTCTTCTAGTTGCCGCCTCCGACCTCATGTTTTGCACGATCATCTCTTGCAAGAAAGAAGCTGTGTTGTGAGAATCCGCCTGCCATGTTAAAATAGTGCAGATGTTGTGTGTAAGATATAAGGTGTGGGAAAATGAGGGTTGCAATAGTGATGAGAATAGGCAGTGTGGAGTGTGCGAGTAGGAGAACGAGATAGAGTGATGTGGTGCAGTTATTGTAGGAGAGTGAAGGAAAGCAGAGGAGGAGAGTGCTGTGATAGTGTGGCTGCAGGTGCGAGGAGAGAGGAATTGACGTGACAGGTAAGATTTTTACCATGACAACTTTGGTGAGGTCATTGAACATTTTCTGGCATTGCAGCTAAGCTCCTATCAGTGACCTCCTCAGCAACTTCTTCCCACTGACAAGATCTTCCAAAATTCCATAGATTCTAGAACACTCCCAGCGGATTGGGACTGGGTAGCAAATGTAACCCCGCTATTCAAGAAAGGGGGGGGGGAGAAACAGGGAACTACAGGCCAGTTACCCTGACATCAGTTGTCCAGAAAATGTTGGAATCCATTATTAAGGAATTGGCAACAGGGCACTTAGAAAATTATAATATGATTAGGCAGAGTCAACATGGTTTCATGAAAGGGAAATTGTATTTAACAAATTTATTCATTTTTTGAGGGTGTAACTAGCAGGGTGGATAAAGCAGAACCAGTGGATTTGGTACATTAGGATTTCCAGAAGGCATTCGATAAGGTGCCACATAAAAGATTGCTATGCAAGATAAGGGCTCATGGGGTTGGGAGTAGTATATTAGCATGGATAGAGGATTGGTTAATGGACAGAAAACAGAGAGTAGGGATAAATGGGTCATTTTCAGGTTGGCAGGCTGTAACCTGTGGGGTACCGCAAGGAACAGTGCTTGGACCTCAGCTATTTCCAATCTATATTAATGACTTAGATGAAGGGACCGAGTGCAATGTATCCAAGTTTACTGACAATACAAAGCTAGGTGGGAAAGTAAGCTGTGAGGAGGTCACAAAGAGCCTGCAAAGGGATACAGACAGGTTAAGTGAGTGGGCAATAAGGTGGCAGATGGAGTATAATGTGGGGAAATGTGAGGTTATTCACTTTGGTAGGAAGAATAGAAAAACAGAAAAACCTGAATGTTGTCCAGGTGTTTCTGCATGCGGGCATGGACTGCTTCATTATCTGAGGAGCTGCGAATGGAACTGAACACTGTCCAATCATCAGTGAACATCCCCACTTCTAACCTTATGATGGAGGGAAGGTCATTGATGCAGCAGCTGAAGATGGTTGGGCCTAGGACACTTCCCTGAGGAACTCCTGCAGCGATGTCCTGGGGCTGAGATGATTGGCCTCCAACAACCACAACCATCTTCCTTTGTGCTAGGTCTGACTCCCCCGATTCCCAATGACTTCAGTTTTATAAGGGCTCCTTAATGCTCGGTCAAATGCTGCCTTGATGTCAAGGGCAGTCACTCTCACCTCACCTCTGCAATTCAGCTCTTTTGTCCATGTTTGTACCAAGCAGCAATGAGATCTGGAGCCAAGTGGTCCTGTCGGAACCCAAACTGAGCATCAGTGAGCAGTACCAAAAACAATGGGCCGCGTTTGAGGTGCGCACTTATTTCATGTGTTCGTGTATTTTTTAAGTGATCCCCATTCATACTTATGGGAGTTCCATACATACGGAATCCCCATAAGTATGAATGGGGATTCCCCTTCTTTCATTAGTTGGGCAGGCCCACGTGGGCCTCTACCCGCAGGTACCCAGAGAGGCCCAGGAGTGCGAATCTACGAACCTCCCGGACCACCAGGTAAATTCGTAGATTTTTTGCAGGTTGGAGGCATCCGCCCGTGGGAAGCTTCCGACCGCAAATTTTGGGCCAATATTATTTAAATGGTGAGAAACTATTAAATGTTGCTGTTCAGATGGGTTTAGGTGTCCTCGTACAGGAAACACAGAAAGTTTGCATGCAGGTACAGCAAGCAATTAGGAAGGCAAATAGCACATTGGCCTTTATTGCAAGGGGGCTGGAGTACAAGTCTTGCTACAATTGTACAGGGCTTTGGTGAGACCACACCTGGAGTACTTTTGGTCTTCTTATCAGAGGAAGGATATACTTGCCTTAGAGGCGGTGCAACAAAGATTCACTAGATTGGTTCCTGGGACGAGAGGGCTGTACTATGAGGAGAAATTGAGTAGATTGGGCCTATACTCTCTGGAGTTTAGAAGAATGAGAGGTGATCTCATTAAAATTATAAGATTCTGAGGTGGACTGACAGGGTAGATGCTGAGAGGTTGTTTCCCCTGGCTGAAGAGTCTAGAACTATAGGGCATAGTCTCAGGATAAGGGATCGGCCATTTAAAACTGAGATGAGGAGGAATTTCTTCATTCAGAGGGTTGTGAATCTTTGGAATTCTCTACCCCAAAGGGCTGTGGATGCTGAGTCATTGAATATATTGAACATATTTTGGACTCTAGGGGAATCAAGGGATATGGAGATCGGGCGGGAAAGTAGAGCTGAGAATGAAGATCAGCCATGATCTTATTGAATAGCAGAGCAGGCTTAAAGGGCCGTATGTCCTACTTCTGCAGCTAATACTTATGTTTTTATGATCTTACTGGCGATGGAGGAGTTTCCTGATGGGTTTTCTGATCCTTGGGGTGGGGGGGAATAAGAACTCCACCCTCCTCTCCACTTCCCCTGGACCAGGGCCTCCAAAGCTGAATTAGAGAACTTGGTGACCTCTCTGGACCTCTTATAGCTATATTTCCACTTTGTGATTTTCCAGAAGTTTCCCTGTTCACAGTGCACTTCCCTGTTAAGAGGTACCAGCTGCCTTTAAGTGGCGTCTGTGAAACCTGATTTCCACCCCCACCGCCGCACCCCCTCACCCCAAACAGGCGTGCAGCCAATAAGCTGTGCAGGTAGCACTGGCTGCAAGCCTGGCTCATGATAATGAGCCACCAGCACCATTTTCACGTGGTCCCTACACCCATGTGCTCAGGCGTGTGCAGCGCCCCCTTCCCCTGCCCCTTCCCCCTGCCCTTCCCCTTCCCACTTCCCCTTCCCACTTCCCCTTCCCACTTCCCCTTCCCCTTGCCCACTTCCCCTTGCCACTTCCCCTTCCCACTTCCCCCTTCCCCTTCCCACTTCCCCTTCCCACTTCCCCTTCCCACTTCCCCTTCCCCTTGCCCACTTCCCCTTGCCACTTCCCCTTCCCCCTTCCCCTTCCCCTTCCCCCTTCCCACTTCCCCTTCCCCCTTCCCACTTCCCCTTCCCCTTGCCCACTTCTCCTTCCCACTTCCCCTTCCCCTTCCCACTTCCCCTTCTCCTTCCCCCTTCCCCTTGCCCACTTCCCCTTGCCCACTTCCACTTCCCCTTCCCCCTTCCCCTTCCCACTTTCCCCTTCCCACTTTCCCCTTCCCCTTCCCCTTCCCACTTCCCCTTGCCCACTTCCACTTCCCCTTCCCCCTTCCCCTTCCCACTTTCCCCTTCCCACTTTCCCCTTCCCCTTCCCCTTCCCACTTCCCCCTTGCCCACTTCTCCTTCCCACTTCCCCTTCCCCTTCCCCCTTCCCCTTCTCCTTCCCCCTTCCCCTTGCCCACTTCCCCTTCCCACTTCCACTTCCCCTTCCCACTTCCCCTTCCCACTTTCCCCTTCCCCTTCCCCCTCCCCCTGCCCCTTCCCCTTCCCCCTTCCCCCTGCCACTTGGGGGCTTCTTATTGTCAGTTTGAAAAAGTGAACAGAAAATACCTTGGAGAGCCCCCAGCCTTTCTTATACTGTGAGTAATGTGCGTTCACTGTACTCCGAAGGGAAACACTGGGTTTTGTGTTAATCAATGTACAGCTAAGATATACAAAATGCCACTTTGCTGTTCCAATGTGCTGAGGCATGATTAATGATAGTGTATATATGAAATATATAAATATATAATGGGGACAGTAGCATAGTGGTAATGTTATTGGACTAGTAATCTGGAGATATGAGATCAAATCCCACCATAGCAGCTGGGGATTTTAAATTCAATTAAATAAATCTGGAATAAAAAAACTAGTATCAGTAATAGTGGCCATGGATTGTTGTAAAAACTCATCTGGTTTCACTAATGTCCTTTAGGGGAGGAAATCTGCTGTCCTTACCCGGCCTGGCCTATATGTGACTCCAGACCCACAACAATGTGGTTGACTCTGAAATGGCCTAGCAAGCTACTTATTGAAGAAGACAGCTCACCACCACCTTCTTGAGGGCAATTAGAGAGGGGCAATAAATGCTGGTCTTGCTGGCGACATCCACATACTGTGAATAAATTTAAAAAAAAATAAAGCCATAGTATTGAGTGTTTCTTGCACTTTCACAAAACTCTTCATTCTGTGGTTTCCCTTTACTTGATTACTAGAAAAACTTTGTGGGTGTAACTAAAAGAAGAACCTTTGTTAAAGCCATGGACTTGCTGCTGTACTCCAAATATTTTAACTTCCATAATTTTGGGTTACTCTACTGTTAGATAACATGCCAACTGTAAGCAATACAACTGTTCCAAAACAATTTAGGTATTTGTAAATTACAGTGATTATAGTTAATAGTTACCTGTATATAATTACAACTTTGCAAGATTAAAAAGGATGTACTGGATGAATAAGATAGTACAAGTGAGGGAATTTTAGTTTCCCCACCCTGAGTAGATGCACTACCTAAATTAAATTACAAATTAACAACTCTGCCTCTTATAAAATTAAGGGGTCATATAACATGTAGCGGTGATTGCCTACAGCAGAAAGAACTTTACATTTACACACCTGTACTGTTTAAAAGGTCTTCCCAGTCACTCAAAAAGTATTCAAAAGAATTCCTCTGGTTACTATGTACAGTGACATTTTTACTACATTTATGAAGATTTCCTCTGTATGCTGTCTCAAGTGAGGTTGTAATTCTGTTGTAAAAGAACATATTTATTATTTTGCTTGGAATACTAAAAAGAGGAAATCTTCACAAATGTAGTTATAATACAACTATATATAATGACTGTTGATGAAATCAGAGACCGAGTGCTTAAGGTGTTCGAACCACATTCCTCTGTTTGCTAATTTAAGCATTAACCTGCTTATTTCAAAGCAACAAGCATTAACCAGGCGTCTGCTAATATTGGTTACTGTAATTTCTAGGCTCCATATTAATTAACAAATACCATAATTATGCATTCCTTCATTAAATGCTGGCTTATGCTTCATCCTATGTTGTGTCACTTTAATTTATAGCTCGCTTCTTTATGGGTGCTTAAAGCAAATGCCAATGAAGTAGCTGATGGTTTTTGACATGAATAAACAAAGAATAGTGAATATAGATCATATTTTATGAACATCAGTCAATATTCTATCACTAAATCTTTGTTGCAGGTATTTCAAATTCCCTTCTTCCAAAATGTAATCTTCCTCCTTTATGTTTAAATATTCTGTGCTGCGATAGCATGCTTTTGAAAAATCATTTCAGGGCCTTTCTCTCCGCTATTCATTTACCTTTTCTCATTTTATTGGAATTGTACAGGTGCCAACACTGCCATAAAGTGCATTTTGTTCCAGGAAGGACTAGTAAATGGAAGTCTGCGTTAGTGCCTCACAAAATTAATGTTTTAAAAACATTAACCACTTACCAGCAAGAACTATCATTACAAGTGGGTTGTCAACAGTTTTGGGGGCAGAGTGGAAGCCCAGCGGTTTACATGAGCAAATCATGCTGTGGCGAAGACAGGGCCCTCTCCCAAAACATAGAGTAATATTTTTGAAAATGGATTCCTGTTCCTGATTATGTACTAGACAGATAAAATGTTAACGCTGCATTTGAAGAAAATGCAACAGAGCTTGTATTAAAATATCACTTTGCCTCCAGGGTGTGCCGGGCACATCTATAGCTGCCCTTCACATCATCACAAAAAACCTTGATGCCTAAATGCTTGAACTGTATGTTTATGTTGAGAATATCAAAATTAATTGTTATTATAAAAAAGTAAACATTTTCATAGATAATACATCTTTTGTAATGTGCCTTCTATAAAGGAGATGTGTTCATAATATGAAAGACTATGGCCAGAATTTTGTGGGGGGTCAGTGGGCAGGATCAGTGCGGATCGGGTGGGAAAGTGTTTTTTTTTTAACCTTTCCCAATGTTGGGTCTGTCAGCGCTGAGCAGACCTGACAGGCAGTGGCGGGAGACCCAATTAATCTCATTAACATCTAGTTGACAGATCATTAACAGGCTTTTTTAACTTACCTTTTCACTTTAACTTCATGGCCACGGGAACCACGCTGTTTGGGGACCTCGGCTGTCAACCTGAGGCAGGAGTTCAGTGGCCATTGCTCCAGCTGATTACTTGACAGCTTCAAATGTACAGTAAAAGCTCCCACCTGACAGATCATCACTTTCCTCAGCCACAAGCTGTTTCGCAGTCCATTTCCAGAACACATTCTGCAGGCTTTCCACTTTCCACTCTCCATCCACTCTTCCCTCATTGGAAGAACTCTCTCACCATTGACAGAATGCTTCTGTCATCTCTACTTCACCTGCCATTTATTCCATCCAAGTGTCGTTTATACTGTCTCACTTTGGTCCTCAGAATCGAATCACGATCAGCCCCAACACCAGCATCACCAGGCACACCAGCAGCACCAACAACACCAACCTTCTCCGCAATCAACTGTTGCTGCACAGGACAGAGGGCATCAGCACCTGAGCACATTGCTGCCTGGGAAGCCAGGGATGGCCTCACCATGGCCACATTTACTTCACTTAACGCTGTACACCCTGGCTGCCACATGATGCACCAAGTTGGCACCACTGCACACCAACACCATAAAGCATCCTTACAATGTCCAAGCCATCCCTTTCACACTCACCACCATTGCAGGTAGTACCATTATGTCTCACCATTCACTGCAACTCACTAAACCACTTCCAAAGGTGCACACAAATCTGTCCAAGAACGGAAAGTGTTGAAAATAAATGTTTCAATGTTTGACAGCACATTAACAGAAACTTTACATGAGCATTGGATAAAACACCCAAGTGCCTACCCTTGTTTGTTGTTAGTTGGTATGATTGCACTAGGATAAGGGTGAGTGTGAGGGGTGACTAGTGAGATGGGGAAGTGATAATGTAGATAGAGAGGGATGGGTGGACGTGCAAGGTAAGTTGGTGTGAGTAAGGATGTGCAGGGGTAGGGTAGGGAAGGCAGTGTGATGGGGATGTGATGAGAGGCACAGCAGGATGAAGGTGAGTGTAGGTTTGTACTAATGCTTTGTGATCTAATGAGATTATTGAAAGGTTTGCGCCACCTCACCCAGGTCCTCCTGACGACACCCCTGCTTGTGCCGTCCTGTGCAATGTGCAACCAGGCTGTGGTGTCAGTGTTTGCAGCACTTCAATGCTGTAGAACACTGACAGCACAAATGTCAAAATAAAGTTGGCAATGGCTGATGACGCGACATGAAATTAAGTCACAAGACCTGCTTCCTCCCATTGGCCCGGCAAATACGCTGGGCGGGCTTAACAAGCCCAATCAATGGAAAGCCATTTCACAGAGCGTGATGGAGCCAGCAGCAGGGCTGAGACCCGCCACCGACATCACCCGCCACGGACCCGCCGAGGTAAGTAAAATCGCTGCCATTGGATGGGATCCACCTCTTTGTGGAAGAGTAATAGTGGGCGGGCACTTCTGATCCATTCCCCTGAGTCAGGGGTCATTGATAATGCATGGTGGGCTGCTGCTGGGATTCCTGCTGCCAAGTGACAGCCCACCAGTGCCCAGCCTTAAAATCCCAGCGGTGCTGCAGCAGAACATGGCAGTCTCGGGAAGTGGCAACAATTGGGGTGGCCGGGAGGGAAATACGCTGGGAATCCACACCCTTCACCTCCCACTGGCATTTGCATGTGGTGGGTGGGGAGAAGGCAATGAACAGGGTTCCTGACAGTGTGGAGGGAGGCAAATCCAAGTCGGGCCGGTGAGGCGGCAGTAGCCTTCACCGCCAGTTTTTGCCTCATGCTCCATCACTTTCCCACCACATTTCAGGCAAGATCAGAGGAGAATCCAGCCCTATTGATGGGGTAATTAAACCCTGCTGCGCCTGTTTTATGGGGGCACAGAACGGGGCCAAAAGCTCCAATTTCACGTTGCTGTCTCCCACACTTAAAATAGGTGCGACCCCAAGTTGGGTTGGATGATTTTCCAGCTGGCCTGGGTGGTCGTCCAAATCAGGCATTAGTCCCTTTCCATATGTAAATGAGGAACCAAGGTCTGTTTTAGGTCTCCTCTCCTAAACTGGATGGCGCCAAGTGGAGCAAGCGACGGGCTTACTCTGCTCAGTCTTCTTCTTCTTCTTCTTCTTCTTCTTCTTAGGCAGTCCCTCAGAACTGAGGATGACTTGCTTCCACATTAAAAATGAGTTTGCAGGTGACTGATGAGTCCAATGCTGGACCTACCGTCTCTGTCACAGGTGGGGCAGACGGTGGTTGAAGGGGCGGGTGGGTGGGGTGCTTGGGTTGACGTGCGCTCCTTGCGCTGCCTGCGCTTGGCTTCCGCTTGCTCCCGGCGAAGAGACTCGAGTTGTTCGGCGCCTTCCCGGATGCTTCTCCTCCACTTTGTGCGGTCTTGGGCCAGGGATTCCCAGGTGTTGGTGGGGATGTTACACTTTTTCAAGAAGGCTTTGAGGGTGTCCTTGAAGCGTTTCCTCTGCCCACCTGGAGCTCTCTTGCCGTGCTGGAGCTCCGAGTAGAGCGCTTGTTTTGGGAGTCTCGTATCGGGCATGTGGACAATGTGACCTGTCCATCGGCGCTGATTGAGCGTGGTCAAAGCTTCGATGCTGGGGATGTTGGCCTGAGCGAGAACACTGACGTTGGTGTGCCTATCCTGCCAATGGATTTGCAGGATCTTGCGGAGGCGGCGTTGGTGGTACCTCTCCAGTGCTTTGAGGTGCCTGCTGTACATGGTCCATGTCTCTGAGGCATACAGCTGGGCGGGTATCACTGCTGCTCTGTAGACCAGTATTCTTCAGTGGTCACTGTGTCTAAGCAGCGACTGCCAACAAAAAAGAAAGTACATTTTTTTGTTTAAGTGTGATGTGGAGCCAGGAGGAGCTGAAGTGCTCCTTCGGGTCCACAGCAATCCTGAGAGTCACTGCTGGCCCACGATCGGCCCCCATCCCGGGACTTACCCGAGGGGCACTGCCAGCGAGGCAAGTGGCTCGAAATTAATCCCCCTGAAATGGGTGTGCTGCCTCTGGAGCATTGAGAGGCACCAGCAGCTCACTTAAATTATTGGAATGAGGCCATAACTGATTTCTACCCCTTTGTGTCTGAGAGAATGGGTGGGGTAGAATAATAATTATCATAGTTGAGAATATTTCAAGCCATGTATCATTAAATATTGGCACAATTTGGCCAAATATTTTTGATGTTTAAAGTTTTGCTGTGTGAGTGAGGTGACATTCTTGAATGTGACTCAATTCCACCGCTCCCCATGCACATTACAAGTATAGCAGCAGGATTGAAAATTTAGTGTGGTTGTTAGTGAGGTTATTTTTGTATGAATGAAAGAGAGAAGGTTAAGAGGGAGAAGAATACACACAGATAAAGGAGAAGATGCAGAGGGGTAGATTTTAATTGTCTCCACCAGGCGGAAATCTGGAGGTAGCGGATTGGCCACCCGTTATGCACTTCAGCCTTTCCATTGAAGTACGATGGGTAGTTGATCCACTACTGCCAGTTTTCCGCCTGTTGGTGAAAGTTTAAATTTAGCCCACAGATATTATGCACTATGATGGGTGAGGCCTTGAAGGGATTTAAACAGGAGATGAGAAGTTTAAATTTGAGGCTTTCGGGGACCTTGAGCCAATGTGGGTGAGGGGTGAGCTGGACTTGGTGTGGCGTATGGTATGGACAGCAGGGCTTTGGTTGAGCTGAAATTTATGGAGGACGCAGGATGGGAAGCCAGGCAGGAGAGAATTGGAATAGTCGAGTCTGTAGGTGACAAAGACACGGATGAGTGTTTTAGCAGCAGATGGGTTGAGGCAGGGCGACGGCGGCGATGTTACAAAGGTGGATGTACGCAGTGTTTGTGATGGTGAAGATATAGGGTCGGAAGATCAGCTCGAGATCAAATCGGACACTGAGATTGTAGACAGTTTAGTCCAACCTGTGACAATGGCTGGCAAGGAAGGTGGAATTGGCGGCAAGGGGATGGAATTTGTGGTGGGGACCAAAGATGATAGCTTTGGTCGTCCCAGTGAATACCTTGGATGAGGACTGGGTGTTGGATGAGAAATCTGACAACAGTGGAGGGGTCGAGAGAGGTGGTAGGGAAGGAGAGCTAGGTGCTATCAGCATCTTTGAAAGGGCAACATATAGATGAGGCAGAGGATGGGCGAAGGATAGATCCTTGGGGATTACAGACTTAATGGTGCGAGCGCAGGAAGAGATAGCATTGCTGGAGCTGCTCTGGATATTCAGGCCACTGAGCTGGACAACAGTGGGGAGGTGTTGGAGGAGGACGGTGTGGTCAATCATGTCAAGGGCTGCAGAGAGGTTGATGAGGAGGGATAGTGCAGGATGGTCACAGTCACAGAGGCTGTTATTTGTGACTTTGATTTTGAAGAAGAACAAAATAGATTATGCATAGTGAAAAGAGAAAAGAGGGGTTTTGGTGGTAGAGCCTTCATCAGAACTAAAACTAAAAGATAAACAAGTACTTTAGTAAGGTTAAAAATAGAGAGATAAAAGGGGAAGGAACAACAGATACTTCAAATGGAGATCGGGAGTTAATGGGTCGAATGACTTGCAAACTGCTTAATAGAAAACAGCTGGATGATATAAAAAAATCACTGAGGCAATGGAAGATATTAAAGAAACAAAATAAAGTGCAATTAGTTGAGTGGTAAAATTGTATCGAAGAGGCATAAAGAAATGGAAGAAAGAAATAGACTAAGGGAAATCATTGTTAGAGTGAAACAACTGGATGGGAATAGGAGTGAGTTTTTTTTATTTGGCAGCTTGCCTCTGTTTAAAAGGATGGTTCCATGACAAGCTAGAACATGGTTGTTAGATTCAGCTGTAAATTCCATCACTGGTCTCAATGCTGAATTAGGCAATTGAGACAGATAGGAGGCTGACTGACTGACTTGCCCAATTTTTATTCAATTCAGTCTTTACTATTAAAAATATAGGGTAGAAATTTTGATTGGCCAAGTTTACATATGAACACTATGGCCGAGATTTTCCTTACCTCGGCGGGTCCGCGACGGGCGACGTCGGTGACGGGTCCCGACCCCGCTGCAGGCTCCATCCCGTCCTGGAAAATGATTTTCCGTTGATAGGGCTTGTTAAGCCCATCCAGCACGTTCCCCGAGCCAATTAGATGAAGCGGGTCTGGTGACGTCATTCATGATGCGTCATCAGCCGGTTTCCTTAAAGGGACCATGGCCAACTTTCTTTCAACATTTGTGCTGTCAGTGTTCTACAGCATTGAGGTGCTGCAAACACTGACAATAACTGCACAGAGGAGCAGGGCTGCACCCAGGCTCTCCCATGACTCCCACCATATGCTTATGGAGGGAGACAGAGCACACAGGGAGGTCCTGTTCTCTTCCGATGGGCGGAAGACACCTCCCCAGGAGTCCAACACAGCCTGGTTGCACATTGCAGAGGAGGTCACAAGCAGGGATGTTGTCAGGAGGGCCTGGGTGCAGTGGCACAAACCTTTCAATGATCTCATTAGATCATGAAACATTAGTACAAAGCCACACTCACCTTCATCTTGCTGTGCCTCTCATCACAACCCCATCACTCTGCCTTCCCTACCTTACTCCTGCACATCCTTACTCACACCAACTTACCTTGCACCTCCACTCATCACTCTCTACCTATATTATCACATCCCCATCTCAGTAGTCACCCCTCACACTCACCCTCATCCTAGTGCAATCATACCAACTAACAACACACAAGGGTAGGCACTTGGGTCTTTTATCCAATGCTCATGTAAAGTTTCTGTTAATGTGCTGTCAAACATTGAAACCTTTATTTTCAACACTTGCGTTCTTGGACAGATTTGTGTGCACCTTTGGAAGTGGTTTAGTGAGTTACAGTGAATGGTGAGACAAAACGGTACCCCCCGCAATGGTGGTGAGTGTGAAAGGAATGGCTTGGACAGTGTAGGGATGCTTTATGGTGTTGGTGTGGGGTGGTGCCAACCTGGCGCATCATGTGGCAGCCAGGGTGTACAGCATCAAGTGAAGTAAATCTGGCTATGATGAGGTCACCCCTGGCCTCCCTGACAGCAATGTGCTCGGGTGCTGAAGCCCTGTGTCCTGTGCAACATCAGGTGATTGCGGAGAAGGTTGGTGTTGTTGTTAGTGCTGCTGGTGTGCCTAGTGCTGCTAGTGTTGGGGCTGAGCGTGATCGGATTCTGAGGACCAAGGTGTGACAGTATAAATGGCACCCATGTTGATGGAATAGATGGCAGGTGAAATAGAGATGACAGAAGCAATGGTGAGAGAGTTCTTCCAATGAGGTAAGAGTGGATGGAGAGTGGAAAGTGGAAAGCCTGCAGAATGTGTGCTGGAAATGGACTGAGAAACAGCTTGTGGCTGAGGAAAGTGATGATCTGTCAGGTGGGAGCTTTTACTGTATATTTGAAGCTGTCAAGTAATCAGCTGGAGCAATGGCCACTGAACTCCTGCCTTAGCTTGACAGCCATGGTCCCCGAACAGCGTGGTTCCCGTGGCCATGAAGTTAAAGTGTAAAGGTAAGTTAAAAAAGCTTGTTAATGATCTGTCAACTAGATGTTAATGAGATTAATTGGGTCGCCCGCCCGCCGCTGCCTGTCAGGTCTGCTCAGTGCTGACAGACCTGACATTGGGAAAGGTGTGTTGCGGTGGGTTGACAGCGGGGTCCCGACCCGCTGTCAAAAAAATCAAATTTCCCACCCAACCTGCCACCGATCCCACCTGCTGACCCCCCAGAAAATTCTGGCCTATGTGTTTGTACTAGATTCCTGTGTGTGATATTTTTAAGCAGTTATTAACTTGCGTGAAATGAAATATGAGCACGTCGATTGTTTGCACATAGACTTCGCCAATCAGAATTTCTATCCTTATATTTAATAGATTTGCTTTTCAATGACAATGAATAACCATTCTTTCTTATTTTTATTCAGTGTGGCCTGTAAAAGCCTGTAAACTATTTCCATCCATCTTAACAGAGCTGATTTCTGAAAGGATGTAATCTGAGTTATACTAGTAATCCATACCAGTATTTCCTTAGAAAAAAACGGAAACAAGAAGTTACCTCATGACATTTAAGGACAGAGATATTCCAGATACACCCCATTGAATTATTGCTAATGATTTGCCTTCATATTGTGGACTGCTTAATATGTTTAAGCCTGTCAGTACTGGCAGACAGTTAAATATGTTTAAATATGGTTCTCTTGGCCTAATCCTTAACGTATAATGTAAACTTGGCATTGGCATCTGTCTATGATGATCTTTTGGGCTTTTAGCGTCTCTGTATCTTTCAAATTCTTTGCTCTGAAAAAAATGAGTCAGCATGTCAATCAAGCTGCATTTCATGGTCAGTTACAGATCAACACAGGTGGAAACCTGACAGCAGGTTTTGCGTCTTTTCAGCTAGGGAAAGGCATGTGTTGCAAAAGGACTGTAAAGTGAAGGCTGAAAAATGTAACTTCTTTATTTTGCTTGGAAAGATGACTTGGTTTGACCGAAAGCTATATACTCACTGAATTGGCAAAATACCTCACCAGTGGTAGTGACACCCATTATCAAAACTAAAATATCACACTACTTGGATTATGGGAGTTTCAGATATGGGGAACAATGACTGTAGCTCAGCATCATTGAGGTGACATACTGTGTGTATATCATATTATCTTCTGTAAAACAACAATGAATATATAAAATATATAACAGAGAGAAAAAGTGGAGAATGATATTACATGTTAAACTATATAACAGAGAGAAAAGTGGAAAATCATATTACACTTTGTATTTTGGAAAATAAACTATTAAAATCCTCTAAGGATTAATGTTGCCGAAAATAAACTTTTGCAAATAAGCACAGCATTAAATGAACAAAAGGGTAAGCTGTTTGGCAGCTTCAAGATGTCTGACTCTGACCTTCAAATATAAGAAAATTATACATACAAACAAAGCCATTACACTAAATAAAGGCTCAATGATAACAGCATGAGTCCATTTCTTTGTAGATGGAAAGTGATTCTTTTGTAACCTGACTCTAACTTTCTTTACAGCAACATTGATTTAAGCTCTTTTGAAGCTCGAGTTCCATGGCTACTGATGACTAAAAGCAACAGCAAAACAGCAAGACAATCCCTCAAGATGTTTGCGGCTGAACGTTTGAGCATACAGCTCTTGCAAATGTGGCTTTCCTGTGCAATTTCATTTCATCTTGGGATCCAATATATATTTTTTATTAAATCATACCAAGTACTCAAAAAGGAAATATAAAGGTATGCCAACTCAAAACATTTGTGACAGATTTCTATGTCCTATTTTCACAGAAAAAAATAAAAGAGGCAATCACACAGAGGCTGTTAATAAAATGCAAAAACTGCAAATGCTAGCGATCTGAAACAAAGGCAGAAAATGCTGGAAACTCTCAGCAGATCAGTCACATCTGAGAAAAGAACAGACAAGTTAATGTTTCAGGTAAAGTTCTTCATCCGATAGGGGAAAATTACAGTTGAAAAAGAAACAGAACAAAGGGACGGGAGGAATAACACACCCACACACACCCTGGGTTCAATTTTGCCAGCGCTCAGAGTGTGGGTTTAGAGGCGGGTCCGCTGTCAAAATCACAAAGATTGACAGTGGGTCGGTACCCTGCTGTAAACCTGCCTCCTTGTCAGTTTCCCTGGTGTCGGGTCTGTCATCCCTGAACAGGCCCGACACCAAGCGGCGGGTCAGCCAATTTAGATAGTTAAAAACTTATTAAAAGGTAGTTAAGAACCATTTTCCCATGTACTTACCATTTTACCAGGTTTTCAACGAGGTTCCTGGAGAGCAGCTATCAAGTCAGGTAAGTATGTCAGGTTCTCAATGACTGTGGATTGCTGTGAATAGGTGAAAGCTGCAAAAGTGGTATAAAATCTACCATTTCACAGCTGTTCACTTCCCAATCTTAGAAGCTGAAACATTAATGATTTGGAACCCACTTTTGCGCTTTATGCACTTTTGAAGTGTTTGGAGTTTGGAGTATTGCTCAACCATCAGTGGCTGTGCCTTCAGTTGCCTAGGCCCTAAGCTCTGGAATTCCCTCCCTAACCCTCTCTGCCTCTCTACCTCTCTTTCCTCCTTTAAGACGGTCCTTAAAGCCTACCTCTTTGACCAAGCTTTTGGTCATCTGCCCTAATTTCTCCTTATGTGGTTCAGTGTCAAATTTTTTGTCTTATAATACTCCTGTGAAGCACCTTGGGACATTTTACAACATTAAAGGCACTATATAAATACAAGTTGTTGTTGTTAAGGTGAGTGTGCATTTGTAATGAGAATGAGAGGTGGTATAGCCTTGTGTTAGGTGGTGAAGAATATGCTGGGGGAGGAAGGAATTGTGAGATAGCTGAGGGAGAATCATAGAATCATAGGAAGTTACAGCATGGAGGGAGGCCATTTTGGCCCATCATGTCCACATCGGCCAACAAAGAGCTATCCAGCCTAATCCCACTTCCCAGCTCTTGGTCCGTAGCCCTGCAGGTTACAGCATCCCAAGTGCACATCCAAGTACTTTTTAAATGTGGTTAGGGTTCCTGCCTCGACCACCCTTTCAGGCACTGAGTTACAGACCCCCACAACCCTCTGGGTGGAGAAATTTCCCCTCAAATCCCCTCTAAACCTTCCCCCAATTACTTTAAATCTGTGCCCCCTGGTTTTTGACTTCACTGCTAAGGGAAATAGGTCATTTCTATTCACTTTATCAATGCCCCTCATAATTTTACACACCTCAATAAGGTCTCCCCTCAGCCTCCTCTGTTCCAAGGAATGATAGAATTCTTCATTAAAATGGAGAGTGAAGTAGCTGACTCAGAGACTAGGGTCCTGAATTTAAATAAAGGAAACTACGATGGTATGAGGCACGAGTTGGCTAGGAACATTAAAACTGACTGTAAAAGCTTCTATAGATATGTGAAGAGAAAAAGATTGGGGAAGTCAAGCGTAGGTCCCTTGCAGTCAGAAGCGGGGGAATTTATAATGGGGAACAAAGACATGGTGGACCAATTAAATACATACTTTGGTTCTGTCTTCACAAAGGAGGACACAAATAACCTCCCAGAGATGTCGGGGAACATAGGGTCTAATGAAAGGGAGGAATTGAATGAAATCAGTATTTGTAGGGAAATAGTGTTAGGGAAATTGACAGGATTGAAGGCTGATAAATCCCCAGGGCCTGATAATCTACATCCTAGGGTACTTAAGGAAGTGGCCCTAGAAATAGTAGATGCATTGCTGGTCATCTTCCAAAATTCTATAGACTCTGGAACAGTTCCCATGGATTGGAGGATAGCTAATGTAACCCTACTATTTATAAAGCATGGTAGAGAAAAAATGGGGAATTATAGGCTGGTAAGCCTGACATCGGTAGTGGGGAAAATGCTAGAGTCCATTATAAAAGATGTAATAGCAGAGCACTTGGAAAACAGTGACAGGATTGAACAAAGTCAACATGGATTTACAAAAGGTAAATCATGCTTGACTAATCTACTGGAATTTTTTGAGGATGTAACTGGTAGAATAGATAAGGGAGAACCAGTGGATGTGGTATATTTGGACTTTCAGAAGGCTTTCGATAAGGTCCTGCATAAGAGATTAGTGTGTAAAGTTAAAGCACATGGGATTGGGGGTAAGGTACTGTCTTGGATAGAGAACTGGTTGGCAGACAGGAAGCAAAGAGTTGGAATAAACGGGTCTTTTTCCGAGTGGCAGGCAGTGACTAGTGGGGTACTGCAGGGATCGGTGCTAGGACCCCAGCTATTCACAATATATATAAATGATCTAGACAAGGGAACTAGATGTAATATCTCCAAGTTTGCAGACGACATAAAGCTGGGTGGGCGTGTGTGCTCTGAGGAGGATGCAGAGAAACTCCAGTATGATTTGGACAGGTTGGGTGATAGGGCAGATGCATGGCAAATGCAGTATAATGTGAATAAATGTGAGGTTATCCGCTTTGGGGGCAAAAACAGGAAGACAGATTATTATCTGAATGGCAATAGATTGGGAAAAGGGGAAGTGCAATGAGACCTGGGTGTCCTTGTGCACCAGTCGCTGAAGGTAAGCATGCAGGTGCAGCAGGCGGTTAAGAAGGCAAATGGTATGTTGGCCTTCATAGCGGGAGGATTCGAGTACAGGAGCAAGGATGTCTTGCTGCAGTTGTACAGGGCCTTGGTGAGACCACACCTTGAGTATTGTGTACAGTTTTGGTCACCTTATCTGAGGAGGGATGTTCTTGTTATGGAGAGAGTGCAGCGAAGATTCACCAGGCTGATACCTGGGATGGCAGGAATGACATATGAGGAGAGATTGGGTCAATTAGGCTTATATTCGCATGAGTTTAGAAGAATGAGAGGGGATCTCATTGAAACTTATGAAATTCTAATAGGACTAGACAGACTAGATGCAGGAAGGATGTTCCCGATGGCAGGGGAGTCCAGAACCAGGGCTCACAGTCTAAGGATAAGGGGTAAGCCATTTAGGACTGAGATGAGGAGGAATTTCTTCACCCAGAGAGTGGTGAACCATTGGAATTCTCTGCCACACAGGGCAGTTGAGGCCAATTCATTAAATATATTCAAGAAGGAGTTGGATATATTTCTTGAGGCCAAAGGGATCAAGGGATATGGGGAGAAAGCAGGGACAGGGTACTGAATTTGGATGATCAGCCATGATCTCATTAAATGGCGGAGCGGGCTTGAGGGGCCTACTCCTGCTCCTATCTTCTATGTTTCTATGACCCAGCCTATCCAGTCTTTCCTCATAGCTAAGATTCTCTACTCCCGGCAACATCCTTGTAAATCTCTCTAGTGCAATCACATCTTTCCTGTAATGTAGTGACCAGAACTGCACGCAGTACTCTAGCTGAGGCCTAACTAGTGTTTTATACAGTTGAAGCATAACCCCCCTGCTCTTGTATTCTATGCCACAGCTAATAAAGGCAAGCATTCCGTATGCCTTCTTAACCACCTTATCTACTTGGCCTGCTACCTTCAGGGATCTGTGGACATGCACTCCAAGGTTCCTTTGTTCCTCTACACTACTCAGTGTCCTACCATTTAATGTGTATTCCCTTTCCTTTTTAGCCCTCCCCAAATGCATTACCTCACACTTCTCCAGATTGAATTCCATTTGCCACTGCTCTGCCCACCTGACCAATTTATTGATATCTTCCTGCAGTCTACAGTTTCCTTCTTCAGTATTAACCACACAGCCGATTTTAGTATCATCTGCAAACTTCTTAATCATACCCCCTATATTCAAGTCTAGATCATTGATATGTACCACAAAAAGCAAGGGACCTAGTACTGAGCCCTGCAGAACCCCACTGGAAACAGCCTTCCAGTCACAAAAACACCCATCAACCATTATCCTCTGCTTCTTGTCTCCGAGCCACTTTTGAATCCAACTTGACACTTTGCCCTGGATCCCATGGGCTTTTACCTTCGTAACCCGTCTGCCCTGTGGAACCTTATCAAAAGCCTGCTAAAGTCCATATACACTACATCAAACGCATTACCCTCATCTACCCTCCTTGTTACCGCCTCAAAAAATTCAATCAAGTTTGTCAGACATGACCTTCCTTAACAAATCCGTGCTGACTATCCTTGATTAATCCGTGTCTTTCTAAATGAAGATTTATCCTGTTCTTCAGAATTCTTCCCAATAATTTTCCCACCACCGAGGTTAGGCTGACTGGCCTGTAATTACTCGGTCTATCCTTTTCTCCCTTTTTAAACAAGGGTACCACATTAGCAGTCCTCCAGTCCTCCGGCACCACACCTGAAGCCAGAGAGGATTGAAAAATGATGGTCAGGGCCTCTGTTATTTACTCTTTTGCTTCGCTTAACAGCCTGGGATACATTTCATCCGGGCCTGGGGATTTATCCACTTTTAAAGTTGCTAAACCCCTTAATACTTCCTCTCTCACTATGTTTATTTCATCTAATATTTCACACTCCTTCCCCCCCCCATAGCAATGTCTGCTTCGCCCCTTTCCTTTGTGAAAACAGACGCAAAGTATTCATTAAGAACTCTACCGACGTCTCCAGCCTCCACACACACATTACTCTCATGATCTCTAATAGGCCCTACCCTTTCTTTAGTTATCCTCTTAGGGGAGGGGGTTGTTGTCCTGTTGCCATGTGTTGTTGAGAAAGATGGAGAAATGAAGAGTTGCACTCATCTTTGCTACTCTTGTGAGAGAATTTAAATGCTTCCTGCATTGTATCCAGGTCTTGGGGGTGACGCTCCTGGAGCTGACAATCTCAGCAATCTCTCGCCATGCCTGGGGAACTTGGTCTTTCGGGATCCTCCTCCCACTGGCTGGAGAGAGCTTCCCTCCTCACTCTGACCTCTTCCAGCAGGATCTCCAGGGAAGCTCCAGAGAACCTGGGCGCTTGCCTGCGACTCAGGTTGAATCAGTTTTTTCCACCACCAATCCAACAGCAAAATGAGCCAGAAGGGAATACAACCTCGCTTTAAGAGGTACACTGTCGCTTCAAATAAGCCTCTGGCTGAGCCGTGGGAAATTGCGCTCTGATAGCGGGCGGGTTCCCATTGTGTCAGGGAATCGGGTGGGATTATAATGAGGCCTGGGAGTTAAAATACCCCAGGCCTGTTTTCTGGTACAGTATATGAGTTTCTAATTCACACTACTTCCCACTTGCCCAAAACCCGCCTGGAGATAAAATCAGAGCCCAGATTTGCAGAGGTCAAGGCTTGATCGTGGAAGTTTTGTCTAATTTTAAATCCAACACAGAAAAAGTTGCATTTGAGGACATAACAGTGGCCTTATAGTGTGGCTGCTACCCCTTCCATGGCTTGTGGTGTTTAGTGAAAGGTTCTTTTAATGTACTGACAGAAAGCCGAATGTTGAATAGCAGAAAGCTTCACTAGTTGAAAACTGGTAGTTATTTCTGGTTTTCCAGAATTCATTTTGATGGATCGATTTTATCATGTGAAACTAGCTAAAATATTCCTTTAAATGCATTAAAACATAATGCACAGTGAATGAATCACCAGCTATGTGTCAGAATTCATTTTAGCCTGGAACAAATGAAGAATTAGTTAGCAGCTGCGTTCCAGCATCCAATTTATTAATGGATTAGATAATTGAATATTCATCTGGAAGAGGGGCCAAATGGGCAGCTTCAATAAAAAGACTATTCAAGATGGTAACAATGTGATATTATCTTTGAAGATCACTTTTGTTTATTATTTGGCTGATTACAAAACAATTTTTGAAGTATTTATTGAATTGCAGGCAATTGAACACATTAATGATCGAACACCAGAGATATAAAACAGTTTTGTGTGCGTGATAAAAGCTAAAAGCAGTGCCGTTTTATACGCTATTGCTTTTATCTTTCACTTCCTTTTCAGTGTTGAACATTAACAGAAGCAAGTTCTGAATATCATCTATTTGTTTTGTGCAATTGATTGCAAGAGCACTGATTTTGTGTTGACTATTTCAGCTGATTCACTGTATGCTATGTAGCCCTGTATTGCAGTATGCTACGTTGTTTCCTACATTACAACAGTGACTACGCTTCAAAAGTACTTAATTGGCTGTAAAGCACTTTGGGACGTCCTCAAGACTTAAAAGGCACTATATAAGTGCAACTTCTTTCTATTACAATTCTCTTATTGAAAAACCAAGGTGAAGTGCTACAACCAAGGTGGAAAGAGAGAAAGGGATGACTAGATAATCAGGATGTCGTGATTAGGTGATGTCAAGCTTGGGTCAATTTGAGCACAGTAAGGTCCCACAAACAATAATGAGATAAATGACCAAATCATCTGTTTTAGGTATTGGTTGAGGGTTAATTGTTGGCCAAGGCATCAGGAGAATTCTCCTGCTCTTCTTCAAATAGCGCCAAGGAATTTCTTACAATCAACTGAGGAAGCAGACAGGGTCTAACATCTCATCCGAAGGAAGGCACCTCCGACAGTGCAGCACTCCCTCAAAACTGCATTGAAGCGCCAGCCTAGATTACGTGCTTAAGTTTCTGGAGTGGGGCTCGAATCCATGACCCTTTGACTCAGAGGCAAGAGCACTAACACTGAGCCAAGGCTGACACCATGTAATTTCTGTCCAATGAAAGTGGGCAGATTTATTTTTAAGTTGGTTGCAGTTGATCTAATCACATATCAAATTTAGATGCCTGCCAAATATATTTGTCAATTCAATTCTACACTCCCTAGATGCTTTACTTGCAAATGATAACAACCATCACATGGTTAAATCCTTACAATTTTACTTATCTGGGTGCTGTTGGGTTGCAGGAGCCACTGGCAAGTTTGGTAACACCAAAGCACTACATTCTAATTATCTAGTCGTCTCTTTCACTTTTTGCAGTCTTGGTGATAGGATTTTACCTTGCTTCTGCTGGCAGAGCATTACTTTCATTTGATGAGATTTTTGTGTCAAAGGTCATTCTATGGACCTGGGCTTCTTATTGGCTGTAAAACCATCCTTAAAAGCCAGGTTTTAGCCAATGATAGCCAATGAATGTCAGCTGTGGCTTAGTGGGTAGCACACTCACCTCTGAGTCAGAAGGTTGTGGGTTCATTGTCCCACTCCAGGGACTTGAGCACATAACCTAGGGTGACACTCCAGTGCAGTACTGAGGGAGTGCTGCACTGTCGGAGGTGCCGTCTTTCAAATGAGGCCCCATCTGCTCTCTCAAGTGGATGTAAAAGATCCCATGGCACTATTTCAAAGATGAGCAGGGGCGTTATCCCCAGTGTCCTGGCCAATATTTATCCCTCAATCAACATCACAAAAAAACAGATTATCTGGTCATTTTCACATTGCTGTTTGTGGGAGCTTGCTGTGTGCAAATTGGCTGCCGTGTTTCCTCCATTACAACAGTGACTACACTTCTAAAGTACTTCATTGGCTGTAAAGCGCTTTGAGATGTCCGGTGGTCGTGAAGTGCGCTATAGAAATGCAAATCTTTCTTTTTTTTAAAGAAAATTGCTGCTCTGTCTTTAAAATGGACACTGGGAGCAAGTAAGAAGAAAGGGAAAACGTTTTAAGAAAGGCCAGAATATGAATAAATAGGTAGGAAAGTTAAAGTTAAAATAAAGAGAGGAGATAGGGAACAATCAAAAATGGGAGGAAAACAGGGCCACAGGATAACCATGGATGTTTTTAATGTAAATGTTGGTGTTACATTTAGCAGCCTAGGGTTAAAATTAAATCATGAACCTAGTCCAGCTTGATAGCTTTATTACTGTGATAAATGACTGTAATACCAGCCACACTTTCAAATTCCTTCATGTCCTCACATCTCCCTACCTCAGTCTTTTCCTACCTTACATCCCCACACATCTGCTCCGTGTTCCTATTCCTACCACTCCACCACTGATGGCCACTCATTCAGCCATCATGCTCCTGCCCTCTAGAATTCTCTCTCCATCTCTCTCCCTTAGGGTCGCCAACTCTGGTTAGACGTATTCCTGGAGGTTGCACCATGTGACCTTCTGCCACCAACCCCCCTACCCGCACGCTCCCACAATTGGTCGCCTGACACATGTATCCTCACAGCGCACCCACGTCAATGGGAAAGTGATCAGACTCTTCATCACCCGATTGGATGAACTTTGACTCTCAGTCCAACAGCTTCTCCCCCCCACTCCAATTTTTTTACAACTAATAATGTTCAAAGAAAATGAAAAACAGTTTTTATTAATGTCCTTCTATTTTTTTCTCTCGGCTTGCTCACAGGAGATTACTCCTCAAATCCTGGCGACTCCAGGACAATTATGGACAGTTGGCAACCCTACCCTCCCTCCCTGCCATCTCTTCAACTGCCTCTTTGGTTCTCTATCCGAAGCCACTCCATTTTTTATTTTTCCTCTCCTGGTTCGTCTCCACTGTTTTGTCTTCCTTATAATGTAGATAAATGTGGCTAAATGGCCTACTCCTGCTCCTATCTTCTATGTTTCTATGTAGAGTGCACTAATACCTCTCTCTGCACATGTGGATCACTGTAAGAATACAAGGTTTTAAACATATATATATTAGTGTTATTTTCAGCATCACAATCCGAGCTGAAAATGCACAGAACCAGTTAGTACAGAGAAAGAGAGTTTCTCAACCTAAATTCTCAGGATTTAAAATTTAGCAAGTTATTTGATTTATATTTTGGTAACCAATATCCCAAACAAATTGCCCCTTCCTGGTCTAATAACTAGGTCTTGCCCCCTGCCAGTCACTCACCAAGACAATGCCCCTCAAGAAGACATCGGAGCCAGAAATTTAAAATGTGCTCACAATTTATTTGCAAACAGGGAATAATTTCGATTCAAAGACAAACTAGCGCACGATCAAAGGGAAGCTTAATGTCAGCACGTGACTTGTCAAATGTGCCCTAGCATTACTGTCGGCAAGCCAAGAATACATTAGATCATGTAGCAGCGAGTTTGTTAAACAAAGTTACTGACAATATTTTCTATTCTTGGAGGTTTACATCAGATGCTTTGAATGTCGCTGCTCGCATGCAAACGTTAATGCTGTGCGCTGGTGGCCCCGCAGGCTTTATTTACTTGGTCTGGCGGTCATATCGCCAGTGCTGCCTGCTGCCCTTCGCTGCAAACCGACCAGTGTCTCGCTAAATCTGACCCGATACTTGTCAGAATTGCAAATAACACCTTTCCTGTTTGGTTGGAGCAACGGCCACTCCCCAGTGAACTGGTAAATGGCGCACATGTACGATGGGGTCAGTTTTCCAGCTTGTGAAATGTAATCCAATGCCGCGCCTCCGCCGGAGGCTCAGGTCCATGACAGCTCTGCCCCAGACAGGCGAGAGGCAATTCATTCCCCAAGAACACCAGATAATTACGGTCAACCAGCCCTGCTTATCTTTATCCATCCACAGTCATCCTAACGCTCCCCTCAATGTATCACCCCATTCTCTTCAGTGAGTCCGACATATTCCTGGAGGGGTCATCACATGACCTTCCGCCTCCCACCCAGTGAAACAGCCTTTTCTCCAACCTCTAATGACTAATAAAGGAGTGTTGAAATAAAATGAAAACAGCACAATTTTTAAAATGACTTTTCTCCTGGGTTGCTGTCAGTAGTGTCCACGAGAATATTTTATTAATTCTTGGATGCTCCAGGACAATCCTGGAGGATTGGCGACCCTGCCTCCACTACTCTCCGGAAGTTTATTCCACAGGATCACACATGGTGTAAAGAGTTTTCCTGATATCAGTCCTAAATTCACCATATACTAGTTTGAAGATCGATTACCTAGTTCTAATTTACACAGTTTACTTTAAAGTAATCACAGAATCACAGAAACCCCACAGTGCAGATAGAGGCCATTTCGGCCCATCGAGCCTGCACTGACACATATCCCACCCCCGATCCCAGTAACCCCTACACCAACACATATCCCACCCTATCCCCACGTATTTAACCCCCCTAACACTAAGGGTCAATTTTATCATAGCCAATCAACCTAACCTGCACATCTTTGGACTGTGGGAGGAAACCGGAGCACCCGGAGGAAACCCACGCAAACACGGGGAGAATGTGCAAACTCCACACAGACAGTCACCCGAGGCCGGATTCGAACCCGGCGTCCCTGGAGCTGTGAGGCAACAGTGCTAACCACTATGCTAACTCGGAATATTCCGAGTTAACTTTTTCTATACTCTTAATAATCTTGTATACCCTCTATAAAGTCACCTCTCAGAAACTCGAGCCTGAAAAGCCCGAGTCTCTCCAGTCTGTCCTCATAGCTCAGACTGCGGACACCAAGAACCAGTTTGTTGGCTCTTGTAGTCTCTGCTTCCGGCACTTGACTGTATCCCTTGTTTCTCAGCCACCAGAACTGGACATGGTACTCAAGCTGTGGTCTGACCAGAGCACTGTGTTACTTGATCACAACTTCCTCTGACTGTTTTAACTATGTAGTTCAGCACACGATTGATTGGCTTTGTTGATCGCTGCTCTGCAGTGGTTGGACATGTTTAGCATGGAATTTACTCAGAGTCCTCTCGGTCTCAATGGAGTTCGGCATTTAACTGTGGTATATTGATGTCAGAAAAGTAATTAAAGTCCAATGTAGTTATCTGCACACACTGCAAATGCAGTTTTTTAAATCACAGTGTCACGTGATACTGTTACGTGTAATGAAAGGTCGGAATTCGGTTTTGTGGTATGATGGTATTTTCTTCTGATTTTAGGCTTTATCTTCCTCGTGGCGCTGCACGATGTGGGTGGGTGGGATGATATATTCATTCTGTTACATAGTTACACAACTACAAATACCCTCCGGTTTAAATCTGAATTTTCGTTCACGTTTCTTCTAATCTATTTGAAAAATACAAAGTCGCGCTGTATCCAGATTCTGAACATTTGTACAACTCCTACTGAGTCGAGCTCGGGCTCACAAAAACCCTATTAGAGGATACTCCAACAATGCGGCCGCTTTACAACAGATACATTGTGCAATCTGGAGATGTGGCACACTATAATTAAACAGAAAACTAGTCACTGAAATCTGTTTTTACTCATTATTAATCTCTTTTGTCAGACTTTTAGTTCATAACTTCCCTGCAAGGTCAATTGATCTGTTTTCCACTTTCCTAAAGCTTCATTCAAGTACTGTCTCGGCGAAATGGTGAAGGTGGATATTTTAACAGGAAGCGTGCGTTGTTTGTGTTATATATAACTATTTTAAAACACAACAAGCTTTCCACTGGAAAATACTTGAATATAGTGCCATAGTAACAATACACTGAAAAATGGCTCCTCCAGTTAAAACAATATTCTGTTTAGTCGGACGCGTTTTACGTTTTTGACACTGAAACATGTTCTCAACACATTTCAAAATATACATGCACATTCTTTTGTTACATCAATAACACATTGTGTGTATATTTCTATTGACAAGGTTGCAAGGTTGAGAGCTGACATTCCAAGGCCACGATAACCAGGATGGGGTGGAGTGATCTGAACTTTGCAATCAGGCCTTAATAAACTCACAACTACACTACAATTAACGGAAATAATTGCACTCCTGTTGTATTTTTAATCTGATGTTGCGCGTCTTCCGGGTACTTAAACAGATGAACCAAATGCAGCCTGGGCAATAACAATTACTGAAAAAAACCAATTCATTTATAATTGTTCAGGGAAGAGGAGAATAGAACGCGTTACAGAAAATTATATTTAAAATAAATACATCAGACATTAATTAAAATCATTTAAAGCTTAATAACTTTACATTACTGTTATCGCCGGGCTATTTCACTGATCTAATCTCTTCAGACGTTTACCCAGAACCTCTTAAATCACAGCTTCAAAACCGACAGTGGATCTGGGGACTTATTAACTGAAGGCTGTCATTCTGCAATCAGGGACCGTGCACCATTTCACGTCCCTCACCCACCAATGGTGAACCAGGGTTTGAGAAGGGCTCGGGGAATAGCTAAAACTGCAGTTTGGAGTAGGATAACAGCAAGGCTCCGGTTTCTGCCAAATTTGAACCAAACAGACCATTTCACTAATCGGAACGATTACCCTTGAACTCGATCCGATTTCTGCTAACCTCGAAACAATGCGTTGCTGCCAATAACCCTTTAGTTACCATGCTGCAGCTCATCCCTAACTGAAATCTTCACTCACATTCATTTCGTTCATTTATAAGCGTATCTCCTGTATTTGAATTCACAGTCAACAGCCCTTGTTAACTTACCTATCCAAAAGTAATGTGACTTTCTTTTCTCCGCCTCAAGCATTGAGTTTCCGTCTAGATAAATCAATTGTGACTGGTTTGCAAAGCTTTCAAATTCCAATTGGCGTATTTCTGGGCTATAGTCTTTCAGGGCGATATACCTTCTCCACAAATTAGTACAATTCTCACATCAAATTTTGGTAAGAACTTTTTTTTAAACCCACCTACCTAAAAGCTTTTCCAAGACGACGTTTCTAAAACAATGCAATGGCGGTTCCATCAGTTATTAATGTACCAGGCCGCTCCTGGGCGGGCTCCTCGCAATCATCCTCACACGGGTTAGGTTGATTGGCTATGATAAATTGACCCTTAGTGTTAGGGGGATTAAATACGTGGGGTTACGGGGATAGGGTGGGATATGTGTTGGTGTAGGGGTTACGGGGATCGGGTGGGATATGTGTCGGTGCAGGCTCGATGGGCCGAAATGGCCTCTATCTGCACTGTGGGGTTTCTGTGATTTCTGTGAAGTATATTTTCACTAAGATGCCAAATACATTTCGATATATGATGAGGGCAAGGTTAGGGTAAGGTTAAATGAGACGCCTATCGAGTACAATGTTAAGAAAGTAAGACAGTTTATAGTTACAGTCTGTCTATGGTGTTTCCCAATAAGTCTTATGAAATCTACCAGAAATTTTAAGAAATTATACCACGATCACTATTTCTAAGCAGGAAGTCTAAACACTAAAACGTGAGAAGATATTCCTGATGGGTGATGGGTTAAACTTTTAATTTCTCATCTGAATGGGTGAAAAATGTTTCGTTCGAAGGCATGTAATGGGCAAAACTAAATTAACCACTGCAGAGAGCTCAAATACACAACCATCTGTACATGTAGGTTCAACCACAGAAGAAAATAAACTATCCCAATCGATACCTTCCCCTGGCTAGAAAATAAATGCACACTGTTTCCTCCACTTCTCAACTTGTGTATCACGAGCAGCTTTAGTGCAGCATATAAGTTGACAGACACTTTGGCAGATTTCTCTGCAACGACCTGGGCGTCCTTCTCTGCAGATCGGATCAATTGGGCATAATGGATTTCAGAGCTGACCTGGATAATTTGGCTACTGTCTAGAGACCCGTATTCAGTGATGCAGGGATCCCGGACAGTGTGTCAGCATCTTTTATTCTAGCTGGAAAGATGTTGTGCCTCGACATTACCAGCTAACCTCTTGCGGTGGAATATTGCTGCTCTGATTCCAGGCTCGCCTGACTGACTGAGGACAATTAGATCGGGGCTACTAGAAGATTTCCAAGATGTGCGACTGTTTTCACCTGCCCTTTCCAAACTGGCGAGGGGATCCAGCCAGTGGTGGGCTTCTTATCTATACTTCGTAACCTGTTCGTGCTGCTTTGCTTTGCTTTGCCCTGGATACGCAGCCCTCGGTTCCCTGCAGCTTTAGGGCGTGGTCGATGTTTGCATGAACGAGACTGCAGATCTAAGAAAAATAGGGGAAAATGAAAACGACATTTGCAATCTATCCCCGATGCTTAGCTGCTTATGTTATGGCTGATTTGTTGCAATATGCTTTTGTATAAAATAACATTAATATTTTACATTCTATTATGCAGTAATCCAATAATTCCATCTCAAATTCGCATGCATAGATTGTTCTACACACTTGTAATTTGTTGTTTTAGACAAAGTGACTTATTTGGGTGTGAACATTTTGTGTAGATGTTGCATTTTTAAACCCACCATAGGCGCTGTTGTTGGGCGTGCGGTAGAAATGATAACATAAACCAAACAAACCTGGGCGAAACTCTGAGAAGTAAATGTGTGTGGAGTTAATTGGTAACCGGTCACAAACCAGTCGGGGAGGGTTTACAACAGGTTGCCGGCTCTGGGCAGAAGTAATATTTTACTGTAATCGCCGGCAGCAGGGAACAGGGATCAGCCGCACCCGCGCTCTTTAAACACGTGGCTTTAATTCAAATATCTCCCCTTAGTATTATGCATTGATAAACTGAAGTGAAACTGACCGTCGGGAGCGCGCTGGCGTTGTGAACGCGCACACGGTCTTTGCCGCAAGTGACTTTCAATTCATTTTTATTAAACTGCGCCAATGCGCTGAAAGTAAGTGCAGTGAGCAGGCGGTTAAAAGTTATCTCACACAATGAAATGAACAGGATCGAACGGAAGAAATGGTTCAGCGTTCATCCCAAGCCCTCTCCACCACTCCCCTCTTGTCACCTTGAGCTCCCCTCTCTACCATCTCATTGTCCTCCTGCTCCGTTACTGCCTTCCACTGTTAAATTGTTGTGCATATGTAAACAAAGCCGAGTCTGATGCTGCGATTGGCGATTGATGTGTTAGAAATGTGTTTTTTTTTAATCTCAATTTTAATAAAAACAGGAAATGGGCTCAGTTTAGACCATCGCTCTTTCAACTTTGATTGTGCGTCAGGCTGATAGGAATGAAAGTCTCCTCTCTCAGGTTACTGTAAAGGCCCAAATTGGGGTGTGTGGCAATTCTAGTGGACAATGCAAAAGTACCCCAGGTCTAGCACTACATGGTACTAAATTGGCAATTTCTCAGAGAGAGCCACCAGAGTGGTAATGAGAGATTGGTGCAATAAGATAAGGTAACAAGATTAAGTTGTGGTTGAAATAAATATGAGGCAGTGTGAATAGAGCTTTGCCCTGTATGTAACATCTGTTATACCGAGAGTTCACATTTGTTGCATTGTAAATTTAGCATGAAAATTCTAGTGTAGAACAACCAAGGCGCAGTTTGATTTGGCTCCTTTGCCTGCATTGAGACACACCCTAGTTAATGGTTTGATTCTGGAGAAGCACCATGCTAGCTGGAGCCTACAGTATCCAGGAATCAATACTTGTGAAAGCAGCACAGCGTTATGACATACGTTGAAACAGCCCATCTGTTTAATGATGCGAGTTCATCTACCCCCCACTTTGGATGGTAGGCTCATAACAATAAATAAATAATTAGCATGTGCAGCTAAATCAAATGGGCTAAAATCTGGGGGCTCCATTTTCCTCCGAAACTCAGTGGAGTTGTGTGCTATTTGTGGGCGGACATGTCCTACCTGCATCCTGTGCAATTGCCTCTGCATGTACAGAGACACTCCAAGACCTTGGATTTACACCATGGCATAAACAGCTCATGAACACTTAATGCGTTCATCTGAAATTTCTCTCCATTATTTCCATTGTTACAGTAGAGACATTTACCCAATGCTAAGATAGTGCAGAGCAATTTCAGGCAAAGGTGTTGTCTTCATATGTCAGTATCACTTGGCATAATTGCAAGGCCTTTGAGCATCGCTGCACATGTACGGACACATTCACATGTTAAAGGCTGCATGTTACTGCTCATAATTACCCAGTATTGCAGCCATCATAACTTGGAGAAACAGTTATTTAATACACTCTAACTTGTGCTGCTTCTGTTTACTCCTGCAGTTTAACTCTAAATTAACCCATGCACTAACTGATTCCGTGGTACTGAGTGCTAAACTTGGAAAAGTGTTCCATTGCTCAACATTGTTAGAATTGACCTTGATGGGGTCAATATTTACTTTCAGAATGTTTTTAATAAAATATAAGGGAAATAAAAAAATCTTATAGTAAATGCTTATGTTGCAGTAGCAATGAGTAACATCATAGAATAATAATTATCTATAACATTCTCCTTTATCATATATCTATGATGATAAAGGTTGTTCTGGTTGAAGAAGTATGGTAGTTTTATAATTCTGTGTTAGAGGGTTCTGGAAGTGCTTATATTCTAAAACAGATGGAGTACCAAATTTGATTATCGGGGCATCTCAGAAAGTATTATAATTTTATATTTTTAAAGTAGTTTTTCTCATAGATTTTGTAGCATTTCCCATACATGGACTTTTCTATGATCTGGAAACTTTATATTTCTCAGTATTTAGTAATTAAGCTCAAAGCTGTGGGGATTCAGGGCAAAACTTGGATACAAATAAGAAACTGGATGAAGAGTTGAAAACAACAGGTACTGGTCAGCGGGGTAATGTCAGGGTGGGGGAAAGTACTGGGTGGGATACTCAAGGGCTCGGTGTTGGGACCACTGCTGTTTCTAATAGTCTTGTGTCCATATATTACTATTGTACCAGAGTTTCTGTCAATTTTGGACACATTTCTGATTCTCATGAGTGCTAAGGTGGGCAAGTCATTGCTCAACTTTAACACAAACTCCACAACATTTTTATCCTTGTCAGGAGATTTTCCTGGCCAAGCCTGTGATCAATATCAATGAAGAGCATACTTGACGCCCATAAAGTTGCTCAAAGGGAGGGAACTCTAACAAGCGCAGTACCTCATGGGTTTGTGGCATGACAGGTCCTAAATGTCAACTGTGCCATCAAAGTGGAGCAGTATTGTGAGACCAGGAGCTTTGTTGAGATGAAATTGACGGTTTTGTCCCCAGATTATTCTTACATGGCCAGTTCCAATGGTCAAGGTAGAGGCCAGGAAGCAGATCATCTGATCAACCTGGAGTAAGAGGGGCAAATAATTCAAAAAGGTTTCATTTAAAAATACAAATAAAGACAATATAAACAGTGGAGAAATAAAATACGTCAACAGATCAGAAATAGGGAAAGTAAGAAAAGGACAGCAAAGGAAAAAAATAAGAAGCAAAAAGTAAGAAAGTTACATAAGATAAGTTTGAAATTGAGTAAACTTAAAAGAAAATAAAGAAATGCAATTACAGAGAGAAAATAAACTGGATGTTCAAAATGAGTTTCATTAAGAACAGACACCGATACAGCTTCTATTACTGTCTGAAGTTTACTCATAAACTGTGCTGTCACCCTATCCCCTTCGTATTTACTGTGGTGTCTAGATACAGATGGCAACTGTTGCTATGAACCATAATGCTTCAACAAATTAACCCATAGTAAGAGCCTTAACACATCTGTTGTATGTCTTAAGACTGAAGCTGTCTATTAATTGTTATTCATTACCTTTACATATTCAGACAACAATGTTGCAAATTTTAACAGGGGGATGAAATTAAACAGGGGATATAACAGAAACATGGCCTGTACTGTGTATGTGTGTGCTTGGAACCATGATGATAGCCGTTATTATGTAACAGCCATATTAACCACTTTGGTATGAGCTCAAACTGTATAATACATACAAAATAATCTTGAAATTGGTCATCTAACATAATTGTGTGCATTTTTAATATTTATTGGAAACATCAAATTCATCAACTACTCCTTCATTAATTCCCACTCAGCTGTTTGCAGAGTCTGGCAGAACATACTTTGCATTGTTTACTTCCTGCATTACTACATTCACACACCATCTTGACTTGGAAATATATCGCCATTCGTTCATCGTTGCTGGGTCAAAATCCTGGCACTCCCTCCCTAACAGCACTGTGGGAGTACCTTCACCACACAGACTGCAGCGCTTCAGGAAGGCAGCTCACCACCACCTTCTCAAGGGCAATTAGGGATGGGCAAGTGATGCCCACATCTCAGGAACAAATAAAAAATATAGAATACAAAGTTTGACTTCTTGATTTACCTAACAGCTTAACAAAATTTTAATTGATTTAAAGCTAATTCATCCATAGTTTATATAATGCAAATCAAATCTGAAATGTTTTGAAGGTATAACTTCCTTTTAAACATGTTCTATTTAATTTTATTTTATTTTAAGCTCCCTGCAGTTCTCACACAATAAATGTCACCATGCTACAGCCTGTAAGGACAAGCTAATGGTTTTATAGACCGACTTGGAGATAAAAAGATGACTAGAAAATGATCTCTTGGCAGTGGGTAAACAAGTGACTGATTTTCACAATTTTACATATTTTTTACAAGTTATAAAGTCCAGTGGCGATAAAGCACTACATGTGAGCAGTGCATATTTACTGTTGATCCTTAAGTACAGTATCTATATATATAAATCGGTACTTCTGTCATTCTGTCTTTCTATCTGTCTATCTGTCTATCTGTCTGTCATTGCGTGTGCGTTGCGGGTATGCACTCGAAAGTTACAGGGCGTACCTACGCGCGCGTTACCTCCAAAGAAAGCTTACGCTTCCGAGACGGTTTTAAGCGTATTTACGTTTCGGCCGGGCTAAAATTGCGCCCGCGTTATCCCAAAAACCTTCAACATTCCGCTCATTAGCATCTCATTATCCGCTCATTAGCGACAGAGTGACCTCGAGCTCGACCAATCGTACGCCGGGTTGCTGGCGTGTGCCGCCGGGCCAATCGGTGCGCGTGTGGCCGGGCTTTATCGTTCTGAACCGAGGTGAGTCGCCGCCATCTTGATTCCAAACTTTTCCTTTCTTTTTCCCGCTTTCTGCGTCTTAAAAAAAAACGTTGCTTTTAAAACACATATTGTTTTTTAAAAAAATGATTTAGAAAGTAATTAACTTATCTAATCTCATTAATTTTCCTACCTTTCCCCGTTTTTCCAGGTAGGCCTAGAAGCCTTGGCGTCTCCTCCGCACCCACGCCCGAGCTAGGCACCTCCCGGCCCCACTCGAAGGCTGGAGGGCCGAGCCTCAGCCCAGCGCCGCTAGGGTGCACACGCAGCAGGAGCTGAGACGTCTCTGCCGGGGCTTACTGAGCGTCCAGCGTTACCCTGGCAACGGGCGCAATCGGCGGTCTTCACCTCGGGGGGAGGGGGGGCAGCCGCGACCCTCGGGGGGAGGCCGCGACCCTCGGGGGGGGGCCGCGACCCTCGGGGGGGGGGCTGCGCGCGCAGCAGGAGCAGCTGAGACGCGGCGTCTCTCTCTCTGGCTTGGTCAGCGTCACGGTTGCCCTGGCAACTGGGCCCACCGGCCGAGAGAGACGCCGCGTCTCAGCTCCTGCTGCGCGCGCAATCGGCGGTCTTCACCTCCGGGGGGGGGCGCGACCCTCGGGGGGGGCGCCCGCCGCCCTCCCTCCCCTCCCTCCCCCCCCGCCCTCCATCCCCCCCTCCCCTCCCCCGCCCTTCCCCCCTGCCCTCCCTCCCCCCTGCCCTCCCTTCCCCCCTCCCTCCCTTCCTCCCCCCCGCCCTCCCTCCCCCTCCTCCGCCCCGCCCTCCCTCCCCCTCCCCCCCGCCCTCCCTTCCCCGCCCTCCCTTCCCCTCCCTCCCCTCCCCCCCGCCCTCCCTTCCCCTACCCTGCCCTCCCTTCCCCCCCTCCCTTCCTTCCCCCCTCCCCTCCCCCCGCCCTCCCTTCCCCGCCCTCCCCCTCCCTCCCTTCCCCGCCCTCCCCCTCCCCCTCCCCTCCCCCCCACCCTCCCTTCCCCTCCCCCTCCCCCCTCCCCTCCCCTCCCTCTCTTCCCCCCACCCCTCCCCTCCCTCTCTTCCCCCCAGTCGCTCTCTCTCTTCCCCCCAGTCGCTCTCTCTCTTCCCCCCAGTCGCTCTCTCTCTCTCTCTTCCAACAACAACATGCCCTCGAAAAAGCCTCGGCACCGCCGGGCACTTCAGCTAGTCTATATATATAAATCGGTACTTCTGTCATTCTGTCTTTCTATCTGTCTATCTGTCTGTCATCGCGTGTGCTTACGGGTATGCACTCGAAAGTTACAGGGCGTACCTACGCGCGCGTTACCTCCAAAGAAAGCTTACGCTTCCGAGACGGTTTTAAGCGTATTTACGTTTCGGCCGGGCTAAAATTGTGCCCGCGGTATCCCAAAAACCTTCAACATTCCGCTCATTAGCATCTCATTATCCGCTCATTAGCGACAGAGTGACCTCGAGCTCGACCAATCGTACGCCGGGTTGCTGGCGTGTGCCGCCGGGCCAATCGGTGCGCGTGTGGCCGGGCTTTATCGTTCTGAACCGAGGTGAGTCGCCGCCATCTTGATTCCAAACTTTTCCTTTCTTTTTCCTGCTTTCTGCGTCTTAAAAAAAAACGTTGCTTTTAAAACACATATTGTTTTAAAAAAAAATGATTTAGAAAGTAATTAACTTATCTAATCTCATTAATTTTCCTACCTTTCCCCGTTTTTCCAGGTAGGCCTAGAAGCCTCGGCGTCTCCTCCGCACCCACGCCCGAGCTAGGCACCTCCCGGCCCCACTCGAAGGCTGGAGGGCCGAGCCTCAGCCCAGCGCCGCTAGGGTGCGCGCGCAGCAGGAGCTGAGACGTCTCTCTCTGCCGGGGCTTGCTGAGCGTCCAGCGTTACCCTGGCAACCGGGCCCGCCGGACGTCTCGCACAGCCGCAATCGGCGGTCTTCACCTCGGGGGGAGGGGGGGGGCGGCCGCGACCCTCGGGGGCCGCGACCCTCGGGGGGGGGGGGGGCGCGACCCTCGGGGGGGGGGGCCGCGCGTGCAGCAGGAGCAGCTGAGACGCGGCGTCTCTCTCTCTGGCTTGGTCAGCGTCACGGTTGCCCTGGCAACCGGGCCCGCCGGCCGAGAGAGACGCCGCGTCTCAGCTCCTGCTGCGCGCGCAATCGGCGGTCTTCACCTCGGGGGGGGGGCGCCCGCCGCCCTCCCTCCCCTCCCTCCCCTCCATCCCCCCCTCCCCTCCCCCCGCCCTTCCCCCTGCCCCCTTCCCCCCCTCCCTTCCTCCTCCCCCCGCCCTCCCTTCCCCGCCCTCCCCCTCCCTTCCCCTCCCCCTCCCTTCCCCTCCCCTGCCCTCCCTTCCCTTCCTTCCCCCCTCCCCTCCCCTCCCTCTCTTCCCCCCAGTCGCTCTCTTCCCCCCAGTCGCTCTCTCTCTTCCCCCCAGTCGCTCTCTCTTCCCCCCAGTCGCTCTCTCTCTCTCTTCCAACAACAACATTCCCTCGAAAAAGCCTCGGCACCGCCGGGCACTTCAGCTAGTTGTTTATATTTCAATGTAGTAACTTGCCAGCAGCAGTAATCTTTGCTAATGGATTTAACTTAGGTTCTACTGGTTGCAAGTACCCAAAAGGTCATGCAAAACAAAACGAGTAAGCCATAGCTCTAGGGAAGGGAACTTCTGGTAAAATAATTAAAAATAAAATAAGGGAACAAAGAATCTTGACCAAACCATATAATCAAAGCCTTCAGGGATTTAGGGTGGAGGAGGGGATGTAATACAAACGTTCTCTGGAGTCCATGTTCAGGAACAGAACAGAAGAAGACACCTGAGATCTGAAAAGGCACAGGCCAAGTAAAGATCGGAATACAGCAACTTGCATGAACGCTTGAATTTAGGACAGTTTCATCCGAGGGTCTTTAACCTGTCTTAAACTATCCTGTCAATGGAAATACAAAATTGGTGCTGAAGTTCAACTTTGGCGAGGGCATAAAATGGGCAGTGGCGGATCCCATCAGGGTCCCCCATACATCATTGGATTTACATTTAATAATGAGGCTGCTGCTGGAGTCTGTCCGTAGCCTCATCCGCCGTCGAAACCAACGAGCATTAAAATGAGCAATTGGTGGGAATTGGAGCGGCTCCATTTTAACTGCTCCCCTGCTCTTCTCCCATCAATCAAGGAGTTAAAATTCCTCCTCAACTGGATTCTGGGTTTAAAGTTCCTTTCAGCAATTTTAATCTATACTTTTGGCAGTGCAGCTGCATTTTCCAATAGGTGTTTAATATAGCAGTAAACATTCATTAATAATCCTCTAAAATATGCAATTAAGGTAATTAATGGATGTAGATGGTTAAATTAAGCAAGTATGGCAACTTCTGATCTTTGAAACTTCTTTTGCCTCAAGCAGTTGAGTCGGTTTTTTATGCTAAGTGATTTAATTTTGCTTTTTAATACAGGAAAATAATACTAATGTAAAATGAATGTTGAGAGCTTAATGATGCCTCATGAAACCAAACTAAGTATTTCTGCAATATTTTGTCTAGTATGTGTAAAAACCTCTTATTAGTGCAGTAGGATGGACACTTAAGAAATGTTTGGAATACCTTTGTACAAAATCTAAATGATATTTTCAAGTACATGAGAATAAGCAGATCCAGAGGAAAAAGGAACACCATGCGTGATGGATAATTCCAGAAACTGTAAAATTGCAAGTTTGCAGTCTGAATATGAAATGAAAATGGAGAACTGGCATAGAAAGCACCAGACACAACAGACATAGAAGTTATAGAAATAGACTGTTTAATCAAATATTCATATCAAATTGGAGAGGTAAATAAACGTTTTTCTTGTTTTTCAAGTTGCATCTACAAAAGTATAGTTAATTTTCCTGCATAACTTTGTTAAATAAAATAAATGTAACATGGTACTGTAGTGAGTAATTTCTTTCCAGCCTTTGACATTGAATAGTCATGTTCACTAATACATATATTTCATTTATATTCCAAGTCAATGAATGAAGGACTGTTTAAAGAAAGTGATAAAAATATATAATTACTTTCTTTGTAAAGCTATACCTATTTGTTCTATTTATAGATTTTACAAAGGACTCCTTGCCAAGTTTTGTGAGAAGGAAACATATCACCTGAAGGATTCTTCTTTAGGTTAAAATCTAGATGTGGTTACACAGAAGAACTCGACGCTGGACTCACACCTTCTCCTGACTAGTCTTCAGATGACTCAAAGGATATTTGGTGTCAGTAGAAGGAAACTGCTGTGCAGATTATGATAAACAGATTAACTACAGAGACAATCTGTTCTGTCACCTTTTCCCAGCCAAGATCCATGACATTGTGTAATATTGTCATGCCACTGGGTATTACCACATTTCACAGTGTCATAGACATTTTGAATGGTCTGATGTGGCAGGGACAGCCACCCTACTGTGCTCTCTAGATGCATAAAGAGATGTGAAGGGTTACCAGCTGCTACTTTCCCCTTGTCTTTATGGAAGACTCACCAGCTTGTATCCATAGATGATCTTGAAGAGAATCTTGCATAGGCGTGACGTATTCCTGCTGCTAACCAGCATAGTTACTAGTGTGAATGTTGAACCATTTGTCATTGGGCCTATGGTGTTCCTCACACTCATGCTGATGGGGTTGTTGTGCAACTCACAAACTGAATTTGGAAGTACTTTTTGTGGATAAAGTAAAGAATATTTTCATTTTTAGGTTTGGGCAACTCGTGACTAAGTTTTTACAGTTTGACAGTTCGAGAAGACAGACAATCAATAATTTATTTACTCCTTTTAACCACAGGATTTTGTACTTAAGAATTGGTAAGAACAAGCATATTATAAAAGAATATTGCTATAATGTATTTATGAGTAAATTATAAACAATATGTATTACCAGAACCAGCAGCAGACTCAGAAAGTGCAGCCATATCTTCCTCATCCTGAAAATGAAATGTTTGGCCATAATTTTGTTTGGCCATGACATGATTTGTTTCTGGTCTCCTGTAGTTCTCTTTATCATCTGTAGAGCATTTTTATACTCTGGTCAATTATGAATCTTGCCACACATTTTCACTGATCCTCTTTCTGGAGTCCTCTGCATTCTTCTGAACATTTTGTTACATTTTTGACAATGATAAACCACACCTTTTGATAGCTATGTAGATGGCAAAATAAATTTGCTTCCATAAAAAGCTGGCTTCAATTTACTGTACAGATTAACTTATTCAAATAATGCAGTATCAGAGAAACATATGCCTTGAAATTAAGTTCTTCAAATATCAGCATAGAAATTCTTAATGCATTCCTATGAATTCCTTTATTCACTATTTTAATGGAAGGGTTAACCTGTTTAAAATATGATGCATAAAGGAGATCAAACAGATGCATTGAGCATCGTTACACTAATATTCAAAGATCTAATTTTGTTGGGCAATGCTTTATATGTTGTCTGTTTGGTCACCATTTCCCATCCTTTGCTGTCACAAGTATAAGAAGTCAAGGTCATTTTCATAGGCCAGTTGTCGCACTTCCACTTGTTAAAGTGGTAAATTCAAATAATTTCAATGAATGTGCCACCAGTCAGTGAGCATAATTGTGACTTTGGGCGATAGGATCAGCTGCCTGTTATACATCTCTCCCAGTTTTCATTGTGGATTTTATTGAAACTCTATCATCCATTTTACACTATTGCCCAAAGTCAACAGGCACGAAATTCGGTAACAACCCGTTTGGGGACGGTAACCGAATTAGCGCCGGGCATTTAGCACCCGGCACGGAAGTACTGCCCCAGCCGCTAAATTCAGCTTACCGCCTCAGAGAGGAAGTGGAGTGCAATCTCAAGTGCTCCACTTCCTCTTGGAATGTGTCGGGGGCGTAAAGCGCACGGGAGCTGGAGCGCTACGTGGTCGCTCCACGTAGCACTGACGTATTTCACCGGCCCTCCCCTTCCGTTAAAGGGGAGGGATGCTGCGAGCTCTGCAGGTCATTTGATGGCCTCCACTAGTTCACCAGGGCGCCGTGGTGCCGTGGCTGCAGCCTGGCACCGAGATGCAGTGCCAGGCTGCGGATGGCGGCCATAGACCATGCCAAGGGCCGCCACGGAGGGCCGACCTGGAGGTCGGCCAAAAGAAGAAAATGGCAGTGTGGGTCGCAGTCACACCTTCCCTTTAAATACCACCCTGCGAGTGGTGGTCGGCCCGGCTCATCACCTGCGAGGCTGACGCTGACACTACCCGCAGCAGCCTTGTGGGGCATAGTCAAATTTCTGCTGCAGGGTGGTAAGGGGCCATGGCGGGGCGCTACGGGGTCACGTCGCATGGTGATGACATTGTCGCTGGCAGTGCAGCGGCCCGGGGTGATACTGGCCAGGGCGTGGTGCTATTGGGTTGTGCCTCAGCAATGCCCTGCCAAATTTCTCGGGAGGCCCCCGCCCCCCCCCCTGCCCTGGGCGATAAGGCCTTTGCGCCCCATTAGTGCCCCCCGGAGGCACTAACAGCAGGCGCAAAGGAGCCGAATTTCACGCACAACATTTCTCCCAATACATCTGAAAATGGTGCATTAGTAGCTTGACAGTAAATGGACATGGTTTCTGATGCAAACCCATCTAAAATGCCTGACAATTCGAAAATAGGGAGCCAATCCCGTGCAAAAAAATGATTGTTACAGGATGTACTGATATTTTGTTCTGGGCAGCGACCCAAATGGTGCATTTATGTATTAAATCTTGTTGTTGTACCAGATCGAAAGGAAATGATTCAGTATGTAATTGATCTTCTATCTTGACTGAGCCAAAACTGGAGAAGATTTCTATTATTTTCATTGACATGTTTGAATCTGCTAATGAAAACAGTAGAAACTGGGTAAAAGAAAAATATTGTTTTCATTTTTATTATCAATTTCATAGTAAAGAATAGCCCGTTCAAAGGATTCCCTTTAAAATTTCTATCTCATCTGTTACATCACATCACATGATCCTTCTCCTTTTGTATATAACCTCTCTTTAGTTCTTTATCTTTTTTCTGCAGTAGATTTTTTTTGGCTCCATCACAACCTTTAGTAAATGTAAAGTTGCTTAAAATGGGTGGGCTGATCCCGCTCTGTTCTTTCAACAAAATAAGTTTGTTTAACGTATCTTCTTGTTGTCAGCTGCTGGAACTGCTCTGCTCTGTGCTGGTGAGCGCCATAGTTTTAGTTAGTTAAACTCCGACAGTATCCCTGCCTGCCGTGGTTCTTGTCAACCTATGCCGAAGCTTTCTGGACTGAGGAAAATAGCGGTGGGGCTATCCTTATCGGGAGAGAGTGTGCGCTCCGTATCAGGCAAACAGAAACTTTATCTGGGTGGATTTCTCAGTAGTTTGGTTTGGAGACTCTTAAGCATGGGGTGATGGGATTTTATGCCTGTCAGACACTGAGCTGACCACAAAAAAAGGAACCCCAAGACCCCCAGCAGTGTTAAACTTTGTATAATCTTTTACTGCAGCTTTCCAATTCTTAAGCCATTGACAATTCATCCCTGTTTTGGCGGTTGTTGTCATGGTTTCCCATCCCAAGCATGGAAAGAAAGCTTCAAGTACTAGACAAAGCATGGCAGACAGCAAGAAGGACTGATTTGAGGCTCCACCTGTTCAGGAGAGCTGATTAAAATCAGTGAATGCAAGCACCATGATGGGTAAATAATTTGGTAATTTAACTGCCTACTTGCCTGGTTTCTGCCAGGTGGATAGGGTTAAAATCTCGCTCCTAGGCATAGGGACTGGCCAATGTATTACAACTTGGTCACTGTGATAACTTTACTGGCCTCAAAGTTGTGGTTCTGGAAAAGTGACTTTTTGAACAGACCTGGGTGAAGGCATAGCTTGTTTTAGATATGTGCTCCAGCAGGTTCTGGATAGAACAGTTTCAGCTGTGGGTAAACAGCAAGTGAATTGTTCCTGGAAAACCTACCCAATGTAGATGTGCTTACCCACAGTACCACTGAAATTGCACTATGCTAGATCCAGTATTAACACAGAGTACAGAGAGACAGGATGGCATAGAGATGTATGCAGTAAACCATAAAAGTGAAACTCTTGGCAGTTTATAACAAGAATCTGAACCCCAAAATTAGATTACATTGAAATAACCCCATAATGTCTGCTTTGTATAATGTATGTGGTGGAAATATTAGGTTTTTATGGCACCAGTGATTGCTTGTATCATCTTGCAGCATTTTAATTATGTATTATCAAGAGAAATTTACAAACCTAGTGGTTCCCAATAACCTGAAGACTGTTTCTGTAGTCTTCTTTCATTGTCGTCACAAAAGTTCTGATGAATATCGCTATCTGATGCTGCATTCTCTCAATGTATGATGTAATTCTCAGTGGCAAAAACACAAGTGCAGCAGAAACATATTTGAATTCTATATAGAATATTCATCCACTAGTGAAAAACAACATTTTGCTTCATTGCATATCTTTTCACAATAATGCAGTCAACTATTTAATGCAAAAGCATTGCCTCTGATTCAGCCCAAGATGTAAACCATGTTATACTCAACCGCAATTAGTTTGGTATTAACGAGTCTTACGATCTAACTTGTGGTATTTAAAAATAATTGTGGAGTCTTTGATGACACAGTGCTACCCACACATTGTACCACACAGTGATAGTACACGGGCTTGTACCTGTAATTCTCCACATGGTGAAATCTCAAACTTATTGCTGATCCATCTGCAGAAGATGCAGAGCATGTGCAAGTCACTTGCCCAAAAGGGGGGCGAAATTTGGTTACGCCCCGTTTGGGGGAGGTAACCGAATTAGTGCCTTACATTTAGCGCCCGGGGCGGGAATACCGCCCTGGCTGCTAAATTGGGCGGAGCGCAATCTCGGGCGCTCCACTTCCTCTTGGGGTGGTGCATGAGGCGCAAAGCACGGTAGCGCCAGGGCGTTACGCGGCCGCCCGCATAGCGCTGATGCATTTCAGCACCCCTCCCCTTCCGTTAAAGGGGAAGGGCGCTGAGAGCTCTGCAGGCTGTTTGACGACCTCCACTAGCCCACCAGGGCAGCATGGTGCCATGGCTGCAGCCCGAAATGCGGTGCCAGATGGCGCGATGGCGACCACGGACCATGCCAAGGGCCGCCAAGAGGGGCCGACCTAGAGGCCAAAATAAAAAATGTCGGCGTGGGGCGCAGTTGGACCGCCCCTTTAATTAGCGCTCCGCCAGCAGTGTGCAGCCCGGCTTGTGACCTGCGAGGTTGTCACTGACATCGTCTGCGGCAGCCTCGCAGGGCAGAGCTGAATTTCAGGCACTAAGGGGTCGCCTTGCTCGCCGATGATGTCATCGCCAGCGGTGCAGTGGCCCGGGGCGCAGCGCTATTATTTAGCGTCTCAGTAGTGCCCCGCTGAATTTCTCGACAGGTGCTATTAGTGCCCCCACCCGAGCAATAAGCCCTTTGCGGCCCGTTAACGCCCCCCGGAGGTGCTAACGGCGGGCGCAAAGGAGGCGAATTTTGCCCCCAGAGAGTGTGGGAAAATCAACTGGCAGGTTGCCTGAATTGTTCTTCCTTCCTTCTTACTCTATTGTTACAGAGCTGCATTGGAAAAGGCCTAGGGGCAGTAATCTAACAGCCTTCTCAGATAAGAAGTACTGCGGGGTAAAATAAAGACAGGAGATAAGAGTACCAAAGGGTGATGCACGTTTCCTATAAATAATTAACAAATAATGCTGGAATTCATAAAAGCAGATCTTGCTGGAACTTTTAACACACCAGAAGGTGCATAAGCCACATCTTCATTCAGATTTATATTGATTTGCAATCAGTAGTGCAATGGTTTGATTAATGGTTGTCAGCCACCTGTCTGGCATAAAATTTGCAGATATGATGTGATACACCAAATTTGCATTTCAGTTTCACTGGTAATGAACATAAGAGATTTTTTCGATTTGTTTCTTCAAATTGCAGACATATGGTAAAATATTTAGTATGATTTGGAAATATATGTACCTCATTAGCCAAAACATGCATGCAGAATATATTACTATGAAAACATAATTTATGTATTCAGAAAATAAATCACTTTAGGAAAAACACATTTATTTGTGAAAAATTATTAGCAGTCCTTTTAGTAAATTAATATTTGATTTAACATCGTATGTAATCCATATTTAGCACAAGCTGTTTTTCATGGCAATCAATATTTTGAATACAAGTCAGAAATTACAGCTAAGTTATTATATTTTGTAAATTAAAATACATGTTGTAATTATAGACAGTATTAATTTATCTCATAATTGTCACCAAATGTGTTAATTACCAGGAATTAAGTATCTAATTTATATTATAGCATAATTTTAGTATTTAACAAATGTCACTGATATCACCAACACTAAAACTATTAAGATCAATTTGGATGAATAATGGATGATCGGATTGTTCCATTTGTTCTCTGTATAATGAGCCTAGTGTTACACAGGTCATATCCTATAACCAAATGAAACAAATGTTTCACGATATCCTGTTGCACAGAACCAATGTTTTTCATTTCTGTGTATTCATCTGTATACAGTAAGAATTTCATTATCCACATATTTATTTTTTTAAGGTTGGGAGTGGTTACAAACTCAGGGCATAAAATGCAGCATAAAATCTCACTGCACAAATAATTAGTTAACTTGGTTTATTCTTACAGCTCTTGTAGTTTTTTTATATAGCGGACTACAGGCAGTAGTGCTCTGTTTGTAGAGGAAGGGGCATATCTTGTTACAAACCTCCTCTATTTCCTTTATAGGCTTTTGTTGGCAGTCAGTTATTCAGGCATTAAAGTAAGTTGTTTCTGTTTGCTGGATATGAACAAGGGGGTTGATTTAAGTACCTCCACCTGGCGTATACAAGGTGACAGTGACCTGAAGAGGTGTCAGGTCACTTACTGCCCTGTTTAGATTGGCACTGCTGTCTTAGGTAGGGTCCTGAAATGGGCAACTGGGAATTCTACCTATTTTAGTCACTTATAAAATACAAATTGGGGTTCGATGACCCTGATTGCAATGGGCAGAATGTGTGAACCGCCTAACCAGCGATCCTTAAAGGGACCACTGGAGGTCACTCAGAAAATGGCAAACTTTTTTTTAAACTGTTATTTCTGTGGGGCCTAGAGGAACAGGAGTTGGATTTCCATGCATTAGTAGGGCACACTTTCAAAGTGCAATATACAATTGAACACCTTGCCATGTAAATTAGGAGGGCGATGGAATTGGTGGCATGGGTGCGGAGTTTGTGGCGGCGGTTCAAGATCATGGTCTCACTCCTCCCAGTGTTTAACTGGAGGAAATTGTGTCTCGTCCAAGACTAGGTATCAGACAATTGGTCTGACAGCACGGGGGCAGTGGAGGGGAGGAGAGAGGTAGTGGAAAGGTGAGCTGGGCGTTGTTGGCATACATGTGGGAGCTTAGCACGAGTTGAATTTTCAGCCTTCTGCCTGTCGGAAATGGGGTGGTAGCGCCCTGAAAATGGGCAGCAATGACCTACCGCCTTGTTGACGTCAATCAGACGTGACTGCCATTTTTGATCTGTTATGACCCTGCAAGTTCCGACCAGCATCAGGTGGCGGTGCAGCCGTAGAGGACCCGAAAGGTAAGCACCTCTTCATTTTTGTGGGGCTGGGAGGAGCGGAAGCAAAATATTTGGATTCTACTCTGAAATTTCCTACACATCGCAGTTGAGGAGTGTGGGATTGAAGCTGTATCCTGCAATTCTGAGCTGTTACGTATTGGTCCTCAAGTATATGTCCGACTGTGCCTTCTTGTTTTTATATATTTTAATAATACATACTTGTAAACAAAAACCAGTAATGCCCAGTCATAAATCAGTCTCAATTAAAGGAGGACTACCCCATAACTAAATGTTTTACTATTTTATGCCCAGAGCCCATCTGGTCTACCAGTTTTTTGAAAAAATTCCAACAAATTCTTTCACAAATCAATTTATTGATTTTCTCTTTCCATGACATGGTTAGGAGCATCATTTGGGAAAACAAGATCTCCAATAACTGGCTGTCCCATTAAGTCATTATTATTTAGTATAAAATCTATACTTTTATATTTAAACATAATTTATAAAATTGTTTAAAAAATACAGCTAATGGTAAGCATTCCAGAGATTCGTTAGTTTATAAGTCATTGTAAAGTACAAACTAAAGCTGTTTTTTTTGAAAGCACTAAAATTAATTGTAATGATCAGATCAGCATTATATACTAATGCAATTTACATGCATGCTTATTGCATCTGCAGTGCATCATCAGTACCAATGCAGTTCCAACACGCATGGATACAGCAATCAGAAGAATTATTGGATTGAGTTACATGGCCAAGACTTCCATAACAGAGCATTTCTCCACATAAATGACATTGTCTATGATCCCATCCACTTAACTTATCTTAAACTGCTATTAAATAGGATTTGGTGATGCACTCAGGCCATAATGTGGGTCTCACAATGCCGGCAACAGCCCCAAAGTAAACTTGCAGGATTCACTAGGTCCTGCTGTTGTTAACGCCTGGTGAAAATGGCCATTTTGGCATCTAGCCTTAGCAAACCTGGAACATGTTCTTTCAGATTGCTGCTGGCTGAGTGAGATCTGCGTTTCTGGAGTGGCAGCACCAGTATGTCTATGCCACTAAAGCCAAAGTAAAAGCAGCTTAAATCTGTTTACAACCCACCAATCTTATTGTCTGACATTGCATTAATTTTCATATGATCTGCAAGTTTAACAACAGTAATATTTATGCCTTTCCCAAGATCATTGATAAAAATAATGAACCGTAAAGATACCCAGCACAGAGATCTAAGGATATTTGCTCATCACCAAGCCCCAACTTGAATCCTTCCTGTTAATAACCACTCTCTGTTTATGCAATTTCAAACAATTCCCAATCCATTCTGCTAATTTCCCAATAATACCGCGACATCTAATTTTTTTCTAAAAGCTGTCTATGTAGAACTATGAAAGACTTTCTGGAAGATTTTTGGGTTTGGCGAAATGGGCAGACACATGGCAGACGAAGTTTAATGCAGAGAAGTGCTGAATTGTGGAAGGAAGAATGAGGAGAGGCAATATAAACAAAATCAGTCCGTAAAACCTTTTAAGGAGGCTGCGTGCCTTCATGCTGGCTGGATTTCCTGGGCCTTGGGAAACCCGACAGGTAAAAAGAAGCGAGACAGGCTGGATGCATAAGGTAAGTACCTTTACAACATTGCTTGTGGGCCAGGAGGAGCAGCAGTGCTTCCTCCCCAGCCCAATAAGCTTACCTGTAAACCCCCCCATGATCTGTCCTCTCCCCACCCCCACGATCTTGCCCCCCTGACTACCACCTCCACCCCCTTGATGGCAATCTCTCCCCCAGACCCCCATCTCCACTCCCCCAACAAACTCCTGCGATCTCTCACTCCAACCACTATTTCCACCAACATTGCATTCTGTCCCCCCGACCACCAGCTCCACCCATCCCGCAATTTCTCTCCCCAACCACCACCTCCACCCTCTCCCCCCCACAATTTCTACCCCCAAACCTCATCTCCACCTTCCCGTGAAGGGATGAGGGATTTCAGTTATGTTGAGCGACCAGAGAAGCTGGGATTGTTCTCCTTGGAGCAGAAAAGATTATGGGGAGATTCAATAGAATTATTCAAAATTATGAAGGGTTTTGATAGAATTGGGCAAGAACATGGCAGTTGGAATACAATGTGGGGAATTGTGAAGTTAGCCACTTTGGTAGGAAAAATAGAAATGGGAAATGTTGGTGTTCAGAGGGACCTGGCTGTCCTTGTACACGAATCACTGAAAGTTAACATGTAGGTACAGCAAGCAATTAGGAAAACAAATGGTATGTTGGCCTTTATTACAAAAGGATTGGAGTATAGGGGTAAAGAAGCCTTACTGCAATTATATAGAAACACAGAAACACAGAAGAAACACAGCAGGAGAAGGCCATTCGGCCCCTCGAGCCTGCTCCGCCATTTAATGTGATCATGGCTGATCATCCAAATTCTCCCCATATCCCTTGATCCACTTAGCCTTAAGAAATATATCTAACTCCTTTTTGAATATATTTAATGAATTGGCCTCAACTGCCTTCTGTGGTAGAGAATTCTACAGGTTCACCACTCTCTGGGTGAAGAAATTCCTGCTTACCTCAGTCCTAAATGGCTTACCCCTTATCCTTAGACTGTGACCCCTGGTTCTGGACTCCCCCGCCATCGGGAACATCCTTCCTGCATCTAGTCTGTCTAGTCCTCTTAGAATTTTATAAGTTTCAATGAGATCCCTCTCATTCTTCTAAACTCTAGCGAATATAAGCCTAATCGACCCAATCTCTCTTCATATGTCATTTCTGCCATCCCAGGTATCAGTCTGGTGAATCTTTGCTGCACTCCCTCCATGGGAAGAATATCCTTCCTCAGATAAGGCGACCAAAACTGCACACAATACTCAAGGTGTGGTCTCACCAAGGCCCTGTACAACTGCGGCAAGACATCCATGCTCCTGTGCTTGAATCCTCTCGCTATGATGGCCAACATGCCATTTGCCTTCTTAACCGCCTGCTGCACCTGCATGCATAGGGCCTTGGTGAGACCACATCTGGAGTACTGTGTACAGTTTTGATCTCCTTATCTAAGGAAGGATATACTTTCCTTAGAGGGAGTGTAACAAAGGTTCACTAGACTGATTCCTGCGATGGGGGGATTGTCCTTTGAGGAGAGATCGAGTAACCCTGCCTATATTCCCTAGAGTTTAGAAAAATGAGAGGTGATCTCATTGAAACATATAAAATTCTTACAGGGCTTGACAGGGTAGATGCTGGGTGGATGTTTCCCCGAGCTGGAGAGCCTAGAACTAAGGTTCACAGTCTCAGAATAAGGGCTAGAACATTTAGGACTGAGATGAGGAGAAATTTCTTCACTCAAAGGGTTGTCAATTTTTGTAATTCTCTACCCCAGAGGGCTGTGTATGCTCAGTCGTTGAGTATATTCAAGACAGAGAGCGATAGATTTTTGGATACTAAGGGAGCCAAGGAGATATGGGGATAGTGCGGGAAGGTGGAGTTGAGGTAGAAGATCGGCCATGATCTTACTAAATGGTGGAGCAGGCTCGAAGACCCAAATGGCCTACTCCTGCTCCTAATTCTTATGTTCTTATGAATAATTAAGGAGAAACTGTTTCTACTGGCAGAAAGGTTGATAACCATGGGACACAGATCTAAGATGATTGGCAAAAGAACCAAGGGGGGAGATGAAGAGAATATCTTTTACACAGTGAGTAAAACACAATGGGCCAAATGGCCTCCTTCTGTGCTGTGTGATTCTATTAGTTGTTATGATCTGAAATGGACTACCTGACAGGGTGGTGGAAGCATATTTAATAGTAACTTTCAAAAGGGAATTGGATATATACTTGAAAAGGAAAACATTTGCACGGCTATGGGGAAAGAGCAGGGGAGTGGAACTAATTAGATAGCTCAAAGAGACAGCGCAGGTATGATGGACAAATGGACTCCTTCTGCGCTGTAAGATTCTATAGGGGAGAAATTGGGTATTGCGCTGTTTGGGGCAATAACTTTTGCGGGAGCACAAAAGTATTGTCGGGCGTTATCCAATTTTAACCGGTGCGAACTTCCGGTTTAGCGCTCCAGGAGGGAAGTGCAGCGCTAAATCGAGCGCTATCACTTCCCTTGGGGCGCTAAACCAGGCAATGGGGCGATAGCGGCAGAACGCTGCACAATGTCCAGTGCAGCGCTGCCGGGAACAGAGGCTCCTTTCCTCCCTTAAAGGGAAGGGCCATTGCTGCAGGCTCTGCAAGAAAACGAATCCCCTGATCGTCGACGGCACCTCTGATCGGCACCGATCAGCCCCAAGCACTCTAACAGAGTGCAGGGCTGATCAATCGCGGCACCGGAAAAATAGAAAAAAGTGCACAGAGTCTTGATGAAACAGTTTTTGCCTACCTCACCGTCAATCCCTTTAACTACCGCTCCCCAAGCAGCCATCTGCAGTGACAACACCTCCTGCAGCTGCCGGTGTTGACGCCCGGCGATGATGCAGGGGGCGGAAGCCAAGTTCGCATCCGGGGCGCTACGCACGGATGATGTCACGATCTCCAGGGCGCAGGAGATCGTGGCATTAGGGTGTACCGCTGCCGCTAACCTGCAGGAGAAGTTCACGGGTATCAGTACTCTCGCCGTTCCCGGTCGCAAAGCCAGTAGCGCCACATTATCACCCCCCCCGGAGGCACGAATGTGAGGCGCAAACCAGGGGAATTTCTAGCCCACCGTGATTCTGCATGAAATCCATATAAACAAATTTCATCGGCCTTCTTTCATCCAATATTTTGGTCAGTACCTCAACCCTGAAGCCTGAGTTAATGAGGCAGGACCCAAGGTCCCTGAAGCCTGAGTTAGTGAAGCATGACCCAAGGCCCCTGAAGCCTGAATTAGTGAGATATGACCCAAGGCCCCTGAAGCCTGGGTTAGTGACGCACAACCCAAGGCCCCTGAAGCCTGAGTTAGTGAAGCATGACTCAAGGCCCCTGAAGCCTGAGTTAGTGATGCATGACCCAAGGTCCCTGAAGCCTGAGTTAGTGAGGCATGACCCAAGGCCCCTGAAGCCTGAATTAATGAGATATGACCCAAGGCTCCTGAAGCCTGAGTTAGTGAGGCATGACCCAAGGCCCCTGAAGCCTGAGTTAGTGAGGCATGACTCAAGGCCCCTGAAGCCTGAGTTAGTGAGGCACGACTCAAGACTCCTGAAGCCTGAGTTAGTGAGGTATGACCCAAGGCCCCTGAAGCCTGAGTTAGTGAGGCACGACCCAAGGCCCCTGAAGCCTGAGTTAGCGATGCACGACCCAAGGCCCCTGAAGCCTGAGTTAGTGAGGCGCGACACAAGGCCCCTGAAGCCTGAGTTAGTGAGGCATGACGCAAGGCCCCTGAAGATTGAGTTAGTGAGGCACAACCCAAGGTCCCTGAAGCCTGAGTTAGTGAGGCACGACCCAAGGCCCCTGAAGCCTGAGTTAGTGAAATATGACCCAAGGCCCCTGAAGCCTGAGTTAGTGAGGCACGACCCAAGGCCCCTGAAGCTTGAGTTAGTGAGGCACGACGCAAGGCCCCTGAAGACTGAGTTAGTGAGGCATGACCCAAGGCCCCTGAAGCCTGAGTTAGTGAAATATGACCGAAGGCCCCTGAAGCCTGAGTTAGTGAGGCACGACCCAAGGCCCCTGAAGCTTGAGTTAGTGAGGCACGACGCAAGGCCCCTGAAGACTGAGTTAGTGAGGCGCGACCCAAGGCCCCTGAAGCCTGAGTTAGTGAGGCGTGACCCAAGGCCCCTGAAGCCTGAGTTAGTGAGGCACGACGCAAGGCCCCTGAAGACTGAGTTAGTGAGGCACAACCCAAGGCCCCTGAAGCCTGAGTTAGTGAGGCATGACCCAAGCCCCCTGAAGCCTGAGTTAGTGAGATATGACCCAAGGCCCCTGAAGTCTGAGTTAGTGAGGCACGACCCAAAGCCCCTGAAGCCTGAGTTAGTGAGGCATGACCCAAGGCCCCTGAAGCCTGAGTTAGTGAGGCACGACCCAAAGCCCCTGAAGCCTGAGTTAGTGAGGCACGACCCAAGGCCCCTGAAGCCTGAGTTAGTGAGGCACGACCCAAGGCCCCTGAAGCCTGAGTTAGTGAAATATGACCCAAGGCCCCTGAAGCCTGAGTTAGTGAGGCACGACCCAAGGCCCCTGAAGCCTGAGTTAGTGAGGCACGACCCAAAGCCCCTGAAGCCTGAGTTAGTGAGGCACGACCCAAGGCCCCTGAAGCCTGAGTTAGTGAGGCACGACCCAAGGCCCCTGAAGCCTGAGTTAGTGAGGCACGACCCAAGGCCCCTGAAGCCTGAGTTAGTGAGGCACGACCCAAGGCCCCTGAAGCCTGAGTTAGTGAGGCATGACCCAAGGCCCCTGAAGTCTGAGTTAGTGAGGCACGACCCAAGGCCCCTGAAGCCTGAGTTAGTGAAGCATGACCCAAGGCCCCTGAAGTCTGAGTTAGTGAGGCACGACCCAAAGCCCCTGAAGCCTGAGTTAGTGAGGCACGACCAAAGGCCCCTGAAGTCTGAGTTAGTGAGGCACGACCCAAGGCCCCTGAAGTCTGAGTTAGTGAGGCACGACCCAAGGCCCCTGTAGCCTGAGTTAGTGAAGCACGACCCAAGGCCCCTGAAGCCTGAGTTAGTGAGGCACGACCCAAGGCCCCTGAAGCCTGAGTTAGTGAGGCACGACCCAAGGCCCCTGAAGCCTGAGTTAGTGAGGCATGACCCAAGGCCCCTGAAGTCTGAGTTAGTGAGGCACGACCCAAGGCCCCTGAAGTCTGAGTTAGTGAGGCACGACCCAAGGCCCCTGAAGCCTGAGTTAGTGAAGCATGACCCAAGGCCCCTGAAGTCTGAGTTAGTGAGGCACGACCCAAAGCCCCTGAAGCCTGAGTTAGTGAGGCACGACCAAAGGCCCCTGAAGTCTGAGTTAGTGAGGCACGACCCAAGGCCCCTGAAGTCTGAGTTAGTGAGGCACGACCCAAGGCCCCTGTAGCCTGAGTTAGTGAAGCATGACCCAAGGCCCCTGAAGTCTGAGTTAGTGAGGCACGACCCAAAGCCCCTGAAGCCTGAGTTAGTGAGGCACGACCCAAGGCCCCTGAAGCCTGAGTTAGTGAGGCACAACCCAAGGCCCTGAAGCCTGAGTTAGTGAGATATGTCCCAAGGTCCCTGAAGCCTGTGTTAGTGAAGCATGACCCAAGGCCCCTGAAGCCATGACATTCAATGAACACTTGCTGGATTTTTCAACATTAAAACTGCTAAGAAAACTGCAATAAACATTTTTAAATTACAGCTGTAGAGTCATTCATATGCTAAAAGTATCAGTCTGTGTAAATTTATTTCACAGTGATATTTTAGGGTTTATTCGTACATGCATTTCAGCAGATTCCTCAGTATTTTCAAATATTCTGGTTAAAAAATCTAAATTTCCAGCTCTATCCATATTTCACTGCTTACAGCTAATAGTACAGGAATGAGGTGGTTGCATTTTTTCTAAGTTCATGTCACAGCCTGTCTTTTGGAAACTCTAATTGGAAAACTCCCTAGCCGCAGAATTCGGCTCCGTAGCACCCGTTGTTTGGCCACTAAACATGCCGATTTGGGTCCAAAATAGCGTCCGCGACGCGTGTGCATACTTCTGGTGTGGTCTGCGCCAGATTGCCATCTTGGGTAGGGCATTAACGCGGGTGCAGGGAGCATGTGCTGGAAGTATGCAGAGTAGGCAGATCGTGACGTCAATTAGCGTTGCCATTTTGCAGCTCAACGCTCCAGCTAACACCCTTTCTTAAGCTCATTCAGCAGCAGGCAGGAAGGACCCTCACCAGCACGATTTAAATGGATCATCACCTGCTTACAGGTTAGTTACTGATTGATTTCTGCTAGCTGTTGCTGCGTTTGTAGAAGTGTTTGGTGGCTTCTAGAGTTCTTTAAAGTTGCTAAAGTCTACAGGGAGTGATGTGGCAAGTGCTGAAGGACTTTATCCTAACTTCAAGGATTCTGCACAGACCACTTGCTTCAAGACATGGGTGCAGTAGTAGGCATTCCACTTGGCCTACAGCATGACAGGGAGAACCAGCAGAGGTGACCCAGAGCAGGACAAGATGCTGGCAGAGGGAGGAGGAGGACAGGGAGAAGGGCTCTCAGCAGGAGGCCATATTTGCCCAGGGTGTTCAGGGAGCAATTCTCCTACCTGAACCACAGCGAGGAACAGTGTGTGAGAAGTCTGCGCTTCAGTAAGGATGTCCTGACTGAAATCTGCCACCTGCTGCAGCCACAGCTGCAACCTCAGAGCAGGGCGAGGATCACATTGCCAGTGGCTGTGAAGGTGACGGTCACAGTGGCCATGAACGTTTATGCGTTGGGCTCCTTCCAGGCTGGAGCAGGAGATATTTGCAACATATCCCAGTTTGCCATCCACTGTTGCATACGGGAGGTAACTGAGGCTCTGTGTTCCAAGAGAGCAGAATACATTTCATTCTCTCTGGCCAGAGAACCAGGCAGAGCGAGCACGCGGCTTCGCGAGGATTACAGGTTTCTTCTTGGTGCAGGGTGCCATTGACTGCACGCATGTCGCTTTGCGGGCGCCGCATGTAAACTCTGAGATGTACTGCAACCGAAAGGGATTCCACTCCCTCAACGTCCAGCTGGTGTGCGACCATAGGCAGCGAATCGTGGAGGTGCATGCCCGGTCTCCTGGCAGCAATCATGATGCCTTCATTCTGCGGCAATCCGCTGTCCCATCTGCATTTGAGCCACCACGACAAACCAGAGGGTGGTTATTGGGCGACAGGGCTATCCATTAACAACATGGCTCATGACTTCGGTGTGCCACCCATGCACACGTGGGCAGTATTCATACAACAAAAGCCATGTGGCCGCACAAAGTATCATCGAGCAGACCATTGGTGTGCTGAAGTAAAACCGCTGCTGCCTGGACAGCTCTGGAGAAGCCCTGCAGTACTTGGCAGAGCGGGTATCAAAATTCATGATGGTCTGCTGCATGTTGCAAAACTTCGCCATCATGAAGGCACAGCCCTTGCCACCAGCCATACAGTGACCAGCTGAGGAGCAGGAGAAGGAGGAGGAGGAGGAGGAAGAGGAGGAGGACGAGGAAGAGGAGGAGAAGAAGGGAGGTGGCAACCCAAATAGTCCCTTTCTGGTCGGGCTGCTCGTGACCGACTCATCTGGCTGCGATGCCTGTAAATGCAACCCCAACTCCCCATTCACCAACAGTCCCACACCTTACCTTCCCTCTGTCACTGACCATCACAGCATCCGCTTGGCCACAATGCTGAAATAAAAGCCAACACAAAATAAACATTCCAAACCAAATTTATAAATGAAATCATGCCCTATTGCATGCAGATGTAAACTGTAAACTGGGCAGTATTCATACAACAAAAGCCACGTGGCCACACAAAATATAATCGAGCGGACCATTGGTGTGCCTTGTGCATTCCCTTAGTAGCTGTTTTCCGTGTGCCTTTGTCTGTCCTAGTGCTCCTATGCAGTGCTACCCCAGTGGCTGCAGCATGGCTGCTGGAAAGCTGTTGACTTTCAGTGGAGGAGAATGCAGATGGCCTTGGAGGACGACCTTGAGCAGCTCTGGGCCTAGAAGGCCCGGCTTTGGATTGCACCATCTCGATATGGGCTGCAGCAGTCTGGGCTGGCTGGCTGACAGGCAACTGCAAGGGCACTGGCAGAGTGGAAGGGGTGGAAGGATGAATGCTGTCATCCTGAGAGAGGACAGCAGGTTCATGCTCCACGGAGCCACTGCCACTCCCCCGGGGCGGTGCCTCAGGAATCCTAGTAATCTGTTGGAGGACAGATTGCTGGACTACTGTGACACCGTGCAAGCCCCTTTGAATACTGGTAAGTGCAGCCACGATGGCAGCAGTCTGAGCTTGCATGGCAGCGAGTTGAGCCTGCATGAGAGCAGTCTGAGCTACCACTGTAGCACCCAGACATTGAGAGGCTTCTGCTTGTGCAGCAATGGAAGTTGAGACATCGGCCAACTAACGCTGCATCCTGGTTGGGTCCACAAGTTTGCTAATGGAATTGGCCATCACTTCCATGCTGGAAAGGATGGGCTCCAAGCTCTGCTCAAAGCCCTGTGCCAAGTTGATGCTCCTTGACATTGCACGCAGGCCTTCTGGCAGGCTTACCAATGCACCAAGCATTTCATTCTGCATACCCATCAGCCTTCTTCTGTAGCCTGCCCTATCAAAGTGCTCATTTGCTTCCTTTATAGCAGAACCCATGTGAGACCTTGCCCTCTGGGGAGCTGGCACCTTCACTACCCTTGCCCCCTGTCCTGGCTGCAGGCCACTCATCTCACCACATGCAGATTGAGCATCTAACCAACCTCTAAAGTGCAATGAGTGTCAGTTTTTGAGCTGGTGGCTGCGAGTGTGAAATCGAGTGACGGTGCTGTGTCTTCATCAAAACTGCCTTCTTCCTCTTCCAGTTCTTGCTCCTCCACCACTGCCTGGACAGGTTTCAGTTCTTGGGTATCTGAAAGGAGAAAGGCACAAGGATAGGGTTGTGGTGAGGGGAGTGGGGGTGGGGGGGAAGCAAGAGTTGCATGCTTACACCATCTGCAGCTTGTAAATTAGAAGAGATTGTGGGATGAGGGGGAAGTGTGATGTGAGAAAGAGGATTAGGTATGAGGATACTATCATCTTTGAATGTTTCAGCCCCACCATTGGCCATAGGCTTAGCGATGGCTGCTCCAATGATGGCAATCACTGTCTCCTCCATCGGGGTAAGGACATGCAGGCGCGACTGTCCTGCAAGAGAGGGTGAAGTGTGTCAGTGAGTGTGGTGCAATATATTTGAGTGATGGGGCTGTCATGGTTGAATAGCTGGCAGTTTTTTCAAGCTGAGATGTGGGTGCGAGGCTTGCAGCAGTGCTAAGTGTGTGAGGGTGAGGTGCAGCTATGAATGTGAGGTATGAGTCCTGATTGATAGAGATTGTTGGTAGGTGAATGGTGGGGGTGTGGTGCATTGAGCAGTGTCTGAGGCTAATGGTGCAGTTGGTGGGATATGGCATTTGACGATAAATTCACTGACCATGACCATTCGTGTGTGGTCATTGAACTTTTTGTGGCACTGCATCCAAGTCCTCGGGGCTTGGCTTCTGGCATTGACCTCCTGGGCTATTTCATCCCACTGCCTTCTGAGCATTTGTCTGGAGAGCCTCCTGGCCTTCTATGGATAGAGGACCGCTGTCCTGCTGTCCACTTCCAACACCATGGCCTCCAGTGCAGCATCTGAGAACTGTGGCGCGTGCTCTCTGCCCTATTGCATCATAATTCAGTGTTCTTCTTTCTCACACTCTCTTCCCCAGCCACTTCCAGCACGTGCTGCAGCCAGAATGCACCTCCCCTTTAAGAGGTGCAGGCTGGCTTTAAGTGGTGCTAGCTTTGCATAAACTAAGGCCCCCTGCTGAGGTGCTGTGCCACTGAACAGCGCATTTAGTGCTTCCTCATCGCTGCAATCATTTTAATTAGCAGGCAGCACGAAGTTTATGTATTGCCTGCATTGGACTCAACGGGCGCAGGCTAATCACGCGTCGCGATACTCACATCTGTTTTTGGGGGCTATTGAATTTAGCCCTCGCACCAACTCCAAAATGTTAAAACAACAAATTGTTTCTACAACAAAAGCATTGATTTGGTCTAATAATGCATAATGACAAAATATAAGTGCTTTGCATGTTTCTATAAAGTTTTAGAAATTCAATCTACATATAAAACAGTTTACAAAGGCTGGACGTTTGCCTACCTCGGCGGGTCTGGTGGGGGCAGTGGCCATGGCAGGTCGCGACCCTACTGCTGGCTCCATCCCGTTGCTGAAAATGACTTTCCCTTAATAGGGCCTATTAAGCCTGCCCAGCGCATTACCCGGCCCAATTAAATGGAACGGGTCTGGTGACGTCATTCATGATGCGATTTCAGCCGGGATCTTTAAAGGGACCATGGCCACCTTACATTTGAAGTTTCATCTAACATAGTGCTGTCAGTGCACTACAGCATTGGAGTGCTGCAAACACTGACAATGACTGCACAGAGACAGAGGGCTGCACCCAGGTTCTCTGATGACTCCCTCCATAAGCATAAGTCACAGCACGCAGGGAGGTCATCTTCCCTTCCCATGGGTGGAAGAGAACTGCCCAGGAGACCAAAACAGCCTGGTTGCAGATTGCAAAGGTGGTCAGAAGCAGGGATGTGTTCCAGAAGACTTGGGTGCAGTGCCGCAAATGCTTCAATGATCTCAGTAGATCACGAAACGCTAGTACAAAGCCACACTCAACCTCATCCTGCTGTGCCTCTCATCACATCCCCATCACTCTGCCTTCCCTACCCTACTCCTGCACATCCTTACACCAACTTACCTTGCACCTCCACCCATCCCTCTCTCTCTACATTATCACATCCCCATCTCACTAGCCACCCCTCACACTCACCCTCATCCTAGTGCAATCATATCAACTAACAACACACAAGGGTAACCACTTGGGTGTTTTATCCAACGTTTATGTAAAGTTTCTGTTAATGTGGGGTCAAACATAAAACTCTTTATTTTCAACATTTTCCAGTCTTGGAGAGGTTTCTGTGCACTTTTGGAAGTGGCTTAGTGAGTTGCAGTGAATGGTGAGACATAACAGTACCCCGCGCAATGGTGATGAGTGTGAAAGGAATGGCTTGGGCATTGTAGGAATGCTTTATGGTGTTGGTGTGGGGTGGTGCCAACTTGGTGCATCATGTGACAGTCATATGGGTGTACAGCGTAAAGTTAACTAAATCTGGCCATGATGTGGCTGTTATGTCTTCTAGCGCTCGTAATGCTTTGTAAAGACGCCTCTGGACTCGGTAGTTTGTAATTATAAACTACTGTTTTATTTGAGTTGTAATGGCTGCCTGCCGCATGGTGCGGGGTGATATTTCCAAGTGCACTGTGCGGCGCCTGCGCACTACTTTCCCAGCATCGTAGTGCTGCTACACTTGATTTGAGTGTTAGTACACTTATACAATGTAGTCCCAACAATAACTATGTAACATCCCTCTTTCCCAACAGAACTAATTACATCAATTTTTCTATTTTACAATGTTTCCAGTTGCATAACGTTAACAAAATACAGAACGTGAGCTTTCTTTGCTCAATTTATATACAGATATTTGTCCATGTTGTTTTACTGTTCTGTGCGAAATATAATTGTCTTTATAATTATTCACGATACCGCTCAGGTGGTTGTATGTTGCTCCTCCATCTTGTGGACTTGGCTGTAACTATTCTTTCTGCGGTGTTTTGGTGTGTTCATTTCTTGTTGCCGGTGTTGTCATGTTTGGCTCTGGAGAGTGCATGTTTGCAGTTGTTGTATTTGAGGTGTTTGTTTCTGGCGTTATATTGTTTTCCGTGTCTGGTACCATAACTGCTGTTAATGTTGTCCGCTGTTTCACAGCTTCAGGTGAGGGTCTGATATGGATCCTGTAGTGTATGTACCTTTAAGGGGAGAACTACTTTTTACAGCTCCTGTATACTGTAGTACTGGCAGTGACCACACCTGTATATAAACCCTGAGTCAGGATCTGTACAGTTAGTTTTAGAGTAACCCTCATCCAGTAAACACCTGTTGATTGTTCCCTGCAGTCTCTTGCCTAATTATTGAAGGACACACAACATCAAGATACACGGATCTAACATTGGCGACGAGAAGATTCAAACCTACCTGCAACTCTGCATCACCTCCCAGGGATTCGCTCCTGGAGAACAGTGAAAGAAGAAGGCCGAGTCCAGAAGCACGGGCGTCGACCATCCAGCAGAGACTTGAGCATCGCAGGGGAGGCTGTTGAGAGCTGGGCTTGGTTCTCCAGTCACGGTGGTCCAGCGAAACGGGCTGGCAACAGGTACGGTGCAGACCCTTCCCGGACAGCGGCGGCTAGAGCAGACCGACGGCACAGAAAAAGGCCGAGCAGCGTTGACGGGAGAAGAGAGAGGGTAGAGTGCACAGGGCGCAGCCGGTGTTCAGGACCGAGCGGCGTCGACGGGAGAAGAGAGAGGGTAGAGCGCACAGGGCGCAGCCGGTGTTCAAGGGCCGAGCAGCGTCAATGAGAGAGAGAGGCACGCAGGAAAATGCGCAGAGCACAGCCGGTGTTCAAGGGCCGAGCAGCGTCAGCGGGGAAGTAAGGAAAGCGCGGGAGATGCCATTTTGTGCCGCAGCGGAGAAGAAGGGAGAGCGCGGGAGATGCCATTTTGAGCCACAGCAGAGAAGAAGGGAGAGCGCGGGAGACGCCATTTTGAGCCAGTCTAACCACACCCAGGGATGCCGAAGAGTGGCAGTGTCACAGCGTTCGACAATGAAGTCGAAGATTGGGCGACATATGTCGAACGCATAGAAGTGTACTGCAAGGCGAATGAAGTGCCAGATGACAGGAAAGCACTGGTATTGTTGAATTCAATGGGTGCAAAAGCGTATGGCTTACTGCGAAACCTAGTAACCCCAGAGAAGCCAGTGGAAAAGGATTTTGAAAACATAGTGTCAATCCTACAGGACCACTTAGACCCCACACCGCTGCTGATAGCGGAAAGATTTAAGTTTCACAAAAGGAACCAGCATAAAGATGAAAGTAATGCTTTGTTTTTAACGGAACTGCGCAAGCTATTGAAACACTGCCAGTTTGGAACGGGACCAGCAGATACTTTAAGGGACAAGTTTGTGTGTGGGCTTCAAAGTGAAGGAACCCAGAAACGGCTTCTATCAGAAAAGGATCTTACGCTGGACAAGGCTTTCAGCATGGCAGTATCACACGAAGCAGCAGCACGGGGCGCGGCAGAGATACAACGGAGACCGCAAGAATATGGCACAAATGAAATGTCATACGGAACAGGGAAGTGCTATCGCTGCGGCAGAACAACACACGACCATAAGGATTGCTGGTTCAAGGACCAAGTGTGCAGACAGTGTGGAAAAGTAGGACACATAGCAAGAGTCTGCAGGTCGGAAAAGAAAACCAGCAGCAAGAAATCCCCACAGGAGAAGTACAAGAAGGTACATAAGGTGACGGAGAGTAGTGCAGACGAACAGAAAAGTGATACAGACTCTGGAAGCAAGGAGCTGGGTTGTCTGAAACTACATAATGTGATCAAAATGGAGGATCACCAAACTATCTGGGTCACGCTCAAGATAGCCGGAGTCCAAGTGAAAATGGAATTGGACACAGGATCAGCCCTAACAGTCATAAACCGAAGGGACTACAAGCAGCTATTCTCACATATACCCTTGAGAGATACAGAGATTGTCTTGAAGACGTACACGGGGCAAAAAGTCTACCCCATAGGAAAAATAAGGGTGAACGTTATATATAACGGCAAGGAAAAACCAAAAATGGACCTATATGTATTGCCAGATGGAGGACCACCACTACTAGGACATGAATGGATCCGGAAGATACAGCTAGATTGGCATTCCATACAAGCACTGACTGTAGATGCCAAAAAGGATGACGACGTCACACCTGGACGACTGTCAAAAATGCTAACTGACGCACAAGAAGTGTTCCAGGAGGGACTCGGAACACTAAAAGGCATAACAGCGACGATCAAAATAGAGGAAAATGCAAGCCCAAAGTTTTTTAAGGCCAGACCTTATGCGATCTGCCCAGCCGTCGAAGCAGAGCTGGAAGGTTTGGAACGTTCAGGAGTACTGTCCAAAGTGGACTGGAGCGAGTGGGCCACCCCCATCGTTCCTGTAATGAAGAGGTCGTTGAGTAATACGCCTGGGGAACTAAAGAAGGTTCGCATCTGTGGGGACTTTAAGGTGACAGTGAACCCAGTCCTTCACACTGTACAATATCCGCTTCTGCGGATTGAAGATATTTTCGCCTCGCTATCTGGAGGGAAATGCTTCACTAAGATTGATCTGGCCCAGGCGTAACTGCAAATGGAGGTAGAAGAAGCCTCGAAACAGTACCTCACAATCAACACTCATAAAGGTCTCTACCAATACAACCGGCTGGTGTTCGGGGTAGCATTGGCTCCGGCTATTTGGCAAAGGGCAATGGATCAAGTCCTGCAAGGGATTCCAGGGACTCAGTGTTATTTGGACGACATCCTGGTCACGGGCGAAAATGACAGTGATCACCTCGCCAACCTGGAGCAGGTGCTCACTAGATTTAAGGAATATGGGCTCCGAGCTAATCGCCACAAATGCGAGTTTTTCCAGAAACAGATCTCGTATTGTGACCACGTTATTAATGAAGAGGGGTTACATAAGTCCCCTGAAAAGATTGAGGCAGTAGTCAAGGCTCCAGCACCGGAAAATGTGTCACAACTGAGGTCGTTCCTCGGGCTGGTGAACTACTACCATAAGTTCTTGCCGAATTTGTCTACAGTACTACACCCACTGAACACCCTACTGCAAACGGGGGTATCATGGAAGTGGAATGACGAATGTAAACGAGCTTTCCAGAAGTGCAAAGAATTGATCACATCAAAAGAGGTGTTGGCTCATTTCAACCCAGCGCTGCCAATTCGGTTGGCGTGTGATGCATCACCCTATGGCATTGGAGCGGTGCTGTCGCACAAATTCCCGGACAGCTTGGAGAGGCCAGTAGCCTTTGCGTCTCGGTCACTAACCTCAGCCGAGCGTAACTACGCCCAGATTGACAGGGAGGCCCTCAGCCTAGTGTGGGGAGTGTAAAAGTTCAACCATTATCTGCACGGGCAGAAGTTCACCTTGCTGACTGACCACCAACCACTTGTCTCCATCTTTAATCCAAAGAAGGGCGTTCCGGTGATGACTGCGCAACGGCTACAAAGATGGTCCCTTTTTCTAGGGGCAAACCAATATGAAATCGAGTATAAGGGCACGAAACAGCATGGAAACGCTGATGGGCTATCACGCCTGCCACTGCCTACTGCGGAGGAAGCACCAGCAGTGGACTCTTTCGAAATATTTTATTCGACTATAATTGAACGCTTGCCAGTAACTAACGCTGATATAGAGAAGGAGACCCGAAATGACCCGACACTGTCTCGGGTATATGACTTGACGGTGAAGGGATGGCCAACACATGGCGACTCACTGTTGCCAGCATTCTCATCCAGAAAAGAACAGCTGTCAGTATGCCAGGGGACCTTGATGTGTGGATCCCGAGTGGTAATTCCACCCAAGTTAAGGGAGAGAGTGCTCAATGAGCTTCACGAAGGCCATCTGGGAGGGGTTAAAATGAAAAGCCTTGCTAGGGCTTATGTGTGGTGGCCGGGGATCGATTAGCAAATCGAGGACCTGACAAAGAGCTGCTCAGGATGCCAGAAGGTCCAAAATGCACCACCACATGCCCCTCTACACCCATGGGAGTGGCCCTCATCTCCATGGCAACGGGTGCATATTGATTTTGCTGGTCCATTCATGGACTCAATGTTTTTAATAGCCGTGGATGCGCACTCGAAATGGCCTGAGGTGATCAAAATGTCTTCCACCACCACGGAGAAAACTATTGCAGTCCTACGGACCATATTTGCCAGGAACGGCTTGCCAGAGCAGATTTGCTCTGATAATGGACCACAGTTTGTGTCCGAAGAGTTTCGAAGATTTATGAAAAGGAATGGGGTAAGGCATTACACATCCGCCCCGTATCATCCAGCCACAAATGGATTGGCTGAGAGGTTCGTACAAACCTTTAAAAAGGCAGTAAGGGCCATGTGCGATGATGACATTCCACTGCAGCATAAGGTGGACAATTTCCTGTTAGCCTACAGAAATGCGACACATGCAGTCACCAACCAGACCCCGGCCATGATGTTCTTTAACCGAAGGTTGAGATCTCGTCTGGATTTGCTCAGACCAAATGTACGAAGAGATGTTGAGAATAAGCAATTCCAGCACATCAATGAGAAGCCGACAAGGAGCTTCAATGTAGGGCAACCAGTCTTGGCCCACGACTACCGAACAGAGAAATGGCAACCAGGAACGATATGCACACGGCAGGGGCCACTAATGTACACAGTGGATGTTGGGGAGAACATTGTGAGACGCCATGTTGACCAGATCCTAGAGTCACAGGAACGAGTCAACCCCATGTCTCGCATACCTGGTGATGAACCCGACATACAGGTAGCATCTACCCCAGAAACAGTAGCATCGGAAGCTGATGAACCAACCGACGACAGGGGGCCAGAATCGCCTCCGCACCAAGAGCAAGACACTCAGGAAAGGCGCTACCCAGAAAGGATCAGGAAGCCGCCCCAAGACTGAATTTATAAATAGACTATTTTCAGTTAATGTTGCATGTTAAAAGTCTTAATTGTAATTAGTTGATATTTAATTGTTAAATGAATGTTATGGTACTGTTAATCTAAAAGGGGAGGAATTGTAGTGTATGTACCTTTAAGGGGAGAACTACTTTTTACAGCTCCTGTATACTGTAGTACCGGCAGTTGACCACACCTGTATATAAACCCTGAGTAGGGATCTGTACAGTTAGTTTTAGAGTAACCCTCATCCAGTAAACACCTGTTGATTGTTCCCTGCAGTCTCTTGTCTAATTATTGAAGGACACACAACATCAAGATACACGGATCTAACAGATCCTGTTTCGCCTGTATTGGTTTCCAGGTTCTGTCTCTACCAAGTAAGATCTTGGAGTATCAGCTTTTCCAATAACCTTGGCTGGACTCCATGTTCTCAACAATGGATCTTGTATATGCACTGATTGCCCATTTAGCAGCTCCGGTAGTGGTTCTGCATGCTTGTTATAGTGTGTGCTCCCCGTAGCTTGTGTTTCCATCAGCTTCTGCCGAACGTCCTCTTGGTCCTGGGGAGGATATATCTTTGCTGGTAGAGTTGTTTTGTATTTTCTACTGTTTAGTAGTTTTGCTGGTGATTTCGAGTCTGCTCTCAAAGGTGTCGATCTGATTGCCAAAAGGGCGAGGTCTTGGTCTTCTCCCATCTCCTTGCTTTTAATGAGAGCTCTTTTGACTGTTTGGATCTGTCTTTCAATAAATCCATGTCCCCTTGGGTAATGTGGGGATGAGGTAATTATTTTAAATCCGTATTTTCCAGCCAGTGCTCTGAATTCGCTGGAGGTGAATTGTGTCCCATTGTCGCAGATGACCTTCTCTGGGAATAAGTTTTTCGCAATTTTTGTGATTGTGGCTCTCATGTCGTTTATCCTTCTGACAAAAGGAAATTTTGAGTGGTAGTCGGCTACTATGATGTACCACTCCTGGTTGCACAGGAACAGATCTGTTCTGACCGTGTGCCATGGTCTCGGGGGAACTTCCATTTGAATCATCTCCTCCTTCTGCTGTGTGTTTTGGTATTTCTGGTATATGCAGCATGTGGAGACCATTTGTTCTATGCTTTTGTACATGCCTATCCAGTACACAGCTGATCTGGCTCTTAGTTTACATTTCTCCATCCCCATATGGCCTTGGTGTATTAAGCGGAGAAGTTCCATTTGCATCGTTTTTGGTATTATGATTCTTGAGCCAGCAAGGAGAACACCGTCCTCCACCGAGATGTCATCTCTGATTGTCCAGTACTGTCGGATTTGGTTTTGGACCTGCTGGATCTTCTCCGGCCACCCCTGTATTACCTGTTGCATGAGTAGTAGCAACTCCTCTTCTTTACCAGTCTCCTCTTGAATTTGGCTAAGCTTTGTGGGAGTAACATTTATGAGGTGATGTATTTTTACTGTCAGGTCCTTCATCTCGTGTTTTTCGTGTGGTGACAATCGAGACAATGCATCTGCCAGTGCCATTTCTTTTCCTGGCCGGTATTTTAATTCGAAGTCGTAACTTTGGAGTCTTAACAGTAACCTTTGCAGTCTTGCTGGCGCCTTGCTTAGGTTTTTCTTGTAAATTTGTTCGAGTGGACGATGGTCACTCTCTACCTCGAATTTTCTTCCGTATAAGTAGGTGTGGAACTTTTCGCATCCGTATACTACTGCCAATAGCTCTCTTTCGATGTTTGCGTATCTTGTTTCTGTTGATGTCAATGCCTTCGATGCGAAAGCTATTGGTTTTCCTTCCTGCACGAGGGCTGCCCCTAGCCCCCTGGTAGAGGCATCTACCTGTAGGGTGACAGGTTTTTTTCTATCGTAATAAGACAGGCTGGTTTCTTTACATAATAATTCCTTTAGGTGTTTGAAGTTCCTCTCATGGGATTCTGACCATTGGTATTCGGTGTCTTCTTTCAGTAATTCTCTTAGGTTCGCTGTGTAGTCTGACATGTTCGGGATGAAAGAGCTCATATACTGGACCAAGCTGAGGTAGCTTCTCAGCTCCTTCTTGTCGTTTGGAGGTTTCATCTCTGCTATCGCCTCGACCTTTTTGGGATTAGGCTTGACACCCTCCGGTGTGTAGATCATGCCAAAAAATTTGCATTTCGTACTTTTAACGATGCACTTCTCGGCGTTCAGCTTGATGCCAGCTGTTCTGGTGCACTCCATGGCCTCATGCAAGTGCACGTCGTGGTCTCTTTCATTTGTTCCGTAAACTTGGATGTCATCAGCGATTCTAATGGCTCCTTCACAGCCTTTGTATGTTTCATCGATCTTTTGTTGGAAGATGTCTTGGCTGACTTTCAACCCGAATGGCAGCTGCAGGAATTTATAACGCCCCAATGGTGTATTAAAAGTCGTCAGGTTAGTTGATTCTTCGTCCAGTTTTACGTTCCAGTAGCCGTTTCTGGCATCCAGTTTGGAGAAGACTTTGGCTCCTGCCAGTGCTGGAGTGATTTCTTCTAATGTTGGTGTGGGGTAGTGGTCCCACTTTATTGCCTAGTTTAAGTCTTTGGGGTCCAGACAGATTCTGAGCCGCCCGTTCGGCTTTTCCCGTACCACAATCGAGCTTACCCAGTCTGTGGGTTCAGTGACCTTTGCGATTATTTCTTTCTCTTCCATTTCTTTTAGTTCGGTGTATAATTTTTCTTTTAGCTCGATGGGTATTTTTCTTGGAGCGTGGATGACGGGTTTTACCTCTGGATCTATTGTTATATGGTACTTAAACTCCCCGAAGCATCCTACAGTGTCATCAAAACACTCTGGATACATGTCCATCAAATGTTTCGTGTCCATGATTTGTGGACGATTCTCCAGTGGGGTGTTGCTGTCGACTTTCAGTGATGTTTTTGTTAGTTCGTGGTTTACCGAGATTAACCCCAGCTTCTCGCAGCTGTTTAATCCCAGGATCGCCGGTCCCTCGGAGTCGGTCACATAGAACATGCAGTTGATGTTTCTGCTTTTGTGTGTTCCTTTTATATAGGTTGTTCCGAGTTGTCTGATCTCGCTCCCCCCATACGCTGTCAGCGTGACGTTTGTTTTTAAACATCCTCTTTTTGGGTATCTATCTTCGCCCAAGTTTTCGGGGAAGATCCTCTGGTATAGCCTCAGTGGAAGGATGTTGCTCTGAGCTCCTGTGTCCAACTTTACTTTTAGATTGACGGTTGTGGGCTGTCCTTCGATCCTCTTTTTAATCTGGATGATAGTGTGCCATTCTTTCTTTGGGGTGCTTTCCGCTCTGGACGTTTTGTGTAAGAGAACCTTTATGGTTTCAATGTTCAGAGCTTTGTCGTACCCGCAATCTTCGTCATCTTGCTCACCCATGGTATGGATTTTGTTTTTCTTTTGTTGGTTCTGCTGTCCACCTCTGCTTTTGGTGTGTAGCCCCTCTCTTTTAGCTCTGCACATCTTTTGCCAGTGGTTTGCTTTACCACACGTGTTGCAGCTTGTTCCATACGCTGGGCATTTTCTTCTGTCTGTGTAGTCGTGTTGTCTTCCGCATTTTCTACACGTATTCTTCCAGCTGTCATATACTTGTTTTTGTGTGCTGTGCTTTTCGTGCACTGCATCTACTCTGTGATCCAGTTCGGGAGTTGTCTGCATGTCAGCCGTATGAGTATTCAGCGTTTTCATCTGTTGTTTTGTGGCTTCGTGAGCCCTCGCTGTATCTATGGCTTCTGATATTCTGAGCTTTTCTTTTCCTATTAGTTCTTTTTGCACTTCTGTATGTGCTGATCCCCATATTAGTTGGTCTACCAGCCTTTCTTCTAGTTCCGTAAACTTGCATTTGCTGGCTTCGTTTTTTAATCTCGTCAGGAAATTGTCAGCCATTTCACCAGGTTCCTGTCTTAAGCTTTGGAATTTATACCTGTGTATGCGGTGGTTTGATTTAGGCTCGAGGTGGTTACTGAACTTTTCATAAATCTCTGTAGGGTTCGTTTTATCCTCTTTGGATAAACTCCTGCTGTTATAGAGATCTAAGCCTTTTTCTCCCGCCCACAGTAGCATGTAGCTGACTTTTTCCTCATCGGAGGAGCCTTTCAGGAAACTTTTAAATGTAAGCTCGCATTTTTGCTTAAATTTCCGGAAAGCTTCCACGATATCGTCGGCTTCCCAGTTCATGATGGGGAGCATATTTGCGGTCAGTGCATTGGACGCCGCCATTTTAGCTGCCCGTACGATTCACGGTTAAAACGCTGCAGAGTTTACTTTTAAATTTCTTTCTTCAATCTGATATCATTTTTATTTGCGTAAGTTTTACTCACTTATACCGCTGCCACCATGTTATGTCTTCTAGCACTCGTAGTGCTTTGTAAAGACGCCTCTGGACTCGATAGTTTGTAATTATAAACTACTGTTTTATTTGAGTTGTAATGGCTGCCTGCCGCATGGTGCGGGGTGATATTTCCAAGTGCACTGTGCGGCGCCTGCGCACTACTTTCCCAGCATCGTAGTGCTGCTACACTTGATTTGCGTGTTAGTACACTTGTACAATGTAGTCCCAACATAACTATGTAACAGTGGCCATCCCTGGCCTCCCGGGCAGCAATGTGCTCAGGTACTGATGCCCTTTGTCCTGTGCAGCATCAGGTGATTGCGGAGAAGGTTGGTGTTGTTGTTGGTGCTGCTGGTGTGCCTGGTGCTGCTGGTGTTGGGGCTGATTGTGGTCCAATTCTGAGGGCCAAGGTGAGACAGTATAAATGGCATCCATGTTGATGGAATAAATGGCAGGTGACGTACAGATGACAGAAGCAATCTGTCAATGGTGAGAGAGTTCTTCCAATGAGGTGAGGCTGGATGGAAACTTTGCTGCAAAGACTTGCAGCCTGCAGAATCTATGCTGGAAATGGACTGAGCAACAGCTTCTGCCTGAGGAAAATGATCATCTGTCAGGTGGGAGCTTTTATTGTCAAGTAATCAGTTGGAACACGAAACTCCCGCCTCAGGTTGACAGACGTGCTTCCCAAGCAGTGTGGTTCCCATGGCCATGCAGTTAAATTAAAAAAGTTAGTTGGAAAAGCCTGTTTAAGGGTCTGACAACTAGCTGTTAATCATCTCAATTGGGTTGCCCGCCGCTGCCGGTCGGATCGGCTCCGTGATGACAGACGTGCCTGGGGGAAAGACGTGAGGGGCGGGATGACAGTGGGCTGCCCTGCTCATCCACTGTAACATCAGCGGAAGAGCCTCAGAAACTCTAGAAAATATCAGTTACGGCTGAAGAATGGGAGAACCCCTTACAGAAACTCACCCACATTTCAGCATGTAGAAATCATGGGATATATTTTGCACTGCATGTAAAGGGGGAAAAAAACAATGCTTTATCATGGCCTCAGGACATCCCAAAACACTTCACAAGCAATTAATTACTTTTGAAGTGCAGTTACTTTATTATGTAGGTGAATACAACGGCCAATTTACACACAGCAAGGTCCCAGAAATAGCAAAATGAGATTGGCACCCCATCCACCACCTTAAACATTCACTCCCTCCACCACCGGCGCACCATGGCTGCAGTGTGTACCATCTACAAGATGCACTGCAGCAACTCACCAAGGCTTCTTCGACAGCACCTCCCAAACCCGCAACCTCTACCACCTAGAAGGACAAGGCAGCGGGCACATGGGAACACCTTCACCTGCAAGTTCCCCTTCAAGTTACACACCATCCTGACTTGGAAATATACCACCATTCCTCCATCGTCGTTGGGTCAAAATCCTGGAACTCCCTCCCTAACAGCACTGTGGGAGTACCTTCACCACACGGACTGCAGCGATTCAAGAAGGTGGCTCACCACCATCTTCTCAAGGGCAATTAGGGATGGGCAATAAATACTGGCCTTGCCAGCGACGCCCACATCCTGGAATGAATAAAAAAATATGAATGGCTTTTGATGCTGTTGATTAACAAGAGGAATGTTGGTCAGGATTGTTTTTGTTTTTTTGCTTTTTATGCTAGATAATTTCTTTGGGTTCAACATCACCGGCCGCTCCAGTAAGCAAACCTTGTGTACCATGTGAGCCAGATTGTGCCTTTGACTGCTCAATATCTAGGTCAATGCAACGAAACCCGGGGTTGAGCAGAGAATCTTTGCCACTGTACTCCAGCTAACTGGAATATATCACGAGCCACCACATGGCCTCCTTATCTTCGGTGGGTGGATGAATAAACATTCTGTTAGACTGAGGCTCAGTCTATGAATGGACAGACAAATTTATTTAACATTAAGCAGGCAAGTGAGTAGTATTCAAAGCAAATAATATATTTACAATAATTACAGGCTTCGCTATTCGCAAAATTTCATAGCAACAAACATGTTTCTCTTGCACTAACTTGCAACATAAAATTTCACTTAATGCACAATGCAATTTTTAAATTACAGCATTCTTGGAAGAGCTTCACAAATTTTAGACCTTTTATAATTTTTTCTCCTTCCAGAAATGCTGCAGCTTTTATAATATTTGAAGGCATTAATTATTCAGGAAACAACAAGAGCCAGATGAGCCCCACAACAATATCATCGCATGCAAATGACGTAGAATGATACAGCACAGAAGGAGGCTACTCAGCCCATCGCGCCTGTGCCAGCTCTTTGGTAGAGCTATCCAATTAGTCCCATTCCCCTGCTCTTTCCCTTCCCCATAACCCTGTAAAAAAATTTCCGTTCAAGTATTTATCCAATTCTCTTTTGAATGTTACTGTGGAATCTGCTTCCACCATCCTTTCAGGCAGTGCATTCCAGATCACAACTCGCTGTGTAAAAAAATGTTTCCTCATGTCGCCTCTGGTTCTTTTGCCAATCACCTTAAATCTGTGTCCTCTGGTTACTGACCTTTCTCCCACTGGAAACAGTTTCTCCTTATTTATTCTATTAAAACCATTCATCATTTTGAATACCTCTATCAAATCTCCTCTTAACCTTCTACGAAGAACAATCCCAGCTTCTCCAATCTCTCCACATAATTGAAGTCTCTCATCCCTGGTACCATTCTAGTAAATCTCTTCTGCACCAAGGCCTTGACATCCTTCCTAAAGTGTGGTGCCCAGAGTTAAACACATTACTCCAGCTGAGGCCTAACCAGTGTTCTATAAAGGTTTACCGTAACTTCTTTGTTTTTGTACTCTCTGCCTCTATTAATAAAGCCAAGAATCCCATATGCATTTTTAACAGCCTTCTCAACTTGTCCTGCCACCTTCAAAGATTTGTGTACCTACATCCCCCAGGTCTCTCTGTTCCTGCACCCCCTTTAAAATTGTACCAATTAGTTCATATTACCTCTCCTCATGCTTCCTACCAAAATGTACCACTTCATGCTTCTCTGCATTAAATTTCATCCGCCATGTGTCTGCCCATTTCACTAGTCTATCTTCTCCTGAACTCTGTTACTGTCCTCCTCATTGTTTATTACATTTCCGAGTTTAGTATCATCTGCAAACTTTGAAATTATGCCCTGTATACCCAAGTCCAGGTCGTTAATATATATCAAAAAGAGCAGTGGTCCTAATACTGACCCCTGGGGAACACCACTGTAAACCTCCCTCCAGTGTGAAAAACAACCATTCACCACTTCTCTCTGCTTTCTGTTCCGTAGCTAAGTTTGTATCCATGATGCCACTGTCCCTTTAATCCCATGAGCTTTAATTTTTCTAACAAGTCTATTATGTGGTACTTTGTCAAATGCCTTCTGAAAGTCCATATACACATCAACAGCACTACCCTCATCAACCCTCTCTGTTACTTCATCAAAGAACTTGCCTTTAACAAATCCATGCTGACTTTCATTTATTAGCCCATACTTTTTCAAATGCCAATTAATTTTGTCCCTTATGATTGTCTCTAAAAGTTTCCCCACCACCGACTTTAGATTGGCTGGCCTATAGTTGCCAGGTTTATCCCTCTCTCCTTTTAAAAACAGGGGAATAACATTTGCAATCCTCCAGTCCTCTGGCACCACCCCCTTATCTAAGGAGAATTGGAAAATTGTGGCCAGAGCCTCTGTAATTTCCACCCTTACCTCTCTCAGTAACCTCAGATGGATCCATCTGGACAGGGTGACTTTTCTACTTTGAGGACTGCCAACCTTTTAAGTATCTCCTCTTTATCTATTTTATCCTATCCAATATCGCTGCTGCCTCCTCCTTTATTGCTACATTGGCAGCATCCTCTTCTCTAGTGAAGATAGATGCAAAGTACTCATTTAGTACCTCAGGCATACCCTCTGCCTCCACAAGAATATCTCCTTTATGGTCCCGAATCAGCCTACCCTTTTACTATTTATATGTTTACAAAAGACTAAGGCCTAGAAATTCAGTTGGTTGCGCCAGCCGGTAGCGCCTTAGGAGGAGTAGATGTCGGGCGCTAGGCGGCTAGCGGCCGGGCGCAGCGCGATCTGCGCCTCGCCCCAACTTCACTAGAGATTTAGCGGCGGTGCAAAGCCTTTGCGCGCGCTCAGCTGCGCGCGCAGATCATGATGTCATTTCCTCGTGCAACGCCCTTTGTGCGCCCCCAACCGGAAATTCAGTTGCGACGCCCCATTGTGCGCCTGGCGCCCCTAGCGACTGTTAGAGTGGAACGGTGCTCAGTCGATGCGGGGCGCGGGGGGCGCAAATTAAAGGGCACTCCTCCTGCACTATAAAAGGCTGCCATTTCGCAGCACTCCTTCTTGAGAAACGGATCTTTGGAGAGAGACCAAGGTAGAGAGCTTTCTGCTTTGGCCCAACACTCGGACAGGTACTTGTGGCTTCAGGCCACAGCTTTCCACTTGTCTTTGCCTTCATTGACATCTCATTGTTTGCCAGCATATTATGGGGGCTGCAATGGGTGTAAACGCTGGCTTTATCAATTACATCCAAAGGGCTCACAGACGCCGTGAGAGAGTGGCAGCCCTGGCTAGACGGAGAGGGGGCAACAGGCATCGGGAAAGGAGGCCTTACCCACCCAGGGTATGCCGCCAGCAGTTCTCCTATCTCAACATGTCTGAGGAGCAGTGTGTTCGGAGGCTGCGATTCAGAAGGGAGGTGGTCACAGAGATCTGCCACCTGCTTCGCGGTGGTCTGATGCCACAGCTGAGGAGCAGGACGTCTCTGTCGGTGGCAGTGAAGGTGACGGTGGCTCTCAACTTCTACGCCACCGGCTCCTTCCAATCCGCTACTGGGGACATTGCCAACATCTCCCAGTTCGCCGTGCATTGCTGCATCCGCCAGGTGACCAATGCCCTTTTCAAAAGGAGACGTCAGTTCATCTCCTTCTCCATGGCCCTTGCCAAGCAGCAACAGCGTGTAATGGGCTTTGCAGCATTCGCGGGCTTCCCCATGGTGCAGGGCGCCATTGACTGCATGCATGTGGCTTTGCGGGCACCTCTGGAGAATGCCGAGGATTACCGCAACCGGAAGGGCTACCATTCGCTGAACGTCCAGCTGGTGTGTGACCACAGGCAGCTCATCCTAGCTGTCAATGCCCGCTTTCCAGGCAGCAGCCACGATGCCTTCATCCTGCGACAGACTTCTGTGGCAGACATGTTCCAGGCGCAGCCTCACCCACGAGGATGGCTTATCGGGGACAAAGGCTATCCTTTGTGTACCTGGCTGATGACCCCGCTCCGTGCGCCCAGCACCCCTGCTGAAGAGTGATACAATGAGAGCCATCAAGCGACCAGGAACATCATCGAACAAACAATCGGCGTCCTGAAGCAACGGTTCCGCTGTCTGGATCATTCCGGTGGAGCCCTACAGCATTCGCCGGAGCGAGTCTCCCATTTCGTGGTCGTTTGCTGCATGCTGCACAACCTGGCTATCCGCAGGACTCAGGCACTGCCACCAGAGATTGGAGGACCACCTCAGGAGGAGGAGGAGGAGGAGGAGGAGGAGGACCAGCACAGGAGGGAGGCAGAAAGTGCAAGGGCCGCCCGTCGCCGGCTTATTGAACGTTGGTTCTAGGCCCCCTCTCAGGGAATGGCTTGTGCCAATGTCAGCAGATGAATGTAGCCGCTCCACAAGCCCTCAGCCGAGCAGGGCAACCAGGACTTAACCAAAAAACCATGCACACTGCAATTTAACAACAATAATTTATTGCAAACCTCTGCCCTTCCCACATTACATCCTCATGTGGAGAAGCCCCCTCCAAAAACACAAAACTACCAGTCTCGGCCTTACAAAAAGAAAGAAAGACTCCAGTCTCGGCCTTACAAAAACACAACTGCACCAGTCTCGGCCTTACAAAAAGCACCAGGGATTTGTGCATTCCTTCTACTTTTTGCCCTGTGAGGGCGATGCCTTGCGCATCCTTGCCTGGCCCCTGCCCGCCCTGCAGCTCCTCCTCAATGGGAGTCCAGTGGCTGCAGCAAGGCTGGGGGAAGGCTGCTGAGGGGCAGATGGCGAGACGGCAGATGCCCTTGGGGGTCGGCCTGCACCAGCTCTGGCCTTGGAGTGGCCGGCTGCTGACTGCTCCAACTCTGGCTGGGCGGCAGCAGCCTATCCAGCGGCTCGTGGCAGCTGCAATGGCGGAGTGGCAGTGTCGGCTGCAGGAATGGTGCCAACCTGGCAGATCGCAGGTGCTCGCTGGTCGCCTGAGACATTGGCACTCGCACGGGCCAGCACTGCAGCATGCGCAGCAAACAGCTGAAGAACAGACTGCTGGGCTGCTGCTGCGCGGCGAGTGCCCTGGCGATGCCTGGCTGATCCAGCGAGGGTGGCAGCAGTTAGTGCCCGTGTGGCCCTGGTCTGTGTCCGCATGACAACAGCCAGTGAATGGACGGCACAACTGAGCACTTGGCTCGACGCCGCCTGTGCTGCCGCGAAGTCCTGTAGACTCCTGGCCTGTGCTGCTCCAAATTGCTGCACACTCCTTGACAAAGACTCAATGGAGTCAGGCATCCTTGCCACTGCAGCCATGAGCTCATTGTGCCTGCGCTCAGCCTGGACGGCCATTTCCTCCAGGAGCCGCACCTCCTCTGCGCTGACCGTCGCAGGACTGGAGGCCGCACTCACCCTCTGGGGAGAAGTCCGCCGAGCTTCCCCACCCCTCCCACGTTGCTGCAGGCCGCTGGGCCCTGGAGCTTCACTCTCCTCCGACCCTTCCCCCCGGCTCCCCTCCAGGGAAGACGTGTCCCCTACATCACCATGGGCTGGCGCGGCTGAGGGTGGCACTGATGGGCCGGCTTCCTCTTCCTCCTCCTCGTATTCTGAAGCGCTGACAGTGGCAGCTTGAGGGCCCGCCTCCTCACCTGGCGATTCACCATCTGAAAGCAGGAAGGCACAAGAGTAGCTTTAGAGTGAGGACAGGGCGGCAGCGAGGGAGGCATGAGTGGTGCCATTCACTGCATTGGTCGGACAGTGGCAAAGGATGCTGATCTGAGGCGCAAGTGGAACGAACGAGGTCAAAAAGGTGATGCCCTTACCATTGGTGCCCAGAACAGGGTCGGCATCTCCACTGGCGACGGGTCCAATCAGCCGGCCTGCCATAATGCGCTCCACACGCTGGTCGAGGTCGGAGAGCTCTTTAACGTCAGGATGGCCTCCCCCGGTGTCAATTCGTTTCCGCCGGTTGTGCGCCACCTTGGCCTGCAAGAGAAAGGACGGCCTCTTTGTACAGTGTGAAGCCCTGATCTTGTCTGCAATGCCTCCCATGGTCGAATAGCTTGTACAGCGTGAAGCCCTGATCTTGTCTGCAATGCCTCCCATGGTCGAATAGCTTGTACAGTGTGAAGCCCTGATCTTGTCTGCAATGCCTCCCATGGTCGAATAGCTTGTACAGTGTGTAAAGTGCTGAATGTGCAAGTGATTTTCATGACAGTCCCATAGCTGCTGGATGAGGGCTGGCCATTAGGGCTTTCAGGTCCCTTTGCCCATAAAGTGAGGTGCACATGCAGGGATGAGGAGGACACTGGAAAGGGTACTCACCCTGACAACCCGAGTGAGGTCGTTGAACTTCTTCCGGCATTGCACAGGAGTCCTGGCAACCACGCTGTTGGAAGACACCCTGTTTGAGACTTCCCTCCAGGCTTTCCGGTAGGCGCTGGGCAGCGGCCTCTTGCCACCTTCTGGGAACAGAACATGGCGCCTGCGCTCCACTCCGCCAACCAGCAGCCTCAGGTCACCGTCGCTGAAGCGCTGCGCTCTCTCCCTGGCCTTCTCCATAGCCCTGGGCGTTGTGCAGGTGAAGCTGAAGTGGTCAGGCCTAGGTTGAGGGCTGCAGTGTGCAGGGCGTGGCAGGCAAACAAATCCACCCTCCCCCTTTAAGAGCTGACCGGCGCCAGAGTGTCTGCCGTCAATCAGCAACTCGCCGCACCGGCGCTGCGCCCGGCCTTGGGGGTATCGCTCAGCACCGCCGCCTTAACGCCTAAAGATAGTCGTGCATCGCCTGTTTTAGCGCAGCAGCAACCTCTTGGGGCGATACGACTGAATATCGGCGAAGGGGGCGCGACTTTGCGCCGGGCGCAAACTTTAGCGGCCGCCCGACTTTACCGCCCCAAAAGTGGCTATACTGAATTTCTAGGCCTAAGTTCAGTCATTTTTGTTGTGTTTTACATTATCAGGTTTTTTTTGTTAACAGACAGATTTGATAACCACTTTGTCATGATGACAGCAGCCCTTAAAAGTATCAGAAGTACAGAGGATAACCATTGCTGTAAACATCCATTTGCAAAATTAGAAACTCACAATAGCCTACTTTTTTGACAGGCAAAAATTACTAGTGTGAGAATGCCTTTAACATAGAAACATAGAAGATAGGAGCAGGAGTAGGCCATTCGGCCCTTCGAGCCTGCTCCGCCATTCAACGAGATCATGGCTGATCATCCAAACCCTAGCACCCGGTCCCTACACCGACAGCCATCCCACCCAAGCCCTATCCCCGTAACCCCACGTATTTAATCCCCCCTAACACTAAGGGCCAATTTTTATCATGGCCAATCAACTTAACCCGCACATCTTTGGACTGTGGGAGGAAACCGGAGCACCCGGAGGAAACCCACGCAAACACGGGGAGAATGTGCAAACTCCACACTGACAGTCACCCGAGGCCGGATTTGAACCCGGGTCCCTGGCGCTGTGAGGCAACAGTGCTAACCACTATGCCACCGTGCTGCCAATTTAGATTTACCATGAATAGCAACTTACTGAAATTAGTTATTTAGCTCCTCAAACAGTGTAGATGTTTATTGAATCAATCAACAATTAGAATAAGGTCAGGCAAAGAAAATATTTCTTGTGGGAGAACTCCCTAATGACTGCAGTGTTGACTCACTCCTTCCTACTTGTCGCACCCATTACATAATGCATCATCCAAAACACATCTGAGCTTCTCATTTATTCATTACAGATGATCAAGTCTCTACACAAGTAATCAATAAGTCTTGACTCCACTGCTAATATTCAGACATTTAATGGTAGCTGTAGGTTCTGCAAGTAACTTTATTTATTCTGTGATTAATAATCATTTTGCTGCACCAGATTTTTTTGATAATTCACACACATAAAAACAAAACCAGCACACACAATAAGGATTAAATTGTCATAACTGCACATTCTTGCCTCAACCAACACCGTCAAAAATGAATTAACTGCTCATTCATCTCCTTGCTGTTTGCGGGACCTTGCTGTAAACAAAATGGCTGCTACATTTGCCTATGTAGCAACAGTGATTGCAGTTCAAAGTAATTATTTTTGTGAAGTGCTTCTGGAAGTTCTGAGAGATGTGAGAAGGTGGTACATAAATGCAAGTTTTATTTTCCTTCAATTGTAGAGTAACTACCAACTGGCACCAACAAAAGCTGTTTTTATATTGTTGATTGGCAAAAGAACCAGAGGAGACATGAGGAAAATCCTTTTTACGTAACGAGTGTTTAGGATTTGGAATGCACTGCATGATAGGGCAGTGGATACAGATTCACAGGTAGCCTTCAAAAAGGAAATTTGATAAATACTTGAAGGAGAAAAAAATTGCAGGGATATGGGGAAAGAGTGTGGGAGTGGGACTAACTGGATTGCTTTTTGAAAGAGCTGACACAGACTCGATGGGCTGAATGGCCTGTGTCTGTGCTGTACTATTCTAAACCTGGCATCTGTAAGCTGTTTCCAAGCGTTTATGCTGTTGAGTCCATTTCTGTAGCTGGGCAGCAGACTCATAGATCCGCTTTCACCTGGACTTGTGAATTTGCCGCTAGGCTAGAGAAAATGGATGGAACAGCATCAAATCTCATTGATGCTATGCTCCCATAATCCAAATTAAAAGAACAATATAAAAGCAGCTAAAGTTTAAGAAAGATAGAGCTTGCATTTATATAGCACCTTATCATGTCCTTAGGACATTGCAAAATGCTTTACAGCCAATTAATCACTTTTAAGGTACAGTCAGTGCTCTTGTATAGGCAAATGTGACAGCCAATTTGCCCACAGCAAAGGTTACACAAACAAATAAGATGAATGATGAGTTCATCTATTGTTAGTTGAGGGAGGAATATTGGCCAAGAGACAAGGAGAGCTCCCTACTTTTCTTCAAACAGTGCCGTCTGTTCTTTTACATTCATCTAAACAGCAGAAGGTTCAACTTCTCATCCAAAAGACAGCACCTCCAACTATACAGTACTTCCTCAGTGTCAGTCTAAATTATGCACTCAAGTGGGGCTTGAACTCATAACCTTGAACCCATTTGGGTGATGCATTATGTGTGAAGGGTGAGAATTCTACCAATTGAGCCATGCTGCCACTTAAAAATACTTGCTTTCAAAAAATTAAAGTAAAGTTTCTCCACTCTGATAAAACATTCTTTTAAATCATCGATAACTCACCATTGATGATCACTCCTCTGGTGTTCATGAGTCCTGGGCCTTTCACACATAGGAAAGGATAGCTGTTATACCTGGGACTTAGTGGAGAATTATCATCCCTTTAGCCTCAGCTACTTGAGGCAAAAGCATCCTAGCTGTTGTTAAGAATGTGCCAATAATAAAGAAAAAAGACTAGATGAGTTAACTGGTGAACTCCAGGTACATGGCTGCTACATGGAACAGAAAACTTATTCTAATAATAATCTACTGCAATTTTCTGCATGTGTGCAATAGAAATCAGAATTAGAAAATCTCTATTGTTTAGGTTTAGCCTAATGGTCAAGATTAATGGTATATTAATTTGGAACATTTGCCTGCTCAGGTAGATGGAAAAGATCCCAAGCCACTATTAGAAAAAGAGCAGGGAGTTATCCCAGTGTCCTGACCATCATTCCTCCCTCAGTTTACATTGCCAACTGGGTTAACTGATCATTCATCTCATTGGTTTTTTGTGGAATTTTGCTGTGCACAAATTGGCCCCCACATTTGCTTACATTATACTTTAAAAAATAGTGCATTGGATGTGAAGTGATTTGGGAAGACCTGAGAGATGTGATAAGGCATAAATGAAAGCTCTTTTAAGTTTCTTTTTACATAGTAGCCAAACGATTCACTTAGGCCGCGATTTTGTCATTGGATGCGGGTTGGGAGCGGGTCAGGTGGTTTCCGGGTTCCAGTCCCACCCCCAACTGCATCCGGCCCACAGACATGATTTTCTGTTGATTGACCTTGTTAAGTCCGCCCTGCGGGCTTGCCGGCCAATTAAGAGGAAGCCGGTCAGATGACGTCATTTGATGACGCGTCATCTGCAGGTTTTTTTAAAGAGACCACGCACAATTTTTTTTGGACAGCTCATTTCTCAGTGTTTGACAGCATTGAGGTGCTACAAACACTGACAATCACTGTACAAAAGTAAGCTCTTGCACCCAGGCTCTCCAATGACTCCCTCCATAAGCTAGAACAGATGACAGCTGCAGGTGAGGTGACAGAAGCAATCTGTCATTGGTGAGAGAGATTCTTCCAATGAGGTGGGACTAGACATCGATTTCAAAACTTGTTATCTACAGAAAAGTGTAAATGCATTAAAAATGATTTTCCCAACATTTTCTTACCTCTGAAACTCACCAGTGCACCATTGGATCCTTCACATCACTTCTGCAGCTGTCATCAATGCAGAAACATTACAGCAGACTCACAACACGCCACACTTATCTGGCGTGGTGTCTGGATGTCGGGAAACCCGAGGCAGAAGCGGCAAAATGGAAAAAGAGCCTGTTAACTACTATCAACAACCTGTTAACAGACAGGTAAGTGGTTTAATCCTCTTCCCGTCGCTAGGTGTCGGGTCCATGTGCAAATCGGGGACCCGACACTTGGGAAAATTGTTTGTGGCGGGTTGATGGCAGGATCGGAACCTGCTGTCAATCAAAACAATTTTAGCCCTTGACCCGCCTCCAAACCTGCCCTCTCAGAGCCGATAAAATCGCGGCCTAAGACTTACTGTTCAGCTTGATCTTTTGCGAATATTCATTTAGTACTCCACTAGTTTCTTGATCAATATCTTAACCATAGTATAAATATTTACATTCGGCAAATACAATGAGTAACCCCTGTATTATTGATATCAGTATGGCAAATGAATAGTCGTAATTGCCATGCCATTTTATTACAAAGAAGGATTTATGCGGCTAAATCCATTTATGTAATGCAATAGAGACTGATATACCCAGTTTTAAGTGTGTCTACAAGTCTGCTTTCAGGCTACAGAAAATTGATTTAATTGAATTAAAGTTGGGAGTGAACTGACTGTTTTATTATTACCAATATGGCAATTGGACAGCTGTAGTTCCTCGCAGTTTTAGTGCACAGAAGCATGGCTGCTTCTTGCTCACGTATTATCCTAAGGGGTGTGTACAAAAACAGTCTTAAATCAGGTATGAGGCCAACACCCTTTCTCTATTACCCTGCTTACACAGCTAAACTTGTATCAAAGTAACTTTAACTTAGACTGGATTTTGGCATAAACTTAGCGGTGTGACCCTAACAATATTGGCAATAGTGCACGTATCAATATCATGCTGATATAACATCTAAAAAGTACACAGCTCTCAAGCTGGTGTCTCCATCTTGATGAATATATGTTTTTGGTTTATGTACAGGACACCCATAGCTGAGAAGTCTTTGGTTGAGCAAAGCAAATTATTTTCCGCCATATGTCTCACTTATCTAAGAGACAGAAAACCACATTAGTCACAGGGAGGATATTTAATGAGCAAATGTTGAAAATTGAATTCATTCTATTATGAATTGTCAAGTTTTTGTTATAAATTCTGCATTCCATAATTATCTAGTTATTTAAAAATGGCATTTACAATGTCTGCATTTTACTCCAAAAAGCAGAATTGATTTTAAAAAGACATTTTAAATACCTGGATACAGTCATGGAGCTAAAGGTTTGATAGCTATTCTGTTATTTCCAAGTACATTGGCTAACTAAGCAGATAAGGACTGTGAGAGTCCACACAGGGTGCCTGCTGTATAATGGCCAAATAGTTGCTGGGTATGGGTGGAGGGAGAAATAGGTCTGGCTATGATGTTACTTCGTGAATATAGTTCACTGGCTGAATGTTTTAAATTGTCCTGTTCTTAATTCCCATCTGTATCAACATTAAGCTAGGGTAAATGTGGCATGTTAGCTATGTGTTTCTAAGCTCTAATCAATCGATCAATTAAAATCAATCAACCAATGGTTCGAGCTTTCTCTAAGACAAATGAGATCATGTGAATTTTACAGAGTTCGAACAGAGATCGATCAGCCTGCAGGTAGCCAGCAATGTAAACAGGGTCACTCTGCTGAAAACAGACTCAAGCCTTTGTGCTGGACAATAACAATAAAAAAAACACTCATTCTCCCTTTTCATTTAAAGGAAGACAGTAGCAAACCACATTGCCTGCATGTGTAAATAATTGTGAAGGATGCAGCCAAAAATCCCCCTTTGAATCATCTAAGTGCTTTTTTACTTCTAATTCCTTGGCAATGAACCAAAGAATAGTTTTTGATGAATTGAAGTAAGTTTTGGAAAAAAAGAGTTGCCCCTAAGGATATTACTTAGCTAAATAATGATGCTGATTGCTTGGATATAGGATTTAATAGAGGTCAGTCGGGAAATGTTTATTGCAGCTGAATGGAGACGATGGGCTCGATTTTAATAGCCCTGAGGACGCGGGTCGGCAGCGAAAACCGGAAAAAATGTCTTCAGGCTGCCATCCTGCCTCCATACGATTTTCGTGTGTGTCGGATCAGTCGCTCCCAAACTGACCCGACGGGAACCGGTGGGACAGGCAGTTAAGTAAATTAACAGCCTGTTAACTGCCTTGCTAATCCTATTTTGATAGTGGTTTCCCATTTTCGTGCCTCTGGCTCCTGTTTCCTGTCTTGTCAGAAACAGTCCTGCTGCAAGGAGACACGTTTCTCGAGGACATGATTTGTTGTCATTGGTGCAGCACTTTAAAAGCGCTCCTATAACATGGCTGACATTCAAATGCAACAACTTTGTTGTTGGAGGTTTGGGATAAGATTTTGCAAATCTACTGACCTTGTGTCTGTTCAAGCTGACACCCATCTGCAGTGTGACCTGATTGGAATAATTTCAGGCCACTTTGACTGTGCGCTTGCAAGCTTCTTGCCTCAACTGAAATCTATAGCAACGGGATGGGAACCATTTATATCCTCTTATCCTGGTCATCAGATTCAGAGGAAGAGCAGCTGTGGCAGCACCACAACCAGCCACAACAGCAGCACCAGGAGTGCCAACCTCCTCCTCACCCACCTGATGATGCACAGGGCGGAGGGCCTCAGCGCAGGGCTGCACCTCGCCGCAGGAGCTACCCCCAACACAGGGTTTACAGGCAGAGGATCAGCTTCCTCAGCAGGACTGAGCAGCAGTGCCAAAGGAGGCGGAGACTTTCAAGAGACGTAGTCGCTGATGTGGTGTATGTAACCTGTTCCACCTTAAGAGAACTTAAGCCTGTTCCACCTTAAGAGATGTACTACTTTCTCTGGCTGCTGTATACGTAATACCGGTGGTGACCACCGGTATATAAGCACTGTGTAGTAATATTGTATTTAGTATAGTCCTGACCTCCAACCAGTAAAGACCTGTTGAACTTTAATCTTGTAGTCTGTGTTAGTAATTACAACTAGAACACACAGACTTAACAGTGGCGACGAGTCCGATTCTTACCCTGCGGCAGTTTATATCCACGGCGGCTTCGTCCACACAACGGACGTCGAAGAGAGGCTTCCACCCTCATCACCCTGCTGGAAGACACGTCGCGCGGCAGACATCGAGAAACCAGAGTGCAGAAGACATCCTGAACTCGAAGCCTCCATCAGCGGCTATCAGCTATCTTCTTTCTACCTCGGTGGTGGGTAAGCCGGGCAGCGACGCGACCAGAAAGTTGGCCGCGTTGGCTGTACAGACGGGGAGGGAAGACGGAGGAATAAGGGCGGTGAGATCGATCGCGACCGGAGATAAGGGCTGGGCCGCATTCGGGCCGAAAGGCGCAGTGCGGGGACATTGATCGCGGCTGGTGATAAGGGCCGGGCTGCATTCGGGCTAAAAAGGCGCAGCGTCTGGGGCAACTGAAGGCGCGAGAGCCGCGGTGAAGCGGAGACAGCGTCGGGGGACGGGTGAAGACCGCCAAGCGTGGGAAAACCGCCATTTTGTAGGCGGAGGACGAAGACAAGAGCGGGAAGCCGCCATCTTGGATAAAAATTAAAATAAATTAAATTGCAACGATGCCTAAACATGGGAACATTAATAACTTTGATAGCGACATCGAAGATTGGGCCATGTATGTAGAACGCATACAAAATTATTGTAAAGCAAATAAAATCCCAGATGAAGAGAAAGCACTAACATTATTAAACTTAATGGGTGCGAAGACATACGGGCAATTGAAACACCTTTTATCACCAGATGAACCGGCGGATAAGACGTTCGAGGAGACTGTTACTGTCCTGAAAAATCATCTAAACCCCACGCCGCTGATGCTAGCGGAACGATTTAAATTTTACAGCAGAAGGCAGCTGAAGGATGAAAGCAATGCTGAATATTTAATGGAATTGCGTAAGCTAGCAAAGTACTGTCAGTTTGGAACGAGACTGACAGAGGCGCTACGAGATAAATTTGTGTGTGGTTTATTAAAAGAAGATACACAAAAGCGACTGCTCGAGGAGAATGAGCTGACGCTTGAGAAAGCGGTCACTATGGCAGCAGCACACGAAGCCGCAGCGAGAGGCACGGCAGTAATGCAGCTACGGTCACCAGAACTCAGTACAAATAAATTGGGTTTGAGTACTGTAAAATGTTATCGTTGTGGAAAGACAACGCATGATCAGAACCAGTGTTGGTTTAAAAACCAAGAATGCAGAACGTGTGGCAGGCTTGGCCACATAGCTAAAGTATGCCGGTCAGGAAAGAAGACCAGCAACAAAAAGTCACCGCAAGGAAAATACACAAAGGTACACAAGGTGACAAAGAACAGTTCGACCGAACAGAAGTCAGATTCAGACGCTAACAGTAATGAACTGGGTAGCTTAAGAGTACACAACATTGGTAAGGATGCAGATCTCCAGACAATTTGGGTCACCCTTCAGATAGCAGGAGTCCAAGTAAAGATGGAATTGGACACTGGATCGGCATTGACGGTCATGAATAAGAAAGATTACAAAAGGTTATTCCAACATATTCCCCTACGGGATACGAAAATTATATTGAAAACATACACGGGGCAAAGAGTGTACCTCATCGGAAAGATAGAGGTAAAAGTGGTCCACAAGGGCGAAGAAAGCCAAGTAACAGACTTATATGTGCTACCTGAAGGAGGTCCACCACTACTGGGACGGGAGTGGATTAGGAAAATGAATATGGACTGGCACTCCTTGAAGGCACTAACGGTAGATTCCGGGGAAACAGATGTCAAACCTAAACGATTGTCCAAAATATTGGATGATGCTAAAGAGGTGTTCCAGCAGGGACTGGGAACACTGAGAGGAATTACGGCAAACATCAAGATTGATGAACATGCACACCCAAAATTTTTTAAAGCCAGACCGGTACCCTATGCAATACGACCTTCTGTAGAAGCGGAACTGGAAGCGCTAGAACGTTCAGGTGTACTGTCTAAGGTAGATTGGAGTGAGTGGGCTACGCCCATTGTTCCCGTTATGAAACGTCCTTCGAGCAACAAGCCAGGAGAACCAGGGAAGGTTCGCATCTGTGGAGATTTCAAAATCACCGTTAATCCGGTGCTTCACACGGTGCAGTATCCGCTTCCGCGGATTGAGGATATTTTTGCTTCGTTGTCTGGCGGGAAACACTTCACCAAGATAGACCTGGCGCAGGCGTACTTGCAGATGGAGGTTGAAGAAGAGTCACGCCAATACCTCACGATCAACACGCATTGAGGGTTGTACCGGTACAATAGGCTGGTTTTTGGAATGGCATCGGCTCCAGCAATTTGGCAGAGGGCCATGGAGCAGGTATTACAGGGAATTCCAGGCACACAATGTTACCTGGACGATATTCTGATTACAGGTGATGGTGATGAAGAACACCTCGCAAACTTGGAACTGGTGCTCAACAGACTGAAAGAGTATGGACTTAGAGTTAATCGGCAGAAATGTGAGTTCTTCCAGAAGCGGATCTCGTACTGTGGTCATGTCATTGACCGGGAGGGGCTTCATAAGTCTCCTGACAAGATAGAGGCAGTTGTAAAGGCTCCCGCTCCGGATAATGTCTCTCAGTTGAGGTCGTTTCTAGGATTGACTAACTATTACCATAAATTTCTACCAAATCTATCCACGGTACTGCACCCGCTAAACGCTCTTTTACAGAAGGGGGTACCATGGGAATGGAGCGAAAACTATAAGAAGGCATTTTGCAAAAGCAAAGAGTTGATCACCTCAGAGGAAGTGTTGGCTCACTTCAACCCGACACTGCCTATTCGGTTGGCTTGTGATGCTTCTCCATATGGTATTGGGGCAGTACTCTCACACAAGTTGCCAAATGGCACGGAAAGGCCAGTCGCGTTTGCATCCAGATCATTGACCTCCGCTGAGCGCAACTATGCGCAGATCGATAGGGAGGCTCCCAGCCTTGCATGGGGAGTGAAGAAGTTTAATCATTACCTGCAGGGCCAAAAATTCACACTTCTGACAGACCATCAGCCGTTGGTATCCATTTTTAACCCTAAGAAGGGTGTTTCAGTGATGACAGCACAGCGTCTCCAGAGATGGTCCCTTTTCCTAGGGGCACATCAATATCAAATAGAATTCAAAGGTACGAAGCAGCATGGCAATGCTGATGGGCTGTCATGCCTGCCACTACCTGAAGAAGAAGAAACGACGAAAGTTGACCCTGTTGAGCTATTTCATTCGACCATCATCGAGTGTTTACCAGTCGCCAATGCAAGTATTGAAAGAGAAACCAGGAACGACCCGACACTGTCCAGAGTCTACGAGGTGACAGTGAAAGGATGGCCAACACGTGGTGATCCTCTGTTACCGGCATTCTCGGCAAGGCGAGACCAGCTGTCCGTCTGCCATGGTACTTTGATGTACGGGACAAGAGTGATTATTCCTCCCAAGTTAAGGGAAAGAATTCTAAAAGAACTGCATGAAGGTCATCTGGGGGGAGTTAAGATGAAAAGTCTTGCTAGGGCTTATGTATGGTGGCCGGGTATTGACCAACAGATAGAGGAGTTGACGAAAAGCTGCGCTGGGTGCCAAAAAGTGCAAAATGCACCTCCGATCGCACCACTACACCCATGGGAATGGCCTTCAGCCCCATGGCAACGCATACATATTGACTTTGCTGGTCCATTCATGGACTCCATGTTCCTAATTGCGGTGGATGCACATTCCAAATGGCCAGAAGTGATCAAGATGAATACCACTACTTCAGAAAAGGCAATTGCGGTGTTAAGAACAATATTCGCAAGGAACGGATTGCCAGAACAGATCTGTTCGGACAACGGACCACAGTTCGTGTCGGAAGAATTCCAAAAATTCTTAATGAAGAATGGGGTGAAACATTATACCTCTGCCCCATATCATCCGGCGACAAACGGGTTGGCCGAGAGATTTGTCCAAACATTCAAAAAGGCAATAAAGGCCATGAACGATGATCAGATTCCGCTACAGCACAAGGTGGACAATTTCCTAATGGCATATCGAAACGCCGCTCATGCAGTGACTAACCAAAGTCCTGCCATGATGTTTTATAACAGGAGGTTGCGGTCCAGGTTGGACTTGTTAAAACCAAATGTGCGGAGGGAAGTGGAAAACAAACAGTTCCGGCATCTTAATAACAAGACCACTCGAAGTTTCGACGTAGGACAACCAGTGTTGGCAAGGGGCTATGGAAACGAAAAATGGCAGTCCGGAACAATTCGGGTCAGACAAGGACCTCTGATGTACACAGTAGATATTGGTAACAATGTGATAAGGCGTCATGCGGATCAACTGGTAGAATCAAGAGCAAGGGTCGAACCCATGGTTGTGACAGAGACAACTGTGGAAGACGTTAATGAACCTGAAGCATCTACCTCGGCAGGGAATGTACCTGATGATGATAACACCCAATGCATGGGAGACCAACTAGAGGAGTCACCTCAGCAACAGGAATCAGAGACCACTGAAAGGCGTTATCCAAACCGAATCAGAAGGCCTCCTGAGAGACTGAACCTTTGAACTGTTTATACCTGAAGTTATATATGTTATTATGTTATGTTAAATGGGGATATGACTGTTAAGCTAAAAAGGGAGGATTGTGGTGTATGTAACCTGTTCCACCTTAAGAGAACTTAAGCCTGTTCCACCTTAAGAGATGTACTACTTTCTCTGGCTGCTGTATACGTAATACCGGTGGTGACCACCGGTATATAAGCACTGTGTAGTAATATTGTATTTAGTATAGTCCTGACCTCCAACCAGTAAAGACCTGTTGAACTTTAATCTTGTAGTCTGTGTTAGTAATTACAACTAGAACACACAGACTTAACAGCTGACATCTGCGCAATGCTGCACCAACACCTGGAGCCCAGAGGAGCATGTGGACACCCCTTACCAGTGGCTGTCAAAGTCACCACCGCACTTAACATCTTTGCTTCGGGCTCCTTCCAGGGATCAGCTGCAGACATCAGCGGCATCTCCCAGTCGGCCGCACACGCCTGCATCACGCAGGTCACTGATGCCCTCTTTGCAAAGGCGCACAATTACATCCACTTCTTCGGATGGCCGAAGTGTGACCATGTGTGTGGTTGGTTTTACCAATATCGCAGGCTTGGCAATGGTGCAGGGCGTCATAGACTGCACTTTTGTAGCCATTAGGGCACCCCATCACAACCCAGCTGTATTTGTCAACCGCAAGGGATTCCACTCCCTGAACGTCCAGCTGGTGTGTAACCACAGGAAGATCATCATGCATGTTTGCGCAAAGTACCCTGGCAGTTGCCATGACTCCTTCATCCTGCGCCAGTCTACTGTGCCTCAGCTCTTCCATCCGCCAAACCAACTTTCCGGATGGCTTCTTGGCGACCAGGGCTATCCCCTGAAAAAGTGGCTCATGACACCGATGAGGAGGCCAACAAATGATGCTGAGGAGCGGTACAATGTGAGTCACATATCCACAAGAAGCATTATCGAGCAAACCATCGGCTTGCTCAAAATGCACTTCCAATGCCTAGATAGATCTGGCGGAGCCTTGCAGTATGCACCAGCCAGGGTGCCCAGAATCATTGTGGTCTGCTGTGCCCTGCACAACATCGCACAGCAACGTGGCTTAGTGCTGCCGGAAGGACAAGTGACTCAGCACACAGCCTCCTTGGAGGAAGAGGAAGAGGACGAGGAGGAAGATGAGGAGGAGGATGGAGAACGACGCCTTTCGGGTCTGCATGTGGCCAATCCAGCAGCAGGCGACCACATTGCTGGCCGTCAGGCAAGCGATGCACTCATCCATGCCAGATTCGCATACGGTTACACTTCAACCACGGGTGGCTGGCACATGGAGATGAATATAAGTCTGACATTCTCAAAACCTCAGGCATCATCTGTCTACTAAAGCACTCAGTGTCACCACCAACATTCTGCATGTCATTCGCCCTGAGCCCTCTTGAACTTCCATTTCCCAGAACACAGAGGCCACACTTCAGTAGATGATCTCAGCAGATCATTAAACCTTTTTCGACACTGAACCCATGTGTGTCTGCACACAGACCTCGAACTCACCACCTCAGCAATTTGCAGCCAAGCTGCCTTGCTTTGCTGAGGAGGCCTCCTCCTTGCGTTTCCAGGGAAGAGGACCTCCTGACGTCCTCTAACTCCCTCCACAATAGCATGGAGGGAGCCCTCATTAAACCTGGGTGCAGCCGTAGTTTTTGGGGCTGCCATTCCTGCAGCAGCCGGCACTTTTAAGAGGAAAAACATAATGCTTTTGCAAAGGGGACATGGCCCCTTTAAATTTTTACCTGAACCAATGCATCATCAATTGCCTGGAGGGACCCGCACGTCGGCCGTAACGAGGCTAATCAAACTAAAATAGTAATTGCAGGGAGGCAGCATCCGGGAGTGAGTCCAAAAGCTGTCGAGCAGCGGGCCTGCCCTTAACCCGCCTCCTCTATAAAGATTGCAGCCGATATAAGGTTACAAAAAGTTGCAGTATTCCTTTTGATGGCCAATGGAAGCACTTCTATTTCACATGTATTCAACCTAATTCCTATTGGACAGCTATAAGCAATCTGTTGTTTCACATTTCCTCCATTGTAGGTAAAACCAAATTCAAAAATAATGTTAAAAATGACAACTTTTCAGCTTGCAAAGTATCATTTCTTGTGAATTAATAATAGTTGCTCAATATCATGAAACAGAAAATGCTCATTGGCAGCAAAGATACACTTTTTAAGTAAAGCTTAAATGAAGTTGTACCAAATGGATCTCATACCTGCCTTTAGGAATGTCTGTATATTAAACAGCATGGGGCCAAAGGCATGTGGGGGGCTATTCCAGTGCAAGTGCCAAGAAGTACTCACACAGACCCTCTATTGGCTGTAAAGCGCTTTGGGACGTCCTGAGGTTGTGAAAGGTGCCATATAAACGGCAATTATTTCTTTCTTTCTTTTGGCCACTGACACCGCCAAAGTTCGATGGGTGATGGGGGGTACCCTGTTTTTCATACCTGTCAGTCCCATGAAGCCGGTTACAGAGAACGTCAGCATATGACAGATGAATTGTCATCATTTGACAGCTCTGTGAAGCTGTCAAACACTGACATTCTCTGTAGTTTGATGAGTCCTTGTATTCAAGATTCATCAAACCTCTTTTGTGAGCAGAAATTAGATGGATGTTGCATCGGAGAATGCAGCAGCCATCTGTCATCTCTGCCGGGGAGATGCGAGAGTCTCTGTTGAAGCCTGCAGGAAGAAACAAAGGTAAGTAAACATTTTCTATTACTTTTTACTCACCTCACATACTTACCTTCCCACACTTGCACCCATCACTTACCTCCACAGCGCACTTTTGCACCCCTCTGACCCCCGCAGACTCACTGCTCGCCTCTGGTGGAAAAATAGGGATAATCCTATTAACTGCCTGTTAACTACCCGTCTCCAGGAGATGGGACCCGGCGTGGGTCGGGTACCCGCCTCTTGGGAAGATGGCACAGAGGCGGGTTGGGGGCAGGATGGGTACCCGCCCCCAGATTCTGCCATTTTCCCGGCAGTCCCGCCTCCAAGCCTGCCTCCCCAGGGCTGGTAAAATCCAGCCTCAGGTGTACATTGGCTGTCGTTACACTGGGTACCTCTGAGGGCTTGGAAAGTCGAACTCCCAACTTAGGCATCTCCCCGGCCCTGTCCCCTCTTTTGCTGATGGCCTTGTTTGGCTGGGCGGTGGCTTTACCCCCAAAAGGCCATTCCAGAATCCCGCTGATGTTATGGCAACAATGCGCCAGAAAGGCCATGAATATTCAGCCCCTCTGCACTGACAAACAAAATGTAAATTTAACCCAGCACACCCTATAGCTTACATATTTGAGTCTGCAAAGTCTGCTTTTTGCCAGTGGGACAGGACATACCCAGGGATGGTGATGGATGAATTTGGGACATTGGTTTAAAGGTATGATTCTGTGAGTATGACTATGACTAATCTGTGGGGCAGCTCTCCCAATTTTGGCACAAGTCCCCAGATGTTGGCAAGGAGGACTTTGTAGGGTTGACTGAGCTGGGTGTGCCATTTCCATGTCTGTAGCCGGTGCCAAGTGGTCTGTCCGGTTTCATTCTTATTATTGTGTTACAACTGAGTGGCTTGCATTTCAGAGGGCAGTTAAGAGTCAACCACGTTGCTGTGGGTCTGGAGTCACGTATAGGCCAGACCAGGTAAGGATGGCAGTGAGCCAGATGGGTTTTTACAACAATCTGATAGTTTCATGGTTACCATTACTGATATTGTAGGAATGGCTAGATTCCTAACTAAAGGACTGAGGTCGAGTCAGTCTATCAATCAAACGATGTTTAATACTAATCAACAGAGTTTAAAACGAAAACACAGGAGAACTACATTACAGGTCTGTACTCTTTGCTGGCTCCACGAGGACTGGCTAGGGCGGCTCCCCAGCCTGACGTCATGACGTCATCACGTTTTCCCGCCGCTGGAGGATCACGTGATCAACGTGATGACGCCATCGTGTTTGGTCTCATTCTTAAAGGGACCGCGCTATGTACATGCAATGATATGAACAAAGATACAGATTCATTCTACAGCTAATAATTTGTTAAAGATAATTATGTACATTAGATCAGAGTCCCCCTGGTGGCTCCGCCACATGCGTCCCCCCAAAATTGTCTTTAACAGTAAAAGTCAATCGACTAGGAGGTCTGACAAGCCTGTCAGAGCGACTCCTGTATTTTTGGAGTGGACGTTGTTGAACAACGGGCGGGCTGGCGGACGGAAGCCTTCGGTCTGGCGTGGATGCAGCGGGAGGTCGACCACGTTGTGGTGGCTGTGCGGTCTCTACTGGCCGGTCGATGTCCAGGTGTGCCGGTTTGAGACTGTCAATGGATATGTGGTCGGGTTTACCACCGATGTCTACAGAGAAACTCTTGTCGCCTGTCTCCAGTACGCGAAAAGGGCCTGTGTAAGGGGCCTTGAGCGGATCCCTATGGGCATCATGACGAATGAATACAAATTCAGCATTCTTTAGCTCCGCTGGTACGTGTGAAGATGGAAGGCCGTGATGCGAAGTTGGGATAGGCGCAAAAGCCCTGGCTGTTTCCCGGTGGCTGCTGAGTTGGTCGGCTGCGGACCATGGCTCAGTTGGAAGCGGCAGGAAATCTCCCGGTACGCGGAGTGACTGGCCGTACACGAGCTCCGCGGCAGACAATTGCAGGTCCTCTTTGGGTGCCGTGCGGAGACCCAACATGACCCATGGAAGCTTATCCACCCATCCGGTGCCTTGGAGGCTGGCCTTTAACGATCTGTGGAAATGTTCGCACAAACCGTTTGCTTGCGGGTGATAGGCCTTGGTGCGGTGAAGCTTGGTGCCGAGACCCTGGGCCACAGCATTCCAGAGCTCGGAAGAGAACTGTGGACCGCGGTCTGAAGAAATGTCCGCCGGAACGCCGAAACGTGCGACCCACAAGGAGAGGAATGCTCTGGCGACATCAGCGGACGTAGTAGACGCCAGAGGAACTGCCTCTGGCCATCTAGTAGTACGATCGACCATGGTGAGGATGTGTGTGAACCCCTGCAACGGTGGAAGCGGCCCGACGAGGTCCACATTGACATGGTCGAATCGACGTTCTGGTACTGCGAACGTGGCCAATGGGGCCTTAATGTGACGTTGCACCTTAGACGTTTGACAGACGACGCAGGTGTTAGCCCAGTCGTGGATATCCTTACGCACTCCTCTCCAGACGAACTTAGCCGACATTAATTTTTGAGATGCCTTCACACCAGGATGCGAAAGCCCATGTATGGCGTCGAAAACTTTGCGGCGCCAGGCGACTGGAACGATTGGGCGGGGATCTCCCATGGAGATATCACAGAGTAACGAGGTGCCTGCAGCGTGGAATTGCACATCGGTCGGTTGGAGGCTGGAGGTGTCGGTGCGATACGCATGTGTTTCAGGGTCGGATGCCTGATCGGTAGCCATGAGGGCATAATCGATGCCCAGCTGGACCGCCTGTACGGTAATTATGTACATTAGATCAGAGTCCCCCTGGTGGCTCTGCCACAATATGAGCTTTCCCCAGCTGCTGTGGTGAGATTTGAACTCACGTCTCTGAATCATTAGTCCAGACCACTGGATTACTAGCCCAGTGACATTATCACTACACTACCGTTCCCTGTAGATTGCTGAGGCACCGCCCCGGGGGAGTGGCAGTGACTCCATGGTTCACGAACTTGCTGTCCTCTCTTTGGATGACAGCATTCGTCCTCCCACTACTGCCACTCCGCCAGTGCCCTTGCTGTTTCCTGTCAGCCAGCCAGCCCAGACTGCTGCTGCCCATGCCGAGATGGTGCAGTCCGAAGCCGGGCCTTCTAGGCCCAGAGCTGTTCGAGGTCGTCCTCTAAGGCCATGTGCAGTCTCCCCCACTGAAAGTCAGCAGCCTTCCACCAGCCATGCTGCAGCCACTGGGGTAGCACTGCATAGGAGCACGAGGACAGGCAAAGGCACACGGAAAACAGGCACTAACGGAATGCATAAGGGTGATTAGTTTAAATTTGTACGCAATATGGCATGATTTCATTTATAAATTTGGTGTGGAATGTTTATTTTGTGTTGGCTTTTATTTTTGCATTGTGGCCAAGCGGATGCTATGATGGTCAGTGACAGAGGGAAGGTAAAGTGGCCGGTAAAGCCCGGCCAGAAAGGGGGTGTCTGGGTTGCCTCCTCCTCTTCTTCCTCCTCCTCCTCCTGCTCCTCCTCCTCCTGCTCCTCAGCTGGTTGCCGTATGGCTGGTAGCAAGGGCTGTGCCCTCATGATGGCGAGATTGTGCAGCATTCAGCTGTCCACCACGAATCTCGACACCCGCTCTGCCGAATCTCGACACCCTGTCTGCAGGTCTCCTCCAGAGCAGTGCAGGCAGTGGAAGCATTGCTTCAGCATGCCAATGGTCTGCTCGATGATATTTTGTGTGGCAGCATGGCTTTAGTTGTGTGAATGCTGCCCACGTGTGCATGGGTTGAGCACCAGAGTCATGAGCCACGTTATTAACGGATCCCTTGTCTCCCAGTAGCCACCTTCTGGTTTGTCGTGGTGGCTCAAATGGAGATGGGACAGCGGACTGCCACAGAATGAAGGCATCATGATCGCTGCCAGGAGACCAGTCATGCACCTCCATGATTCGCTGCCTATGGTCGCACACCAGCTGGACGTTGAGGGAGTGAAATCCCTTTCATTTGCAGTACATCTGCGAGTTGACATGCTGCAAAGCGACGTGTGTGCAGTCAATGGCACCCTGCATCCTGGGATGCCTGCAATCCTCGCGAAGCCGCGTGCTCACTCTGCCTGGTTCTCTGGCCAGATAGAAGGAAATGTATTCCGCTCTCTTTGAATACAGAGCCTCAGTTACCTCCCGTATGCAACAGTGCATAAACTGGAATATGTTGCAAATATCTCCTGCTCCAGCCTGGAAGGAGCCCAACGCATAAAAGTTCATGGCCACCGTGACCGTCACCTTCACAGCCACTGGCAATGTGGTCCTCGCCCTGCTCTGAGGTTGCAGCTGTGGCTGCAGCAGGTGGCAGATTTCAGTCAGGACATCCTTACTGAAGCGCAGACTTCTCACACACTGTTCCTCACTGAGGTTCAGGTAGGAGAATTGCTCCCTGAACACCCTGGGCAAATATGGCCTCCTGCTGAGAGCCCTTCTCCCTGTCCTGCTCCTCCCTCTGCCAGCATCTTGTCCTGCTCTGTGTCGCCTCTGCTGATTCTCCCTGTCATGCTGTAGGCCAAGTGGAATGCCTACTACTGCACCCATGTCTTGAAGCAAGTGGTCTGTGCAGAATCCTTGAAGTCAGGACAAAGTCCTTCAGCACTTGCCACACCACTCCCTGTAGACTTTAGCAACTTTAAAGAACTCTAGAAACCACCAAACACTTCTACAAATGCAGCAACAGCTAGCAGAAATCAATCAGTAACTAACCTGTAAGCAGGTGATGATCCATTTAAATCGTGCTGGTGAGGGTCCTTCCTGCCTGCTGCTGAACGAGCTTAAGAAAGGGTGTTAGCTGGAGCGTTGGGCTGCAAAATGGCAGCGCTAATTGACGTCACGATCTGCCTACTCTGCATACTTCCAGCACATGCTCCCTGCGCCTGCGTTAATGCCCTACCCAAGATAATAATCTGGCGCGGGCTGCACCGGGAGTGTGTGTGCACCAAGGATGCCATTTAGGAATTAAAATCGCACCCGTAGCGCCCAAACAAGGGGCGCTATGGAGCCGAATTTTGCAGCCACTGAGTGAGGAAACAGTCTTGTTTAATGTCAACAATCTTTAAGTTGCACTTCCCACCACATCAGATGGTAAATCATCGTATCCATGTCAAAGTCTTAGCAAGTATATTGCTATGTTAATTAAGTTTCTATTAGTTACAATGTTGAAGAAAACCCTTTCACAGCTGAAGTATTATTTCCACTCATTATGAGGTGATAGTGTAACTGAATTTAGTTAATGGCACTGGATATGTAAAACATCAGGTCGTGCCTGAAATTCCTCTTTTAAAAGGAGCATCTTTGCTTGCTCCATAATTATTGCCTTGGTAACAAAATCACTAGAGTGCGTGGGGGCTAAATTAGGCCATGTAAAGCCCGTTTTTTAGGTGCTACGTGGCCACCTGAGAATCGAAAATGGGGTCTGAGATGCACGCGCGCCCTTCTGATGGGAAGTGAGCAGGACGGCATCTTGGTAAAGGGGTCTGCATGCACGTACCTAATGACCGGCAACATGTAGAGCAGCGAGATGATGATGCAGATCAGAGTGCAACGCTGGTTTGATGCCAGCGCTACCAATGTTGAAATCTACATTCCAGCCAATGTACTGTCTTAACCGCGCACAGCTGAACTCCATGTTAAATGGAATTAAGGACTCCCAATCAGCGCTACTTAAAGGGGTCATGAACGACTTTTAGTTTCGTTGCTGGATTATTTCTTCTGGCTGCTGGTGCAATTGTACATGTTTTTGGAGCTTTCCTATACTTGGCTAAAGTTTGAATAGTGTACAGGGAGTGGTCTGGCTGGCGTTGAAGTAGTTTTGTGGTCATTTAAAATCTTGCACTGAAACAAGTTGCTTCCGGACATGGGCGGTCTGATAGAGCTTCTTCTGGGAATTGAACATGACAGGAAGAATGAAGAGAGGCCACGCAGAGCAGGACAAGCTGCTAGAAGAGAGAGGAGGGGGAGATGAAGGGATTATTACTAGTCCTAGCCCCTTTAGGGCTACCCCGGATCAGGCGTATTCCCCAGACGTTCACTTTCAACTAAAGTTAGAGGTAGCCGAATCCTAAAGACGCTTAATTGGGTCTAAAGGTCCAGACTATCTCTCCCTAAAGGAAAGGAACAACCTGAAGATGTTACCATCCTCCAGATAGCACTTTTAATAAGTTTAACTAGACGGTAATGTTCTGGATATTATGAGGGTCTGGAAAACTCCCCCAGAATTCTGCAACTCCTCACCAAAGAGTGTACAGTGATTGAGTTTGCGAGTTTGATACAGAAGTACTATGTGAGACATTTCTAAAAATATATAGATTTATTAAGGAACCGACATGTAATTACAGTAAGTGTTTCAATCACAAAATTAACAGTTCCAAATACAAAAAGCTTACAATTCTTATTAGCAGAGATCCTTATTCTCAAATCTTAACTTTGCTAGTTTTACAGTTCTTAGTTTATTCCAGGATATCCGCCAAAATCAAATGCAATACCTTGATCCCCGAGATACGAAGGGGTCGATTTTAACTCAGGTGCGGGGAATTGTCGGGTTCCCCGAATTTGGTGTTTCCCACACGAATCTAAATGGGTCTGTGAGATCGATACAATTTTAACTCATTTGGCCAATTGATTTCCAACGTGTGGGAACCCTTGGCAAATGAGTATTTCCAGTCAGAAAGTCGCATAATATGACGTCATTATTGCTGCTGCATTTAGGGTCTGCAACAAGCCTTGCTTCTTCTGCAGGCTGCCAACCTTTTGGCATTTGCTGATACACTGAGCTGGAAGCAGAATGGCAAGAGAAAGACCGAGGTCTGCACCCCGTTTTGACGACGCTGCCCTGCAGGCTTTAGTGGAGGGAGCAAGAGCTCACAAGGAGATGCTCTTCCCTTCATCAGGGAGGAAGATACCTCCCCAGCAGACAAAGGCTGCGTGGCTGCAAGTGACAGAGGAGGTCAACTCCTTATCGGCTACCAGCAGAACCTGGATACAGTGCAGGAAGAGATTTCATGACCTTCAGCACACTGGAAAAGTGAGTATGAAGTTCCCATCACTCTCAATCTAATCTCCATTGCCTCTCCTCACCAGCACTCAGCTTTAGCAATCTCTTCCTCCACATCCCACTTGACACTGACATCCATGCACCCTTACCCATTCCCTCTCTCTCTATGCTCACATTCACCTAACTATTCGACTATGCATCCCTCACACTCCCTATCACTGTGATGCTATGAAAACAACTGACAACACACAGGGAGGGCCCTTGGTCTTGCCATCTCACTCCATCTTTGTCTCCTTCTAAGCATCTATGCTATAGATTCTCTACACTCACTCCTTCATTCTCACTCAAACTCCACTTGTCTCCCTCATTGCAGGAAAAGAGAGCTCACAATAAAAGAGAACGAGCGAGGACAGGAGGAGGGCCACCATCAGTAGCCTACCTCACCCCCTGGGAAGAGGCGGTCCTGGAGATTGTAGGACTGGAGGATGAGGCGTAAGTGGGGGACGGACAGACGGGTGCATCACAGCAAGCTGGTGACAGAATCGTTTTCCATCTCTCTCATTGACATTGCATGAGTCTCTGATAATGTTTCTGAAGTTCTAACAGATGGACTTATGATCATCTGCAATATGCAATGTGCATGTAACCTTGACCTCACATCTCTAACTCTTTCCTTTACTCCCCCACAGGACCATCGAGAGCCCCTGTCCCCACGGTCCAGGAGGAACAGCCTGAGCTTCCAGACTCCTCAGAGGAATCTGCAACCTCTGAGGGCGCAGCGTCAGCAGAATTCAGCGCACCCAGCACCAGCGCAGACACTCACACCTCGGTGGGACCTTCGGGACATAGAGTTGTCACCTGGTGTATCACAGCTCATAAGTGAGCATCAGCAGATTGTGGAGACAGGGACAGCAGTGGAGAGTGCTAGTTGGAGGGCACAGGACTCTGCCAGCTCGGCTCAGCTGCATGTCAACCCTCTGCCTCTGGGTCCATCCATAAGATCAGCGGGGCTGGAACTCCAAGAACAGATGCAGGAGTCTCTTGCAGGTTTTGTCTCCAGGGTCGATGTGAGTGTGGAGCGAATGGAGGAGTCCATAGCGAACATGAGCAGAGCCTTTGTGGAGTCATTGGCACATGAACGCATCACCATGGAAAGGATGGCAACCTCCATGGAGGAGATAAGTCGCCAGGGTATGGAAAACATGGTGAATGTTCATAATAGAATGACATCTCTTGAGGAGCGATGGGCATCTATTGAACAGAGAAACCAGACATTCATGGAAGTCCTTCTGAGTAGGACTGCCAGTGCAGATACGGGTCCCCATGGCCCCCTGATGTGCAGCAAGGTGCTCTCAAGCCACTTCCAAGCACTGGCCCCTTCTGGCCTGTGCAGCTTCAGGTGGGTGAGCAGCAGCCTGGCGCTCCTGTTGCTGCTGCTGTTGTTCCTGGTTCTGCTGGTGTCACGGCTGGTGTTCGAGCTCATCTAATGCCCAGAAGGGAAGGAAATAAATTGCTCCCATGCTTCTGGTATATGCCTCCGTTGAGGAAGCGCTGAGTGAAGGTGGCGAGCGGGGTTTCCCAGGATGTCACACTGGAGATGTGTGTGAGGCTCCAACCTTCCACAGGTGTGGTTAAGCCTGGTAAAAGTTGCCCCAGGCCTGAAACAACAAAGTCCTGCCACCTGCAAATGATGACTGATCAAATCTTCTCTTTAATGGTTGACCTGCAGCTGATAGTCAGCAAGCCAATAGTGCTCACGACAGGTTTCACAGACGTGATCCTCACCAGGCGTGTTTATCATGGGAAAAGGGTTAAAAATGCAAGGGCCTGTTAAAATGGGATTATAAAGGCCAATTATTGCTGATTAAGGGCCTTAAAGACCAGTTCCGCCTGTTGGAGGCGTGACTGATTTGGGACCATCAGACACACCTAGGTTAAAATGGCTCGGGGTCGGGAACCAGGCGGGGGGGCTCCCGACCCCCAGTTTTTGCGATTCTAACCCCCCACACGCCTCAAAGCCTGCCTCACGGCTGAGTTAAAATCAACCCCAAAGAGTTGAAGACTTACTGAGCTTGCCTCTGAAGCTGAGAATCACTTTGTTCCTTTACAGCGAATGTATCTTCCCATTTGAAAGTTCAATTTTTATACACTTTTTCAGTGGTATTTCCTTTGAAGTTTTCTGCTGATGTAAGCTAATTATCTCTAGTCATTTTTCTGCTGACCCCGTCTATTCTTACAGTTAGTTCAGCTGGTAGCATTAAGAATTATGTCTCTACCCTAGGTGTTCGAATGTAACAGCAGGTGCATTTATTTGATGTCATTCTTACCAAGATCTTCTGTGCAATTCTTAAGTCACCTCAGCTGGTTGCAACATAGACTCGTGTCTCCTAGGTGTTCCAAGTTCAACACAAAAACAATGTGATGGCTGGTGCCTCCCCCACTTGATGCCATTCCCACGAAGGCATATGTTTCTTAATTTTATGTGATTCTTTCCGAAGTGTTTGTTTAAGACACCTTAACAGGGTGTACCAATGTGTTCTTTCCAAAGCTGCAGACTTCAGGAACCTTTAACCTTCTGTTTCAACAAGGCTATTGATTCAGTGTCAACAACTGATCTTATCTCAATAGCCTGTATGCTGTTTACAGCTTTAGATTGTTGAGGCTTCCAGATTTCCAGACCTAGTATGTCATGTTTTAATAAAGTCAGAATTCTTTTATAGAATGGTGTATTTTTCTGAATAGGTATATTGCTTATTCCTTCACAGAGAAGGGCTCTGCAGGAGGCCCTATCTGCCAATGGTCTTCAGGGAGCAATTCCTTTACCTCAACCTCAGTGAGGACCAATGCATGAAACATCTTCACTTTACCAAAGAGGTTGTGACTGAAATCTGCCAACTGCTGCAGCCACAACTGCAACCTCAAAGCAGGGCAAGGACAGCATTGGCTGTGGTTGTCAAGGTGACTGTGGCTCTTAACTTTTATGTGTTTGGCTCCTTCCAGGCTGCTGCTGGAGATATAAGCAACAGTTTGCAGTGCACTGAGGTCGCTGAGGCTCTCTATACACAGAGAAACATTTTCATCTCATTCCCTCTTGTCAGAGACAAGCCGGCCGAGCAAGCATGAGGTTTTGCATGGATTGCAGGTGGGTTCCACAGGTGTGCTGATGGAGGTGACCACCCGTTTCACGTTGAAAAAGATGGACTCCAACCTCTGCGCAAACCCCTGTGCCAAGTTGGTAATGGACTCCTCCATGCTCTTTGACATTGTGTGTAGGCTTACTGGCAGGATGCCCAGTGCACCAAGCATTTGGTTGTGTACACCCATCAACCTTCTTCTGTAGCCTGGCCCATCAAAGTCCTCATCTGCCTCCTCTGCAGCAGGACTAGTGTGGGAACTCACCCTCCGGTGAGCTGGCACCTGTGCTATCTGCGCCCCCCCCCCCCCAGCTCCTGTGCACTTGTGCTCAGTGTCTCACCACGTGCAGATCCCTCCTTTATCCTAGCCTCTAAAATACGCACAGTGTCAGTCTCTGAGCTGGTAGCTGTGAGTGTAAGATCAAGTGACGGTGTCTCTTCATCTTCACTGTCTTCTTCCTCATCTTCCACTGACTGGGAATGTTACAGTTTTTGGATATCTGCAATGAAAAATGAACAAGGGTTGGGTTGTTGTGAAGGCAGAGGAGAAAGCAAGAAATGCTTGCTTACATTATCTGCAGCTTGTGAGTCAGAAGCGATTGTGGGATGAGTGGGAAGTAGGAAGAGAGAAGGAGAATTAGGTAAGCAGATACCCTCATCATCAATCCTTATCGCCCTGCCCGTGGCCACAGCCTCAGCGCTGCCCCTTCCCATGTTGGTCGCGCTGTCTCCTCTATGGGGGTTAAATCATGCAGGCGCACTTGTTCGCCTCCAGTTTTGTCTTGCTGCTTTCTGTTATGTGCCACCTTCTCCCGCAAGAATGAGGGAAGTGTGTCAGTGACTGTCTTGCAATATGTTTGGGTGATGTGGCTGTTATGGTTGAATAGCTGACATTGTGTGCAAGCTGTGAGTTGTGGGTGTGAGGCTTGCAACAATGATAACTGTGTGAGGGTGAGGTAAAGGATATGAATTGAAGGGTTGAGTACTGATTGATAGAGATTGTTGGTAGGGGGGTGATGGGAGTGTAGTGAATTGAGCAGTGGATGTGGCTTGTGGTGCTGTTGGTAGGATATGCCATTTGAAGATTGAACTCACACCTTGACAACTCGTGTCAGATCATTAACCTTTTTCCTGCACTGCATCCATATTCTTAGAGCTACACTCCTGGCATTGACCTTTAGCACAATTTCTGAGAATACATTTTTATGAGCAAGTCATTAGTTACAGATAAAAAACATTAGTCCTGTTTTTTTTTTGGTGGGAGGCCTCTTCTGGCTCCGGATCCAATTGGCGGCAGCTTTCCTGGGCATGATTGGCACTGAGCCCGAATCATGCGATCATGTTAAAGAAATATTTGGATTCAATTGACATCATAGGACCACGGCATTTGAATATTAATGATGCCCTCTTCTACCTGCTGAAAGCCGTGAGTTAAAATTAAGGCCAACGGGAGTAGACTGAGAATGGGGAGGTGAGTACCCTGCCCCCACCCCTGGGAGAGGTAAAATCAGGACGATTCATCCTATTGTTTTCTCTGAAAAGAGAATTTTTTTGATCTCTGTGCATATTGTTAAAATGATTGTTTGCCTTTCTTTTATTAGAAGATTAAAGAAATAAAGCAGTAAGAAGAGAGCATTGAAGTATTAAAGTCAAGCTGAATATTCTACAGTTCAAAGTTTGCCTTTATAAGATGGGAGGAATCTGTAACTTTATGCATGTTTATACCTGTATAGATTCTACTTGCTTTGGTGAATGTATGAGAAGAAAAGCAAAAATGCTGCTGATTTACTGCTCTATTTTTTGCCTCACCTTCTGTCCCATGGCATCATGAGATCGTGACACATTCTGTATGCTGTTGGTTTACGTAATCCTATCTTCGAGCTCCTACTGCTTTTCTCAATCTTGTGTTCTCTTCACTTCAATAAAGTTGTTCCTCACACCAGCTCCCTCATCTGCACTGATCCTATGGATTTACATGGAATTATGTAGAATGTACAGCACAGTAACAGGCCATTTGGCTCAACTGGTCTATGCCGGTGTTTAGTGACACACAAGCCTCCTCCCACCTTACTTCTTCTTGCCCTATCAGCATATCCTCCTATTCCCCTCTCCCTCATGCACTTATATAGTTTCCTTTAAATGCATCTATGCTATTCATCTCAACCACTCCTTGTGGTAGCAAGTTCCACATTCGAACCATTCTCTGGGTAAAGAAGTTTCTCCTGAATTCCTTATTGAATTTATTAGTGACTATCTTATAATTATGACCTCTAGTTTTGGTTTCCCCATAAGCGGAAACATTTTCTCTACGTCTACCCTATCAAACCCCTTCATAATTTTAAAGACTGCTATTAGGCCACCCCTCAGCCTTCTCTTTTCTAGAGAAAAGAGTTCCATCCTGTTCAGTCTTTCCTGATAGCTAGATTTACCTTGTACTCTCCCCATGCTCCCTGAACTTCACTACTCTTGGTTCTTGGGTTTCACTCCCACTGCTCCTCCTCCTCCGCTGGCGTATCAGATCTGCTGGTGTATACTACTGACACCTGAGGCCATCGCACACCTCCGCTGGACTCCTGAATAAACCTCTGTTTCTTCATGGTCAACTCTCCACTCCTCCTTAGCCCTCTGTTTCCACTGGACAACAGCCAGAAAAGTGCCTAATGCTACTCTGCCCCTCAAACAGCTCCTAGATTCACTCCTTCACCACAACAATCTCCGAACCTGGACATTGGTTTGTTGATGCTCCAAGCTAACTCCACCCTGTCTACAAGTCAACTTCATAACATCACAGCACTATTACATTTCCTTCTCCTCTGCCAAAACCATACACTACTCTTTTTTAAAATACATTCACGGGATGTGGACATCGCCGGCAAGGCCAGCATTTATTGCCCATCCCTAACTGCCCTCGAGAAGGTGGTGGTGAGCTGCCTTCTTGAATACAACTGAGTGGGTTGCTAGGCCATTTCAGAGGGCAATTACGAGTCAACTGCATTGCTGTGGGTCTGGACTCACATATAGGCCAGACCGGTTAAGGACGGCAGATTTCCTTCCCTGAACCAGTTGGGTTTTCACGACAATCCAATAGTTTCATGGTCACCATTACTGATACTAGCTTTTTATTCCAGATTTATTTAATTATTTGAATTTAAATTGCCGTGGTGGGATTTGAACTTGTGTCGCTGGATCATTAGTCCAGGCCTCTGGATTACTGTTACACCCAGTCTTGGATGAGCTGCAAATTCCTCCAGTTAAACATTGGGAAGACCGAATTCATCATCTTTAACCCCTTGCCACCCGATTTCATTCCCTTCCCCGGCCATAGTTTCAGGGTGAAACATACTGTCTGCAACCTTGGCATCCAATACGATGTTGAGCTGAGCTTCTGACCCCATATCCACTCTATCACACAGACTGCCTCCTTCCACCTCTGTAACATCGCTCACCTTCCATCTCTGCCTCAACCGATCTGCTGCTGAAACCCTTATCTTTATCCATGTCTTTGTCACCTCCAGCTTCGACTATTCCAATGCCCTCCTGCCTGTCCTCCACCCCCCAATGATCTTTAGCTGATCAGAAGTTGTGCCATCAATATCCTATCCTGTACTATGTCCCACTCACCTATCACCCTGTACTCACTGAATTATATTGGCTCCCGGTCACCCAATTTAAAACTCTCATTCTTGTTTTTTAATGCCTTCATGGCCTCACTGCTCCCTAGCTGTGTAATCTCCTCCAGCCTAACAACCCTCCGAGAGCTCTGGCCCAGCATTGGTAGCCATGTCTTCAGCTGCCTAGGCCCCACGCTCTGGAATTTCCTCCCTAAACCTCTTTGCTTCACCACCTCCCTCTTCCTTCTTTAAGACCCTTCTTAAAACCCACCTTTTTGACCAAGCTTTAGGTCACTCCTTCAAATATCTCCTTCTCTGACTCGGCATCCATTTTGTGGGATTATGCCTCTGTGAAGCCCCTTGGGTCGTTTCTCTACGTTATATATAAATGCAAGTTGTTACTGTTCTGGGACAAAAGTTTGCTGTGTAAGATCTAGAAAAGAACAATTTATTATACCAATAATTCTGAATTATTCTTAAGCGACTGTGACTAAACTGGGAATAAAGGGATCTCTGATTGCTCAGCCTTGGTCTAAATGCAGCAGTCCAGTTGTTGCTTTAAAACTGTGGGTTTCAATTTCAAAGGGTATTAGCCTTGACGACACTACTTTAGTTTTGGTTAGGCAGCTTGATTAGTAGAGACCCAGTCACATTTGACTCTGATGGACCGCCCCCTTAATCCTTAAATAGACGAAACTAGTTCCACTAAAAAGCCCTGCTCAGTTGTTACTCATACACTGGTAGAAAGCAGCAGTCAGGGCTGGCGATCAGGGCTCGTTCATTTCAGGGCTAGTTTCTACAAATTCTTAAGATTCCATGGTCTAGAACCTTGCAAGATCTTCTGGTAAGTTTTGGATTGCATTTTTCCCTTTTCTGCTAAGTTAATAGAGTCTGCAGTAAAAGCAGGTTTGAGTGTCTCAAACTGAAAATCTTAATAACAGATTGTTTGTTATTTTATAAGATTCTATCCTGTTGAAGCCAAACTAGAAAGATGTATACTTCTATTCAGCATTTGTTGTTAAACTTTTGTCATAAGGCAACTTTTTTGAATGTGTTTACTGATATCCCCAGGACATAACTGAAAGTGTTGGTCTGGTACTTATTAAGATGTGTGCAGGATCAAAATATCACTCCTGGTTATTTTGTATTTTTGCCAAGGAAACTTGACTCAGGAAACAAGGCTCGTAGCAGTAATAAAATAGAAAAACGGTGTTTGGTCAAGACAGTTGTAAAGGAGACGATCATGCTATTGCATATCTGAAGGGCAAGAACTTCAGGCATGTACACTATGGTTTTGATTACCATGCTGTGTACAAATCACACAAGGTCAGAATTTCCAAATGGTGGAAAACCTGCCGTTAGGATTTTGATTAACATTAAAAGGCAAATTTAAGCTATATTTTCATCTGCTTGATAATTTTAACTTAGAAGTAGAAATGAATATTCCGTGTTTTGCTAAAATTATTGAAGGGAGAAAAATAAACTTCAAATTCTGAGTAATCTCAAATGATACAAAATATGCACATCATTTAACACAGAAAATATTACCTCCTGTTTATTACAAAATCAAAGCAGAAGTAATGTAAACCACCTTTTCATTTGGATTGTATTATTTATCTCACCTGCAAATCGCACAGAAAGTAAGGAGCAATAGGGTCAAACGGTAATGAAGGGTTGTTAGGCATTGTGTATCTTGGGACTGAGAATGCAAGCAGCTGAATGTTAACTGGTAAACAGGCGAGCCAGAGTAAAATTTAACCATACACTGCCTGAATTAATACAAACTTTGGAATTATTTGTATTTTGCAAAATATTTCCTGTAAATACTTTGTAAAACTTAGTGTGTGTTTTTGATATATATGATTATACAGATAAATATGCTGTATATAAATTTATATGAGTTTACATCGAGGAGAGGATCTTATGATTGAACAGAGTTTAACTAGGGTGTTTACCAGAAAAAATAAACCACCCAGCAGCCACATTAACTACTTGGTGTGTAATGCATAGTAATATCAGAGTACATGAAAGTTATCAAATACACTGCTGCAGTAATCACGTACTGTCTCACAGCTAGTGCAGAAAGTAAGTAATTACTCAACATGTTTTGAGCAACAAATCACAGCGTTAGCTTCTGAGCAGTAGCACTTGGTAAAACACAAGGCCACCCTAGTTCATGTTATTTCCCAGCAACTGCTTAATAAAGTAGCAACACTTTGTGAAATTCGCTCACAAAGTGAATTTGCATGACTTTACATATCTGCCTCTCCACTGCCTCTGTGTTGTCAGACTGCTTATCCAACATCCAGTCCCGGATGAGCCGCGATTTTCTCTGATTAAACTTTGGGACGACCAAAGCCATTGTCTTCGGTTCCCGCCACAAACTCTGTTCCCTCACCACTGATTCCATCCCCCTCCCTGGCCACTGTCTCAGACTGAACCAGACTGTTCACAACCTCAGTGTCCTATCTGAGCCTGAGCTGAGTTTCCAACCCCATGTCCTTTACATCACAAAGACCGTCTACTTCCAACTCTATAATTTCGCCTGTCTCCGCCTCTGCCTCAGTTGATCTGCAGCTGAAACCCTCATCCATGCATTTGTTACCTCCAGCATCGACTATTCCAATGCTCTCCCAGCAGGGATTCCACCTTCCACCCCCCACAAACTTGAGCTCATCCAAAACTTTGCTGGCCATATCCTAACCTGCACCAAGTCACGCTCACCCATCACATCTACTATGCTCGCTGACCTACATTGTCTCCCGGTCCAGCAACACCTCAATTTTAAAATTCTCATCTTCATGTTCAAATCCCTCCATGGCCTCACCCCTCCCTATCTCTGTAACATTCTCCAGCCCTCCAAGAACTCTGTGTTCCTGCGATTCTGCCCTCTTGTGCATCCCTCACTTCAGTTGCCTTCAGCTGTTTAGGCCCTAAGCTCTGGAATTCCCTCCTTAAATATCTCTTCACCTCTCTCATCCTTTAAAATGCTCCTTACAATGTACCTCTTTTACCAAGCTTTTAGTCACCTGTCCTAACATCTTCTTCTTCGGCTCGGTGTCAATTTTTGTCTGATTACGCTCCTGTGAAGCGCCTTGGGACATTTTACTACGATAAAGGTGATAAGTAAATGCAAGTTTTTGCTGTTGTTTTTGTAATGATGCTCTTATAGAATCAAGTGCATAGACTAGCCATATAAAGAAAACACACTTGAATCAATTTTTGTACAAAACATTTAACTTCTGAGCTCACTAGTGGATTGTTAAATGCAACATCTCAGACAATAATACATAAATAGGCAACTGATGTCTTTGCCAAAGTACAAGACTGGATGAGGTCCATATGGTTCATGTCTTTCACACACGATGAATGAACGGTTCATATGTATAGTGAATTTTGTGCATACAGTGTAGTTAGGCTGGAGAAGGTTTTGTCAGCAAAAAAAAACATCTTGATTGAGCTTTTTGGTACAACCTGTTCCAGCACTTCTGTGAAAAATGAACTTTTTTCAAAGGCTTTTTAAGTATAAAGTTTTGCATATTGGATTGAGGACACTATAATCCATACTAATTTATCCCATGTGCATTCAGTGGACTCAATGTGATTTATCATATGAAATACAAGGGCAAAAAGCAGCTTATGTTCTGATTGTTATTTCCTTTAGAGTACAGTATTTAAAAAGATGGATCCAATTTCAAGCCATGTGAAGGCATCACATTTTGTGGACTCGCTCAGCCATTAATAGGAAGTTAAGATTTATAACTCTGGAAGCAGTGAATGCTTCACAGTATTTTTCATTTACAATGTTTTGTGCTATAGCACCTAGAACCTGGTGCCAAAAAGAGATCTTGGCATTGATCACTTCATATTGTTTGTTTGACTGCTGAATCACCAGGGTTACTTCATTCTTCCTGAAATATGCAGGATTGTTTTTCGTTTTGTTCTAAAATATATTCACTCTTGAATGCCTTTTTATAGTAATGATGAGGATGCTTTGTAAAGCAAGGTTACAAATAATTAATTAATTAGAGTGATAGTTCCTTCAATCTGTCTGACATCAATTAGTTACATTACTTTCCCCCTCTGCGTTGGCTTTGACACAGAAGTAAACCGAGGCTTAGCCCAGAACTGCTCGGCTCACATACAGTGAACAGAATAAAGCTCGGACTTCTCTGAAATGTTTACTGCTGCTCTGTCCAATAAAGACGGCAGCCCTGGCAAGCAATCACAAGTGCTGCGATATCTCTTCTGGGATTCCAGCCCCGCCTCTGATTCTGACTGCTTGAGCCTTGCGTATAATACAACCCAGATGTATGAACAACACCTTAGCTGCACGTCTGGGCTAATGGGTCTCTTTTATTAGGGAAATTTAAGCCTTTTGTGTTGTAGGTTCATGTTATTTGCCAACATTACAACAATGATTACACTTCAAAAGTATTTCATTAGCTATAAAGTGCTTTGGAACAATCTGCCGATGTGAAAGGTGTCACATAACGACAAGTTCTTTGTTTGCAGCAAGAAATTATCAAGTTATTTTATAGTGCAGTGTAATCTGAATCAATTTGCTTATAATTTAGTTCTAAACAGTATGTAGCATCAAATCGGTCTATTAAAAGGAATATAGAGGCAAATTTGTAACTTGGAAAGTCTGGAACAAGGATTCTGTAAACTAAGTATAGGAAACAGGCACCATGTAAACTATAATGGTTCCTAATGAAGTGAGGCTCCACATCGATAATAAGAACTAAGAGCAGGAGTAAGTCATACGGCCCCTCGAGCCTACTCCGCCATTCAATAAGATCATAGCTGATCTCCTACCTCAACTCCACTTTCCTGCCCTATCCACATATCCCTTGATTCCCTTAGTGTCCAAAAATCTATCGATCTTAGTCTTGAATATACTCAACGACTGAGCATCCACAACACTCTGGGGTAGAGAATTCCAAAGATTCACAACCCTCTGAGTGAAGAAATTTCTCCTCATCTCATCCTAAATGGCCGACCCCTTATCCTGAGACTATGGCCCCTAGTTCTAGACTCTCCAGTCGGGGGAAACAACCTCTCAGCATCTACCCTGTCAAGCCCTCTAAGAATTTTATACGTTTCAATGAGATCACCTCTCATTCTTCTAAACTCCAGAGAATATAGGCCCATTCTGCTCAATCTCTCCTCATAGGACAACCCTCTCATCCCAGGAATCAATCTAGTGAGTCCCCTCTAAGGCAAGTATATCCTTCCCTAGATAAGGAGACCAAACCTGTACACGGTACTCTAGGTGTGGTCTCACCAAAGCCCTATATATTTGCAGTAAGACTTCCTTACTCTTATACTCCAACCCTCTTGCAATAAAGGTTAACATACAATTTGCCTTCTTAATTGCTTGTTGCACCTGAATGTTAACTTTCTGTGATTCATGTACAAGGACACTAAAATCCCTCTGCATACCAACATTTACTAGTCTCTCACCTTTAAAAAAAATTCTGCTTTTCTATTCTTCCTACCAAAGTGGATAATTTCACATTTCTCCACACTTTACTCTATCTGCCACCTTCTTGCCTACCCCTTTGCAGCCTCTTTGCGTCATCCTCACAGCTAACCTTTCCACCTACCTTTATATCATCAGCAAACTTGGATATATTACACTCAGTCCCCTCATCTATTTTCATCATATTTTCAATTAAAAGCAGTGTTGTAAGCTTTTACACCTATCTCGTGCCAACAGAGAAATAAACAAAGCTGTAGTGAATAATTGATTAAACCTTTTTAATCAAAAAGATCCCCGTTGAGCTAACATTTATGAGCATCGTTCACTAATGTGCGCATATTTAATCTAATTTTGCAGTTGTGCTACGCAAGAATCTTGACAAATAAATAAACACAATTGCATTTTGCTAATTGGTTGGTAATTAACATATATACTGATTATAAAATGTCACTTGAATGAAGTGGTGTAACTTGCATTTAACTGTCTGCACACTTTTCTGCTCAGTAAATCATTTACATCATATTCAATAAGGCTGATCTCTTTGGGGGAATGGTAACCCCAAAAAACAGGCGGGTTTGGGTCGGGTGGGAGGCAAAAGTTTTAAAAATCTGAATCCCGACACCAACCCAACTCCAACCTGCCCACCTCTGGTTTTAATGGAGGAGAGACAGGGGTGGGCAACCAGCCCGCTCCCAGGAGGCGGGTTGGCAATTTAAATATGATAATGAGGCTGGAAGCCTCGGAGTTAACCTGCTTTGCAGTTTTAACTGTGGCCGGCTGGGGTTCCCGGGCCTCGAGAATCCTGGCAGCTGCAGGAAGGTGAGGACAGCCTCGGGGAGCACTTCTAGTGGGCCAGGAGGAGCAGGAGCACTTCCCCCCTCGGCCTCCCAAGCTCCCCCACCATCGGCCCTCCCCCGTACAAACCCCCACCCCCCTCTGGGATCGGACCCCCCCGGGGGTCATGGATCAGATCCCCCTCCCCCCTCCCGCCTCCCCCCGGGGATGGGGAATCAGACCCAACAACAACAGCTTGTATTTATATAGCACCTTTAATGTAGTAAAACATCCCAAGGTACTTCACAGGAGTATTATAAAACAATATTTGACACTGAGCCACATAAGGAAAAATTAGGGCAGGTGGCCAAAAGCTTGGTCAAAGAGGTAGGTTTTAAGGAGCGTCTTAAAGGAGGAAAATGAGGTAGAGAGGGAGGGAATTCCAGAGCTTAGGGCGTTGGCAGCTGAAGGCACGGCCACCACTGATTGAGCAATTAAAACCAGGGATGTTCCGACCGGATTGCCTCCCCCTCTTCCGTGGCCATGTTCGCGCCCGGGTGGCCCTAGAGATGGAGCACGCGGTGTCCGCCGGCACGCTCGAGCTCTTTCGTGACCGGTGGGCGCCGCGGGGACTGGAGTGCATTGTTAATCGGGACAACCAAATTTTAATTTGATTGGTGGAGGGCTATTTAAAAGGGTAATTGGGTTTTTGTCACCTTATTTGTGAAATTGTTTTTTTTTTTGGGTCGAATTAAAAGAGAGGGATGTTCAAGAGGCCAGAATTAGAGGAGCGCAGATATCTCGGGGGGTTTTGGGGCTGGAGGAGACTACATCGATTGGGGGGGGGGGGGAGGGTGGGCAGTGAGGCCATGGAGGGATTTGAAAACAAAGATGAGAATTTTAAAATCAAGGTGTTGCTTAACCAGGTGCCAAGGTAGGTCAGCGAGCACAGGTATGATGGGTGAACGGGACTTGGTGCAAGTTAGGACACTGGCAGCTGAGTTTTGGATGACTTCAAGTTTACATAGGGTAAAACGTGGGTGGCTAACCCCCCCCTCCCCCACGGAGTTGTGGATTGGACCCTCCACGGGATCGGACCCCCACCCCCTCTGGGGTCAGGTCTCGCACCTACCCGGTGTTGCGATCTCTTCTCCAGGGTTCCCCACCCGACTGGAAGCCAGCTTGTCAATCCGGCTGACTTCCGAGTGGGGAACCTGTCAGTGACATCACACACATGCTGTGTGGAGTTAAAACTTACTTATTTCAAAATAATGGTAATTTTATGTCGTCACAAAGCTAGCTCTGCTTTACAGCAATGCAAGAATGAAGGCATAACTGCAACTGAATTGGTGCCATTTGGGCACTGTGTCCCAGGTGCAAGGCAACCATGAGGAGTTACTCTCAAAATGACTCCAGCTGCGCTTCAATGTGAAGAGCCAGGTGATTGGCTGGACCGCCTTTGTGTTTATTGGAGTTTTTGAGGATGTAACTAGTAAGGTAGATAAAAGGGAACCAGTGGATGTAGTATATTTGGATTTCCAAATGGCATTTGATAAAGTGCCACATAAAAGGTTGTTACGCAAGATAAGGGCTCATGGGATTGGGGGTAATATATTAGCATGGATAGAGGATTGGTTAATGGACAGAAAACAGAGAGTAGGGATAAACGGGTCATTTTCATGTTAGCAGGCTGTAATTAGCAGGGTGCCGCAAGGATCAGTGCTTATGCCTCAGCTACTCACAATTTATATTAATGATGACTTAGATGAAGGGACCGAGTGTAATGTATCCAAGCTTGCTGACGATATAAAGCTAGGTGGTAAAGTAAACTATGCTGAGGACACAAAGAGCCTGCAAAAGGATATAGACAGGTTAAGTGAGTGGGCAATAAGGTGGCAGATGGAGTGTAATATGGGGAAATGTGAGGTTATTCACTTTGGTGGGAAGAATAGAAAAACAGAATATTTATTAAATATTGGTGTTCAGATGGATTTAGGTGTCCTCGTTCAGGAAACACAGAGTTAGCATCCAGGTACAACAAGCAATTAGGAAGGCAAATGGCTTGTTGGCTCTTCACATTGGAGCACAGCCGGAGTCATTTGAGAGTAACTCCGCTCGGTTGTCTTGCACCTGGGACACAGTGCCCAAATGGAACCAATTCAGGTGCATTTATGCCTTCATTCTTGTATTACTGCAAAGCAAAGCTAGCTTTGTCATGAGACAAAATGACCATTATTTTGAAATAAATAAGGTTTAACTCCACAGCGTGCATGTGACGTCACTGACAGGGGATTGGAGTACAAGAGTAAGGAAATCTTGCTACAGATGTACAGGGCCTTGGTGCGACCACACCTGGAGTACCGTGCACAGTTCTGGTCTCCTTATCTGAGGAAAGACATACATGCATTAGAGGTGATGCAACAAAGTTTCACTGGATTGATTCCTGGGATGAGAGGGTTGTCCTATGAGGAGAGATTGAGTAGATTGGACCTATATTTTCTGAAGTTTAGAAGAATGAGATGATCTCATTGAAAGATATAAGATTCTGAAGGGGATTGACAGGGTAGATGCAGAGAGGTTGTTTCCCCTGGCTGGAGAGTCTAGAACTAGGGGGCAAAATCTCAGGATAAGGGAACGGCCATTTAAGACTGAGATGAGGTGGAATTTCTTCACTCAGAAGGTTGTGAATCTTCGGAATTCTCTACCCTAAAGGGCTGTGGATGCTGAATTGTTGAGTATATTCAAGGTTGAGATAGATAGAATTTTGGACTCTAGGGGAATCAAGGGATATGGGGATCGGGCAGGAAAGTGGAGTTGAGGTCGAAGATCAGCCATGATTTTATTGAATGGCAGAGCAGGCTCAAGGGGCCGCATGGCCTACTCCTGCTCCTATTTCTTATGTTCTTATGTTCTTTCCGTTTCTAACTTGACTGTTTTGTCGATTTGTTTCAACATTTCAAATTTCACAGCAATTGGCCACCAGTTTACGTGCACAGTCACAGAGCTCTGCTTCCTGTAACTAGAGAAGCCTGTGCAGGACAGTATAACTCTGTGCTTTACCCTCACGCCCTCCTAACAGGGGGCACTGGTTTCAAATGGTATGCGCAATATAACTGCAGCACAAAGTACAAAATTAAGATCCAATCATAAACAGTTCCCAAACCCAGGTTATAAAGTGTTTCAAAAACCTTGTTTACTTGGGTTTAACGAAGACCCAGAAAAGGTGTGCAGCAATTTAGTTATTGTGACTTCATGTATAAGTAACATGATGATGTGATTTTCGATGTGACTGACGTCCACTTTTCAGTTAAAGACAGCAGAATAATTTAGAATTGTAATTACTGTTGTGTAAAATGTGTCTTTATTAAGTATTTTAGATTGAATTACAGATTAAATGCTTAAATATGCAGATTTGCAAATTGAGTATTACCTGCAGTTTAGACATCTTGATGATACAAAAATAAAATTCCCTCGTAAACTGATTGTGGATTTATCAGAATTCAGAAAAAATTTCTCCCTATAAATTTTGTTATTAATAGAATAAAAACAAATGAATTAATTTTGTTTTACAGGCAATCCATGATGCCACTTTAGCTTGAAATACTTACTTTTTTGACATTTGATCATTATTTTTTTTTTTGAGTTTTAAAGATGAACTCCCTGTCTGCACTCTTACTGTACCAGCTTTCTGTATTTAAACAGTGACTGAAGTTTGATGCTCTTGTTGATCAGTGCAAATTTTTGAAGTTCCCAATAGGAAAGCTGCTTGTTCTACTTTCTTTGAATTGCAATGGATCCATGCAATTATGTTCCTCTGCTGCAGCAAGTGGAAGAAAATACATGGCAGAACTCACAATTGTTTACTTCACCAGACAAATATCAATCACGACAGAATGAGCTGAACTCTGACACACCTTACCCGTGGTAGTGTCTGTATCAGGAAAATGTCTGCCATTCCGAGCACTATATTCCTGACATTCCTGTGTTTATATGTAGCAGCAGAAATCCCTAAGATATTTTACTAACGATGGCTGCTATAGAATTAGTGCCTGGGCTTATGCCATGTGACTCACATGAACTGCTAATTATTTTTAGCTTGGAATGCTGTTTGCCTGCCCAGTGATCCATTTGGAAGAGCAGGCTTTTTCCCCATGACTTACTCATGGGATTCATGTCAGTAGTACATACGGCTCTAGATTAGAAAACTAAACCCACAACACCAAACTTCTCAAAATATGTTTTTGAAAACTTCTCAAAGAAGCCATTATTCTAGTAATAATGCTGTCATTATGTTGGTTTGTAGCAATGTTCTTACATTACTGGAAATAACTTTTGCAAATTGAATTTAACACACTGTATTCTAATAAACAAGATACATTTTAAAATATTTCATGTTTCTGAGCAAATCAAATGGATCTATGTGAGGTGATTGGGAGGGTAGCCAGTTAGTAAACTAAAGTGGGTTGGTAGAATGAGTGTTCACATCTGCGGTTCCTCAGATGGTGAAATTCCAGTCTCAGTAGAGCTGTTAATGACAGGCACCGACATAAGGTAAGGCTCTTCCCCACAAGAAGGGATGGAAAACTCTGAGGACATTTTGATTTGTCTTTGCCTTTAAGCAACTCATAACAGGCAGTTTCAGAGCAGCATTAGTGAAAGCTTGACAGCAGATTGCTAGTCACCTGCTTAGCTTGGAAATGTTTTATGCAGAGGGATTTGGCCTAAAATGCAGGTGGAAAAAAACCCAAATCAATGGAGGAGATGTTGGAAATGTGGATTACTGTAAATAATTTTATTGCCTTTTCTGGAAATTATCCTCCTAACTTAATATTCTTTTGCTATAGCGAAAAATATAAGTTTTAAATTAACCCCAGCAGAAATAAACAACATATATAATATTATAGATACTATTCAGTCACATGACACTAAATCAACACCACAGGAAGGTATATATTGGTGTTCCCCAGAAATCAGTACTAGGACCATTGCTTTTCTTGCTATATATTAATGACATAGACATTGGTGTACAGGGCACTATTTCAAAATTTGCAGATGACACAAAAATTGGAAGTACAGTGAGGAGGATAGTGGTAGACTTCAAGAAGACATAGACAGGCTGGTGGAATGGGCAGACACGTGGCAGATGAAATTTATCGCAGAAAAGTGTGAAGTGATACATTTTGGTAGGAAGAATGAGGAGAGGCAATATAATCTAGAGGGTACAATTCTAAAAGGAGTGCTTGAACAGAGAGACCTGGGTGTATATGTGCTCAAATCGTTAAAGGTGACAGGGCAGGTTGAGAAAGAGGTTAAAAAAGCATACGGGATCCTGGGCTTCATAAATAGAGGCATATGGGCTAGAATTTCCCAGGGCTGTGGAGGCGGGAATGGAGGCGTGTGGGGTTTTAAAATCGTGAAATCGGTGGGCACGAACCCATCCCGCCCCCAACCTGCCTCCATGCCCGTTTCCCAGGAGGCGGGTACCCGACCTGTGCTGGGAGCCGCCTCCCCGAGGCGGGAAGGGGATTAGTGCCAATTAATTGCCTGTTAACAGGTAGTTAACAGGTAAATTTTTGCCTAATCCCTATTTCTATCCCTGAAGTGTGGGCTGCCCGACGGCTCCAAGCCACGCCAAGTTAGCGAGGCAGACCGTCGGGCTGAAGGACTTGGAGGGTTCGAGATGTCCGGTGTTCAGGTGAGTGATGGGTGCATGAGTGCAGAGGTAAGTGTGTTTGGTGTGTGTAAAGTGTTTAAATAAGTTTTACTTACCTTTACTTACTAATGCAGGCTTCCTTCCTTCAGTTCTCTGGAGTCCCTCATCTCACTGGCACAGAAAGCAGAATGGCCGCGAGCTGTCAAAAGTAGCAGCCTCTGCTTTCTGTTCTGGAGAGATCTCTAAATCAGCCTGAGAGGAAGGAATTAACTTACAGATTGTCAGTGTTTGACAGCTTCAAAGAGCTGTCAAACGCTGATATTTCATCTGTCAAAAGCTCTTGACAGATGAAATGTCAATCTGTGACGTCACCGCTAGGCGGGCTCAACAAGGTCAATCAAGGGAAAATCGAGTGGGTTGGCCACAACTCGATGGAGGCAGGACTACAACCCCAAAAGTGGGAGTCCCGCCTCCTGCTCGCCTCCATTGATAAAATCCAGCCCATAGAGTACAAAAGAAAGTAAGTTATGATGAACTTTTATAAAACACTGGTTCGGCCTCAACTGGAGTATTGTATCCAATTTTGGGCACTGCACTTTCAGAAGAATGTGAAGGCCTTAGAGAGGGTGCAGAAAAGATTTACAATAATGGTTCCAGGGATGAAGGACTTCAGTTACATGGATAGACTGGAGAAGCTGAGGTTGTTCTCCTTAGAGCAGAGAAGGTTGCGAGGAGATTTGATAGAGGTGTTCAAAATCATGAGAGGTCTAGATAGAGTAGATAGAGAGAAACTGTTCTTATTGGTGGAAAGGTTGAGAACCAGAGGACACAGATTTAAGGTGACTGACAAAAGAACCAAAGGTGACATGAGGAAAAACCTTTTTACGCAGCGAGTGGTTAGGATCTGGAATGCACTGTCTGAGAGGGTGGTGGAGACAGATTCAATCGTGGCTTTCAAAAGGGAATTGGATAAATACCTGAAGGAAAATTATTTGCAGGGCTACAGGGAAAGGGCGGGTGAGTGGGACTAGCTGAAGTGCTTTTGCAGAGAGCCAGCATGGGCTCGATGGGCCGAATGGCCTCCTCCTGCGCTGTAACCATTCTATGATTCTATTCTATGATTCTATTAAATGTATTGAGAGGTTCAGTTGTTGTCATAAAGTGAGAGAGTGAAGCATGAACAGTTTATGAATGACCAAACCCTGAGATAGAATCTCAGCATTATCTCGCTCCCCAGTAATTCTTACTGTAATTGAGTATCCAATCATTATATTATTCAGTCTGTACAAGCAAAAGGCTACAGAAGACATCCAGAGCACATTCAAAATGTTTGCAATCTTAATATATAACTGGTAAAGAAGTTTCAAAGCGTAATACATTTGAGGGAACTTGGATGACATAAATCTTAATTAAGTGTTTAAATACATAAGTTAAGCCTTTTAAGATCATGCTGTAGTCTGCTTTTAACTAATTACATTAATACTGCTTATCTCTAGGCACAATGGCAGATTATCAGGGTGATTAATCAAGGGTTATCAACTAAATGGCGTTAAATTATCTAGTAATGCTCACTAATGAATGGGACCATTAACCTGTGAGTTGTATTTTGTTTACATGAATTAAATATTAAGAACATTTTTCCTCAGATAGGTGTACAAAAGCAAGTAGCTTTTGGGGGGATTTAGGTATAATTTATTCCCACATATTTGTTTTTAATTGTTTACTGTGGTGGAGCCAAAATGGATGTACCATTATAAAGACAGAGAAAATTTTACAAGATGCAATATTTAATTCAGGTAAAATAATGGGAATTGATGCTAACTGCTTTTGTTCATTATATCTAACCTAGTTTACCTGTACAACAACATTAACTACAGTTCAAAAGTGAAGTGCATGGAAATGTTTCAACATGATATGATGCTACATAACTGCAAATATCATAATTTATGTAAATCAGTTCATTCTTTTATTAGCATATATGCTCAACAAAATTAAGGAATTTCTAAAGTCATGCGATGTCAAATTGAGAATAAATGAGCTTAATTACTTTTCAATTTTACGTTAGACTGACTGTTCCAGCTGTCAATGGATACATGTATGTACCCAGATCCGTGTTGGAGCTGGTTTTTGGTATTTGGTTTATAGAAATAAGAACCCTCCAGCATCGTGCTATAATACTTCCTTTTTTTTAATACTGTGTAATGGTACATGAAAGTCACTAAATTCCTTTGTAGTTCCTTGGCAGCAAGAACCTGGGACAAAGATAGCTTTTAGTCTGCAAATACTGAGTTGCTGCCAAAAACAGAAAGTCATAAAAATAGGAATTTAAGCATTGTCTTTTTGTGTTATGTATAAAACCTCTATAGCACTAAAAGTTACATATGTGCAAAGTATTCTTACTTTTTAATTAAAATATAAGCTAGTGTTAAAATTCTGGTATACAGTAAGTGCATAATAAGCTTTACAAGTGAAATAATGAAATCCAACAACTGCAACTAACATCCTTAACAGGAACATAGGAACAGGAGTAGGCCATTCAGCCCCTCGAGCCTGTTCTGCCATTCAATTAGATCATGGCTGATCTGTATCTCAACTCCATCTACTTGCCTTGGTCCCTTGACCCTTAATACCCTTGCCTAACAAAAATTTATCAATCTCAATTTTGAAATTTTCAATTGACCCCTAGCCACAACAGCTTTTTGGGGAGAGAATTCCAGATTTCCACAAACCTTTGTGTAAAGAAGTGCTTTCTGACATCACCTCTGAAATGCCTAGCTCTAATTTCTGGACTTTCCCACCAGAAGAAATCATTTCTCGCTATCTACCTTATCAAATCCTTTAATCATCTTAAACACCTCAATTAGATCACCCCTTAATCCTCTATATTCAACGGAATACAAGCCTAGTCTATGCAACCTGTTCTCACAATGTAACTCTTTCAGCCCCGGTACAGCAAAATAACCTATGATGCTTTGTAAAAAGCAGGGGTGGGAAAAAACAGGGGATGGGGAAAGCCATTGAGCAGAAGACAGGAAAAAAGTTAGGAAGGTGACCAAAGGCATGTTTGAAAAGATAGGCTTTGAAGAGACTTTTGAAGATTGGATGAGATATAATAGGGCAGTGAGGTCCAGAGTGTCGGGCCATTGCGGCTGAAGATTCTACCACGAATGGTGGATGGAGAGAGGGGGACAGTAGGCTGGAGTTGGAACTGTAGATGGTGCACACCAGAATAAAAGCTGGAGGAAGATGGAGAGGTCGAATGGGTAAGGCAATGGAGATCAGTGAGGACATGGGCAATAGGTGAGTGGGAATTAATGCATGAAGGGAGTTGGGCTTTATGTAAGGTGGAGTTCAGGAAACTAGTGAGCAAAGTGTTTGAGAAGTTGGGACTGGAGGTGATGAAGATGTGAATGAGGGTTTCAGTGAAGTATAAACAGAGGCAGACTATTTTACAGAGTTGGCTATAGTAGCCTTAGTAATAGATAGCATATGGAGTCTGAAGCACAGCTTAGGGAAACAGGATACTGAGGTTTGAACCATTGGATTCAAACTGAGCAAGCAGCTGGTAAGGATACAGAATTGGGAGGGTGGTGCGAAATTTCTGTTCAGAGCCCAACAGATAGCTTCAGTCTTACCAATACTAAGATGGGAAAGTTCTGGCTCATTTAGAGAGCAAAGCAACAGTCTAAATCAAGAGTGGTGGCAGAGGTAAAGCAGGATATTGTCAACATACTGTAAGCTGTGTTATGGATAATGTCGTCGGGGGAAGCTTTTGATAGAGGAATAACAGGTGGACAAGCATGTCACTTTGGGAGGTTTGGAGCTGCCCATGCAGGAATGGGAGGAGAAACCGTTGCAGAGGATGTGCTGACTACATTGGGGCAGGTAGGAACCATGATGGGGCAGTCACACAGAAGTGGACAATAAAGGAGGGACAGTGGAGGAGGATACAGAGGTCGAAGGCCGCAGACAAGGAGGACAAGAAATGATAACCGGGCTGCTGTTGCAGTCAAAAATCTTGTGGTTGGTGACTTTGACCAGGGCTATCTTGGTCTTGTGAACAGGATGGCAGCCAAGTTGAAGGTATTCAAACAGAAAATGGTGTCAGAGGTGAGCACAGAACTGGATGGCAGTCGATATTTTGTAATTCTCTGGCAGTGAAGTAATTGCGACACAGATGTTTAATTTGCAAACAAGGAAAATTTAGTAAGACTCCAACTCTCCAATCAAATACCATGACAGTATCAATCAGAATGAGATCCAAAGAAGAATGTGTTTGCACATTAACTGATAGCTGAGAGGGAGCTACAATGTTATACAATATAAGGGAGTTGCTTCATATCAGCAGTGATAGAGTAAGTTGCTTCATAAATTGTAATTTCAACTGTGGAAGGTAATACAGCTCCCTCATGCTGCCAGGTGCAGTACATTTCACAAGTTATCTAATTACCATACATAGCCAGTAGCTCACAATAAATAGAAGGGTATTACAGTCCTTTGTGACAAATTCAAAGACCATGGGAATTAGTTCCATACAACATATTTGTACGGTGTTTTTTGATAATTTATTGGATTATCCACTATATATTATAACCCTATCAAATATAGTTAAATGAGATTTACAACAATCGGAATAGCTCCATGAAAACATTGAATTGGTTGAAATCAATCAGCTTTGGTATGTTAGAATATAGAAATCAAAGTTTAGGCTTAAACTGTTAACAGTATTCCAGATTTGAGATTGAGGCATTATATTTATTTATTTTTGTACTATTTATTTTTTTATGTGAGACTATCAAAGCAGAGATTATATCCTTCTAAAAAACAGTACAGGTAGACTACCCTTTATCCGGACTTCCGAAAACCGAAACCCTCTAAAAACCGAAGGTTTTTTCGGTCAGCGTAAGTCGTGCGCACGACATGACCAGAGTGGCGCACGACTTACAGGCCTAGCCGGATAAGGGATAGTGTAGCATTTTTCCGCACTTCTGAAAAACGAAATCGCTCAGCGTAAGTGTACCAGCCTTTATCCGCACATCCGAAACCAGAAAACCTCTGAAAGCCGAAAGTGGCGCAAAGCATGACTTCTGAAAACCGAAATCGCTCAGCGTAAGTCGTGCGCACGACCCCGACCCCCGCCGACCCCCACCCTTGCCGACCCCCACCCCCGACCCCCCCTGACCACGACCCCCGCCGACCCCCACCCCCGACCCCCCCGCCGACCCCGACCCCCCGCCGACCCCCACCCTTTCGGATAAGGGATAGTGCATCCTTTATCCGCACTCCCGCAAACCGAATTACTCTGAAAACCGAAGTGTTTTCGCGCACCTTCCGAAATCTGAAATTTTCCTAAAACCGAAACACGGCTGGTCCCGAGGTTTTCGGATAAAGGATAGTCTACCTGTATATCATAACAAGCAAATTTGATGGACTATCTGTGGGTAAATGGGTGTTCTATGTAATAAATTGCCACTAGTAAAATGATGAACTCTGGAATAGTCATAGAAAACATGGCTTTTTAAAAACATATATGGATTTAAAATAATGTAGAATCATGGGGGAGAAATTCAATTTACAGCAGCCCGCTTTGCATCTGAAAAACACAAATAATTGCGCCTGATGCAATATTCAGGCGGGCCTGTAAATGGGCGAGCAGCCTGCCCACCTGAAACTGGCGTAAGGCTGGTTAAATACATAAATCGGGGTTTTACGCCAGTTGTAGAACCCCGATTGCAAAATTTAGGTACAAATGGGCAGAGCGTGTGCCCAGATGTACCAGGAGCTGAGCGGCCTAACCAATGGTCCTTAAAGGGACTGCTGGAAGCTGCTCAAAAAAATCCCAGGCAATTTTGAGTTTTAAATTTTTGGGGTCCAAGATAAGCAGGTCATCCTCCTGGGCCCGCAAAAAAGCTCCAACCCATTCGAGTCTTCCTGTACAGGGCGTTGGTGAGACCACACCTGGAGTAGTGCGTACAGATTTGGTCTCCTTATTTAAGGAAGGTTATACTTGCATTGGAGGCAGTTCAGAGAAGGTTCACGAGGTTGATTCCGGAGACAAAGGGGTTGTCTTATGAAGAAAGGTTGAACAGGTTGGGCCTATACTCATTGGAGTTTAGAAGAATGAGAGGGGATCTTATTGAAACATATAAAATTCTGAAGGGGCTTGACAGGGTAGATGCAGAGAGGATGTTTCCCCTCGTGGGGGAATCTAGAACTAGGGGGCATAGTTTCAGGATAGGGGGGCACCCATTCAAAATGGAAATGAGGAGGAATTTCTTCTCTCAGATTGTCGTGAATCTTTGGAATTCTCTTCCCCAGAGAGCTGTGGAGGCTGGTTCATTGAATATATTTAAGGTGGAGATAGACAGATTTTTGAATGGTAAGGGAGTCAAGGGTTATGGGAAGCGGACAGGAAAGTGGAGTTAAGGCCAAGATCAGATCAGCCATGATCTTATTGATCGAGGGGCCAAATGACCTACTCCTGCTCCTATTTCTTATGTTCTTATGCTCTTATCAACATATTTAGACTTTTTAAGACTCCCTAAATTTAATTTTCTTAAGGTGTTTATGTGAGGAATAAAATAATGTCAGTGTTAAAACCTCCACTATGATCTGAGAAATTTCTAATAAAATTGTCTGTCTAACACACTTCCTTTTTCTACCTGGCAGGAGGTTTATGTGTTGAAGGATTATCCTTGCACACACATTTGTTTTCTCGTCAGTCAGTTATCTTATCCACATATTTGACAGGATCAATTGACCTAAAAGTAACATCATTGTATGGGTTTTTTCAAAAACCCTGATTTTTTTTCAGGTGGTTATCTTCTTTCTGTACCCCACAAATATTATCGTTTATTCTTAGCTTGATACTCTGCCAGAATTGGTTTAAGAAAGTGGTTTTAAAAAAAGACCCTAATTTGGAAAGGCATCAACTGGAATGTTGCAGTTGGTCGGTGATATGTGCCTACCACCAGTGGCTTGCCACAGTGGCTGCATGTATTTCCACTACCTGCAAAACCCCACTGCCATCACTTGAATATAACCGTGTTGTGCTTGTTGTGTACAGGGATGATCATACCTAAAACTGTGCACGTTAATGGCAATTGCAGAAATAGGCATTGTTCTCAGTGTGGGCTGAATGAGCAACAGTAAATTCTGAACAAACCCCTTCAACCTCTCTAACTACCATAAAACACAAAACTGGGCTGGATCTGTTCCAGGCACACAAGCGTTCCCTGCCCAATTTTCCTCTCAACTCTCCACCTAGGTGATGCTCAACGCTCAGGCAGTAAAGAAAGAATCTACTGCAATGACACAAGTCAGAAATTGCAACAGTCGTACACGTTTCGTCACTCTCCCTTTCTCTCCACAGAGTTTTGCCTTACATACTCAACTTCCCCTCTCCTTCCCCAGCGATGGGAGGAGCCCCAGCTCCACCTTTTCACAACCCAGCCTCTCAGAGTCATTACACAGCAGTAAGAGCTGCTTTTTTTCTCTTCATTGTGGTTGACTTTGGAAGTAGGCAAAATTAGCAGCAGGTGGTAATTTCCCTGCCCATCCCCAGATTTCTACATTGTGCAGACATGGATAGTGACCACCAAGGTAAGTCTAAGGGCCAAGTACAAAATGGTTTTACCTGGTGAAGGTCAGATAGAGCAGTAACATTACTGTACCACCGGCAGGAAATCTCAGGCACAGTTGTTTAAATAATGCACTGTTCAACTCCTTGAGTAGTTTGATTTTTCAGAATTATAATGTGCATCATTATCACCGACACAATTCCCTGGTAAGTGCATGAAAAATAGAGCTTTCATACATCAGAGAGCTGGAATAATGGGAGTGTATATGGAAGTCAGCCCAGTAAGTTCTAAATGCTTTCAATAGAAGAAAATCAATCTAAAAAAAAATTATGCATTGCAGCTTGTATACACCCTCCAGTTTATCAAAAGAAGCCCTAAACTCCCACCACATGGTATGTGTGGGTTGTACGTACACTATTAGACATCTTATAGTCTTGGATTGCAGTGATGAGCTTAAATAGGGAGGTTCTGCCCATGACACACCAGGTCACAGAGATCTGGATTCCAATGGCTCAGCCTTCCACATCTTAGATGGTCTATTAAGCCTTATGAAGAACTGTGACAAGAAATTCTTCAATGCCTTTTTTTAGCAAGAGATGCTTTGCTTTTTTATGTCTGTCAAAGGGCTCATATTTAATACTTAGAATTCAGCATCTATGGCAAACTATAAATGCTATAAAACTATAAATAGCATGGAGGCCAGTCTCCATTAAGGAGTGATCTATTATTCCAGCCCCCAGTCCTGTTTCCATTGCAACAATGTGGTAAATACTGTTAGTTGCTATAGTATTTCTGTTTTCTAAGACATGATTCTTGTTTTACTCACATTGGAAGGAAGAAAAAGTGAACAAACCCTGAGGCAATTTTAATCCAAGATCTTTTAGCCTTGATCCAGTGTTCAACCAATTGAACACCCCACTAGATTTCACATGTACAAAATAAATAGCCAAATATTTGGTTTTACTTGGAACCTGCACCGGACGATGTTGGCCTGAGGCTCAATTCCAATTGGGCTTGGGCCTTATTTCCATGAAAGCGGTGAGTTGCGGACACCAGCCGGTTTTCCCAATGCAGCTGGGGCCCTTGCAAAATTAGGCTGGCTTGGACACTGAGCCGGCCCATGGGTTGGTCATGCGAGGGGGTGGAGGCAAACGGCGGTGGCGGGGGGTGAATTCGGGCCAGCAGCAGCCCCTAGTACTATTGTGGAGCCAGAATTTAGGAGCACGGTCCGAAGGCAGGTGTTGGGACCTTGATTAGAATATTCACGTTTGTTTCAGGTGGCCTGGACACTCGAAGGTTGGCAGCTTCCCATTTGGCGTGGGATACCGCTGCCCAAAATTCATCCCTCAAATATTCATTTAGTGCCCAGAAATTTCTCCCCAATAAGTTTTAGTCCTTATTGGCAATGTTTGTTTGATTTCATGTTTGACGTATATTTCTCTATTCCCATCATAAACCTAATCTAAGATAAAGGAAAGTTATAAGCAACTGTTTTCATGGGTCGTTGCCAAGCGTGAACTGTTTCTTTTCTCTGGTGTATAATGTTGCGGAATTAAAGTCCTGGGCCTAGGAATTCAGTTGGCGCCGCGCCAGGGCTTTAGCGCCGGAAATTTAGCGCCGGCGCTAAGTCCCCCTGCGCGCGCCAAAAATTCAGTAGCGCCGCGCCCAAACGGCTGCCGGCGCTACAGGAGGGTGTCAGCGCCTCGAAATGGGCGCTGACTGCCGCATTGCGGCGCAATTCTGGCGCTGCGGCACCCGATGCGGTGCGGCAGGCTGGGGAAGTGCAGGCCTCCTCCTTCAGTTAAGGAGGAGCTGCCTGCACCCGCCCGCTGGCCGTTGAAATCTTGAAAAAAATGAGCCCGGCACCTCGGAGAAGTGCCGGGCTCGCAGGCCAGACGCATCTGTTCCGCGGGGGGGGGGGGGGGTGGAGGAGTCCGGGGAGGGAGGTGCGGGCAGGCGGCCGGCGGGAAAGCGGCCGGCCGCCGCGCGACCTTAATGCGCCGGCGCTAACTCGCGTAGGACTCTGCTGAAACATCGTTAGTTGTGGCTGCCACGGGCGAGGCGGCCGCAACTCAATTTCGGCGTTGGGGCCCGTCACCACGGCAACCGGGACGCTGCGCACACCGATGACGTCATCGGTGCCGGCGCAGCGCAACCGGTCTAACGCCGATGGCAGGGCCCCACTGAATTTACAAACCGGCCATAACTCCGGCGCTAGGCCCTCTAGCGCCTCAAATGGGGCGCTAACCCTACTGAATTTTCAGCCCCTGGTGTCCATATTAACTTTTTACTCTTTCACAATAAAGCAAATAAATACAACCAGACAAACCAACAAATCCCCAATCAGGCGAGGAAACAATGAGATGGTTAAGGGACCATTTTTCCCACTGGAAAAGGGAAAAATAGTAATGTATTTTCACATGGATATTTCTTAACTCCATGTAGATATTTATCAGCTATTTTCAACAATAAAATAACTATAATCATGTGCACTAATATCACTGCAAATGCACCAGCACTGACAACAGTGAGACTAAATAGGAGCAATCTACACAAAATTGGATTTTTTAAAAACCTCTATGTTTTCTCTGAAGATATATTCAGGCAAGAACTAACTTTGCAACATAATAAAATTGAGGAATTATATCAACATATTAACTGTTTAACTAAATCGTTATGTTTAATGATTTAAAGATTGAAGCAGCTGGAACACGTTCTCTTGTAATCCGTACTGGATGACTTAAAAACATAGATAAGTGGAATATAAGACAAAAGGGCTAGTGGAACACTGCAATAAAAACTGTTCTGAATTACTGGCTGTCCCTGCTATGCAAAGTATGAATCAGAATTACCTTGGTAATAACTGCTGTTGTGCCCTGTCAACATTTCACATCACATCACAGCTTCAGAAACTCCTCATGGAGGGTGGTGGTGAAATCCATAGCCGTGGTGACTTTACAGCATCGTAACCGTTTGGAAGACTTTTTTGGCTTAAATTATTTTTTATGGCGATTGATATTTTCCACATTACCATATAAAATATTTTGCGGCCTCCTGTGCACACAGCACCAACCCTACTGCTCCTCTTTCAGTGCCAGAGCCTTCAACTATCTCAGTTTTACTCTCTGGAATTCCTTGTTTAAACCTTTTCTCTCCCTACCTCTTAATCCTCCTTAAAACCTATCTTGTCAATCTTTCCCAATTTTTCTACTCTTACTTGGTGTCAATATAATCCTATGTAATGCCCCTTTATTATTTACATTAGCTGCACTATATCAGTACAAGTTGTCACTGTTGTGTTCCATTGTAATGCAGGAAGTGTCACTCTCTGATTGGGGTCATGAAATTCCTTCAAATGTGTTCCAGCCCTGTGGTACCCTCCAACTCAATTTTAATTTAATATGATGTGTATTGACTTATATCTTCCTTCAGCAATATACAGACTTATACAATTTAAACATGGTCACTTTTAACAAGACTTACAATTGGAAATTCCACAGAAGTTCTCCTGATCTCCTACCGTGGTTACAGTGGGAGATTAAGGAGAACCTTTGCAGAATTTCAGCAACATACCCGCATGTCGATGTTTTGCAGCTTTTAGACTTGTATGATTGGAACATATCCATTCTTTACAGCATATGCATGTAGCACATAGATACTAACATACAGGGGTAAAAGTAAATCTGCTGCGTATGGTGTGCATCAGATTTCTGTCTGTGTCCTACATTAAACAGTGTAATCTAAACATTTCTGGAATGAAAGCCAACCTGCAATGAATCATTAGAGGTACACCAACAATTATTAAACAAACATTGTACATTGAAATATTACCACTAATGTAATGAGAAAAAGCACCTGAAACATGTATTTCATTTCAGGCTGATGCATTGTGGCAAAATGTTTATTTTAAGATATATGGAGGAATTTGCTAACATTTAAATACACCAGTCATACTTATAGTATCCTGACATGGGCCGGCCTATGGCATCAATTAAAGTGTTCTGCTGCAGTTTTAAGTAAGATCAGATGATATCTGAATTGACTTTTTATTGCAAATACATACTAAAGCTATCAAGGCAGTGCAGGCTAGGCTTTGGTATGTCTGGTGAGGGAGGAAGCCATTATCAACCAAGGCATGAGGGCATCAATTGAGAAAAGATTCACTGCTATAGTGTTCATTAGTACCTGAAGTTGTTGAGCTCATGACCTGGAGATGTTAGGCCTGTGTTTGAAGTTGGGGTCCACAAGTTATTCATTTACGGGCTGCCTTAGATTTAGAGGTGAAGGATTTAGTGTGATAAAAAATCTATCTAAGTAGAATGGTGGGGGAGGGAGTTCTTGTACCAATAGGTGGACCTAAATTCACTGCGTTTGAGAAAGATTGATTTGAACCAAACCAAAACCGATCATCAGAGTCACATGAATATATGAAAATGACGGACAAGGAAAGACCACCCGGTCCATCGAGTCTGTCACATACCAGCATTGTGCAACTGAACATCATGATCCCCAAAACTTTCAACCCACAGGCACCTGGGAGAGATAGAGCCCTAAGCCAATTCAAGGAGAAAAATATGTAAAATTCCTCTCCACCCACCAAAGGTGATCAAAACAAGCTCCAGGAGACCAGAGTGACCGTGAGACACATCGTCCAGTACCCCATCTACCTTTTGTACGCTGTGATATCAGCCACAGCTAGAAACTGATCCAACTCCCTTTTGAATGCTTGCAGTGAATCTATACTCATTGCACAAGCCAACAACTTGATCCAAAACCTCCTGACATCTAATCTAGTTCTATGCTTACATATAATTTATATGCATGTCCCTGTTCTCTTTAAATTATCTAACTCAAATAGTCTATCTATACGGACATTGTAGTCCCTTCATTATTTTAAACTTCTCAATCACATCTCTCTGAAGCCTATGAATTTCTAGAGGAAAATGACCCAGCTCTCTAAACCATTCGTGGTAACTGGGGGCCTTTCAGCTAGTTATCAATTTCATGGCCTTCATCTGAACCTCTTCCACGGCCTCTAATTCATCCACCAGCGAGAGGACCAAAACTGGACACAGTATTCTAACTGATGCGTAACCCAAGGTCTTGTGCAAGGACACTATAGTGCAGTACTGAGGGAGTGCTGCAATGTCAGAGGTGTCATCCTTCAGATGAGATGTTAAACCAAGGCCCCGTTTGCCCTCTCAGGTGGGTGTAAAAGACCCCATGGTGCTATTCGAAGAAGAGTAGGGGAGTAGTGACCAAATTATCTGGTCACTACCTCATTGCTGTTTGTGGGACCATGCTGTGCGCAAATTAGCTGCCGTGTTTCCTACATTACAAGAGTGACTACACTTCAAAAGTACTTACTTGGTTGTCAAGCGCTTTGGGGCATCCTGAGGTCATGAAAGGCACTATATAAATGCAAGTTCTTTCTTTCTATGTGCTGGCCGCCACTAATATGCTGGATCCCCACAGTTGGCCGGACCATGAATTCCCAGCACATGGAGTCCCCACCCTAGGCCCCGCTACTGGACCATTGTTTGCCTTATAGAAAAATGAACCGCACTTACAAGTCAATTTTGAAGCTGGCAGAGATAGCAGAAACCCAACACAGTAGATTTTCATGAGCCCGATTCCATTGGGTGAGTGGTTGTTGGTGTACAACTGCCGCCTCTCACCCAAGGGAGTTGGTCTGAGGTCCGACCAAATTTCATGGTCGGGCCTCATTCCCATACACTCAGCAAGTTGCTTGCGCATTTAGAGCAGCCTGTTGATCGGAGTATAATGTAAAACCCTTTTTCTCAGTTTTAGAATAAAGTCTGTTACTATTCAAAAGGCACCAAGTGGAGGTTTTTTGAAGGCTATTGTAAATTAGCTATGATGAAAGATGTTTGGTAAATGCACTAAAGTGTTTTCACAATTTACAATAACATAGCCAATTTGACAAGTTAAAAGCTACTTAGAAACATACAGCAGTAAATCAACATTTACCAACTTCATAATAAGATTTATTTTGATGGATGCTTCTACAGAGGCAATTGGTTCATTTACAAAGGCTTTATAAGAAAAATCATACTGTTCATAGCTATTACACTTTTGCATATGTGTTTTGAACTGCCCTTCTGCTCACACAATCCAAATCACATTGAAATCGTTTTTTTTTCATGTTACATAGAACATAAGACGTAGGAGCAAGGATGTCTTACTACAGTTATACAGGGCCTTGGTGTGACCACACCTGGAGTACTGTGTGCAGTTTTGGTCTCCTTACCTAAGAAAGGATATACTTGCCATAGAGGGAGTGCAGCGAAGGTTCACCAGACTGATTCCTGGGATGGCAGGAATGTCGTATGAGGAGAGATTGGGTCGACTAGGCCTATATTCACTAGAGTTTAGAAGAATGAGAGGGGAGCTCATTGAAACATATAAAATTCTGACAGGACTAAGACAGACTGGATGCAGGGAGGATGTTTCCCCTGGCTGGGGGGTCTAGAACGAGGGGTCACAGTCTCAGGATACGGGGTAGGACATTTAGGACTGAGATGAGGAGAAATTTCTTCACTCAGAGGGTGGTGAACCTATGGAATTCTCTACCACAGAAGGCTGTGGAGGTCAAGTCACTGAATATATTTAAGAATGAGATAGATAGATTTCTAGACACAAAAGGCATCAAGGGGTATGGGGAGAGAGTGGGAATATGGTATTGAGATAGAGGATCGGCCATGATCATATTGAATGGCGGAGCAGGCTATGTTTCTATGTTTCTAAGTAGGAGCAGGAGTAGGTCATTTGGCCCCTCGAGCCTGCTCCACCATTCAATAAGATCATGGCTGATCTGATCTTGGCCTCAACTCCACTTCCCTACCCGCTCCCCATAACCCTTGACTCCCTTACCATTCAAAAATCTGTCTATCTCCACCTTAAATATATTCAATGACCCAACCTCCACAGCTCCCTGGGGAAGAGAATTCCAAAGATTCACGACCCTCTGAGAGAAGAAATTCCTCCTCATTTCCGTTTTAAATGGGTGCCCCCTTATTCTGAAATTATGCCCCCTAGTTCTAGATTCCCCCACGAGGGGAAACATCCTCTCTGCATCCACCCTGTCAAGCCCCTTCAGAATCTTATATGTTTCAATAAGATCCCCTCTCATTCTTCTAAACTCCAATGAGTATAGGCCCAACCTGCTCAACCTTTCTTCATAAGACAACCCCTTTCATCTCAGGAATGAACCTGGTGAACCTTCTCTGAACTGCCTCCAATGCAAGTATATCCCTCCTTAAATAAGGAGACCAAAATTGTATGCAGTACTCCAGGTGTGGTCTCACCAACGCCCTGTACAGTTGCAACAGGACTTCCCTACATTTATACTCCACTCTCTTTGCAATAAAGGCCAACATTCCATTTGCCTTCCTAATTACTTGCTGGACCTGAATGCTAACTTTTTGTGATTCACGTACAAGGACTCCCAGTTACTGTTGCTCATCGTACCAAAACAAACTGATGATACTGTTAAAACAAAATACACCCTTTATCTCAGAAAAATGTATCCCTTCTCCACAGATCATGTATGCACACATTATTTTAAGATTAGATTTAAGTTAAGCCTTTTGTTGTGAGGTTTAAAAATAGCTGCCATTGTAATAATCATAAATAGCTTCCAGCAATCATACACCTTGGAAGAGGTTTTACAGTGTGATGACAAGAGCAGGTTGTGCCTCATTGTTCTAAGTATGATGTAACATGTTCTTGCCTGGTAGATTTATGACCTAGGATTCAGTGACCATGTTAGAAACAGGACATAGTTAATTGTTTGTGTGGAGTATCAGACCCTAGGGCTGGATTTTCTCAGTGGTGCCGGGATGGTGGCGGGATAGCTGTTTGCCGGGTTCCAGTCCCGCTCCCGGCTTCAGCCGCTCTGTCAAAGGGATTTTCCCTTGATTAGCCTTGCTAAGCCCACCCTTCGGGCTTCCTGGCCAATTAACAGGAAGCAGGTCTGATGATGGGCCTGATGACGTCATTTGATGACGCGTCATCAGCCGGTTTCCTTAAAGGGACCACGGCCACATTAAGTTTGACAGTTGTGCTGTCAGTGTTTAACAACATTGAGGTGCTGCAAACACTGACGAGCACTGCACAGAGGTGGACGGTTGCACTCAGGCTCTCCCATGACTCCCTCCATATGCTTATGGAGGGAATTACAGCACGCAGGGAGGTCATCTTCCCTTCCAATGGGCGGTAGAGACCTCCCCAGGAGACCTATGCAGCCTGGTTGCACATTGCATAGGAGGGCAAAAGCAGGGCTGTCGTAAGGAGTCCCTGGCTGCAGTGATGCCAACCTTTCAATGATCTCAGTGGATCACGAAACGTAACTTCAAAGCCGCACTCAAACACACACTGCTGTGCCACTCAACACATCCCCATCACTCTGCCTTCCATACCCTTCTTCTGCACATCCTTAGTCACACCAACTTACCTTGCACCTCCACCCAACCCTCTCTATCTACTTTATCACTTCCCCATCTCACTAGCCACCCCTCACATTCACCCTCATCCTACTGCAAGCATACCAACTAACAACACACAAGGGTAGGCACTTGAGAGGTTTAGCCAATGTCCATGTGAAGTTTCTGGTAATGTGTTGTCATACAGTGAAAATCTATATTTTCAACACTGCCCCTTATTGGACAGATCTGTGCGCACCTTGCGAAGTGTCTTACTGAGTTCCAGTGAATGTTGAGACATAACTTCCCCCCCTCCTGCTAAAGTGATGAGTGTGCATGGAATGGCTTGGACATTAAAGGGATGTTTTACGGTGCTGGTGTGGGATGGTATCAACCTGGCGCATCATGTGGCAGCCAGGGTTTACAGCATCAAGTGAAGTAAATCTGGTCATGGTGATGCCATTGCTGGCCTCCCGGGCAGCAATGTTGTCAGGCGCTGATGCCCTGTGTCCTGTGCAGCATCAGGTGATGGCGGAGAAGGTTGGTGATGTTGTTGGTGCTGCTGATGTGCCTGGTGATGTTGGTGTTGGGGCTGAGCGTGGAAGGAATCAGAAGAGCAAGTGAGATAGTTTCTAGGGCACTGATGTTGCTGCAATAGATGGCAGTTGCAGGTGAGATGACAGAAGCGATTTGTCAACGGTGAGAGAGGTTGTTCCAATGAGGTGGCACTGGACATATAGTTGGCTCTAAACACTTGCAAGGTAAAGAAATCTCTATGGGCAGGATTTTCCTTGGGCCGTGGAGGCGTGTGGGGGGTTAAAATCCCAAAATCGGGGGGCACGAACCCATCCCGCCCCCAACCCGCCTCCATGCCAGTTTCAAAGGAGGCGGGTACCCAACCCGGACTGGGGCCCACCTCCCTGAGGCGGGAAGGGGATTAGTGCCAATTAACTACCTGTTAACAGGTAGTTAACAGGCAGTTTTTAGCCTAATCCCTATTTTCATTCTTGAAGTGTGGGATTCCCGACGGCTCCAAACCATGACAAGTTAGCGAGGTGGGCCGTCGGGATGAAGGGCTTGGAGGGGTCGAGATGTCCGGTGTTCAGGTGAGTGATGGGTGCATGAGTGCAGAGGTAAGTGTGTTTGGTGTGTTTAAAGTGTTTAAAGAAGTTTTACTTACCTTTACAGCCTTCCTTCCTTCAGGTGTCGGGAGTCCCTCATCTCACCGGCACAGAAAGCAGAATGGCCGCGATCTGTCAAAAATTGCAGCAGTCAGCTTTCTGATCCCGGGAGATCGCTAAATCCTCCTGAGAGGAAGGAATTAACTTAGAGTACAAATTGTCAGTGTTTGACAGCTTCAAAGAGCTGTCAAACTCTGATATTTCATCTGTCAAAAGCTCTTGACAGATGAAATGTCAATCTGTGACATCACCTGTTGCCGGGTGGCCCTTAATTGGCCTGCTGAGCCCACTGGGCGGGCTCAACAAGGTCAATCAAGTCAAAATCGCATGGGTTGGCTACAACTTGATGGAGGCGGGACTACAACCCCGAAAGTTGTAGTCCCGCCTCCTACCCGCCTCCTCAATGAAAATCCAGCCCATGTCTTACAAATGCAGTAACAACAGTTTCTGCGCTATGAAACTGACCATCTGCAACATGGCATCCTATACACCACTTCTGCAGCTGTCAGCTTATCAGATACATCAGAGCAGACTTAACTCACACCAGGGTGAGCTGGCGTGTTCCCCGAGCAGCGGGTAACCCATGGGGGAGCACCTAAAATTGGAAGGAAGCCTCAAAATACCTTTAAATTGGCTCTTAACAAGCCATTTAATGAGCTCAATTGTCTGCCCCGCCGCTTGGTGTCGGGTCAGTTCTCCGCTGACAGACCCGACACCTGGGAGACTCGCGTGGAGACGGGTTGACAGCGGGTTTCCCCAGCAGCCTCCAAACCCGCCCTCTGAGCGTCGGCAAAATCCAGCCCGTTCCTAAGTATTTCTGCAGTTTTTGTTCTATCTTATATGATTATTAAGTACCATTTATTTTAATGCTTTTATAGGTTCAGTCCAGTGTTTAAAAGATGCTGAGGCAGACCCTGGAGAACGTGATTCTGTAAGTACTAAAAAAAACTGAAAGACATCTAAATGCACTTTGGGTCAAATGGTTTTATATGTTGTTATTATTAGAGCGCTGGGGCTTTAATGCAGTTTTAAAAATGAAACTTAGGATTCATTAAATGCATTATCATAGAATTTTATCATACAATCTGAAATCAAAATTTACATAAAATACTATTGCTCTTTTGTGTTAGTTTCAGCCTTTAGTGTTCTTATTGCATTGTTAAATGTTTATCACTATCCCAGAAATGTCTAGATCTTATTACAAAGTGTTAAGAGATGGTTAATAAACTTAAAAATACATATGCATTCAGAATAGTGTCACTGATTGTTTTGATTATTGATATTCCATTGCAAAATATAAAAAGCCTCATTTAAAAAAATCCATTTCAAGATTCTGTATACACGATCATTATAAAATGCTGATTGGTCTTTCATAGTGACATTTTATTTATTGAGACTATCATAGAATCACAGAAATTTACGGCACAGAAGGAGGCCATTCGGCCCATCCTGACTGTGCCGGGGACTAGTTAATATTTTGTTTTAAAGTATTGATTTCATTTTAGGTTATTTAATATTTGTAAATTATTTTCCCATAGGTGTGTGAGCTGCCAACAGAATTTGTAGAAACTGTTAGACCAAGGCCTCAAGGGTCTTCACCGGTATATGACTACTTACTAATAGAAGAATACAAAGACATAAAGGTAAGTAAATAAATGTGAGGTTGAAATGATAATAACAAAACTGGCTAAAATCAGGGGTGATCTGCAATCCGGCATTGGATGAAAAATCATAGATCATCTGCCCACGGTTTTCCGAGGTGTGTTTTCTGTGAACGCCACTCCCTTCTAGGAATGTCGGATTGTGGAATCCTCACCCCCCCCACCCCCCCCAACCCCGTAAGGTGACTCCTGAAATTATTTTGCATGTGGTGCATTTGTCTGTTTGCAAATAAAGCTCATCCTGTCATTCTTGTACACACAACAATTCTACTAAATTTGACCAGATTAACTCTTATTATAGTCAGAGACGTATATATGTAGATCCTAGACTAATAAGTTTAAGTAATAGCAGGAAAATGAGGAGTCAACAGCTCTAAAGGTGTTGAAGAAACTTAATTTTTTTTTGATGCATTTGGTGTTATTCACTCCAAAATCAGAAAGAACATTTTGATTGCACTCTTGTTCCAAAGCTTGATTAGGATGAAGATTGACACCGCCATGTTTCAGATTTTGCCTCTCCTGTAGAATCATACAGCACAGGAGGAGGCCATTCGGCCCATCGTGCATGTGCCAGCTCTTTGAAAGAGCTATCCACTTCCTTGCTCTTTCCCCATGGCCCTCCAATATTTTCCCCTTCAAGTATTGATCCAATTCCCTTTTGATAGTTATTATTGAATCTGCTTCCATCACCCAGGCAGTGAATTCCAGATCATAACAACTCACTGCATCATTTTTTTCCCTCATGTCACTTCTGGTTCTTTTGCCAATTACCTTAAATCTGTGTCCTCTGGTTACCGATCCTTATGCCACTGGAAACAGTTTCTCCTTATTTACTCTATCAAAACCTTCATGATTTTGAACATCTCTATCAAATCTCCCCTTAAACTTCTCTGTTCTAAGGCGAACAACATCCTATGTAAATTATGGCCCAGAAATTCGGGTCGGGGGCTTCCCGCGGGTGCATGCCCCCGATCTGCACTTACCTAGCGCGCCGGCCGTTGAGCTGTAGGGCCCCGTGGAATTCCGATCTGGGGCCTGGTCCAGCTGCCGGCGCGCAGTGCTTGCGTATCCCAGGGGCGCAGTTAGTTCGATGCGTCCCCTGGGATCACGTGGGCCATGGGCAGCCAATCGGAGCAGGGAATGCTCCATTCATAAGTCTGGCAGGAAGTGCTGTCAAGACTTATAAATACTACGGCCCCAAAATAGCACTAAACCTTCAAATAATTTTTTTTTTAATCACATTTTTAAATAAACTATAAATTACATGAAATAACTATTTTAAACAATAATTTAAATTTTTGAAAAAAATAATTTTATATTCTAACGGGGCTAAAAATAAACTTACCTTGCTTTAAAGTATTTAAAAATAATAAACCTGTGGAAAAAATGTTTTAATTTTAATTAATTCACCACTTACCTTGTAAAAAAACAGGCCTTACGCCTGCTTTTTATATTTCTAAATTCTGCAGGCTTACGTTCCCGGAGAAGCCTGTAAAAAATAACTACATTTGATGCGCACGCGCAGCCTCCCCCGCGCACGCGTTCGACCTCTGAACCTCTTCGTTCAGCGGAACGGAAGTGCTGGTTTCCCGCGCATGCGCAGTGCATGCAGGAAACTGGCACTTCCATCGGGCCTAACAAGCAGAGTTAAAATGAAAAGTTTCTCAGAAAGATAATTTAAGTGTCCTAATAGAGGAGGATCTGAATATTTAATAATAATATCAATACACTACATTTATATCACAGTATTGCCAGCGCTTGAGGAGTATTACAAGCAGGATATTGCAGTTGCACTGTCTAAATGCACCACTGGGGAATGAGGCCGAAAGGATGGTGGCTGAACTTCACATATGCATGCTAAAACCCAGGAGCATTATTTACCAAATCCCTGCACTGCCTGCAAGTTTTGGACAGTTTGAGAAGAGCTGATAGGACAATCAGGCCTTCTGCCTTGGGGCCATAAATATAAGGTAGTCACTAATAAATCCAATACGAAATTCAGGAGAAACTTTTTTACCCAGAGAGTGGTTAGAATGTGGAACTTTCTACTATATGGAGTAGTTGATGTGAATAGCATAGATTCCTTAAAGAGAATCTAGATAAGTAAATGAGGGAGAAAGGAATAGAATTATATGCTGATAGGGGTAAGAGGAAGTAGGCTGGGAGGAGGCTCGTGTGGAGCATAAACACCAACATAGATCTGTTGGGCTGATTGGCCTGTTTCTGTGCTGCAAATTACATGTAATTATACGTAAAAAAATCTAGATTGTGGGTGCATCTGAATTTTAAAAAGAGTTTGGAAAATAAGGAAAAGTCAGCCATTATACAACTGCTGAACAAAGCAAAAGTGATGAGAATCCCCTGCTTGGATGCGGTGAGGATTGACACCATACTTTAGGCAGGTTTTGTCACATAAGTTAGTATGATTTTAAATCTGAGATAGAGGCAATGAAGATTGAAAGAATCTATGAAAGAACTTCAAGGGTACTCCTGGAGGAAGGCCCAGATACCAATTTGTTTACACTGCGGTGCTATTTTTTGGAGGTGGTTTCATATTGTTGACATTGTTGCATCAGCTGATAGCAACAGCAGTGTACTACAGTTGTGGCATTGGGTGACATAAATAGCAGAGTGAGACCAAATACAGCTGTGCACTATAACAACTGAATTTAAAGAGAATGATGCTCCACACATCATTGGGGGCTGTCCATAGGAACTTCATGATTGCAAATGCTCTGCAACTGAGAAAGTTGCAGTCTTTAGTTCAAAAGCTTGACTAGGATGAAGACTGACATCATAGTTAAGGATAATGGCCTAGAAATTCACTATGGCCCCGCCAGCTGGCTAGCGCCCAAAAGTTAGCGCTGGGCGCGGAGCCATTTGCGACCATCAGATATTCACTTTTTGCGCCCCAAGTCGGAACCGGGCGCTATTCCAGGGTGTGCCCGCTCCCGCTTGGGGCGCTGAAACGGAATTTCAGCGCTCTAGGCGCCGCTGCGCCACCCGCTGCGGAGCGGCAGGCTGCGGTACTGCAGGCCTCCTCCTTCTCTTAAGGTGGAGGTGCCTGCAACGGGGAGATCGCCGCTGGATAGTGCCGGCAAATGAGCCCGGCACCACGGAGAAGTGCCGGGTTCGCGGAAAGCAGCCGGCAATGCCGCGGGGGGGGGGGGGTGGAGGAGGCCGGGGAAGGAGGTGCGGGCAGGCGGCCGCCGAAAAAGCGGCCGGCCGCACCTCCACCTTAAAGCGCCCCACTAAGGCTACAGTACGGCCCCGTTTTCTGGTCACTGTTTGCAGCCGCTGCGGAAGAGGCGGCCGCAACTAAATATGGGGATCGGGCCGGTATCGGGGCGGAACCGGGGCACTGCGCACACCGATGACATCATCGGTGCCGGCGCAGCGCTAACGGCTACCGCCGCCATTACCGCTGCGCTGAATATCAGCGCAAACTCCTGCATTGGCGCAGAAGCCCTCTTTAGGCGGTAACTGGGCGCAAAGCTGGCAGCGCCTTACTGAATTTCTAGGCCAATAACTATAGATATCGTCTGATAAATTGTATAGCTTTCAATTGGGTGGAGTTTTGTTTCATGAAGAGCAGCAATGTGAAGCTATTCATCCAAGAACAGGCTAGACACTGTTTTTAAATTAACATAATGGGCCTGAATTTCTGATCGGAGACTTCCTGCGGGCAGATGCCTCCGATCAGAAAAAATCTACGCACTTACCTGCTGGCTCCGTAGGTCCCGAGACTTGCGATCCTGGGCCTCTGCTCTATGAAATGCGCAGAGGTCCAGGTATCCCAGGGGCGCAGGCGGTTCACAAGCGTCCCTGGGATCATGTGGGCCATGGGGAACCAATCAAAGAAGGGAATCCCCCTTCACACTTTTGACAGGTTTCTACGCACAGATCTGTCAAAAGTATGAATGGGGATCACTTAAAAAACACAGTTAAACATTAAGGGCTAAAAATTGAGTAGTGCCCCATTTGGGGCGCTAACTTCGTGAGGACGCTACTTTTAGCGCCCCGAAAAAATGACCACCCCCACGCCGGAAATTGAGTGGTTGCGCCCCAAGAGGGATGCGGGGTGCTACTGGAAGCGCCCCGCATCCCTCTTGGGCCACTGCAAGTCAATATCGCGGCACGTATTGCAGGCCTTCCTCCCCTTCTCCACCGGGAATCGGGAGTGCCAGCAAAAGAGCCCGGCACTCGAGGCAGGCACTAGGATGCAGCCAGCAACAAAAATGGCCACTCCGTACCTCACCTTTAAATAGCGCCTCCCTGGCTGCAGGTAGGCCCCCCTGACCCCGTTGGACATAGCGTCCGGCAGTAAGTCAGGGGACGCTCCCGAGGATCGCGGCCATGGCGCGAGCGGGGCGCTGTGCACGGTGATGATGTCATCGCCGGCGGCGCAGCGCTGCGGGGCACTACAGGTTCGTGCCGCCATTAACCTCCTGCTGAATTTCATGGGAGGCATAGGCGGTGCCGCGCCCGGGCACTAGTTGCTTTGCGTGCCATTAGCAACCTAGGGCGCTAACGGGAGGTGCAAAGCAACCCAGTTTTTCCCCCGAAATAATTTTTTTTTAATCATTTATTTAAAATGAGTTAAAACTACATTCAATTCAATATTTTAAACAAAAGTTTTATTTTTTGAAAAAATAGTTAAAGTTTTTTACGGGGCTAAAAATAAACTTACCTTTTTAAAAAATATTTTAAAAATATAAATGAGTGAAAAAAGTTTATTTATTTATTTTTTTAACTCCTGTGCTGGTAAAAGCAGGCTTTACACCTGCTTTTACCAGGCATAAGATTTTTAAAGGTTTTCAACGGGCGGAAGTTGTGCAGAAAGCGGAACCCTCCACCCGCAGAGGCCCTTCTCCCGGGCAGGCGAATGATCTGTCAAGAGGATTCTTGACAGATCAGAAGTGCCGGGTTTTAGCGTATGCGCTTCGCATGCCTGAGACCGGCACTTGCGAGGCCCCTACGGGTGCGTACACACCTCGTACGCACCCATGGGGGTCGGAAAATCCGGCCCAAGGTATTTTTGTCTGGAGTGCTTCAGGTATAGGAACAAATGTAGCCGCTGGAAAATAAATAGGTGGAGCCAAGTTAAAATTTAGAACCATAGAATGGTTACAGCACAGAAGAAGGCCATTCGGCCCGTTGAATGTGGGCCGGCTCTCTGCAAGAGCACTTCAGCTAGTCCCACTCCCCCGGCCTTTCCCCATAGCCCTGCAAATTCTTTTCCTTCAGGTATTTATCCAATTCCCTTTTGAAAGCCATGATTGAATCTGCCTCCACCTCTATTTCAGACAGTGCATTCCAGATGTAAACATTTTTTTCCTCATGTCACCTTTGGTTCTTGTGCCAATCACCTTCAATCTGTGTCCTATGGTTCTCGACCCTTCCGCCAATGGGAACAGTTTCTCTCTGTCCAGACCCCTCATGATTTTAAACAACTCTATCAAATCTCCTCTCAATCTTCTTTGCTCCAAGGAGAACAACTCCAGCTTCTCCAGTCTATCCACGTAACTGAAGTCCCTCATCCCTGGAACCATTCTTGTAAATCTTTTCTGCACCCTCTCTAAGGCCTTCACATCCTTCCTAAAGTGCGGTGCCAGAATTGGACACAATACTCCAGTTGAGGCTGAACCAGTGTTTTTTAAAGGTTCATCATAACTTCCTTGCTTTTGTACTCTATGCCTCTATTTATGAAGCCCAGGATCCCATAAGCTTTTTTAACCGCTTTCTCAACCTGCCCTGCCATCTTCAACGATTTGTGCACATATACTCCCTTGATAAGCAAGGAAGAAATTAAGCACCAAGAGGTATCGTCTAAAGACCCAGGTTGTAAGTATGTCTGTGTCTCTCACAGAAAACAATGAGATCAATGCCTTGCATAACCGTGAGAGAACACAGTGTATTTTAAGGAGGGTGAAAAATATGTAGATAACTCATCCACAGAGCCACTCAATCTCTATGCTTAAATAAGCCAAGTTGTATCTATTTCACTATAAACAAATTTAATTAGAATGCACACATTCACCAAATCTGGAACACTTGATGAACCAAACTAGTAAAGATTGCTGTCTAGTAATCTTTGCAAAACGTAGGAAAATGCTGCAGGCTTATTATACTTAATGGCCTCACCTCCTGCTCTAGATCACACCCATCTGTGTGCTGCCATTTGTTTGTCTTTTTCCTTGTCTTTTTGTCCAAGAAGGTAAGCAAAGCTACAAGAAAATACAAGAGACAGGAAAAGGTATTTTATTGCTGTTGTGATTGCTTCTTAAATGCTAACAAAAGTGTCAGCTGGCAGCAATCTTGATTGTGAATCAGAAGGTTGTGGGTTCTGTAACAGATTTGAGCATATAGTGTGAAACTTCAGTGCAGTACTGAGGGAGTCCTGCTTTATCAGATACTTTTCAAAACCTGTTTTCCTACTCAGATGGGCATAGAAGAAGACCAGGGAGCTCTCCTGGTGTCCTATCCAACATTCCTCTCCCAACCAACACCAACAGAGACAGATTATGTGGCCGTTCATTCATTTGTTGTTTGCCTGAACCTACTGCAAATTGACTAGCAGTGACTGCACTTCCAAAGTAATCCATTGGTTGTAAAGTGCTTAGGGATGTTTGGAGGGTGTGACAAGTTTCTAAGTAAAATGCAAGTTCTTATAACAAAAGCATGTTTCAATAGTGACAGGATAATTGGAGTGGTTACAGAAATTAAATGGGCTTGCCATTGATCAAACAACAGACTCACAACCCATTCTCTCTCCCCAAAAAGATTGAGGTCCAGAAATTCCCTACCTTACCGCTACGAGTTAGCACCGCAACCCTGGCGAAAAATGGAGGCCGCCACTCTAACGCCCTTCTCTGGTGCGGCACTCGGTGGCCGCCATTTTGGTGAGGGCCTTAGCGCTGCAGATAGCAGCGCTGGCCCGGGAGATGCATATATGGAGAGCGTGTCTTCAGTCGGCGTGAAACGCCAATGTAACGTCACACTTTGCGAACTTGGACCTTAGCGCTGAGTTTAGCACTGGGTCCGAAGCTTGCTCTGAAAAGTGAGCGTGCAGCAGACTGAGAGAGACTGACAGAGACACTATCACCACTTCTTAAAGGGACACACACAAGTTTGCATTTAAACTTCTGGACTGATTTTTTTTATTTAATTGAAATAGTGGCTCTCCCTCCTCCATGCTGCCGAACTCCACAGACCACATTAGTCTTGCCCCTCATGCTCCTAAATGGCATGTGCCGACTTCCAATCTTTTCCACTATCTTCCTGTGTAGCCTGAGTTTAAAAAAAAGGTGAAATCAGACAATGAGTGTATAGGTCCATCGATTTTCACAGAAATTCATGGCATGAATCCATAAAACGCTGGGGAAAATCCCAGAAAACCATGGAGGCCAAAATATGTTCCTTTTAGATGGGAACAGGGCGGTAGCGGGCTGAAAATGATGGCTCACCACTGACCGCACCGTTCCCGCTGATGTCCGGCGATTTCGGATTGGGCCGGGAAACAGCCGAGCAGCACCTCCATCTGAAAGAAGGTGAGAGCCTACTCACAATATGCAAATCGGGGTCCTACACTGGATTCAGGACCCCGATGCGATTTTGGTCTTCCATTGGGCAGAGTATGTGCTCCTCCCAGCAGAACTGAGCGTTGAGTGGCTGAACCAGCGGTCCTTAAACATCCTGCTGCAGAGTCCAATGAAGTTGCCACTTGCTCCGTTCGCGCCTACAATGAATACGAAACTTCCATGATGGTGCCGCAAAGAAGAGATGTAGACTAGAGAGTTGCATCTATCAGTTTCTGCACATCTCGAGAGATGGCCCTCAGAGCCAGTACATAGATACGATACTCTTCCAACCACTTCCTTTTCTGACTTTGCGCTCCTGGTGGGGAGTCGCACTCAGCTGGAGTGCATATGGGAAATTTGGACACGTGCTGAACATGATTTTTGAGCCACTAATGGATCAAAAAAATCATATGCAGGACACCCTTGAATTTCTAATATGCTCTTCCACCAGGAGAATATTCCTACCAGAAGCACAAGGTCGGAAATTTATTCCTACAGTATTTTTAAAGACAGGTAGAAAAAAAATTGCATTTAAATAGCAGATTTTATGACCTCACTTTCCTCTAGGGACTGCACTTTGATGTGGTGGGAAGGTTTGTGTGCTTCTATGACCTTGACAGCTCTGCTGGTGGGGGCCAGTCCTCCTGGTAGGGGATTGTTAGTCAGGCTATGTAAAAATGCCTTTCATTACGGAAACAACCCAGAGACAAGACGAGTCTGTTACAGACTTGTAAATATAAACATCAACATGGAAAACCACTATAAGTTGGATATAAGGCAAGGTGATAGAAAAAAATAGGAGCAGGAGTAGGCCATTCGGCCCTTCGAGCCTGCATCGCCATTCAATATGATCATGGCTGATCCTCTATCTCAATATCATATTCCCACTCTCTCCCCATACCCCTTGATGCCTTTTGTGTTTAGAAATCTATCTACTTCTTAAATATATTCAGTGACTTGGCCTCCACAGCCTTCTGTGGTAGAGAATTCCATAGGTTCGCCACCCTCTGAGTGAAGAAATTTCTCTTCATCTCAGTCCTAAATGTCCTACCCCGTATCCTGAGACTGTGACCCCTCATTCTGGACCCCCCCAGCCAGGGGAAACATCCTCCCTGCATCCAGTTTGAAAAACTATTTTTTCTCCAGTTATATTCAATGTTTTACAGTTTGTCTAACCCTGTCAGAATATTATATGTTTCAATGAGCTCCCCTCTCATTCTTCTAAACTCTAGTGAATACAGGCCTAGTCGACCCAATCTCTCCTCATACGACAGTCCTGCCATCCCAGGAATCAGTCTGGTGGACCTTCGCTGCACACAGTACTTCAGGTGTGGTCTCACCAAGGCCCTGTATAACTGTAGTAAGATATCCTTGCTCCTGTATTCAAATCCTCTTGCAATGAAGGCCAACATACCATTTGCCTTCCTAACTGCTTGCTGCACCTGCATGTTTGCTTTCAATGACTGGTGTACAAGGACACCCAGGTCCCTTTGTACATCAGCATTTCCCAATCTATCACCATTTAAATAATACTCTACCTTTCTGTTTTTCCTACCGAAGTGGATAATTTCACATTTATCCACATTATGTTGCATCTGCCATGTATTTGCCCACTCACTCAACTTGTCTAAATCGCCTTGAAGCCTCTTTGCATCCTCCTCACAACTCACAATCCCACCTAGCTTCGTGTCGTCAGCAAACTTGGAAATATTACATTTTGTTCCCTCATCCAAATCATTGATATATATTGTGAATAGCTGGGGCCCAAGCACTGATCCCTGCAGTACCCCACTAGTCACCGCCTGCCATCCCAAAAAAGATCCATTTATTCCTACTCTGTTTCCTGTCTGTTAACCAATTTTCAATCCATGCCAGTATATTACCCCCAATCCTATGTGCTTTAATTTTGTACACTAACCTCTTATGTGGGACTTTATCAAAGGCCTTCTGAAAATCCAAATACACCACATCCACTGGTTCTCCTTTACCTATTCTACCAGTTACATCCTCAAAAAACTCCAGTAGGTTTGTCAAACATGATTTCCCTTTCATAAATTCATGTTGACTTTGTCTAAACCCGTTGATATTTTCTAAGTATTCTGTTATCACATCCTTTATAATAGACTCTAGCATTTTCCCTACTACTGATGTTAGGCTAACCGGTTTGTAGTTTCCTGTTTTCACTCTCCCTCCTTTTTTAAATAGTGGGGTTACATTTGTCACCTCCAGTCTGCAGGAACCGTTCCATAATCTATAGAATTTTGGAAGATGACAACCAATGCATCCACTATTTCCATGGCTACCTCTTTTAGTACTCTGGGATGCAGATTATCAGGCCCTGGGCATTTATCAGCTTTCAGTCCCATTACAGGAAACTTTGTGCTATCCGGCACTGACGGGACCGAGCTGTTGCCGTTCCCTCAAAACTGCCAGACACACCAGCGTTAATGTTGAAGCATACGGAGCTTTTCATCTCCGTATCTGACAACAAACACTGTTGCTTAGCAACAGCTTCTAAACAGTCGGCCCTTACCTTGGAAGCGTCTCTCTGAAGCTGTTGCTAAGCTACAGAGACTTTGCAGAGCCTGACTGTTGAAAAAAAAGCCACAAGAAGAAAAAAAACCTAACAAAACGGCTCCTGATTTTTGCCGGTGGCTCGAGCTTGCCGGGCATTTAGCCTCCGGATAACACAAAGTTTCCTGTAATTTCTCCAGTAATTTCCTTTAATTCCTCCTTCTCATTAGACCCTTGGTTCCCTAGCATTTCTGGGAAGTTATTTGTGTCCTCTTCCGTGAAGACAGAACCAAAGTATTTGTTTAATTGCTCTGCCATTTCCTTGTTCTCCATTATAAATTCTCCCATTTCTGACTGTAAGGGACCTACATTTGTCTTCACTAATCTTTTTCTTTTTACATACTTGTAGAAGCTTTTACAATCTGCTTTTATGTTCCTTACAATTTTACTCTCATACTCTATTTTTCCCCTCTTAATCAATCTCTTGGTCCTTTTTTGCTGAACTCTAAACCGCTCCCAATCCTCAGGCTTGCTACTTTTTCTGACAACTTTATATGACTCCTCTTTGGATCTAATACTATTCTTAATTTATTTTGTCAGCCATGGTTGGGTCACTTTTCCTTTTGTGTTTTTACGCCAGAAAGGAATGTATAACTGTTGCAATTCATGCATTCGTTCCTTAAATGTTAGCCATTGTCTATCCCCTGTCATGCCTTTTGATGAAACTCCCCAATCTAGTGATACTTCCATGGAGTCAAATATCTTGCTCTGGACAGACAGCAGTGGAGGAAATGAGTTGCCTCACACACCACTAGATACAGCAGACTCTAACTAACGAATTAACTTTTATAACCTTGGTACTTCCCAAAGTGTTTCACACCCAATGCAGAACTTTTGATGTGTATTCTGGTGCAGGGAAACATGGCAGCCAATTTGCACATAGCAAGGTCCCACAAACAATGGTGAGCTAAATTACCAGATAATCTATTTTAGTGATGTTGGTTGAAGGATAAATATTGACCAGGAGAACTACCCTGGTCTTCTTTGAGTAGTAAAAAAAGAAAGACTTACATTTATACAGCACCTTTCACGACCTCAGGCTGTCCCAAAGTGCTTTACAGCCAATGAAGCACTTTTAGTGTCATGGGCTCTTTTACATTCATGGGGCCTTAGTGTAATGTCTCATCTGAAAGACAGTGCAGCATTCCCTCAGTACTACAGTAAAGCCTCGATTATTTGCTCAAGTGTCTGGAGTGGAGCTTTAACGAACAAGCTTCTGACTCAGATGCAAGACTGAGCCACAGCTGACATTTGATGGTTATTTGAAACTTACATATTTAAATTGAGCAATCTGTAAAAATTCAAGGCGCATAAGTTAACAACACAAGTTGTGTATAATTTGTGGTATTTTTCTGACATCTCAACAACAATTTGAGTAAGTTCAACCTATTCAAGCTAACTGAAGACTAACGTGTCCACAGGGAAAAGAAACCTTCCATCTACAGTATTGTTTAACACTGGTCATCAGATTTACTTAAATGTAAGTTCTAATAAGTTTCATGGTGAACGACTTAAAGATTCTCTCTCATTGCAACTAGTTACTGAATTCTCTTGTGCAGGTGCCGGAGGAGATATCACATGAGGCATTTGGCGACATCACAGACCACAAGAAAGATTTAGAAAATTTGCCAAAGAAACAATTACCTGCAAACATGAGTCACAAAGTGGTAGGCTTAAATATTTCTTTTGCTGTCTAAGATTTTCAAAGCATTTGTTTAATGTGGAGACAAATGGAACAAAAAAAAAATGAAAATTATCTGCTGCATCGTTTACAGGGATTTACATTTTTTTTCACATTTCTTTCCAGGAAGAAAAGGAAAAGGATGTTGTAGAAGTGATTGTGAACACAGAGGCTGAAATAGGTGCAAGTGGTTTCAGTGTTAAAAGTGGAGAAAAGAAGGGCATATTTATTAAACATGTTCTGAAAGAGTCTCCTGCTGAAAAACGTCTAAGCATGAGAGAAGGTAAAACATGAAATATATCATAATCATAATCATAATCAACTTTATTGTCATTGTTAGTGCACAAGTGCAGTACAACGAAATGTAGGCTTGCGGCTCCCGAGAGTGTACATTTAGATTAAGACATTTAAACATTCAACATGCATTTGGCTTGTAATACATTAACATAAACATAACCATAACCATAATAAAGTGCATTGGCAGATGTGCAGGCTTTAGAGTTTATTTGTGGAGTTCAGTAGGATGACAGCCCTGGGAAAGAAGCTGTTCCTAAATCTGGTCGTACGGGTGCGAATGCATCTGTAGTGTCTCCCAGATGGCAGGAGGGCGAACAGACTGTGGCTGGGGTGGGTAGGGTCTTTGATGATGGTCCGTGACCTCCGTAAACAGCGTTTCTGGTATATGTGCTCTATGGTCGGTAGCCGGGTGCCGGTAATACGTTGGGCAGTTTTGACTACCCGCTGCAGGGCTTTCCGGTCATAGTAGCTACAGCTGCCATACCATACTGTGATACAATTCGTCAGGATGCTCTCTATTGTGCAGCGGTAAAAGTTAGAGAGGATCAGGGGTGACAGGTTACATCCCTTCATATATATGAAATATATATCCAGATGTTCACTGAATATTGTATAAAAGTTTAAAACCAGAAGAATTAAGGTGCTCATCTAATAGCTACACAGTGGTAGTCAGGCCTACAGACCAAGAAAAAGAAAAAAAGAAAGACCTGCATTTATATAACGCCTTTCACGATCACCAGACACCCCAAAGCGCTTTACAGCCAATGAAGTAATGTTGAAGTATAGTCACTGTTGTAATGTAGGAAACATGGCAGCCAATTTGCGCACAGCAAGCTCCCATAAACAGTAATGTGATAATGACCAGGTAATCTGTTTTTGTTATGTTGATTGAGGGATAAATATTGGCCAGGACACCGGGGATAACTCCCCAGCTCTTTGTCGAAATAGTGCCATGGGATCTTTTATGTCCACTTAGAGGGCAGACAGGGCCTTGGTTTAACGTCTCAGCCAAAAGTCGGCACCTCCAACAGTGCAGCACTCCCTCAGCACTGCACTGGAGTGTCAGCCTAGATTTTTGTGCTCAAGTCTCTGGAGTGGGACTTGAACCCACAAACTTCTGACTCAGAAGCGAGAGTGCTACCCCCTGAGTCACAGCTGACACAGGAAGATACCATGTTTGATACTTAGTCTGTGCTGAGTTAGCTGATTTCAGCTGGAGTACTAAAAATTGACCTCAGTTTCCCTGGGCTAGAGAGGAGAAAAATCAGGCCGCGTTCCTTTTGCTTATCATAGGGGTACGGTAGCATAGTGGTTATGTTACTGGACTAGAATTTGAAAGCATGCTATATAACTGTGTTAAATCCAGTTAATAGATTACTGTAAGTCGAGTAATTGTTACCCCTCCAGATGCAGCTCTGCAGGCCCAAAATATAGAAAAAGGGGCCTGCTTATGCATTGTAGGAGACCAAGGTCTATTTACAGCTGGTGGAACATTGGAAGAGAAGCAATTGCTAAAAATCGTCAAACTGTAACAGATCCCTTAATATTAATTTGTATGCAGATACGGTTCATAGCCACTAAATCACAGAGAAACAATATTCTAACACAAGTATTATAGAAAGAAGGACTGAAGTAAAGTCCAAACTAACCCCAACAGGAATTTGATTAGATTGCTTCATTCTGGTTCTTTAAAATAATGTCTTGTTCCATAGCGAGATCTAAACATCTTGCATTTATGCAATTTTTTGTAAAAGAATAAACCAGTTCATTACATCAAAGAAAACCGCTCTTTATATCAATTAAACCATCTTCAATTTAAATCAACAAATCTACTCAACGGAAATCAAAGATCCCTTTGAACTTTTAGGCCAAGGAAACAAACAATACCGACTCTGTCACAGCAATATTACATTAGGTTAAGTTGCTTGACTAACAATGGGTTTCTACTCATGCTCCAAATATACCGAAGGCCCACCACCACCTTCTCAGGGCAGCTGGGAATGGGCAATAAATGCAACAACAAAAAACACAAGCATGACAGCCAGTTTGTGTACAGCATATCTTGATGAATGACCAGTGGATTTGTTATTGGTAGTGGTTGAAGGAGCATTAGTGGGAAGGCACTGAGAGGATTCCTTTCTCTTCTTTGAACAGTGCCACAGGATCTTCTACATCCACCTGAATAGGCAGGCAGGGCCTTGGCTTAAGGTCTCATCCAAAAAATGGCACCTCTGACAATGCAGTACTCCCTCAGTACTGCACTGAAGTGTCAGCCTAAATTATGTACTCAAGTCCTGGAATGGGGCTTGAACCCACTATCTTCTGAGTCAGAGGCAAGAGTGCTACTAACTGAGCCAAGCTAACACATAGGCACCATTATTATATATTTCTACTACTTGTAAAAACAAAATCATATTTTAACACCTTCAGAGGTTACAACATAATTCCCATTCATATTTTCCACTGAAAGTATGTTTTTTTTCAATTTTACTTGTGTCAAATGCTGTAACGTTTATTGTACTAGATAATACCTTAATTAAGGAAGCTTGCCAAAGATACTGAAAGCTTTTAATTCATTTCAGGATCTGATCACTATATAACAAAATTTATGATTTTGTTTTCCATCAGGTGATCAACTTATCAGTGCTACAATTTATTTTGATAATGTCAGATATGAAGACGCACTCAAGATTTTGCAGTACTCAGAACCATACAAAATGCAATACTGCCTAAAACGAACAATACCCAGTGATATAGGATCTGAGGCAGTTGAAGTAAAAGGAATCAAGCCTATTGTGGTAGGTTTACTTTCTGTAAGAAATCAAATATTCACTACCTGTACTGCTAGTGTTATTTTCTTAGGAACTTACTTCAAACAATATCGTTAAGTATATTCTGTTGGCAATTTTTAATATAGGTATTACTGGGTAGGTTAGACAATGAGAGGAGAGGAATGTGAAGTAGTAATGTAAACAGCACATTCACTGTGTGAAAAAGATTACCATTTAATTTCCACTCTCACTCTTTCACCATGGTTCATTATTTATCCTGAATGTAATCGATTAGAGGATGGGTGGACTTTTTAGGTTCAGGCTTCCAGAAGATGACGAGAGATGAAACCTCTTCAGCAGAACAGATCTCTGTAGTAGTAACTGCTTATTACCTTCAGACAAAACCTGACATTTAGCACCATCTTTTGGTTTCGGAGCATAGGAACAGTAGTAGGCCATTCAGTCTATCTAGCCTGCTTCACAATTATTTTTTAATAATGGCAGCTATATCTATTTAATCCTAATTCCACAGCCATTCTCCATATCCTACAATGGGGAGACTCTGCAATGACATGTTACTGAATGGACAAAGGTAGTGCATATGATTAAGTCTGCTAATTGCCCAAAGAGCACATTATGCTATAATATCATAGGCCAGCTCCAGGGAGCAGAGGACAAGTGCATGTGACGTGCATTATTAGGCATGTCAAATTTATTTAAGGCACCTAGCGGGAGAAATTTGTTTTGGCCAGCAAAGTTGCCAGTGTGGGGCTAATGTTGAAAAGGGAATTGGGGTTGTGGTCACTGGGACCGCAGGCGGATGATTCCATCCCAGATATCCCGACCACCAAGGGACTGTCTGGGATGCATCCTTCTGTCTGATTCCCCCTTGTCTGCTTCTTCCTCTTCTGTGCCTTCCTCTTTCCTCTGCAAGCAGATGCTGTAAATGTGAAATGACAGTACAAAATGCTGGAAATACTCAGCTGGTCAGGCAGCATCTCGACCTGAGATGTTAACTCTGTTTTTCTCTCCACAGATGTTGCGTGACCTGCTGAATATTTGCAGCATGTTTTGTCTTCTCAAAGGCCTTCATTTACCATCTAAGCCCTTGCAAGCGTCCAACCGCAATCCCTACACACTTAAAAACTTTTCACATCTATTGCAGCAAGCCACTACTTCAATAAAATTAAAAAAATCTAGTCCAAAACCTTAAATCCACTTACCTGAATGATGTGTATGTCCCTTTAAGAGGTGCAGACATTGCCACTGTCAGCCTGCTTGCATGCCAAGTTAACTTGGCATGCTTAGGACCCAGCGCTGAATTCAGCGCTCGGGTCAAAGTTTGTGCTTGTGATGTAAAGTTGGTGTTGCACGCCAATTTACGTCACAACGCCGCCATTTTGTCCAGCATGGCGCTGCCAGTTACCGGCAGCGCAAAGGTAAGTACGAAAACGGCGGCCGCCGTGGGAACTACCAGCAGCTGGAGAAAGAGTGGCGGCTGTCATTTTAGCACTTCGGAGTGGCACTAAGGCCACGAATTTCTAGCCCCTAATCTCCCCTTCAACTCCAAAAAAACCACTGGCTCTCACCACCTATGTAAAATGGGCAATTTCTGGCAGGCCAATTTGGCCATTTTGGGGCTTCTATTCTTAAAGAGAAGTGTTCATTTTTGCTGAAGTAAATTTAGTTTGAATGCTTGCAGTATTTACTTTGTGTACTTTCTGGCAACTTTTTTCCTATTTTTTTGCCTTACCGCATTGTCTTTTTCCATTTGCTATTGGGACTTTATGGGGGAGAAAGTCAATGGCCTAGAAATTCCCTGTTGTAGCGCCGGCTGTTAGGGCTGGTTTTGTTGAAAAAATGGTGGCCAGCTTGCTTCCGCCCGCTATTTTGGTGAGGGCCATAGCGCTGCTGTTGACAGCGCTGGCCTCTCAAATTTAAATAAGCTGATCGTGACTTCAATCAGCTGCAACGCCTCATTTGATGCCACAACTACTATTTTGGACGTTATCACACTCTGTAACGCCCTGTCCTAAATACGCACAGAAAACACGAATGAAGCAGCCCTGCAGAGATTCTGTCAGTGCCTCTTAAAGGGACACACACATCTTTCAGGTAAGTTTAGATTTCAGCTTTTGGACTGTGATTTTTATATTTTATTGAAGTAGTGGCTTGGTGCAATACATTTAAAAGTTGTTATAAAGTATGCAGGGAATGCTGCTGGATGTTTGCAAGGCTTTGGATGGTAAAGGAAGGCCTCCGAGAAGACAGAAAATGCTAGAAAACTCAGCAGGTCAGGCAGCATCCATGGAGTGAAAAACAGAGTGAATGTTTCAGGTCAAGATGCTGCCTGACCTGCTGAGTATTTCCAGCATTTTCTGCTTTTCTTTCAGATTTCCAGCATCCACAGAATTTTTCCTCTGAGAAGACCACTTGCTCACAGTCCTGGGGGGCACATGGAGATGAAGCAGAGGCAGCAAAGGGGACAAGCTGCTCGCAGAGGGAAGAGGAAGATGCAGAAGAGGAAGAAGCAGAAGAGGAGGAAGAAGCAGAAGAGGAGGAAGTGGAAGGAAGGATGCAACCTAGACAGCCCCTTTCTGGCCGGGATATCCGAAATGGAATCATCGACCTGTGCTACCAGTGACAGAAACCCTAATTCCCTTTTCAACATTAGTCCCATAACTTACCTTCCCTCTGTTATTGACCACCACAGCATCCTCTGGGCCACAATGCAGAAATAAAAGCCACCACAAAGTAAACTTTCCAATCCAACTTTATCCATATATGCATCCAATATGACATCAAGAAATCAACTAATCACCCTTGTGCATTCCCTTAGTGGATGCCTTGTGTGTGTCTTTGCCTATCCTACTAATATCACACAGTGCTACCCCAGTAGCTGCAGCATGGCTGGTGGAAGGCTGCTGACTTTCAGTGAGGGACACTGCAGATGGCTTTGCTGGACGACCTCGAGGAGTTGGTGGTTGGGTGTGTGAAATCGAGTGACGGTGTTTCTTCTTCTTCTTCACTCTCCTCTCCCTCTTCTTGGTCAACCATTGGCTGGTCAGGCTGAATTTCTTGGGTGTCTGAAATGAGGAAGGCACAAGGGTAGGGCTGTGGTGAGAGGAGGGCGGGAAAAGCAAGAGCTGCATGCTTATACCATGCGCAGCTTGTACATCAGAATAGATTGTGGGATGAGGGGAAAGTGGGATGTAAGAAGGAGGATAACGTATGAGGATACCAGCATCTTGTATTCTTTCAGCCCTGCTGCTAGCCAAGTGCACAGCCATGCCCCTGCCAAGAATGGCCAGCACCGTATCCTCCAAGGGGATGAGGTGAAGCTAGGAACGTGAGGTGTGCTTTCTGTGCATTCGTTGTCATTTTCCAAAATTCCATAGATTCTGGAATGGTTCCCACAGATTGGAAGGTAGCAAATGTAACCCCACTATTTAAGAAAGGAGGGAGAGAGAAAACGGGGAACTACAGACCAGTTAGCCTGACATCAATAGTAGGGAAAATGCTAGAATCTATTATTAAGGACGTGGTAACAGGGCACTTAGAAAATAATAATAGCATTGGGCAGAGTTAACACGGATTTATGAAAGGGAAATCGTATTTGACAAATCTGTTGGAGTTTTTTGAGGTTGTAACTAGCAGAATAGATAAGGAGGAGCCAGTGGATGTGATGTATTTGGATTTTCAGAAGGCATTCGATAAGATGCCACACAGAGGTTATTAAACAAAATTAGGGCTCATGGGATTGGGGGTAATATACTAGCATGGATTGAGGATTGGTTAATGGACAGGAAACAGAGAGTAGGAATAAATGGGTCATTTTCGGGTTGGCAGGCTGTAACTAGTGGGGTACCGCAAGGATCAGTGCTTGGGCCTCTGCTATTCACAATCTACATCAATGATTTGGATGAGGGGACCAAAAGTAATATATCCATGTTTGCTGTCAATACAAAGCTGGTGGGAATGTAAGTTGTGAGGGGGATGCAAGGAGGCTTCAAGGGGATATAGACAGGCTAAGTGAGTGGGCAAGAACATGGCAAATGGAATATAATGTGGAGAAATGTGAAGTTGTCCACTTTGGTAGAAAAAATAGAAAAGCAGAGTATTTTTTAAATGGTGAGAGATTGGAAAATGTTGGTGTTCAGAGGGACCTGGGTGTCCTTGTACACGAATCACTGAAAGTTAACATGCAGGTACAGCAAGCAATTAGGAATGTAAATGGTATGTTGGCCTTTATAACAAGAGGATTTGAGTATAAGAGTAAAGACTTCTTACTGCAATTATATAGGGCCTTGGTGAGACCACACCTGGAGTATTGTGTACAGTTTTGGTCTCCTTACCTAAGGAAGGAGGAAGTGCAACAAAGGTTCACCAGACTGTTTCCTGGGATGGGGGGATTGCCGTATGAGGACAGATTGAGTAGACTAGGCCTATATTCTCTGGAGTTTAAAAGAATGAGAGGTGATCTCATTGAAACATACAAAATTCTTACAGGGCTTGACAGGGTAGATGCAGGGAGGATGTTTCCCCTGCCTGGGGAGTCTAAATCCAGGGGTCACAGTCTCAGAATAAGAGGTCAGCCATTTAGGACTGAGATGAGGAGAAATTTCTTCACTCAGAGGGTGGTGAATCTTTGGAACTTTCTAGCCCAGAGAGCTGTGGAGGCTCAGTCGTTGAGTATATTCCAGACAGATATCGATAGATTTTTGAATATTAAGGGAATCAAGGGTTATGGTGATATTGCAGGAAAGTGGAGATGAGGTAGAAGATCAGCCATGATCTTATTGAATGGTGGAGCAGGCTACTCCTGCTCCTATTTCTTATGTTCTTATGTTTCGTAGAGATTGTTGGTAGGTGAGTGATGGGGGGGAGGGATCGTGCATTGAGCAGTGTGTGAGGCTAGTGTAGTTGGTAGGAGATGGCTTTTGAAGATGCATTCACTGACCTTGACCATTGGTCTGAGGTCATGAAACTTCTTTGAGCACTGGAGCCAGGTCATGACAGGGGGCGGGAGGTGGTGGGGGGGACACATTGTTGGCAGTGACGGCCTCGGCGATCTGCTCCCACATCCTTCTTTCTGGAGGGTCTCCTGGCTACTCCTGTGACTAGAGGACCTCTCTTCCAGTGTTGACCACTGCCCCCCCCCCCCCACAAAGCTGGAGTGCTGCGTGCGAGACCCTGGGTGCCCTTTCCCTGGCTTGTTGAGCCATTTGTGTTAGTGCTGAAGCATTTTTACCATTTTTTACATGCAGAGCTGAAGACTGCCATTTTGGAATTACTTTTAATGGTTTTTTTTCAGAAGGCAGTTGACCTCTAGGGGCTAAAGACTGCCTATTTTTAAATGATATTTATTTTTTTCCTTTTAGAAGGCAGTTCCCCTTTAAGGGCCCGAGACTGCTTTCTAAAATGACAGGCTAGCTTTAAAACAATGCTGCCTCGCTCCAGGAATACTATGGCGATGCTACATTGGGCTTCCTGCTGAGCGTACCGCCTGAAACAGCGTGTTGCATGGTAGCTTCTGCGCTCTGATCATTTAAATCAGCTGGCAGCACCAAAATAACGGTGCTGTCTGTGCTCTTTTTACGGGCGTGAGTTAACCTCGCCCCGGGGTGGCATCGCCTGTTTCCCCTTGTTATTGGATTTCTAGGCCTATACCTTTGTGGGCTTTAAGACGAGTGGAATGATGCCAAATTTAGCAGTGCCATGGCCCATGCCTGATCTGCGCGTGAGTTCGGGTGACTGCTAAATTCGCAGGGCCTTTTTTTGGCAGTTATTTTAACGCTTGTTTAAGAATCCCATGGAGAAATTCGTTAGGTTTTCAGGAGTCTGCTGCAGCTTAAAAATGGTTGCCAACAAACAGGTGATTCTTTTAATAAAACTCCTTAATGTGGAACCAGGGCAGGATAATTGCTCCTCCTGGCTCTACAGCACTACTGCAGGTCCTTGCCACCCGCAATCCCTCCCTCCTGTTCTCCTAACAGGGTGGTTTAAGAAGACAATTTGTAGCGGAGAAGAGAAGTTGGGGGTTATCTTTGCATTCGAGGCTGATCCTGGAAGAGTGAGCAGTTTTGGCAGAGGAGAGCCGGATCTGATAATGCTTTATGTGATCCAACCAGATCTGGCGATGAATGGCTAAACCAGTTGTCCACCATAAACATTCAAGTCTGCATCCCTTGGACTTAAGGGAGTGGAGATGAGGGCCATACCAGGGGAACGACCAGGGTGAGAGAGAGTAATGGTTTTAATGGGGACAAAGGTGGAGGTGACGGCGTGATTGAGCAGATCAGTAGCTGCAGAAATGTCGTGATGAACAAAACGCCAAAGGCTAGGCAGTTGGGAATTTGAAAGTGAAGTTGAGGGAGAATTTTTGCACAGTGCATAGGCTGTATTACTTATGCTGTATACACTTCTAATAGAAGGTTTCATTTTTCATCCTGTACCGGGGTTATAACAAATGTAAGAAGTCACACAACACCAGGTTATAGTCCAACAGCTTTATTTGAAATCACAAGCTTTCGGAGCGCTGCTCCTTCTTCAGGTGAAGTGGAGAAATGCATAAAGACACAGCTTATATAGTCAGAGAATCATGTCAGATGTTTACAGGTAACCTTTCCAACTGCCATTTATCACACCTCGGCAGAGAGATAATCACAGCAGTCAAAGGTGTGAATGGTGTCCAAACAGGTCAGTCAGGGAAACATTACATCAAAGAACAATGAGGTGGGGTCACAAGGGGTCAAATATTGCAGATGCTGGGGCCTGTATGAAAAACAAAAAAACAGACAAAAAACATTTTTTTTGGCTGGAAATCACAGCAGGTCCGGCCGCATCTGTGTAGAGAGAACAAGCCAATGTCGACTCGAGTCTGGATGACCCTGCATCAGGTGGGGTTACATGTAGCGTGACATGAACCCAAGATCTCGGTTGAGGCCGTCCTCATGGGTGCGGAACTTGGCTATCAGTTTCTGCTCGATGATTTTGCGTTGTCGTGTGTCTCGAAGGCCACCTTGGAGAATGCTTACCCGAAGATCGGAGGCTGAATGTCCTTGACTGCTGAAGTGTTCCCCGACTGGGAGGGAACACTCCTGCCTGGTGATTGTTGCGCGGTGTCCGTTCATCCGTTGTCGCAGTGTCTGCATGGTCTCGCCGATGTACCATGCTCCGGGGCATCCTTTCCTGCAACGTATGAGGTAGACAACGTTGGCCGAGTCACATGAGTATGTACCATGTACCTGGTGGGTGGTATCCTCACGTGTGATGATGGTATCTGTGTTGATGATCTGGCATGTCTTGCAGAGGTTGCTGTGGCAGGGTTGTGTGGTGTCGTGGTCGCTGTTCTCCTGAAAACTGGGTAATTTGCTGCGAACGATGGTCTGTTTGAGGTTAGGCGGCTGTTTGAAAGCGAGTAGTGGAGGCGTGGGGATGGCCTTAGCGAGGTGTTCGTCGTCATCGATGACATGTTGAAGGCTGCGAAGAACATGGCGTAGTTTCTCCGCTCCGGGGAAGTACTGGACGACGAAGGGTACTCTGTTGGTTGTGTCCCGTGTTTGTCTTCTGAGGAGGTCTATGCGATTTTTCGCTGTGGCCCGTCGGAACTGTCGATCGACGAGTCGAGCGTCATATCCCGTTCTTACAAGGGCGTCTTTCAGTGTCTGTAGGTGTCCATCGCGTTCCTCCTCGTCTGAGCAGATCCTGTGTATTCGCAGGGCTTGTCCATAGGGGATGGCTTCTTTAACGTGGTTAGGGTGGAAGCTGGAGAAGTGAAGAATCGTGAGGTTGTCCGTGGGCTTGCGGTAGAGTGAAGTGCTGAGGTGTCCGTCTTTGATGGAGATTCGTGTGTCCAGGAATGAGACTGATTCTGAGGAGTAGTCCATGGTGAGTTTGATGGTGGGATGGAACTTGTTGATGTTATCGTGTAGTCTTTTCAGTGATTCTTCGCCGTGGGTCCATAGGAAGAAAATGTCGTCGATGTATCTGGTCTATAGCGTTGGTTGGAGATCCTGTGCAGCGAAGAAGTCTTGCTCGAACTTGTGCATGAAGATGTTTGCGTATTGGGGTGCGAGTTTGGTCCCCATGGCTGTTCCGTGTGTTTGGGTAAAGAACTGGTTGTCGAAGGTGAAGACATTGTGGTCAAGGATGAAGCGGATGAGTTGGAGGATGGCGTCTGGCGATTGGCTGTTGTTGGTGTTGAGTACTGAGGCTGTCGCAGCGATGCCGTCATCGTGGGGGATACTGGTGTAGAGTGCCGAGACATCCATCGTGGCGAGGAGTGTTCCTGGTTCAACTGATCCGTGGGTGCTGAGCTTCTGTAAGAAGTCTGTAGTGTCGCGACAGAAGCTGGGGGTTCCCTGTACGATGGGTTTCAGGATGCCCTCGACATATCCAGAGAGGTTCTCACACAGGGTTCCGTTGCCTGATGCGATAGGACGTCCAGGTGTGTTGGCTTTGTGTATCTTTGGGAGGCAGTAGAAGTCTCCCACGCGGGGAGTACGTGGGATGAGAGCATGTAGGATGCTTTGAAGGTCTGGATCGAAGGTTTTGATCAGTCTGTTGAGTTGGCGGGTGTGTTCTTTGGTCGGATCTGCGGGTAACTGTCTGTAGTGTTCCTGGTTGTCCAGTTGTCGGTATACTTCTTTGCAATAGTCCGTTCTGTTCTGTATGACGATGGCACCTCCTTTGTCTGCTGGTTTGATGATGATGTTGCGGTTGGTCTTGAGAGCGTGGATGGCCCATCGGTCTTGCGGCAGACACAGAGGAATTCATCAGGAGAATGAGGCTCCGGGAATTCTTCCACAAATCCCAAGATGTCAGCAGCGAACCCAATGAGACAATCAATGATCCGGAACAGCAGACAGAGGGATCCGCAGTGCAGCAACCGAAGAAGGAAGAGTCAAATTGGACCCCTCCGGAGGGTCGCTGCCCTAAGCTTGACATGTATGCTCAAGCTGTCAGGAGATGCATCAATGCCAGATTCATCAGCTGCACTCACAAGACAGTCCAGAATGTCACCCGAGCACAACGCAACGCCATCCACGCTCTCAAGACCAACCGCAACATCGTCATCAAACCAGCAGACAAAGGAGGTGCCATCGTCATACAGAACAGAACGGACTATTGCAAAGAAGTATACCGACAACTGGACAACCAGGAACACTACAGACAGTTACCCGCAGATCCGACCAAAGAACACACCCGCCAACTCAACAGACTGATCAAAACCTTCGATCCAGACCTTCAGAGCATCCTACATGCTCTCATTCCACGTACTCCCCGCGTGGGAGACTTCTACTACCTCCCAAAGATACACAAAGCCAACACACCTGGACATCCTATCGCATCAGGCAACGGAACCCTGTGTGAGAACCTCTCTGGATATGTCGAGGGCATCCTGAAACCCATCGTACAGGGAACCCCCAGCTTCTGTCGCGACACTACAGACTTCTTACAGAAGCTCAGCACCCATGGACCAGTTGAACCAGGAACACTCCTCGCCACGATGGACGTCTCGGCACTCTACACCAGTATCCCCCACGATGACGGCATCGCTGCGACAGCCTCAGTACTCAACACCAACAACAGCCAATCTCCAGACGCCATCCTCCAACTCATCCGCTTCATCCTTGACCACAATGTCTTCACCTTCGACAACCAGTTCTTTACCCAAACACACGGAACAGCCATGGGGACCAAATTCGCACCCCAATACGCAAACATCTTCATGCACAAGTTCGAGCAAGACTTCTTCGCTGCACAGGATCTCCAACTAACGCTATAGACCAGATACATCGACGACATTTTCTTCCTATGGACCCACGGCGAAGAATCACTGAAAAGACTACACGATAACATCAACAAGTTCCATCCCACCATCAAACTCACCATGGACTACTCCTCAGAATCAGTCTCATTCCTGGACACACGAAGCTCCATCAAAGACGGACACCTCAGCACTTCACTTTACCGCAAGCCCACGGACAACCTCACGATGCTTCACTTCTCCAGCTTCCACCCTAACCACGTTAAAGAAGCCATCCCCTATGGACAAGCCCTGCGAATACACAGGATCTGCTCAGACGAGGAGGAACGCGATGGACACCTACAGACACTGAAAGACGCCCTTGTAAGAACGGGATATGACGCTCGACTCGTCGATCGACAGTTCCGACGGGCCACAGCGAAAAATCGCATAGACCTCCTCAGAAGACAAACACGGGACACAACCAACAGAGTACCCTTCGTCGTCCAGTACTTCCCCGGAGCGGAGAAACTACGCCATGTTCTTCGCAGCCTTCAACATGTCATCGATGACGACGAACACCTCGCTAAGGCCATCCCCACGCCTCCACTACTCGCTTTCAAACAGCCGCCTAACCTCAAACAGACCATCGTTCGCAGCAAATTACCCAGTTTTCAGGAGAACAGCGACCACGACACCACACAACCCTGCCACAGCAACCTCTGCAAGACATGCCAGATCATCAACACAGATACCATCATCACACGTGAGGACACCACCCACCAGGTACATGGTGCATACTCATGTGACTCGGCCAACGTTGTCTACCTCATACGTTGCAGGAAAGGATGCCCCGGAGCATGGTACATCGGCGAGACCATGCAGACACTGCGACAACTGATGAACGGACACCGCGCAACAATCACCAGGCAGGAGTGTTCCCTCCCAGTTGGGGAACACTTCAGCAGTCAAGGACATTCAGCCTCCGATCTTCGGGTAAGCATTCTCCAAGGTGGCCTTCGAGACACACGACAACGCAAAATCATCGAGCAGAAACTGATAGCCAAGTTCCGTACCCATGAGGACAGCCTCAACCGAGATCTTGGGTTCATGTCACGCTACATGTAACCCCACCTGATGCAGGGTCATCCAGACTCGAGTCGACATTGGCTTGTTCTCTCTACACAGATGCGGCCGGACCTGCTGTGATTTCCAGCCAAAAAAAATGTTTTTTGTCTTTTTTTGTTTTTCATACAGACCCCAGCATCTGCAATATTTGACCTCTTGTGACCCCACCTCATTGTTCTTTGATGTAATGTTTCCCTGACTGACCTGTTTGGACACCATTCACACCTTTGACTGCTGTGATTATCTCTCTGCCGAGGTGTGATAAATGGCAGTTGGAAAGGTTACCTGTAAACATCTGACATGATTCTCTGACTATATAAGCTGTGTCTTTATGCATTTCTCCACTTCACCTGAAGAAGGAGCAGCGCTCCGAAAGCTTGTGATTTCAAATAAAGCTGTTGGACTATAACCTGGTGTTGTGTGACTTCTTACATTTGTCCACCCCAGTCCAACTCCGGCATCTCCACACCGGGGATTATAACAGGTATTTTATGCATAAGGTGAAATTGCAGTTCATGGGAAATTGACATTTGCAGTGAGCACAAGAAAAAGGTATTAGAAATTAGCTTGAGTAGACTAGGCCTATATTCTCTGGAGTTTAGAAGAATGAGAGGCGATCTCATTGAAACATACAAAATTCTTACAGGGCTTGACAGGGTCGATGCAGGGAGGATGTTTCCCCTGGCTGGGGAGTTTAGAACCAGGGGTCACAGTCTCAGAATAAGGGGTCGGCCATTTAGGACTGAGATGAGGAGAAATTCCTTCACTCAGAGGGTGGTGAATCTTTGGAATTCTCTACCCCAGAGGGCTGTGGAGGCTCAGTCGTTGAGTACATTCAAGACAGAGATCGATAGATTTTTGAATATTAAGGGAATCAAGGGATATGGGGATAGTGCAGGAAAGTGGAGATGAAGTAGAAGATCAGCCATGATCTAATTGAATGGCGGAGCAGGCTCGTAGGGCCAAATGGCCTACTCCTGCTCCTATTTCTTATGTTCTTATGTAACAGTGCAAATCAATTCATTAAAAATAGCACACATGGGTATTTCTAGAGCCACATATGCATTAGAAAATAATAACGTACACATACAAAGTGCTTGCTATTTAAATGTTGACGTCAAAATTTAGCCCACTTGCAAAGCAACTTAAAAGTGGCAAAGCTACAAATGTGTTGTAGAGGTCAGCCTTTCAAGTGAGCTAAGTTCTGCATTCAACACATACACTGTGGTTACTTTTGTCTGCCTGTCTATCTATCTATCTGTGTCTGTCTGTCTGTCTGCTATCTATCTATCTATCTACCTACCTATCTATCTATCTATCTGTCTGTTATCTATCTATCTGTCTAATTTATGGATTTCTTCCATACAAAAACTGATAAAATAACAATGCATCCTTCTCTTAGGGAGCGGAAGAAGATTTTTTAATGAAACTTTATGGAAGTAAAACAAAACTAACAAGAGATGTCTCTGAAGAAATTGACACACAAACAGAAACACAAATGCAAGAAACTACTCAGAAGGGGAGGACAAAGATGGCTGAAGTACCTGATGTAACCTTTTCCTGCCCCAAGTTTCCAGCTTTCAAAAAAACAAAGACTCACAAATTGGACAGATCTCACAGCTTATCAGAAACAGAAGAACGTGATCAACATGACATAGCTGCAACAAGCACAGATATAGAATCCCATTTAAAAACAGCAGAAACACCCCAAAAAGTGAAGAAAAGAAGAAAAATAAAACTTCCACATATTGGTGCAAGAGGAATAAAAACAGGGAAAACAGAAGCCTCTGAGGATGAAAAACAAGAACCTTCGACAGGCACCAAGGATTCCTCTGCTTTGAAATATGACACACGGCAAATAAGTGCAGACAGTACACCACAAAAAACAAATGACACAACAATGACAATGAAACAATCTGAACCAAAGCTGGAGAATCAAAGTCAAGAAACGGATTGGGACAATATTAACACTGAATCCAAATTCAAAATGCCAAAACTCAAAATAGCTAAATTTGTACTTTCAGAACCAGTTTTGCCCACACATGATATTGCAACCAAATTACCAGAGGAAGGAACATGTTTTCAATCATCAGATGCAAATATGGAACACCAAAAATATGAAATTGAGTTTCCAAATACAGACAGTGACACAATACCAGTTATTCAGATTACAGATTCTGAAATGAAATTAAAAACAAGTGGTGGAATGTCAAAACTTAAGTCACAAATGGGTAGGGAAGGTGTGAAAACAACTGTCCGGTCAATACAACAAGATGTCTCACAAAAAGAACTTAGTATCACAGATGTAAAATCTGATGTTACCTTGCCATTACATAAGGAGCATGAAGCAAGTATCAACAAGCAAATTACTGACATTTCACTTCCAAAATCTGAAACACGAACTAGCAAGCCCAAGATTGAAAAGCAGGAAAAAATAAAAAAGCCCAAAATGAAAGAGCCCAAAGGAAAAACTTCTGGAATGCACCCTAAGTCATCTACACTTGCAATTGATGTCAGTTTAATGAAAGTTGACGTCTCAGAATCAAGCACTGATGTGGATGTGAAAGCACCAGCAGTAAAAATGATGCCAGGCAAGTTGCAGGTTGGAGGGATTGGGGCTATTGAGCTAGAAGACCATGATTCAAGTATGGAGATCAGCATGAAGAAGCCAGATAGCAACATTTCGCTTAACAGACATCAAACCGACATTAGGGACACAGAGTTGAAGCCAGTAGCTCCTGAAGCTGAAGTATCTGTGGCGATTCCGAGTATGCAAGTCAAACAAAAAACAGGAAAAATAAAAATGCCAAAAATGAAAGGGCCGAAATTTGGATTTTCTGCACCTGAAATAAAAGCGACCAAAATGAAACTCGATGTAAGTCTGCCCAAAGATGATGCGGATGCAAAAGTACCATCAGTAGAAATAAAACCAGGCATAATGGAAGGCGAACTCAGTGTTGGGGCCACTGAGCTGGAAGGCCAGAATGCCATTCTAAAAATGCCCAAGATAAAAAAGCCATCAATAGATATTGGTACTCCAACGGTGAAAGGGAAAATTGATGTTGATACAGCACTGACTAAGCCAAAACTTGATATATCAGCTCCTGGACTGTCAATGGACATCAAAGGTCCAGCGACTGACATCCATACACCGTCAGTAGATGTGGATGTTAATTCTGCAGACCTGAAGGTGAAAGGTGCTCGTGATAAGCCCAAAATGCCAGCTATGAAAATGCCATCATTTGGAATTTCACTTCCAAAATTCAAAGGCCCTCATGTGGATGTCAGTATGAAGAAACCAGATGTGGATATTTCACTTGCAAAACTTGAAGTGGATATTAAGGGCCCAAAGATTGATGTAGGAGCACCAGAAGGAGAATGTGATGTGGAGATACCTGAGGTAGACATTGAGGTAGAAGGAGGAAATTTAAAAATGCCCAAAATGAAAGGGCTGAAATTTGGATTTTCTGCACCTGACATAAAAGCTCCCAAAATGGACCTTGGTGTCAGCCTGCCCAAAGTTGACATCTCGCTCCCAAAAGCTGCTGTGGATGTGAAAGTGCCATCAGTAGACATAAAACCAGGCACATTGGAAGGAGATCTCAGTGTTGGGACCTTTGAGTTGGAGGGCTCTGATGTCAGTCTAAAAGTGCCCAAGGTAAAAAAGCCATCAATAGATATTGGTATTCCAACAGTGAAAGGGAAAATTGATGTCGATACAACACTGTCTACGCCAGAACTCGATGTTTCAGGTGCTGGTCTGTCAATGGACATCAAAGGTCCGATGACAGACATCCATGCACCAACAGTAGGTGTGGATGTTGATTCTGCAGACCTGAAGGTGAAAGGTGCTGGATCTAAGTTCAAAATGCCGACTATGAAAATGCCATCGTTTGGAGTTTCACTTCCAAAATTCAAAAGTTCTGACGTGGATGTCAGTATGAAGAAGCCAGATACGGATATTTCACTTGGAATTCCTGAAGTGGATATTAAAGGCCCAAAGATTGATGTAGGAGCACCAGAATGTGAATTTGATGTGGAGATACCTGAGGTAGACATTGAAGAAGGAGGAATAATAAAAAAGCCCAAAATGAAAGGGCCGAAATTTGGATTTTCTGCACCTGACATAAAAGCTCCCAAAATGGACCTTGATGTCAGCCAGCCCAAAGTTGACATCTCGCTTCCAAAAGCTGGTGTGGATGTGAAAGTGCCATCAGTAGATATTAAACCAGGCACATTGGAAGGAGATCTCAGTGTTGGGATCCTTGACTTGGAACGCCCTGATGTCAGTCTAAAAATGCCCAAGATAAAAAAGCCATCAATAGATATTGGTATTCCAATGGGGAAAGGGAAAATTGATCTTGATACAGCCCTGTCTAAGCCAGAACTCGATGTTTCAGGTACTGGTCTGCCAATGGACATCAAAGGTCCAATGACTGACATCCATACACCAACAGTAGATGTAGATGTACATTCAGCAGACCTGAAGGTGAAAGGTGCTAGTGGTACGTTCAAAATGCCAACTATGAAAATGCCATCATTTGGAATTTCACTTCCAAAGTTCAAAGGTCCTCATGTGGATGTCAGTATGAAGAAACCAGATGTGAATATTTCACTTGCAAAACCTGAAGTGGATATTAAAGGCCCAAAGATTGATGTAGGAGCACCAGAAGGAGAATGTTATGTGGAGATACCTGAGGTAGACATTGAGGTAGAAGGAGGAAATATAAAAATGCCCAAAATGAAAGGGCCGAAATTTGGATTTTCTGCACCTGACATAAAAGCTCCCAAAATGGACCTTGATGTCAGCCTGCCCAAAGTTGACATCTCGCTTCCAAAAGCTGATGTGGATGTGAAAGTGCCATCAGTAGACATAAAACCAGGCACGTTGGAAGGAGATCTCAGTGTTGGGACCTTTGAGTTGGAGGGCGCTGATGTCAGTCTAAAAATGCCCCAGATAAAAATGCCATCAATAGATATCGGTATTCCAACGGTGAAAGGGAAAATTGATGCTGATACAGCACTGTCTAAGCCTGAACTTGATGTATCAACTCCTGGACTGTCAGTTGACATCAAAGGTCCAACGACAGACACCCATGCACCAACAGTAGATGTGGATGTTGATTCTGCAGACCTGAAGGTGAAAGGTGCTGGTTCTAAGTTCAAAATGCCAACTATGAAAATGCCTTCGTTTGGAGTTTCAATTCCAAAATTCAAAAGTTCTGACGTGGATATCAGTATTAAGAAGCCAGATGTGGATATTACACTTGCAAAACCTGAAGTGGATATTAAAGGCCCAAAGATTGATGTAGGAGCGCCAGAATGTGAACTTGATGTTGAGATACCTGATGTGAACCTTGAAGGAGGAGGAAATATAAAAAGGCCCAAAATGAAAGGGCTGAAATTTGGATTTTCTGCATCTGACATAAAAGCTCCCAAAATGGACCTTAATATCAGCCTGCCCAAAGTTGACATCTCTCTGCCAAAAGCTGATGCTGATCTGAAAGTGCCATCAGTAGATATAAAACCAGGCACATTGGAAGCAGATCGCAGTGTTGGGTCCCTTGACTTGGAAGGCTCTGATGTCAGTCTAAAAATGCCCAAGATAAAAAAGCCATCAATAGATATTAGTATTCCAACGGTGAAAGGGAAAATTGATGTTGATACAGCACTGTCTACACCAGAACTCGATGTTTCAGGTGCTGGTCTGTCAATGGACATCAAAGGTCCAACGACAGACATCCATGCACCAACAGTAGATGTGGATGTTGATTCTGCAGACCTGAAGGTGAAAGGTGCTGGATCTAAGTTCAAAATGCCAACTATGAAAATGCCATCGCTTGGAGTTTCACTTCCAAAATTCAAAAGTTCTGACGTGGATGTCAGTATGAAGAAGCCAGATGTGACTATTTCACTTGGAATTCCTGAAGTGGATATTAAAGGCCCAATGATTGATGTAGAAACACCAGAAGGAGAATGTGATGTGGAGATACCTGAGGTAGACATTGAAGGAGGAGGAAAAATAAAAAAGCCCCAAATGAAAGGGCCGAAATTTGGATTTTCTGCACCTGACATAAAAGCTCCCAAAATGGACCTTGATGCCAGCCTGCCCAAAGTTGACATCTCTCTACCAAAAGCTGCTGTGGATGTGAAAGTGCCATCAGTAGATATAAAACCAGGCAAATTGGAAGGAGATCTCAGTGTTGGAACCCTTGACTTTGAAGGCCCTGATCTCAATCTAAAAATGCCCAAGTTAAAAAAGCCATCAATAGATATTGGTATTCCAACAGTGAAAGGGAAAATTGATGTTGATACAGCACTGTCTAAGCCAGAATTCGATCTTTCAGGTACTGGTCTGTCAATGGACATCAAAGGTCCAACGACTGACATTCATGCACCAACAGTAGATGTAGATGCAGAATCAGTAGACCTGAAAGTGAAAGGTGCTAGTGGAACGTTCAAAATGCCAACTATGAAAATGCCATCGTTTGGAATTTCACTTCCAAAGTTCGAAGGTCCTCATGTGGATGTCAGTATGAAGAAGCCAGATGTGGATATTTCACTTGCAAAACCTGAAGTGGATATTAAAAGCCCAAAAATTGATGCAGCACCAGAAGGAGAATGTGATGTGGAGATACCTGAGGTAGACATTGAAGGAGGAGGAAAAATAAAAATGCCCAAAATGAAAGGGCCGAAATTTGGATTTTCTGCATCTGACATAAAAGCTCCCAAAGTGGACCTTGATGTCAGCCTGCCCAAAGTTGACATCTCGCTCCCAAAAGCTGCTGTGGATGTGAAAGTGCCATCAGTAGACATAAAACCAGGCACATTGGAAGGAGATCTCAGTGTTGGGACCTTTGAGTTGGAGGGCTCTGATGTCAGTCTAAAAATGCCCAAGATAAAAAAGCCATCAATAGACATTGGTATTCCAACGGTGAAAGGGAAAACTGATGTTGATCTAAGACTGTCTACGCCAGAACTCGATGTTTCAGGTGCTGGTCTGTCAATGGACATCAAAGGTCCAACGACAGACATCCATGCACCAGCAGTAGATGTGGATGTTGATTCTGCAGACCTGAAGGTGAAAGGTGCTGGATCTAAGTTCAAAATGCCAACTATGAAAATGCCATCGTTTGGAGTTTCACTTCCAAAATTCAAAAGTTCTGACGTGGATGTCAGTATGAAGAAGCCAGATGTAGATATTTCACTTGGAATTCCTGAAGTGGATATTAAAGGCCCAAAGATTGAAGTAGGAGCACCAGAATGTGAATTTGATGTGGAGATACCTGAGGTAGACATTGAAGGAGGGGGAAAAATAAAAAAGCCCAAAATGAAAGGGCCGAAATTTGGATTTTCTGCACCTGACATAAAAGCTCCCAAAATGGACCTTGATGTCAGCCTGCCCAAAGTTGACATCTCGCTTCCAAAGGCTGCTGTGGATGTGAAAGTGCCATCAGTAGATATAAAACCAGGCACATTGGAAGGAGATCTCAGTGTTGGGACCTTTGAGTTGGAGGGCTCTGATGTCCGTCTAAAAATGCCCAAGATAAAAAAGCCATCAATAGATATTGGCATTCCAACAGTGAAAGGGAAAATTGATGTTGATACAAAACTGTCTATGCCAGACCTCGATGTTTCAGGTGCTGGTCTGTCAATGGACATCAAATGTCCAACGACAGACATCCATGCACCAACAGTAGATGTGGATGTTGATTCTGCAGACCTGAAGGTGAAAGGTGCTGGATCTAAGTTCAAAATGCCAACTATGAAAATGCCATCGTTTGGAGTTTCACTTCCAAAATTCAAAAGTTCTGACGTGGATGTCAGTATGAAGAAGCCAGATATGGATATTTCACTTGAAATTCCTGAAGTGGATATTAAAGGCCCAACGATTGATGTAGGAGCACCAAAATGTGAATTTGATGTGGAGACACCTGAGGTAGACATTGAAGGAGGAGGAAAAATAAAAAAGCCCAAAATGAAAGGGCCGAAATTTGGATTTTCTGCATCTGACGTAAAAGCTCCCAAAATGGACCTTGATGTCTGCCTGCCCAAAGTTGACATCTCGCTACCAAAAGCTGGTGCGGATGTGAAAGTGCCATCAGTAGATATAAAACCAGGCACGTTGGAAGGAGATCTCAGTGTTGGGTCCCTTGACTTGGAAGGCTCTGATGTCAGTCTAAAAATGCCCAAGATAAAAAAGCCATCAATAGATATTGGTATTCCAACGGTGAAAGGGAAAATTGATGTTGATACAGCCCTGTCTAAGCCTGAACTTGATGTATCAGCTCCTGGACTGTCAGTTGACATCAAAGGTCCAGCGACAGACATCCATGCACCAACAGTAGATGTGGATGTTGATTCTGCAGACCTGAAGGTGAAAGGTGCTGGTTCTAAGTTCAAAATGCCAACTATGAAAATGCCTTCGTTTGGAGTTTCACTTCCAAAATTCAAAAGTTCTGACGTGGATGTCAGTATGAAGAAGCCAGATGTGGATATTTCACTTGGAATTCCTGAAGTGCATATTAAAGGCCCAAAGATTGATGTAGGAGCACCAGAATGTGAATTTGATGTGGAGATACCTGATGTGAACATTGAAGGAGGAGGAAAAATAAAAAAGCCCAAAATTAAAGGGCCGAAATTTGGATTTTCTGCACCTGACTTGAAAGCTCCCAAAATGGACCTTGATATCAGCCTGCCCAAAGTTGACATCTCTCTACCAAAAGCTGATGCAGATGTGAAAGTGCCACCAGTAGATATAAAACCAGGCACGTTGGAAGGAGATCTCAGTGTTGGGTCCCTTGACTTGGAAGGCCCTGATGTCAGTCTAAAAATGCCCAAGATAAAAAAGCCATCAATAGATATTGGTATTCCAACAGTGAAAGGGAAAATTGATGTTGATACAGCCCTGTCTAAGCCTGAACTTGATGTATTAGCTCCTGGACTGTCAATGGACATCAAAGGTCCAACGACTGACCTCCATGCACCAACAGTAGATGTAGATGTAGATTCAGCAGACCTGAAGGTGAAAGGAGCTAGTGGTACGTTCAAAATGCCAACTATGAAAATGCCATCGTTTGGAATTTCACTTCCAAAGTTCAAAGGTCCTCATGTGGATGTCAGTATGAAGAAAGCAGATGTGGATATTTCACTTGCAAAACCTGAAGTGGATATTAAAGGCCCAAAGATTGATGTAGGAGCACCAGAAGGAGAATTTCATGTGGAGATACCTGATGTAGACATTGAAGTAGAAGGAGGAAATATAAAAATGCCCAAAATGAAAGGGCCGAAATTTGGATTTTCTGCACCTGACATAAAAGCTCCCAAAATGGACCTTGATGTCAGCCTGCCCAAAGTTGACATCTCGCTTCCAAAGGCTGCTGTGGATGTGAAAGTGCCATCAGTAGATATAAAACCAGGCACATTGGAAGGAGATCTCAGTGTTGGGACCTTTGAGTTGGAGGGCTCTGATGTCAGTCTAAAAATGCCCAAGATAAAAAAGCCATCAATAGATATTGGCATTCCAACAGTGAAAGGGAAAATTGATGTTGATACAAAACTGTCTATGCCAGACCTCGATGTTTCAGGTGCTGGTCTGTCAATGGACATCAAATGTCCAACGACAGACATCCATGCACCAACAGTAGATGTGGATGTTGATTCTGCAGACCTGAAGGTGGAAGGTGCTGGATCTAAGTTCAAAATGCCAACTATGAAAATGCCATCGTTTGGAGTTTCACTTCCAAAATTCAAAAGTTCTGACGTGGATGTCAGTATGAAGAAGCCAGATATGGATATTTCACTTGAAATTCCTGAAGTGGATATTAAAGTCCCAAAGATTGATGTAGGAGCACCAAAATGTGAATTTGATGTGGAGATACCTGAGGTAGACATTGAAGGAGGAGGAAAAATAAAAAAGCCCGAAATGAAAGGGCCGAAATTTGGATTTTCTGCATCTGACATAAAAGCTCCCAAAATGGACCTTGATGTCTGCCTGCCCAAAGTTGACATCTCGCTACCAAAAGCTGGTGCGGATGTGAAAGTGCCATCAGTAGATATAAAACCAGGCACGTTGGAAGGAGATCTCAGTGTTGGGTCCCTTGACTTGGAAGGCTCTGATGTCAGTCTAAAAATGCCCAAGATAAAAAAGCCATCAATAGATATCGGTATTCCAACGGTGAAAGGGAAAATTGATGTTGATACAGCCCTGTCTAAGCCTGAACTTGATGTATCAGCTCCTGGACTGTCAGTTGACATCAAAGGTCCAGCGACAGACATCCATGCACCAACAGTAGATGTGGATGTTGATTCTGCAGACCTGAAGGTGAAAGGAGCTAGTGGTACGTTCAAAATGCCAACTATGAAAATGCCATCGTTTGGAATTTCACTTCCAAAGTTCAAAGGTCCTCATGTGGATGTCAGTATGAAGAAAGCAGATGTGGATATTTCACTTGCAAAACCTGAAGTGGATATTAAAGGCCCAAAGATTGATGTAGGAGCACCAGAAGGAGAATTTCATGTGGAGATACCTGATGTAGACATTGAAGTAGAAGGAGGAAATATAAAAATGCCCAAAATGAAAGGGCCGAAATTTGGATTTTCTGCACCTGACATAAAAGCTCCCAAAATGGACCTTGATGTCAGCCTGCCCAAAGTTGACATCTCGCTTCCAAAGGCTGCTGTGGATGTGAAAGTGCCATCAGTAGATATAAAACCAGGCACATTGGAAGGAGATCTCAGTGTTGGGACCTTTGAGTTGGAGGGCTCTGATGTCAGTCTAAAAATGCCCAAGATAAAAAAGCCATCAATAGATATTGGCATTCCAACAGTGAAAGGGAAAATTGATGTTGATACAAAACTGTCTATGCCAGACCTCGATGTTTCAGGTGCTGGTCTGTCAATGGACATCAAATGTCCAACGACAGACATCCATGCACCAACAGTAGATGTGGATGTTGATTCTGCAGACCTGAAGGTGGAAGGTGCTGGATCTAAGTTCAAAATGCCAACTATGAAAATGCCATCGTTTGGAGTTTCACTTCCAAAATTCAAAAGTTCTGACGTGGATGTCAGTATGAAGAAGCCAGATATGGATATTTCACTTGAAATTCCTGAAGTGGATATTAAAGTCCCAAAGATTGATGTAGGAGCACCAAAATGTGAATTTGATGTGGAGATACCTGAGGTAGACATTGAAGGAGGAGGAAAAATAAAAAAGCCCGAAATGAAAGGGCCGAAATTTGGATTTTCTGCATCTGACATAAAAGCTCCCAAAATGGACCTTGATGTCTGCCTGCCCAAAGTTGACATCTCGCTACCAAAAGCTGGTGCGGATGTGAAAGTGCCATCAGTAGATATAAAACCAGGCACGTTGGAAGGAGATCTCAGTGTTGGGTCCCTTGACTTGGAAGGCTCTGATGTCAGTCTAAAAATGCCCAAGATAAAAAAGCCATCAATAGATATCGGTATTCCAACGGTGAAAGGGAAAATTGATGTTGATACAGCCCTGTCTAAGCCTGAACTTGATGTATCAGCTCCTGGACTGTCAGTTGACATCAAAGGTCCAGCGACAGACATCCATGCACCAACAGTAGATGTGGATGTTGATTCTGCAGACCTGAAGGTGAAAGGTGCTGGTTCTAAGTTCAAAATGCCAACTATGAAAATGCCTTCGTTTGGAGTTTCACTTCCAAAATTCAAAAGTTCTGACGTGGATGTCAGTAGGAAGAAGCCAGATGTGGATATTTCACTTGGAATTCCTGAAGTGCATATTAAAGGCCCAAAGATTGATGTAGGAGCACCAGAATGTGAATTTGATGTGGAGATACCTGATGTGAACATTGAAGGAGGAGGAAAAATAAAAAAGCCCAAAATTAAAGGGCCGAAATTTGGATTTTCTGCACCTGACTTGAAAGCTCCCAAAATGGACCTTGATATCAGCCTGCCCAAAGTTGACATCTCTCTACCAAAAGCTGATGCAGGTGTGAAAGTGCCACTGGTAGACATAAAACCAGGCACATTGGAAGGAGATCTCAGTGTTGAGTCGCTTGATTTGGAAGGCTCCGATGTCAGTCTAAAAATGCCCAAGATAAAAAAGCCATCAATAGATATTGGTATTCCAACAGTGAAAGGGAAAATTGATGTTGATACAGCCCTGTCTAAGCCTGAACTTGATGTATTAGCTCCTGGACTGTCAATGGACATCAAAGGTCCAACGACTGACCTCCATGCACCAACAGTAGATGTAGATGTAGATTCAGCAGACCTGAAGGTGAAAGGAGCTAGTGGTACGTTCAAAATGCCAACTATGAAAATGCCATCGTTTGGAATTTCACTTCCAAAGTTCAAAGGTCCTCATGTGGATGTCAGTATGAAGAAAGCAGATGTGGATATTTCACTTGCAAAACCTGAAGTGGATATTAAAGGCCCAAAGATTGATGTAGGAGCACCAGAAGGAGAATTTCATGTGGAGATACCTGATGTAGACATTGAAGTAGAAGGAGGAAATATAAAAATGCCCAAAATGAAAGGGCCGAAATTTGGATTTTCTGCACCTGACATAAAAGCTCCCAAAATGGACCTTGATGTCAGCCTGCCCAAAGTTGACATCTCGCTTCCAAAGGCTGCTGTGGATGTGAAAGTGCCATCAGTAGATATAAAACCAGGCACATTGGAAGGAGATCTCAGTGTTGGGACCTTTGAGTTGGAGGGCTCTGATGTCAGTCTAAAAATGCCCAAGATAAAAAAGCCATCAATAGATATTGGCATTCCAACAGTGAAAGGGAAAATTGATGTTGATACAAAACTGTCTATGCCAGACCTCGATGTTTCAGGTGCTGGTCTGTCAATGGACATCAAATGTCCAACGACAGACATCCATGCACCAACAGTAGATGTGGATGTTGATTCTGCAGACCTGAAGGTGGAAGGTGCTGGATCTAAGTTCAAAATGCCAACTATGAAAATGCCATCGTTTGGAGTTTCACTTCCAAAATTCAAAAGTTCTGACGTGGATGTCAGTATGAAGAAGCCAGATATGGATATTTCACTTGAAATTCCTGAAGTGGATATTAAAGTCCCAAAGATTGATGTAGGAGCACCAAAATGTGAATTTGATGTGGAGATACCTGAGGTAGACATTGAAGGAGGAGGAAAAATAAAAAAGCCCGAAATGAAAGGGCCGACATTTGGATTTTCTGCATCTGACATAAAAGCTCCCAAAATGGACCTTGATGTCTGCCTGCCCAAAGTTGACATCTCGCTACCAAAAGCTGGTGCGGATGTGAAAGTGCCATCAGTAGATATAAAACCAGGCACGTTGGAAGGAGATCTCAGTGTTGGGTCCCTTGACTTGGAAGGCTCTGATGTCAGTCTAAAAATGCCCAAGATAAAAAAGCCATCAATAGATATCGGTATTCCAACGGTGAAAGGGAAAATTGATGTTGATACAGCCCTGTCTAAGCCTGAACTTGATGTATCAGCTCCTGGACTGTCAGTTGACATCAAAGGTCCAGCGACAGACATCCATGCACCAACAGTAGATGTGGATGTTGATTCTGCAGACCTGAAGGTGAAAGGTGCTGGTTCTAAGTTCAAAATGCCAACTATGAAAATGCCTTCGTTTGGAGTTTCACTTCCAAAATTCAAAAGTTCTGACGTGGATGTCAGTAGGAAGAAGCCAGATGTGGATATTTCACTTGGAATTCCTGAAGTGCATATTAAAGGCCCAAAGATTGATGTAGGAGCACCAGAATGTGAATTTGATGTGGAGATACCTGATGTGAACATTGAAGGAGGAGGAAAAATAAAAAAGCCCAAAATTAAAGGGCCGAAATTTGGATTTTCTGCACCTGACTTGAAAGCTCCCAAAATGGACCTTGATATCAGCCTGCCCAAAGTTGACATCTCTCTACCAAAAGCTGATGCAGGTGTGAAAGTGCCACTGGTAGACATAAAACCAGGCACATTGGAAGGAGATCTCAGTGTTGAGTCGCTTGATTTGGAAGGCTCCGATGTCAGTCTAAAAATGCCCAAGATAAAAAAGCCATCAATAGATATTGGTATTCCAACAGTGAAAGGGAAAATTGATGTTGATACAGCCCTGTCTAAGCCTGAACTTGATGTATTAGCTCCTGGACTGTCAATGGACATCAAAGGTCCAACGACTGACCTCCATGCACCAACAGTAGATGTAGATGTAGATTCAGCAGACCTGAAGGTGAAAGGAGCTAGTGGTACGTTCAAAATGCCAACTATGAAAATGCCATCGTTTGGAATTTCACTTCCAAAGTTCAAAGGTCCTCATGTGGATGTCAGTATGAAGAAAGCAGATGTGGATATTTCACTTGCAAAACCTGAAGTGGATATTAAAGGCCCAAAGATTGATGTAGGAGCACCAGAAGGAGAATTTCATGTGGAGATACCTGATGTAGACATTGAAGTAGAAGGAGGAAATATAAAAATGCCCAAAATGAAAGGGCCGAAATTTGGATTTTCTGCACCTGACATAAAAGCTCCCAAAATGGACCTTGATGTCAGCCTGCCCAAAGTTGACATCTCGCTTCCAAAGGCTGCTGTGGATGTGAAAGTGCCATCAGTAGATATAAAACCAGGCACATTGGAAGGAGATCTCAGTGTTGGGACCTTTGAGTTGGAGGGCTCTGATGTCAGTCTAAAAATGCCCAAGATAAAAAAGCCATCAATAGATATTGGTATTCCAACAGTGAAAGGGAAAATTGATGTTGATACAGCACTGTCTAAGCCGGAACTCGATGTTTCAGGTACTGGTCTGTCAATGGACATCAAAGGTCCAACGACTGACATCCATACACCAACAGTGGATGTGGATGTAGATTCAGCAGACCTGAAGGTGAAAGGTGCTAGTGGTACGTTCAAAATGCCAACTATGAAAATGCCATCGTTTGGAATTTCACTTCCAAAGTTCAAAGGTCCTCATGTGGATGTCAGTATGAAGAAAGCAGATGTGGATATTTCACTTGCAAAACCTGAAGTGGATATTAAAGGCCCAAAGATTGATGTAGGAGCACCAGAAGGAGAATTTCATGTGGAGATACCTGATGTAGACATTGAAGTAGAAGGAGGAAATATAAAAATGCCCAAAATGAAAGGGCCGAAATTTGGATTTTCTGCACCTGACATAAAAGCTCCCAAAATGGACCTTGATGTCAGCCTGCCCAAAGTTGACATCTCGCTTCCAAAGGCTGCTGTGGATGTGAAAGTGCCATCAGTAGATATAAAACCAGGCACATTGGAAGGAGATCTCAGTGTTGGGACCTTTGAGTTGGAGGGCTCTGATGTCAGTCTAAAAATGCCCAAGATAAAAAAGCCATCAATAGATATTGGCATTCCAACAGTGAAAGGGAAAATTGATGTTGATACAAAACTGTCTATGCCAGACCTCGATGTTTCAGGTGCTGGTCTGTCAATGGACATCAAATGTCCAACGACAGACATCCATGCACCAACAGTAGATGTGGATGTTGATTCTGCAGACCTGAAGGTGGAAGGTGCTGGATCTAAGTTCAAAATGCCAACTATGAAAATGCCATCGTTTGGAGTTTCACTTCCAAAATTCAAAAGTTCTGACGTGGATGTCAGTATGAAGAAGCCAGATATGGATATTTCACTTGAAATTCCTGAAGTGGATATTAAAGTCCCAAAGATTGATGTAGGAGCACCAAAATGTGAATTTGATGTGGAGATACCTGAGGTAGACATTGAAGGAGGAGGAAAAATAAAAAAGCCCGAAATGAAAGGGCCGACATTTGGATTTTCTGCATCTGACATAAAAGCTCCCAAAATGGACCTTGATGTCTGCCTGCCCAAAGTTGACATCTCGCTACCAAAAGCTGGTGCGGATGTGAAAGTGCCATCAGTAGATATAAAACCAGGCACGTTGGAAGGAGATCTCAGTGTTGGGTCCCTTGACTTGGAAGGCTCTGATGTCAGTCTAAAAATGCCCAAGATAAAAAAGCCATCAATAGATATCGGTATTCCAACGGTGAAAGGGAAAATTGATGTTGATACAGCCCTGTCTAAGCCTGAACTTGATGTATCAGCTCCTGGACTGTCAGTTGACATCAAAGGTCCAGCGACAGACATCCATGCACCAACAGTAGATGTGGATGTTGATTCTGCAGACCTGAAGGTGAAAGGTGCTGGTTCTAAGTTCAAAATGCCAACTATGAAAATGCCTTCGTTTGGAGTTTCACTTCCAAAATTCAAAAGTTCTGACGTGGATGTCAGTAGGAAGAAGCCAGATGTGGATATTTCACTTGGAATTCCTGAAGTGCATATTAAAGGCCCAAAGATTGATGTAGGAGCACCAGAATGTGAATTTGATGTGGAGATACCTGATGTGAACATTGAAGGAGGAGGAAAAATAAAAAAGCCCAAAATTAAAGGGCCGAAATTTGGATTTTCTGCACCTGACTTGAAAGCTCCCAAAATGGACCTTGATATCAGCCTGCCCAAAGTTGACATCTCTCTACCAAAAGCTGATGCAGGTGTGAAAGTGCCACTGGTAGACATAAAACCAGGCACATTGGAAGGAGATCTCAGTGTTGAGTCGCTTGATTTGGAAGGCTCCGATGTCAGTCTAAAAATGCCCAAGATAAAAAAGCCATCAATAGATATTGGTATTCCAACAGTGAAAGGGAAAATTGATGTTGATACAGCACTGTCTAAGCCGGAACTCGATGTTTCAGGTACTGGTCTGTCAATGGACATCAAAGGTCCAACGACTGACATCCATGCACGAACAGTAGATGTAGATGTAGATTCAGCAGACCTGAAGGTGAAAGGTGCTAGTGGTACATTCAAAATGCCAACTATGAAAATGCCATCGTTTGGAATTTCACTTCCAAAGTTCAAAGGTCCTCATGTGGATGTCAATATGAAGAAACCAGATGTGGATATTACACTTGGAATTCCTGAAGTGGATATTAAAGGCCCAAAGATTGATGTAGGAGCACCAAAATGTGAATTTGATGTGGAGATACCTGATGTGAACATTGAAGGAGGAGGAAAAATAAACAAGCCCAAAATGAAAGGGCCGAAATTTGGATTTTCTGCATCTGACATAAAAGCTCCCAAAATGGACCTTGATGTCTGCCTGCCCAAAGTTGACATCTCGCTACCAAAAGCTGGTGCGGATGTGAAAGTGCCATCAGTAGATATAAAGCCAGGCACGTTGGAAGAAGATCTCAGTGTTGGGTCCTTGGACTTGGAAGGCCCTGATGTCAGTCTAAAAATGCCCAAGATAAAAAAGCCATCAATAAATATTGGTATTCCAATGGTGAAAGGGAAAATTGATGTTGATACAGCACTGTCTAAGCCAGAACTCAATGTTTCAGCTCCTGGACTGTCAATGGACATCAAAGGTCCAAGGACTGACATCCATGCAGCAACAGTAGATGTGGATGTTGATTCTGCAGACCTGAAAGTGAAAGGTGCTGGATCTAAGTTCAAAATGCCAACTATGAAAATGCCATCATTTGGAGTTTCACTTCCAAAATTCAAAAGTCCTCACCTGGATGTCAGTATGAAGAAGCCAGATGTGGATATTACACTTGCAAAACCTGAAGTGGATATTAAAGGCCCAAAGATTGATGTAGGAGCACCAGAATGTGAATTTGATGTGGAGGTACCTGATGTGAATCTTGAAGGAGGAGGAAAAATAAAAAAGCCCAAAATGAAAGGGCCGAAATTTGGATTTTCTGCACCTGACATGAAAGCTCCCAAAATGGACCTTGATGTCAGCCTGCCCAAAGTTGACATCTCGCTACCAAAAGCTGATGCAGATGTAAAAGTGCCACCAGTAGATATAAAACCAGGCACGTTGGAAGGAGATCTCAGTGTTGGGTCCCTTGACTTGGAAGGCTCTGATGTCAGTCTAAAAATGCCCAAGATAAAAAAGCCATCAATAGATATTGGTATTCCAACGGTTAAAGGGAAAATTGATGTTGATACAGCACTGTCTAAGCCAGAACTCGATGTTTCAGGTACTGGACTGTCAGTGGATATCAAAGGTCCAAGGACTGACATCCATGCACCAACAGTAGATGTAGATGTAGATTCAGCAGACCTGAAGGTGAAAGGTGCTAGTGGTATGTTCAAAATGCCAACTATGAAAATGCCATCATTTGGAATTTCACTTCCAAAGTTCAAAGGTCCTCATGTGGATGTCAGTATGAAGAAACCAGATGTGGATATTTCACTTGCAAAACCTGAAGTGGATATTAAAGGCCCAAAGATTGATGTAGGAGCACCAGAAGGAGAATTTGATGTGGAGATACCTGATGTAGACATTGAAGTAGAAGGAGGAAATATAAAAATGCCCAAAATAAAAGGGCCGAAATTTGGATTTTCTGCACCTGACATAAAAGCTCCCAAAATGGACCTTGATGTCAGCCTGCCCAAAGTTGACATCTCACTTCCAAAAGCTGTTGGGGATGTGAAAGTGCCATCAGTAGACATAAAACCAGGCACGTTGGAAGGAGATCTCAGTGTTGGGACCTTTGAGTTGGAGGGCGCTGATGTCAGTCTAAAAATGCCCAAGATAAAAAAGCCAACAATAGATATTGGTATACCAATGGTGGAAGGGAAAATTGATTCTGATACAGCCCTGTCAAAGCCAGAACTCGATGTTTCAGCTCCTGGACTGTCAGCTGACATCAAAGGTCCAGCGACAGACATCGATGCACCAACAGTAGATGTGGATGTTGATTCAGCAGACCTGAAGGTGAAAGGTGCTGGATCTAAGTTCAAAATGCCAAAGATGAAAATGCCATCATTTGGGGTTTCACTTCCAAAATTCAAACATTCTGACGTGGATGTCAGTATGAAGAAGCCAGATGTGGATATTACACTTGCAAAACCTGAAGTGGATATTAAAGGCCCAATGATTGATGTAGGATCACCAGAATGTGAATTTGATGTGGAGATACCTGATGTGAACATTGAAGGAGGAGGAAAAATAAAAAAGCCCGAAATGAAAGGGCTGAAATTTGGATTTTCTGCACCTGACATAAAAGCTCCCAAAATGGACCTTGATGTCAGTCTCCCCAAAGTTGACATTTCTCTACCAAAAGCTGGTGCGAATGTGAAAGTGCCACCAGTAGACATAAAACCAGGCACATTGGAAGGAGATCTCAGTGTTGGGTCCTTGGACTTTGAAGGCCCTGATGTCAGTCTAAAAATGCCCAAGATAAAAATGCCATCAATAGATATTGGTATTCCAACGGTGAAAGGGAAAATTGATGTTGATACAGCACTGTCTACGCCAGAACTCGATGTTTCAGCTACTAGTCTGTCATTGGACATCAAAGGTCCAACGACTGACATCCATGCACCAACAGTGGATGTGGATGTAGATTCAGCAGACCTGAAGGTGAAAGGTGCTAGTGGTACGTTCAAAATGCCAACTATGAAAATGCCATCGTTTGGAATTTCACTTCCAAAGTTCAAAGGTCCTCATGTGGATGTCAGTATGAAAAAAACAGATGTGGATATTTCACTTGCAAAACCTGAAGTGGATATTAAAGGCACAAAGATTGATGTAGGAGCACCAGAAGCAGAATTTGATGTGGAGATACCTGATGTAGACATTGAAGTAGAAGCAGGAAATATAAAAATGCCCAAGATTAAAAAGCCATCAATAGATATTGGTATTCCAACGGTGAAAGGGAAAATTGATGTTGATACAGCACTGTCTAAGCCAGAACTCGATGTTTCAACTCCTGGACTGTCAATGGACATCAAAGGTCCAAGGACTGACATCCATGCACCAACAGTAGATGTGGATGTTGATTCTGCAGACTTGAAGGTGAAAGGTGCTGGATCTAAGTTCAAAATGCCAACTATGAAAATGCCATCATTTGGAGTTTCACTTCCAAAATTCAAAGGTCCTCACTTGGATGTCAGTATGAAGAAGCCAGATGTGGATATTATACTTGGAATTCCTGAAGTGGATATTAAAGGCCCAAAGATTGATGTAGGAGCACCAGAATGTGAATTTGATGTGGAGATACCTGAGGTAGACATTGAAGGAGGAGGAAAAATAAAAAAGCCCAAAATGAAAGGGCCGAAATTTGGATTTTCTGCACCTGACATAAAAGCTCCCAAAATGGACCTTGATGTCAGTCTCCCCAAAGTCGACATTTCTCTACCAAAAGCTGGTGCGAATGTGAAAGTGCCACCAGTAGACATAAAACCAGGCACATTGGAAGGAGATCTCAGTGTTGGGTCCTTGGACTTTGAAGGCCCTGATGTGAGTCTAAAAATGCCCAAGATAAAAATGCCATCAATAGATATTGGTATTCCAACGGTGAAAGGGAAAATTGATGTTGATACAGCACTGTCTAAGCCAGAACTCGATGTTTCAGTTCCTGGACTGTCAATGGACATCAAAGGTCCAACGACTGACATCCATGCACCAACAGTAGATGTGGATGTTGATTCTGCAGACCTGAAGGTGAAAGGTGCTGGATCTAAGTTCAAAATGCCAACTATGAAAATGCCATCATTTGGAGTTTCACTTCCAAAATTCAAAGCTCCTCACTTGGATGTCAGTGTGAAGAAGCCAGATGTGGATATTACACTTGCAAAACCTGAAGTGGATATTAAAGGCCCAAAGATTGATGTAGGAGCACCAGAATGTGAATTTGATGTGGAGATACCTGATGTGAACATTGAAGGAGGAGGAAAAATAAAAAAGCCCCAAATGAAAGGGCCGAAATTTGGATTTTCTGCACCTGACATAAAAGCTCCCAAAATGAACCTGGATGTCAGCCTGCCCAAAGTTGACATCTCTCTACCAAAAGCTGATGTGGATGTGAAAGTGCCATCAGTAACCATAAAACCAGGCACATTGGAAGGAGATCTCAGTGTTGGGAACCTTGACTTGGAGGGCGCTGATGTCAGTCTAAAAATGCCCAAGGTAAAAAAGCCGTCAATAGATATTGGTATTCCAACGGTGAAAGGGAAAATTGATGTTGATACAGCACTGTCTATGCCAGAACTCGATGTTTCAGGTACTAGTCTGTCAATGGACATCAAAGGTCCAATGACTGACATCCATGCACCAACAGTAGATGTGGATATAAATTCATCAGACCTGAAGGTGAAAGGTGCTAGTGGTACGTTCAAAATTCCAACTATGAAAATGCCATCCTTTGGAATTTCACTTCCAAAGTTCAAAGGTCCTCATGTGGATGTCAGTATGAAGAAACCAGACGTGGATATTTCACTTGGAATTCCTGAAGTGGATATTAAAGGCCCAAAGATTGATGTAGGAGCACCAGAATGTGAATTTGATGTGGAGATACCTGATGTAGACATTCAATTAGAAGGAGGAAATATAAAAATGCCCAAAATGAAAGGGCCAAAATTTGGATTTTCTGCACCTGACTTAAAAGCTCCCAAAATGGACCTTGATGTCAGCCTGCCCAAAGTTGACATCTCTCTACCAAAAGCTGATGTGGATGTGAAAGTGCCATCAGTAGACATAAAACCAGACACATTGGAAGGAGATCTCAGTGTTGGGAACCTTGACTTGGAAGGCTCTGATGTCAGTCTAAAAATGCCCAAGGTAAAAAAGCCGTCAATAGATATTGGCATTGCAACGGTGAAAGGGAAAATTGATGTTGATACAGCACTGTCTAAGCCTGAACTTGATGTTTCAGGTACTGGTCTGTCAATGGACATGAAAGGTCCAGCGACAGACATCCATGCACCAACAGTAGATGTGGATGTTGATTCAGCAGATCTGAAGGTGAAAGGTGCTGGTTCTAAGTTCAAAATGCCAACTATGAAAATGCCATCTTTTGGAGTTTCACTCCCAAAATTTAAAGGTCCTGACATGGATGTTAGTATGAAGAAGCCAGATGTGGATATTTCACTTGCAATACCTGAAGTGGATATTAAAGGCCCAAAGATTGATGTAGGAGCACCAGAATGTGAAGTAAATGTGAACGTGTCTGATGTTGGAGAAGGAAGAAACACAAAAATGCCAAAACTTGAACAGCCAATATTTGGATTTTCTAGATCCGAAATTAAATTTCCCAAACTTAATGTTGATGTCAGTCTGCCTAAAGCAGGCAGCTATCTAGCTGAAGGTGATGCTGATGTGAAACTGACTGCAGTAAAAATGAAACCTGGGAAGTTGGATGGTGATCTCAATGTTGGGGATCTTGAACTACAAGGCCCTGATGCCAAGGTGAAAATGTCAAAGGTACAAAAGCCATTACTAGTGGAGGGTAATGTTGATGTTGATGCAAGCCAGTCAAAAGCTGAACTTGATGGGAAGGTTCCTGATGTAGCAGTGGACTTCGAAAGTCCAGAGACTGTCACGCATGAATCTAGATTAAATGTGAAGGCTGATTCAGTGGATATTAAGGCAGAAGATGCAGATCCTAATTTGAAAATGCCAGAGATGAAAGTGTCATCATTTGGAGTTTCCCTTTCCAAATTTAATTTTCCTGACGTGGACTTTGGTGTGAACACGGCAGACAAAGATGTTTCACTGTCTCAAGATCTTGATAATACCAAGGCTGTGGCAACAAAAACAGGTACTAATAATGGTGTAATGACATTTGATTTAGAAAGTTGGTAATGTAGCTTGAAAATTGTTTAGCTGCATGATAATAGTAGCTCGATTTGAAATATTGGAGCTAACACATCTGGGAGGTGAAATTGGTCTTTGGTGGTAGCGCAAAATGGGTGATAGCGAATAGGAAGCCTGTTTTACACCCCTCCCAAGTTTCTTTTCCGTTAAACTCTATGGAAAATAAAATTAGCTGGGGTGTAAAACGGTTACTTATTGCCCGTTTTGCACTGCCGCCTGAGGCCAATTTCACCCCCCCCACCCCGATGTTCAGAAAGGTATTTCATCCCAAAAATGTGCTCCATTTGGTAATGGAACGAATTTAGATAGCAAATTAAATGTTGTTAAAACTGAGATTATTTTGGAAATGCTTAGCTTTGGAATGAATGGCAAATGATTTAGCACGGATGATGTTGATATGAATTTAACATGGTAGCAATTTGAAGGAAAGAGCATCATACGGTGAAAGGAAAGTGTGCATGAAAAGTTCAGAATATAATATCCAATCATCATTGTTGGCTACTATTATAGACACTAAAGAAACAGGAGATACTAGAGACCAACTTATTGCTCCTGAGAAGAAAAGAACTGAGATGTGGCATTTCACTATTAAAAATGAATGCCTCCAGAATTGAGGTCTGTTCCTCAAAGACTGGAACAGTGACCCATAGCAAAGAATTTGATTCATATATAGAGTCTATAAATATTGCTATAATACAGGCAAAATTCAATGCTGTTACAGAACAATCAATATTTTGACCAGTCCTTTGTAGTGATATTGAGAGCCCTGGTTCTGATGATGTAACTAAACAGAAGGGGGCACATTAAGGTGTTAGGAAAAGAACTGCAAGGTACAAAAGGAGAAAAACTTTGGTGAAACATGAATGTACATAAAATGAAAGTATGCATATTTGACATTAAACAGTATGAAGAAGGTGCAGTTGTTAATGTCTGAAGTCGCAATCTAGTTGTGCTAATGTCCATTCATTCAGAAAAAAACAATATTAAAAGAATCTGTTGGTAAACCATGTTAGGTAGAACTGAATGTTGATAAGACAAATGCTGAAGAACTTAATGATAAGGTTAAACCTAGTAAGGTTAAATTTAAATTCCCTAACATTCTTTTTTTTTCTTACACATCTGATGTTTCAGTTCAAGGAAAAACTGGTGAGGATCTGAATAAATCTGTTCCTGAACTCAAAGGCCAAAAAGATGCTGAAGTAACAACAATAGATGATAGTTCCACATCAAAGGGGAAGACAAGTTGGTTTAAATTTCCAAAAATTAGCTTTTCATCACCATGGAAAAAAGAAAAGGACACTGATAGTGAGAAACAAGCTGCACATGAAAGTCCAACGTCTAACACAGGACCAGTTAAATTTAGTGTCAAAACCACTGACGTGAAAACTGATGGTCATGACAATTTACCTAAAGGGTCTACAGATGAAGTATCACCATTAATATTCCCTATATCAAAAGAAGCAACTCTTGAAGGTATTGCAAATACAGTTGCTGATGATAGCACAACTCAAAAGGTCACAGTAAAGTGCAAAAACCCTGATGTCACAACAGCAGACGCATATGTGAAAACGCCCAGCCAAGTAGTGACATCAACTGCCAGAACTGAGCTTGCTTTGTTGGAATCAGGTGATTTCACTATGAATGCACAGTCATCCAAGACAAGCAAAATGTCTTTGCCTGAATGTTCTCATCAAGGCCAAGTTTCGCCCTGTGAAATTTCATCTGGGCTTCTTCAAACTACTCTGATTGAAACTAAAATTACAAAAACAAATGAGGAACAACAAAGCATAGACAAACCAGGAATCTTTCAAATTCCTAACCTATCAATATCCTCGCTACCTGAAGGTTCATCATGTACATATCCTATAGAACATTCCACAGTTGTCACTAAAGAATATCTTATTCAAGAACAAGCTGCCAGTGGGACATCTGAAACAGTGACGTCTACCAAAGAATGTTCTTCATTCCTGTCTGAATTCCACTTACCCAAATCAGAATACACTGTGTCTGCTGAAGGGCACGTCTTCACTAAGAAATATACCAAAACTGAAGGAACTGTAGTTGTCTTAACTGAGAGTTCCATAGTACAGGGAGACATAGTTCCTGAAGCAACGACTACTGATGATACATCTACTGTTTTCCAAAGAATGAGAGAAATGATTCAGAGTGAACAAAAACAGTTCTATGAAACATCCCAACCTTCATCAGTTTCCATCTCTGTAACTGAATCTGAGACAAAACAAGTTAAAAAGACAGTAACTAAGGAATAAAACATGCATTTACAGTCTTGTTTATAATTGTGATATGATGCTTTTACACTGTAGTTATCTTTGCTGTTTTCTGCATTTAACCAAATATTAACTAGATTATTCTGTGCAAAAAGGTGTTTTATAGAACAATAAGGATATTTCATATAGCATTAGGTGTTAAAGATCACATTTTCACATTATAATAGAACTTGCTTTAAGAACAATATATTCAGAATTTAAAATATAGACCACTTCAGTAAATTGTACATTATTTTACATATTTACGTAAAGGCTGTTCAACAATTGTATTTGACTTAAATATAACTGGGACAAAGCTTCATGCCTTCAAATCTTCATTCAGTGACGCACACCTTAACTGCAGTTTTCAGTCAGTTAATGTTGGTGACTTTTTTGTCTTTTCGAATAATCACCTGCATAGTTTGCTTCATGGATATCTAAGTGTTAATGAGATACTTTCTCATGATCATTTATACATGTAAATTATGTTTGACAGAAATAACTAATACAGTAATAAAGAATAAGCATGAAGGCATTAAGATTTTATCAGAGATAGAAACTTTAAAAATGTTCACAATCCATCCCTAATAATAAACCCTTTAGACTTGAACTATCTGCCAGTTCTGAACAAAAAAAGTAAGAAATATGATACACTGACCGAGGTAATGTAATAGGACATGCACATAAATTGCTTATAAAAGGTGCCAAGGCAAATTTTTTTGTGCTCATCAAGGTGAGTGGTGATAGTGATCAGGAATAGAATATTTGCTATTTAAGGCACCCAATGTCAGCATCAAACATTTTCTGCTGCAGAGTAAAGTTCCTTCCACTCAATTTGCCTCAGCACTTAGAAGCATATATCACAGTGCACAGTATTATATTTTTTCATTTCTCACACTAATCATCGTTAGGCCTGTCTGAGTGACATTGCCAATTAGTGTCAATTTAGGAGCAATTTTGTGCTATAGGCCTATGTCCACTAGGAGTCATTTCACACAGGATCCTTACAGCCAGAAGGCAGAGGACACTTTCATCACATCAGTCTTGAATCCAGGTCTCAGAGGTGAAAGCCCAGTATCTAATACACTGCACCATACAGTTTCCCACAACATAATGGCCTAGAAATTCAGTTGGCTGCGCCGCCGTTAGCGCCTTAGGAGGAGTAGATCTCGAGCGCTAGGCGCTTAGCGCCCGGGCGCAGCGCGATCTGCGCCTCGCCCCAACTTCAGTAGACATTTAGCGCCGGCACAAAGTCATTGCGCGCGCTCATCTGCGCGCGCAGATCATGACGTCATTTCGTCGTGCAACGCCCTTTGTGCGCCCGGAACCGGAACTTCACTCGCGCCGCCCCATTGTGCACCGGGCGACCCTAACGACTGTTGAGTGGAACGTTGCTCAGCCGATGCGGGCCACAGGGAGCGCAAATTAAAGGGCACTTCCCCTGCACTAGAAACGGCAGCCGTGTTGCAACACTCCTTTTTGTGAGAGACGGATCTTCTGGTTTGGCTCAACACAGGAGGAGGAGGAGGAGGAGGAGGACAAACTAATGTCGGCCTTGCAAAAACACAAATGTACCCTCCCCCTTTAAGAGCTCACCGGCGCCAGAGTGTCTGCCGTCAATCAGCAGCTCGCCGCACCTGCCCTGCGCCCGACTTCCGGGGTTTTGCCCCGGGCCGCCGGCTTAGCGCCTAATAATAGTCGTGCATTGCCTGCTTTAGCGCAGCAGCAACCTCTTAGGGCGATGCGACTGAATATCGGCGAAGGGGGCTCGACTTTGCGCCGGGCGCAAACTTTAGCGGCCGCCCGACTTTACCGCCCCAAAAGTGGCTATACTGAATTTCTAGGCCAATATTTCTAAAATGATTATAGTGGATTTCACATCACTGATCTTGTACTTGCGTTAATGGTATCACAAACATCACGCTTAAAGCATGTGTATGAATAATACACTCAATAAAATAGTCACAAAGAAGGAATCATCACGCAAGTGGTTAACTTCAAAATATCAGTGGAGCTTAGTAGATAGAATTCTAATTTGTTCTTGTCCTGTAAATCCTAAAAATGCATTAAAATCTGTGTGAATATTTTTGTTGTAAATATGATTAAATGAAATTTGTATCCTGAAAACTGCTGCTGATTTATGCCACTGTTACTCCAAAGTATTAATCATATGGAATATTGATTTTGCTTTGCTAAGTTTTCTTACAGTTGCATTTGCTAACTTTGTGTATGTATCATCAATAAAATAACTGTTTAGAGATAAAATTTGAAAAATGCTTTGTTTGTTTTAAGTGGTAACTATTTGTTAACTTAGAATATAGCTGCAGCTAATTGCCATACAATTATAAAATAAAAATGACAATGATAAAATGACAAAAGTTAGTCCAATATATTACATTAAATTAACCCGTAGAAGTAGAACCTATATACGTAGGATTAGGATTTGGTTTAATCTCATATGATTAAAGATTTTGGTTTCTTTTTACTGAATGAAATGGTTAAAGTTGTTCAATCCCAAGATGCTTTAGAGTTTGATGTGTCAAGGAACTGTTTTAGCTGACACTGTGGTTCAATTGTTTGCTTAAACACAGGTTGTAAGATTCGTGACTTGTTTTTGGGGCCATTAAGAGTTAAGAGTTAGCCATGGTGTGGAACAATGGCTAACATGATATAAACATGTGGCATCTGTTGTGTTCAAGGAAATATAAACGTCAGTGTTCTTGCTCAGGCCAACATCCCCAGCGTCGAAGCTCTGACCACGCTCAATCAGCTCCAATGGACGGGTCACAGACTCCCAAAACAAACGCTCTACTCAGAGCTCCGGCACGGCAAGAGAGCCGCAGGTGGGCAGAGGAAATGCTTCAAGGACACCCTCAAAGCCTCCTTGAAAAAGTGTAATATCCCCATCGACACCTGGGAATCCCTGGCCCAAGACCACACAAAGTGGAGGAGAAGCATCCGGGAAGGCACCGAACACCTCGAGTCTCTTCACCAGGAGCAAGCGGAAGCCAAGCGCAGGCAGCACAAGGAGCACACGTCAACCCAAGCACCCCACCCACCCGCCCCTTCAACCACTGTCTGCCCCACCTGTGACAGAGACTGTAGGTCCCACATTGGACTCATCAGTCACCTGCAAACTCATTTTTAATGTGGAAGCAAGTCATCCTCGGTTCCGAGGGACTGCCTAAGAATAAGATATCGGGGGAAAAATTTGGTTGGTTAGCGCCTCCGGGGGGCGCTAACAGGGCGCTAGGAACTTAGCGCCCAAGCACGGCGATTTTAGCGGCGATCGCAAAATTGACCAGTCGTTTTGCGGCAGCGCTAAATACTACCGCCATGATCTCCTGCGCCCGCAGATCGTGATGTCAGTCGAGCGTGCAACACCCTGGTAGCACCCCGGACCGGATATTGAGTCGTGCCCCCTGACTTAGTGCCTGCCACTAGGAATGACAGGTAGAGGGGAACGTTTTCAAGTCGGGAAGGGGCTGGGGGAGCGCTATTTAAAGGCGGGCGCTTCCTGCCGTTTCTTGTCGGCAAAATGCTTGGTATACGCAGGTTTAGAGGGAGAGAGACGTCTGGAGAGATTTAACACTGTCCTAAGGAGTTTTGGCCCTCAGCACCACTTTTGAGGTTCCTAAGCCCCGAGTTCTTTCCCTGAGCCTATCCATTAGTGCTTCCAACACAATTGCTTTAGAGGTCTTTCCAGGCCGAGATTCAAGGCTGCAATGAGTAGGGTGTGGCTGGCCAGCAAGATGGCCCCTCCCCTTTAAGAACTGGATGGCACCAGTCTGGCTTCCATGGTAACTGGCATCGCCTGAGCTTTGGTAGCATTCTGAGGTAGCGCCTCGCTCCCCGACGTTTGCGCCGTAAGAGAGGTGTGTAGCGCCTGATTTAGCACTCAAATCACCTCCAGGGGTGATGGAGGCGAATTTTGCAGTCGGAGGTGATAATTAGCGCCGGGCGCTAATCTTTGCACCCGGCCGATATTAGCATCCCAAAATGGGTGCTGCCCAATTTCTCCCCGCTAGGAGTCGTGTTCAATAACACCTGTCATTGATGATTGATTGTTACTGACATTATTTCGTGAGAATCCCACTATAAAGATTCCAAGCTTTTCTGTACAATTTGTAGAGAAAATCAGCATTGGAAGGAGCAACAAAGAGTTCTCTACCTGGGAAAGTTCACACGGTTGTATGTTTTATTTCTCTGTATGTCTAATGTTTTAAAATATTGTGTGGTTTGGACTTGGTCTCATACAATAAAAGGATTTTTGCGTCTATAACCTGGAGTCAGGTATCGAACTTGGTGCATAAATTGGAGACCGTGGCAGGGCCTGATTAGCAAATCTCTTGATTGTGTGAGATCAAGTGCCTAGGACGAGTTTCGTTTAGGTAGGAAACTGTGTCAGCGATTGTGTGGGTTTCTCCCACCAGTAGTTCGAGTAACCATGGCGGATCTAATGAAAATAGAGAAGTCATTACTTCAGAAGTTCAAAAAATTTAACGTTTTGGACTTGATAAACGAGATTCAGAATCAAGGTCATTATAGGTATAAACAGGTTACGACGTACATCCAACGTCAGTTAGATGAGAAAAAGATTAATCTAGACTATGGTAGACATTTGTTAGTCTACACTGCACATTTCTGTGCCAGAAAGTGAATATAATGATATAATGAGCGGATATCTCAAATGAGTTGGACGCAATAAAATACAGCAAACTGAAAGGGTGGGTGGGGGGGGAGGGGGGTTTGCTATCCTGCTTGTTACAACAGCAGATCAGTGCAAGTTGTACTGCAGTGGCTCTGGCTACTGGGGCACAAGAGTCACTGATAGAAATACGCAGTTTAGAGAAGGAGAACGAACAGTTAAGTAAAGAACTAGAAGATGCCCGTGGAGCTCTTCGCGAATTAGTTGACCGGCCACAAAGGGAGTCAGACCACACAAAATGCCAACTTAAAATATACAAGTTACAGGAACAATTGGGGAGACAACAAGTCCTGGTATCAGCAGTTATGATGGGGAACCTGACAGATGAGGTAAACTGGGCTGTCTTAGGAAGGGAGGCTGCATCTTACCCCAATCCCCGTTGTGACAATGGACGGTACTGGCCACCACCCGAGTCAGCCTACCCAGGAAATGTGATTCAAATGTGCACTACCACCCCGCAGGGGGCAAGCGCTCTGCCCGCTACCGTAGTACAGGAGTCCGTTCCTCCGAAGCCAGATTCGGCCCAGGCATTAGCAAGGGAGTTAGGACCAATATGTGAAGGGGACTGTCCCATAAAAGTTACCTGTGGTGGGCAGATTTTAAGAGGGGGAACACACTGAATTAGAAGATGTAGACTTAAAAAAAGTTTTGTGGGCAGCTTCGCAAGGTACCCTAAAACCATGTATCCCTGCCCCTGCCGTGGTTGCAGCTGTAAATTCGGACAGGCTGTTGACCGAAATTATGATTTTTCTCGGAATAAATAATCTTAATCTCATGGCCCTCTGTACTGCCATAAATCAAGCTGTGGGGTACCCACCGATCACCCCATAGCTTTTGCAAACCGTCTCTGTGATGTGTATGAGAGAACCCAACTCACAGTCCTGGTCTAGCGGAATAGTCCACCCCATGATCACCATGACGACAAATTGTTTAAGCAAATGTTCTTGAAACAGTTGCAATCTCTTGTAAAACAAGCTTTGGGCATTAATGTCACTAAGGCAGCTCCCTGGGCTCAAATACTGACTTCCACTATTCACGCAGGAGAAGATGTGAACGAATATTTGGTTAAATCCCCACCTCATGCCCCTAGGACCCCGTGCAGTGGTAGTCTTGGAAGGACCCCCTAAACCCCACCCGCCCAGCAGGGAGCCCCCGAGGCTCTTTAGACCCACTGGTCAATGTTATAATTGTGGTAAAGGAGACCACTTTGCCAGAGAGTTTAGACAGCAGAGGGCCTCTCCACCCCCATACGCCTGTGGGCCACAGGGACTCAGGAGACCAGGATCTTTAGAGGCTAAAATGGACCATCTGTTGGCATTAATGGAGACGCCCAACCACAGGACGCGTGGCGGCAGTGACTGTGCAGTCCGCTCCGGCTGAGGGCATTCAGCCACAAACTCAGCAACCGTGAAGGTGTTCGGCCTCCCCAAAGCCAGTGGTGGGGTTTCGGCATGATCATATTAACCGTCCTGTTGTTTCTGTCATTATTAATGGAAGCCAATGACAGAATATGTTAATAGACACTGGGGCCTAGAAATTCAGTATAGCCACTTTTGGGGCGGAAAAGTCGGGCGGCCGCTAAAGTTTGCGCCCGGCGCAAAGTCGAGGCCACTTCGCCGATATTCAGTAGCTTCGCCCTAAGAGTTTGCTCGAGCGCTAAAACTGGCGTTACACAACTATCTTTAGGCGCAAAGCCGGCGGTGCTGAGCTAAACCGCCGAGGCCGGGCGCAGCGCAGGTGCGGTCATTTCTTGATTGACAGCAGACACCCTGGCGCCAGCCAGCTCTTAAAGGGGGAAGGGTCGAGTTCGTCTGCTGCCACGCCCTGGACACTGCAGCCCTCCAGCTAGGCCTAAACACTGCTGCTGATCAGAAATAGCGCCGGGAAAGATGCAGAAGGCCCGTGAACGAGCGCAGCGCTTCACTGGCCATGATTTGAGGGTGCTGGTTAGGGCTTTGGAGAGGAGACGCAAACACCTGTTCCCAGACAGTGGGAAGAAGCCTGCGACCAACGTCTACAGGAAAGCCTGGAGGGAGGTCGCCATCAGGGTGACAGCCAACAGCGAGGTCCCCAGGAACTGTATCCAATGCAGAAAAAAGTTCAATGACCTCACGAGGATTGTCAGGGTGAGTAGCCTTTCCAGTGTCCTCCTCATCCTTGCATGTGCACCTCACATTATGGGCAAAGGGACCTGAAAGCCCTAATGGCCAGCCCTCATCCAGCAGCTATGGGACTGGCATGAACATCAATTGCACATTCTGCACTTGACACACTGGCCAAGCTATTCGACCATGGGAGGCAGTGCACACCAGATCAGGGCTCCACACTGGCCAAGCTATTCGACCATGGGAGGCAGTGCACACCAGATCAGGGCTCCACACTGGCCAAGCTATTCGACCATGGGAGGCAGTGCACACCAGATCAGGGCTCCACACTGTACTTAGAGGCCGTCCTTTCTCTTGCAGGCCAAGCTGGCCCACAATCAGAAGAGCCGGACTGAGACCGGGGGAGGCGGTCCCCAGATCCAGCAGCTCACTGACCTGGAAGAGCGCGTGGGTCGCCTCATGGGAGCCCGGGTGATTGGCCCCGTTGCCAGTGGAGATGCCGACCCTGTTCTGGGCACCAATGGTAAGGACATCACCTTTTGGACCTCTCTCGTCCCACTTGCGCATCAGATCTACATCCTTTGCCACTGTCCGACCAATGCGCTGAATGCCACCACTCATGCCTCCCTCGCTGACGCCCTCTCCTCAATCTAAAGCTACTCTTGTCCCTTCCTGCTTTCAGATGGTGAGGAGGAGGTCCCTGAAGCTGCCACTGACAGCCCCTCGGAAGAGGAGGAGGAGGAGGAGGAGGAAGAGGAAGGCGGCCCATCAGGGGAACCCTCACCCGCGCCAGGGGATGCCAATGTAGGGGACACGTCTTCCCTGGAGGAGAGCGTGGGGGAAGTGTCGGAGGGGAGTGTCGCTCCTGGGACCAGTGGTGTGCAGCAACGCAGGGGGTGTGCGGTTGCTCAGCGGCCTTCTTCCCAGAGGGGTGTAGTTGCTGGGCCCAGTGGCATCCAGCAACGCGGGAAGGGTCGGCCAGCTCGGCGGCTTTCTCCCCAGAGGGAGAGTCCGGCCTCCAGTCCGCCGACGGTCAACTCCGAGGAGCTGCGCCTCCTCGATCAAATGTCCGTGGACTCGGAACGCCGGCACACCGAGCTCATGGGGGTTGTGGCACGGATGCCTGAGGCCATCGAGTCCCTGGCTCATAGTGTGGCCGAGTTCGGGGCCTCACAGGCCAGGAGTTTGGAGCTATTCGGGGCAGCACAGGACGCGAGTCGTGCCGAATTCGTGGCAGCACAGGCAGCGAGTGGGCAGCTGATCAGTGGTGCCGTGCAGTCACTGGCTGGTCTGATGCGGTCACAGACCAGGGCAGCACGGGCACTCACTGCTGCCACACTCGCTGTGTCAGCCAGGCATCGCCAGGACACCCGCCACGCTGTAGCAGCACAGCGGTCTGTCGTTCGGCACATGGCAGCGCATGCTGCAGTGCGGGCCCGGGCGAGTGCCAGTGTGTCACTTGACCAGCGGCGGCCTGCCAGACGCCAGCTTGCCCCCATTCCTCCAGCCGCCACTGCCACTCCCCCAGTGGAGCTGCCACGAGATGCTGGTCCGACTGATGCTGGCCAGCCACAGCTGCAGCATTCACCAGCCAGCCCCTCGAGGCCCAGACCTCGTCTAGGCCGACCCCTTCCCCCAGCCTTGCAGCAGCCATTGGCCACGGTTTGAGGAGGAGCAGCAGGGCGGCCAGGGGCCGCCAAAGGCTGGACAAGGAATCGCCCTCGCGGGCCACAAAGTAGAGGGTGTGGACAAATGTTTGTTTATATTGGGATGGTTGTCTTGTTTCTGGGGATGGTAGTTTTGTTTCTGGGGATGGTTGTTCTGTTAAGGCCGAGGATGAAGGCCATTTTTGTTCAAATGTTTTGTTATTCCTCCCCAGGTTGTGGGAGTGAGTCATGTTTGTGACTGTTTTTTGGGGGGTCTTGTCTGTTTTTGGGTTTCATGTGGGAAGGGCCCTGAGTTTGTTCAATAAAGCATTTTAGTTATTCATATTGTCCATGTTTGATCTTTGAAGTGTTTGTTGCCTTAAGCGGCTGAGGGCTTGCGGAGCGGCTGCATTCATGTTCTTTCATTGGCACAAGCCATGCCCTGACAGGGGGCCTAGAAGTGACGTTCAATAAGCCGCCGACGGGCGGCCCTTGGACCTTGTGCCTCCCTCCTGGCCTGGTACTCCTCCTCCTCCTCCTCCTCCTCCTCCTCATGCTCCTCCTGCTCCTCCTCCTGAGGTGGTGCTCCAGCGTGAGGTGGCAGTGCCTGAGTCCTGCGGATAGCCAGGTTGTGCAGCATGCAGCAAACGACCACGAACTGGGAGACTCGCTCTGGCGAATACTGCAGAGATCCGCCGGAACGATCCAGGCAGCGGAACCGTTGTTTGAGGACGCCAATTGTTTGTTCTATGATGTTCCTAGTCGCTTGATGGCTCTCGTTGTATGCCTCTTCAGCAGGGGTCCTGGGCGCGCGGAGCGGGGCCATGAGCCAGGTACACAAAGGATAGCCTTTGTCCCCGATAAGCCATCCTCTTGGGTGAGGCTGTGCCTGGAACATGTCAGCCACAGTAGTCTGTCGCAGGATAAAGGCATCGTGGCTGCTGCCTGGAAAGCGGGCATTGACAGCTAGGATGCGCTGCCTGTGGTCACACACCAGCTGTACGTTGAGGGAATGGTAGCCCTTCCGGTTGCGGTAATCCTCAGGATGGTCCACAGGTGCCCGCAAAGCCACATGCGTGCAGTCAATGGCGCCCTGCACCATGGGGAAGTCCGCGATTCTTGCAAATCCCACTGCACGCTGCTGCTGCCTCTCCCGGGTCATGGGGAAGGAGATGAATTGGCGTCTCCTCCTGAAAAGGGCATTGGTGACCTGGTGGATGCAGCAATGCACGGCGAACTGGGATATGTTAGCAATGTCCCCAGCAGCTGATTGGAAGGAGCCGGTGGCATAGAAGTTCAGAGCCACCGTCACCTTCACTTCCACCGACAGAGACGTCCTGCAACTCAGCTGTGGACGCAGATCTCTGTGAAGCAGATGGCAGATCTCTGCAACCACCTCCCTTCTGAATCGCAGCCTCCTAACACATCGCGCGCCAGTCATGTTGAGATACGAGACCTGCTGGCGGTATTGCCTGAGTGGGTAAGGCCCACGTTGCTGACGCCTGTTGCCCCCTCTGCGTCTAGCCAGGGCTGCCCCTCTAACCCAGCGTCTGCGAGCCCTTCCGACATAATCCTGAAACTCAGCATTGGCACCCCATGCAGCCCCCATAGTATGCTGGCAAACAATGAGATATCAGTGAAGGCGAATTGCCAAGCTCTGGCCTGAAGCCAAAAATGCCTGTCCTAGTGTTGGCCCAAAGCAGTAAGCTCCCTTCCTTGGTTTTTTTCAAAAAATCCGTTGCACAAGAGTGATTGCTGCAAAATGGCAGCCCTTTATAGTGCAGGGTAAGTGCCCTTTAATTTGCGCTCCCCGCGGCCCGCTTCGGCTGTGTACCGTTCCACTCCACAGTCGTTAGGGCCGCCCGGCGCACAATGGCCCGGCGCGACTGAAGTTCCGGTTTGGGGCGCACAAAGGGCGTTGCACGAGGAAATTACGTCATAATCTGCGTGCGCAGCAGGGCGCGCGCAAAGACTTTGCGCCGGCGCTAAATGTCTACTGAAGTTGGGGCGAGGCGCAGACCGCGCTGCGCCCGGGCGCTACGCACCTAGCGCTCGAGATCTACTCCTCCTAAGGCGCTAACGGCTGGCGCACGCTACTGAATTTCTAGGCCTGGATGTCACCCTGCGACAACAGTCAATCTTATTTCTTTAACTTTTTTTTTATTTGTTCATGGGATGTGGGCGTCACTGGTAAGGCCAGCATTTATTGCCCATCCCTAATTGCCCTTGAAAAAGGGTGGTGAGCTGCCCTCTTGAACCACTGCAGTCCGTGTGGTGAAGATACTCCTTTCTGTGGAGGCAGCAACACCCCCCCCCCGATCCCGTAATCCCACAGCATCGTTTCATCTTGTCAAGCTCTTTTTTGTATATTAAACCGCCGCAATATCATTACAAAGTCCAGTTTGCAGATTTTATGCAGGCTACAAGCGGGAGTCGCCCTCCTTAAGGTTTAAAGGTTATCTTGCTTACCTTTATATTAAGTCTGTGTGTCCCAGTTATGCATATTATAAATCACTGGACACAGACCACAAGAATTACTTTAACAGGTCTTTACTATTCGGAGGTCAGGGCTGAATTGCCCAGCAAATCCCTACACAACACTTATATACCGGTGTGGTCACCACCGGTATTACAGTATACAGCAGCCAAGAGAAAGTAGTACATCTCTTAAGGTAGTTCTCTTAAGGTGGAACAGGTTACATACACCACAATCCTCCCTTTTTAGCTTAACAGTTATATCCCCATTTAACATAACATAATAACATATATATATACAACTTCATGCAAAACAGTTCAAAGATTCAGTCTCTGAGGAGGCCTCCTGATTCAAGTTGGATAACGCCTTTCGGGGGTCTCTGATTCTCGTTGCTGGGGTGACTCATCTAGTTGGTCTCTTATGGATTGGACATCATCATCAGGTACATTCACTTCTGAGGTAGATGCTTCAGGTTCACTAACTTCTTCCACGGTTGTCTCTGCCGTAACCATGGGTTCGACCCTTGTTCTCGATTCTACCAGTTGGTCAGCATGACGCCGTATTACATTTTCACCAATATCTACCGTGTACATCAGGGGTCCTTGTCTGGCCCGAATTGTTCCAGATTGCCATTTCTCGTTTTTATAGTCCCGGGCTAACATTGGTTGTCCTATTTCGAAACTCCGAGTGGTCTTGTTATTTATATGCTGGAACTGTTTGTTTTCAACTTCCCTCCGCACATTTGGTTTTAACAAGTCCAACCTGGACCGCAACCTCCTGTTATAGAACATCATGGCAGGACTTTGGTTTGTCACTGCATGAGTGGCGTTTCGATATGCCAGTAGGAATTTGTCCACCTTGTGTTGTAGTGGAATCTGATCTTCGCTCATGGCCTTTATTGCTTTTTTGAACGTTTGTACAAATCTCTCGGCCAACCCGTTTGTAGCCGGATGATATGGGGCAGAGGTATAATGTTTCACCCCATTCTTCTTCATGAATTTCTGGAATTCTTCTGACACGAACTGCGGTCCGTTGTCTGAACATATTTGTTCTGGCAATCCATTTCTTGCAAATATCGTTCTTAGCACCGCGATCGTCTTTTCCGAGGTAGTGGTAGTCATCTTAATCACTTCTGGCCATTTAGGATGTGCGTCCACCGCAATTAAAAACATGGAGTCCATGAATGGACCAGCAAAGTCAATATGTACACGTTGCCATGGGGTTGAAGGCCATTCCCATGGATGCAGCGGTGCAATCGGAGGTGCATTTTGCACTTTTTGGCACCCTGAGCAGCTTTTTGTCAGATCCTCTATCTGTTGGTCGATACCCGGCCACCACACATAAGCCCTAGCGAGGCTTTTCATCTTGACTCCCCCCAGATGACCTTCATGCAGTTCCTTTAGAACTCTCTCTCTTAACTTAGGAGGAATAATCACCCTTGTTCCATACATCAATGTTCCTTGACAGACGGACAGCTGTTCTCGTCTTGCTGAGAATGCCGGTAACAGTGGATCACCATGTGCTGGCCATCCCTTCACAGTCACTTCGTAGACCCGGGACAGTGTCGGGTCGTTCCTGGTTTCTCTTTCAATACTTGCATTGGTGACTGGTAAACATTCGATGACGGTCGAGTGAAATAACTCAACAGGGTCAACCGTCGGTGCCTCCTCCTCTGTAGGTAGTGGCAGGCGCGACAGCCCATCAGCATTACCATGCTGCTTTGTACCTTTGAATTCGATCTGATATTGATGTGCCCCTAGGAAAAGGGACCATCTCTGGAGTCTCTGTGCTGTCATCACCGAAACACCCTTCTTAGGGTTAAAAATGGATACCAACGGCTGGTGGTCTGTCAGAAGCGTAAACTTTTGGCCCTGCAGGTAATGATTAAACTTCTTTACTCCCCACACAAGGCTGAGAGCCTCCCTATCTATCTGAGCATAGTTGCGCTCAGCGGAGGTCAATGATCTGGATGCGAACGCAACTGGCCTCTCCAGGCCATTTGGCAACTTGTGTGAGAGTACTGCCCCAATACCATATGGAGAAGCATCACAAGCCAAACGAATAGGCAGCGTTGGGTTGAAGTGAGCCAACACTTCCTCTGAGGTGATCAATGCCTTGCTTTTGCAAAAGGCCCTCTTACAGTCCTCGCTCCACTTCCATGGTACTCCCTTCTGCAAAAGAGCGTTCAGCGGGTGCAGCACCGTGGATAAATTTGGCAGAAACTTATGGTAATAGTTAATCAACCCTAGGAACGACCTCAACTGGGATACATTATCCGGAGCGGGAGCCTTCACAACAGCTTCGATCTTGTCAGGAGACTTATGAAGCCCCTCCTGGTCAATGACATGACCACAGTACGAGATCCGCTTCTGAAAGAACTCACATTTCTGGCGATTAACTCGAAGTCCATATTCTTTCAATCTGGTGAGCACCAGTTCCAAATTTGCAAGGTGTTCCTCGTCATCATCTCCTGTAATCAGAATATCGTCCAGGTAACATTGTGTGCCTGGAATTCCCTGTAATACCTGCTCCATGGCCCTCTGCCAAATTGCTGGAGCCGATGCCACTCCAAAAACCAGTCTATTATACCGGTACAAGCCTCTATGCGTGTTGATCGTGAGATACTGGCGTGACTCTTCCTCAACTTCCATCTGTAAGTACGCCTGCGCCAGGTCTATCTTGGTGAAGTGTTTCCCGCCAGACAACGAAGCGAAGATATCCTCAATCCGCGGAAGCGGATACTGCACCGTGTGAAGCATCGGATTAACAGTGATCTTGAAATCTCCACAGATGCGAACCTTCCCCGGTTCCCCCGGCTTGTTGCTCGATGAACGCTTCATGACGGGGACAATGGGCGTGGCCCACTCACTCCAGTCTACCTTAGACAGTACTCCTGAACGTTCTAGCCCTTCCAGCTCAGCTTCCACAGCAGGTCGTATCGCATAAGGTACCGGTCTGGCTTTGAAAAATTTCGGGTTTGCATGTTCTTCAACCTTGATGTTTGCCGTAATTCCTCTCAGTGTTCCCAGTCCCTGTTGGAACACCTCTTTAGCATCGTCCAATATTCTGGACAATCGTTTAGGTTTGACATCTTTTTTACCGGAATCTACCGTTAGTGCTTTTAAGGAATGCCAGTCCATATTTATTTTCCTAATCCACTCCCATCCCAGTAGTGGTGGACCTCCCTCAGGTAGCACATATAAGTCCATTCCTCGGCTTTCTTTGCCCTTGTGGACCACCTTTACCTCTATCTTCCCGATGGGGTATACTCTTTGCCCCGTGTATGTTTTCAATACAATCTCCGTATCCCGTAGGGGAATATATGGGAATAACCTTTTGTAATCTTGCTTATTCATGACTGTCAATGCCGATCCAGTGTCCAATTCCATCTTCACTTGGACTCCTGCTGTCTGAAGTGTGACCCAGATTGTTTGGAGGTCTGCTTCATTACCAACATTGTGTACTCTTAGACTACCCAGTTCATTACTGCTGGAGTCTGAATTTGACTTCTGTTCGTTCGAACTGTTCTCTGTCACCTTGTGTACCTTTCTGTACTTTTCCTGCGGTGACTTTTTGTTGCTGGCCTTCTTTCCTGACCGGCATACTTTAGCTATGTGACCAAGCCTGCCACATTTTCTGCATTCTTGATTTTTGAACCAGCACTGGTTCTGATCGTGCATTGTCTTTCCACAACGATAACATTTTACTGTACCCAAGACCATTTGATTGGTGCTGAGTTCCGGTGACCGTAGCTGCATTTCCACAGTGCCTCTCGCTGCGGCTTCGTGCGATGCTGCAATAGTGACAGCTTTATCAAGCGTAAGATCATTCTCCTCAAGCAGTCGCTTTTGTGTTCCTTCTTTTAACAATCCACACACAAATTTATCTCTCAGCGCATCTGCTAGTCCTGTTCCAAACTGACAGTACTTTGATAGCTTACGCAGTTCAATTAAAAATTCAGCGTTGCTTTCGTCTTTCAGCTGCGTTCTTCTGTAAAATTTAAATCGTTCCGCTATCATCAGCGGCGTGGGGTTTAAATGATTTTTCAGGACAGTAACAATATTCGCGAAAGTCTGATCCGCCGGTTTATCTGGTGACAGAAGGTGCTTCAATAGCCCGTATGTCTTCGCACCCATTGAGCTTAATAAGGTTAGTGCTTTCTCATCATCTGGTACCTTATTTGCTTTACAATAAACTTCCATGCGTTCTACATACGTGGTCCAATCTTCGATATCGCTATCAAAGGTATTAATGTTCCCATGTTTAGGCATCCTTGCAAGTTTTAAAATTTTTCTTTTTCCCAAAATGGCGGCTTCCCGCGCTTGTCTTCTTCCCCCACCTACTAAAATGGCGGCTTCCCGCGCTTGGCGGTCTTTCCCGCGCTCATCTTCTTCCCCCGCCGACTACAATGGCGAATTCCCGCGTTTGCCTTCTTCCCCCGCTGGCTGCAATGATGATTGCCGTGCTGCTGCCGTTCTCGCCTCCCCAGCGGTTCTCAATTTCCCGACACTGCTTTTACTCCCCCGCGGTTCCCGTGGGCATCCACGCTTTCCCTGCTGTTGCGCCTCTCAGCCCCGCATGCAGCCCGGTCCTTTACACCGGCTGCGTTTGAATTCTCCGCAGCTCTCGTGCCTTAAGCTGCCCCAGTCGCTGCGCCTCTCGGCCTCGATTGCAGCCCGGCCCTTTTCACCGGCCGTGGTCGAGTTCTCCGCCCTTTTTCCTCCGTTTTCCCTCCCCCACTCCACAGTCAACGCGGCCGACTTTCTGCTCGTGTCGCTGATCGGCTTACCCACCACCGTGGTAGAAGGGATGATCACTGCCTGTCGCTGATGGAGGGCTTCGTGGTCAGAATTTTTCTTTTTAACCCGGGTTCTCGATGCCTCCCGTGCGATGGTGCTCAGCAGGATGATGAGGGCGGATGCCTCTTCTCGACGCCCGTTCTGAGGACGAAGCTGCCTTGGATGTAAAACTGCCGCAGGGTAAGATCGGACTCGTCGCCACTGTTAAGTCTGTGTGTCCCAGTTATGCTTATTATAAATCACTGGCCACAGACCACAAGAATAACTTTAACAGGTCTTTACTATTCGGAGGTCAGGGCTGAACTGCCCAGCAAATCCCTACACAACACTTATATACCGGTGTGGTCACCACCGGTATTACAGTATACAGCAGCCAAGAGAAAGTAGTACATCTCTTAAGGTAGTTCTCTTAAGGTGGAACAGGTTACATACACCACACTTTACTTCTAGTATCAGCAGTTTCCGTCGCCTGCTTTGCATTTTCTTGTATCTGGCTGGTTGTGCCCTCTTGTCTGATTTGTGAGAATTAATAATTCATAAGGTTTTAATGATGGCAGCGCCTGCCCTCTTGGCTCTGTGTCTATGTAAATCGAGGACATTTTAAAGGGACATTGTCTTCCTGATGTTTGGCAAATCCTTTTTTTTTTCACGTGGAAAGAGCAAAACCATTGACTAACTTTTATCATGCTGTTTATGTTGAAAAGTTGAGGCTATAATGTAGTGGGGGCGCGGAGGGCTGGTGTGGAGACAGAGGCTCATCACAGCAGAAGTCTAAATGTGTGCATTTTCCGGTAGGGTTGACTTTGATAGGCAGGTGTAGCATCCCTGTTGCTACCTCAGCTGAGGTCTGTTGGCTTGAAGTACAAAGCAAGGGATCGAACCTTCCTGATAAGAACTTCTGAATGTGTAGGTGCGGTGAACTGAAATCGCTCCCCAATTAGCTGATCTTATCCAGGGTTGGCAGTCGGGTCTTGGAATTGGATTTGGTGTCCCAGGGGCCAGGGAGGGGATAATTCAGCAAAGGATCCTGCCTCTGTTCACAATCCAATAAGCCTCATAAAATCAAGGTTGGCTGTGATGTCCAATTTGATCTCCTCCATAAAAAGGGAAATTAGAGAAGCGTGCGATAAGAGCACAGCTGTCATCATGGGTGACTTTAATTTACATATTGATTGGACTACCCAAATTAGTAAAAATTCTGAGGAGGAGGAATTCCTGGAATGTTTTCGGGACGGTTATCTGGACCAATATGTCGAGGAGCCGACTCGAGATCAGGCCATTTTAGACTGGGTATTGTGCAATGAGAAGGGACTTATCACCAATCTTCTTGTACGAGGCCCCTTGGGTCAGAGCGATCATAATATGATCGAGCTCTCAGTCGAGATGGAGAGTGAGGAAATTGAATCAGAGACTAAGGTCCAGAACTTAAATAAAGGGAATTACGAGGGTATGAGACGGGAATTGGGTAAGATTGATTGGGTGGTGTTTCTGGGGGGATTGACAGTGGATAGACAATGGCAAGCATTCAAAGATAGAATGGAAGAATTCCAGAACATGTTTATACCGGTTTGGCATAAAAATAAACCTAAAAAGGTGACTCAACCGTGGATAACGAGGGAAATTAGGGACAGCATAAAATCAAAAAAAAGGGCATATCAACTGGCAAAAAAAAGCACCAGACCGGAAGATTGGGGGCAGTACAGGATACAGCAGAAGAGGACAAAGGGATTAATCAGGAAGGGGAAAATAGAATACGAAAGTAAACTTGCAGCAAAAATAAAGACAGACTGCAAAAGCTTTTATCGGTATATCAGGAGGAAAAGACTGGTAAAATCCCAAGTCGGTCCCCTGCAGTCCGATTCGGGAGAATATATAATGGAGAATAAGGAAATGGCAGACCAATTAAACTCATACTTTGGTTCTGTATTCACAAAGGAGGACACAAATAACCTCCCAGGAATATCGGCAAACATAGGGACTAATGAGAGGGAGGAGCTGACAGAAATTAGTATCTCTAGGGATATGGTGTTGGGTAAGTTGAGGGGACTGAAGGCCGACAAATCCCCGGGGCCTGATAAACTACATCCTAGGGTACTTAAGGAGGTGGCCCTGGAGATAGCAGATGCTCTAAGGATCATCTTCCGGAACTCCATTGACTCGGGAACAGTACCCGTGGATTGGAGGGTAGCTAATGTTACCCCAATATTTAAAAAGGGGGGTAGAGAGAAAGCAGGGAATTATAGACCAGTAAGCCTTACATCGGTTGTGGGCAAAATGCTAGAGTCCATTATTAAGGATAAAATAGCGGAGCACTTGACAAATGGGGAAAGGATCGGACAGAGTCAACATGGATTTACAAAGGGTAAATCGTGTTTGACTAATCTGCTGGAATTTTTTGAGGAAGTAACTGGTAAAATAGATGGGGGAGAGCCAGTGGATGTGGTGTACCTTGACTTCCAGAAAGCCTTCGATAAGGTTCCACACAAAAGATTGTCATGCAAAATTAAGGCTCATGGGATTGGGGGCAAAGTATTAACGTGGATAGAGAACTGGCTGGCGGATAGAAAACAGAGAGTTGGAATAAACGGCTCGTTTTCAGAGTGGCAGGCAGTGACCAGCGGGGTGCCGCAAGGATCTGTCCTGGGACCCCAGCTGTTCACAATATATATAAATGATCTGGATCAGGGAATTGGATGCAATATTTCCAAATTCGCTGACGACACTAAACTAGGAGGAGGGGTGGGCTCTGATGAGGATGTCAGGAGGCTACAGTGCGATTTGGACAGGTTGGGGGAATGGGCGGATACGTGGCAGATGCACTATAATGTGGATAAATGCGAGGTTATCCACTTTGGGGGTAAAAACAGGAGGGTAGATTATTATCTAAATGGCAATAGATTGGGAGATGGGGAAGTGCAGAGGGACCTGGGTGTTCTTGTGCACCAGTCACTGAAGGAGAGCATGCAGGTGCAACAGGCGATTAAGAAGGCAAATGGTATGTTGGCCTTCATATCAAGGGGGTTCGAGTATAGGAATAGGGATACCTTACTACAGCTGTACAAGGTGCTGGTGAGACCGCATCTGGAGTATTGTGTACAGTTTTGGTCGCCCCATCTGCGGAAGGATGTTCTTGCCATGGAAAGAGTGCAACGGCGATTCACCAGGCTGATACCTGGAATGGCGGGAATGACCTACGAAGAGAGATTAAATAGTTTGGGCTTGTACTCACTGGAGTTTAGAAGATTGAGAGGGGATCTCATCGAAACATATAAAATTATGGCAGGCCTGGACAGGCTGAATTCAGAGAGAATGTTTCCAATGGCCAGGGAGCACAGAACCAGGGGCCACAGTCTAAAAATAGCAGGCAAATCATTTAAAACAGAGATGAGGAAGAATTTCTTCACTCAAAGAGTGGTGAGCCTGTGGAATTCCCTGCCACAGAGGGCTGTGAAGGCTAATTCAATAAATATTTTCAAGAGAGAATTGGATATATTTCTGAAGGCTAAGGGGATTAAGGGTTACGGAGAAAAGGTGGGGACGGGGTACTGAACTGGTAAGATCAGCTATGATCTCAGACGAGGATCAGCCATGATCTCATTGAATGGCGGAGCAGGCTCGAAGGGCCGAATGGCCTACTCCTGTTCCTATCTCTATGTTACTATGTCCAAATAGCTGGTCAAGGCTCACGCAGTTAAGTGTAGCCATTTGGACAATGTGTTGCAAGTGCTTATTGAACTGTACCCCTGTGCCTTCAGCAGAAGAGAGCATATTGGAGCAGGGAAAGAATGACTTGCATTTTTATAGCACCTTTTGCAACCTCAGGGCATCTAGGTGCTTTACAGCCAATGAAGTACTTTTTGGAGTGTAGTCACTGTTGTAGTGTGGGGAAATGCAGCAGCCTATTCACACACAGCAAGCTCCCACAATGACCAGATAATCTGTTTTTAGTGATGTTGGTTGAGGGATAAATATTGGCCAGGACACCGGGGATAGCTCCCCTGCTCTTCTTCGAAATGGTGCCGTGGGATCTTTTGCATCCACCTGAGAGAGCAGACGGGGCCTCGCTTTGACGTCTCCTCTGAAGGACGGCACCTCTGACAGTGCAGCACTCCCTAGATTTCTGTGCCCAAGTCTCTGGAGTGGGACTCGAACCCACAGCCTTCTGACTTCGAGGCGAGAGTGCTACCCACTGAGCCACAACTGACGCTTTTAGTTTAGTTCCTCTTGTAACAAAAGACTTGCATAAAAGAAAAAAGAAAGACTTGCATTTCTATCGCGCCTTTCACGACCACTGGATGTCTCAAAGCGCTTTACAGCCAATGAAGTACTTTTTTGGCGTGGAGTCACTGTTGTAATGTGGGAAACGTACAGTTCAAGTACGTATTGAGAACTCCCAACAACTTCGACTGCCAATATCATCGTTTTCTTATCTGAGAAGCTGGTTTGATTTGTTACTAATTATGTCAGTAGCGGTTTTTGTAATGGCCTCTAGTTTTGTTATGTTTCACTTGGATGAGTCAAGGCAGATAGATACCTGCTTTCAGGCCTTGGACTGTGTGTATTAACCACCGAGAGTTTGTTGCCCAATCGATACAGAAACCAGTGTCTGTCCCCAGCTAGTTAGGGACCAGTGTTAACCATTAATTGGTTTTTTTCGCTTGAACCTGGAATTGGTTTTGTGCTCGCAAAATGGGTGCTTCTTCCGTGCAAAGGTTTTGTACCAGAACTTTCCTGCTTCCAAACCGATCCCAGGGAAAGTACAGCACACCCCATTGAAAAGCAGCTTTGTCCTTTTTTGTAAATATCACCTCTTATTCTTCTAAACTCCAATGAGTATAGGCCCAACCTGATCAACCTTTCCTCATAAGACAACCAACCCCTTGTAATGTAAGAGACACAACAATTTGCGCACAGCAAGCTCCCACAAACAGCAATGTGATCATGACCAGATGGTTTGTTTTGGGGATGTTGGTTGAGGGATAAATGTTGGCCAGGACACTGGGGAGAACTCCCCTGCTCCTCTTCGAATAGTGCGGTGAGGAGCCTGGTCTACAATTATCTTGGATCCCCTTGCCATTGGACCAAGACCTTGCTCTGTCAAGCCCGTGTGGTAGCTGGTGTGCAACGACCACCCCACGTTAAAAGAATTCACGCACAGGCATCTTCCACCCTTTAAAATGAAGTTCGGGACCTGGAACATCAGGACACTCACGGACAATCCCAACAGCGACAGAGACTGTAGGTCCCGCATTGGACTCATCAGTCCCCTGAGAACTCATTGTTAGTGTGGAAGCAAATCATCCTCGGTTTTGAGGGACTGCCTAAGAAGAAGAGAAGATACTCCCACAGTGCTGCTTAGTATACTTCTTCGTAGCAGTTTAATACAACTGAGTAGCTTGCTAGGCCACTTCAGTTAAGAGTCAACCACATTGCTGTGGGTCTGGAGTCACATATAGGCCAGACCAGGTAAGGACAGCAGATTTCCTTCCCTAAAGGACATTAGTGAACCAGATGGGTTTTTACAGCAATCCGGTAGTTTCATGGTTACCATTACTGATACTAGCTTTTTATTCCATTTAATTAATTAACTGAATTTAAATTCCCCAGCTGTTGTGGTGGGATTTGAACTCATGTCTCCAGATCATTAGTCCAGGCCTCGGGATTACTAGTCCAGTAACATATCCACTATGCTACCGTACCCTGCTTTAGTGGATCCATGGGCCGGGCACATGAATTAAGGAGGCACACTTTGACTTCGGCCAGATAAAGGTCATCTTTGGCCATCCTGTAATGTTGAGATTTATTAATTGTGAGGTATTTCCGGGTCCAATTTTCTCGAGCGTTGTGGTCTGATTGTCGATTATACGAACAATGTATTATGGTTTCACCAAGGGGTCCCCTCTGACCACATTGTGTCAGACGCACACACAGTATTTGCAATTAAGAAACCCGAGCTATATCCCTTACCTTCACGCCCAGGCCCGACTATACAGATGCTATTAACACAATACAGAGCAGTGTTTTGCCAAGCACAGGCATGACTGTGGGCGGGTGAAGGGAGAGGAAGAAGCTAACGGGCTGACACATGTTAAAGTTAAACAGTACCCTATGCCAGCTGAGAGCTATCCTGCATTACAGACCACAGTTGAGGCGCTGTTACAGCAAGGTATTATGTGGCAGGGCACTTTCATGATCAATTCGCCCATTTGGCCTGTTAAATGGGAGTTGGCGTTTAATGATCAATTATCGGAAGTTAAATCTGGTGACTCCAGCCTGCTCTCCAGTGGTGAAAGAGACCCTCACATTATTATCCCAAATACCAAAGAAAGCCAAATGGTTCTCAACACTTGGTATCTCGAACGGGTTCTATAGTATTCCTGTAAAGAGGAAAGACCAATATAAATTTGCTTTTACTCTTAGGGATCAGCAGTAGACTTGCCTACCACAGGGGTTTCATAATTCTCCTTAAGAGAATGGCTGCGGTGGTAAGTAGCTTTTCATGTCCAGATTATTTGTTACAGTATGTTGATAATTTGCTTCATGCCACTGAAACCTGTGACCAACATAAACAACTGCTTCAGGAACTGCTGTAGCTGCTGACAGATGCTGGTCTTCAAATTAACCCTCGAAAGGCAAACCTCCTGCAACCTGAAGTTACTTTCCTTGGCATTAACATCTCGAATGAAGGACACAGCCCTGACCAACATAAAGTAGATGTGATTCAAAGATTGCCCCTGCCTGCTTTTACGACAGCTTTCCGATCTTTTCTGGGGCTGGTGGGCTACTAGCGATCATTTATTCCACAATTTGCTGAATTCGCCAGACCACTGTACGACCTACTGAAGCTAACTGGACAGAAGCACACACCAAGGTAATCGAACAGTTAAAAGCTGCAGCGATGGAAGCTACTTGCCTTATCTCACCTGAACCAGATAAAGCATTCCACCTCGAATCAGACCCTATTAGACCATAATCTGCTTGCTAGCCCTATGTTTACTGTGTGTGTACCCCCACAGCTTGCTGAGGGTTTCTTTCACATGTTTCATTCCCATCCTACAGGAGGCCATTATTCGGTAACTTATCAAAAAGTGAGTCAGGTTGCCTGGTGGCCTGATGTGAAGAGGGACATTGAAATACGTTGTCAACGTTGTTTAGTTTGTCTGCAACTTAATTCTTCTTTGTACAGTAATCATGCCTTTCTCAAATCCACTCCGCCCCCGCAAAGGACCATGGACTCAGCTCCAAATTGATTTTATTGGACCCCTGCACAGGTCAAGTGTAGGTTACTAATATTGCTTAGTGATTATTGAAAATTCACTAAATAGATTGAGGCATTCCCATACAGAACTATCACGACGCTCACTGCAGCACGCTTGCTAGTGAGTGAGGTGATCTGCAGGTGAGGACTACCAATAAAGGTGGATAGTGATCAAGGTTCACATTTCACAGGGAAATTTTTGACAGAATTACAGGAAGCAATAGGAATTACAAAAAAATTGCATGTATCTCATCATTCTCAGTCATCAGGGGTGGTCGAAAGGGGAAATAGGACTTTGAAACCAATGCTTAAAAAGTTTTGAGCAGATCATCCAACTAAGTAGCCAATCATACTGCGAATGTGCTTAACGGCTATGCATTCTACTCCACACTCTACTGCAGGAGTGTCACCCTACCAAGCCATGACTGGATGGCTAATGCTTACCCCAGGACATCTTTTGCTACCAGCAGAAACACCATTGGAGACACCTGGTGGGCTAATATGATTTTTACAGAAGCTACAAAGCTGGGTGGAAATGTAAGTTGTGAGGAGGATGCAAAGAGGCTTCGAGGGGATAAAGACAGGCTAAGTGAATGGGCAGGAACATGGCAAACGTAATATAATGTGGAGAATTGTGAAGTTATCCACTTTGGTAGGAAAAATAGAAAAGCAGAGTACAGTATTTTTAAATGGTGAGAGACTGGGAAATATTGGTGTTCAGAGGGACCTGGGTGTCCTTGTACACAAATCACTGAAAGTTAACATGCAGGTACAGCAAGCAATTAGGAAAGCAAATGGTATGTTGGCCTTTATTACAAGAGGATTTGAGTATAGGAGTAAAGATGTCCTACTGCAATTATATAGGCCCCTGGTGAGACCACACCTGGAGTATTGTGTACAGTTTTGGTCTCCTTACCTAAGGGAAGATATACTTCCCATAGAGGGAGTGCAACGAAGGTTCACCAGACTGGTTCCTGGGATGGGGGCATTGTCCTATGAGGAGAGATTGAGTAGACTAGGCCTATATTCTCTGGAGTTTAGAAGAATGAGAGATGATCTCATTGAAACATACAACATTCTTACAGGGCTTCACAGAGTACATGCAGGGAGGATGTTTCCCACTCAGAGGGTGGTGAATCTTTGGAATTCTCTACCCCAGAGGGATGTGGAGGCTCAGTCATTGAGTATATTCAAGACAAAGATCGATAGATTTTTGGATATTAAGGGAATCAAGGGATATGGGGATAGAGCGGGAAAGTGGAGTTGAGGTAGAAGATCAGCCATGATCTTATTGAATGGCGAAGCAGGCTCGAGGGGCTGAATGGCCTACTCCTGCTCCTATTTCTTATGTTCTTATGTTCTTACGATTGACGATGTCCAATTCACTAATCAGTATGTGGCCCAAAAGATTGGGAATCAAAAAAACAGATTAAGAAGTACTTCAATAAAAAGGTTAGACCTTTTGAATATGAAGTCGGCGACACTATATGGGAGAAAGGATCATTTGTTTGTATGTGGATGGCGAGGACCTTTTCCAATTGTGGATAAGACAAGTCCAGCTGTGTACCTTTTACAATACATGGGGAAAAAGAAACGTAAAAGTACTAGGTGGCATCACATTAATCAGACTGTGGAAATTGGTCAGAAATTGTCTGATAAGTAATCTAGATACAATGCTTGATTTACAGATATAAAGACATCATGATGATGACACTACGATTACTGATTGCATGTGTAACATTTGGACATATATGTGGAAACTATGATGATGAACGAGTTCAAGCAAGGTATCATATCTCTGCTGGTAGAGTCATAAACCAAACTGTGATTGTTCGAGATGGCTCATCAATGAGCCTAGAATGTAGAATACAACTGCCAGTCAACATTATATGGTTGCCAAGGAATACGTCTAGTCCTAGTATGGACTGGGGACGTTGGTGGATTCCGGTTAAAAGTAATGGCTACTTTCCATCAGAAGCTTAGATAAATACTATTGGTTTAGGAGTTAAGAAAGATGGACAGATCACGTACAAGGCATCCTCCCCAGGGATTCCTTATGCTATTGTCACATCAGACACAGTTGAGGCACTGTGGCAATTACATTTTCCTAATATTCACAAATGAGGGCAAGTACAAGTGTGTAGCAGCAACAAAGTGCTGGAATTATGTTACGTATACTTGTGATGTTTGTCACCCAGGATGGGCACATAAGTCAATAACTGCTCAGGTTCTACAAGATTCTCAAACACAAGACACTCAAATCCAGCAAACAGTGAGCCTACTTTACAGAGGGACCCAATAATGGACTTGTGGCTTGAAAGGATTTGCAAATTTCATGTCTCCCCTGAAGATTTACTTCTGGCTTATTGGAGAAACCCTGGCTGGACTGAGTTTAAAATCCAGGGCTCCAGGGCCCAACAAGATGGCTACGGTCAACCTCATGGCCAAGGCCTGTAAAGTTCAGGTTTGGACTGACAAAGAAGGAATGTTCCAGAAATTAGAAGGCAGACAGGCCTTCTGCATTTATGTATGAGAAGCAAACAGTGGCATTCGGGCCTCTGATTAAAACCCATCAAGGCCGTTTGCACAGATAATCAACGGGTAATAGCTGCATTCAGACCTTTGTTAGCTGACTTCAACACTGTTTGGAAACGATCAACGGGGCATTCAAACTGGAATGGCCCCATCACAAGACCAGTTAGACAAAGGGAAACATTTATGGGATGTTTAAAAACCGATTAATCGGCCATCCAGGTCAATGGGCCCACATCGGTTTCCTTTGTATCATCTTCAACACGTCCAGGTCAGACAAAGAAACAGGCTAATCTGGCGAGTGATAAGGGCTCCCAGAAAGGGGTATAAGTAATCCCTCGGGAAGCCATATCTCTCTCTTTCTCGCCTGGACTCTGGTGCCCTGCCTTACCATCAAGAAGATCGGCGACGAAAAGCCCGTCCAGGGAAGCAGGATACCAACAGTTACCTTTGAATCACTGGGGTATCTCTGCTCTGGGCGGCGAAAACCCTAAAGACATCGGCAGGCAACGGGGCACGGAGCAGGCATTCTAACATCCGAGACTGGTGAGCATAAACTTTCTGGCCCATCGCAAGACAACTTAGATAGGTGTAAAGGGTGGGAGTTAAGAGGATTGCTAAAATTGTCATTTTAGCCATTTTCCCTCGAAGTGTCCGTTTCTCCTCCCCCGCTAAGTGTAATTGTGTTACATACATAGTGATTTTCTCTGTATAGTGTTTATTTTTCCCTATTTTTAATAAACATTGGTTTTCTTTGCACCAAACCACTGGTCTCGTTTTGTTTATATCGCTGCTCGTAATAAGTCCGGTGGTCAGAACCAGAGGGGAAGCGATTCGAACTGCACGGGGCTGGAGCAGCTCAGATACGCCTGACTGGCCAGACACAAACCAAAGCCCCCTACAGAAATGGCGACCGTGGCAAGGACATCGGCAACAGTATGCGATATAACAGACAGTGGTGCGGAGGGAGAAACCGCAATGGAAGAGAGGTTGTCCACTTATGTGTGTAGAAAGGTTAATATCGCCAAGAAATCGGTGGGCGCTATGTTAAAGGCTGAGCATCCCATAGACGCCGCCGCCCAGTGGACGGCGAGTAAACAGCATAAGAGGGCAATTGAAAAGGCAGTCTGGTTAATGGGCTATAAGAAACAGGTCCTAGTGCTGGACAGGGTTGTAGAAGCACAGGCTGCCAAGCTCAAGAAATTGGCCCTAGAAATGCAGGATAAGGTTGCAGCGGAAGAGAAGGTGCTAGTGGCGCTTCAGGCTTTAAGCCAAGAAAGAGCGCAGGCGGCCAAGTAAAAGTAGAGTGTCTGGAGGCCTGGGCCGTCGAGGTGCAATGGGAACATCAGGCAAGGGTAGAGCGCCTGGAGTACCAGACCGCTGAAAGTAAAGCCAGCGCTAGGCGCAAGATGGAGCACTTAGAATACCAGGTTAGAGAGGTGAGGGGCAGCGAGGTAAGGCTGCAGGACACAATTTGCGACCTTACCCAAAAATTAAAAGAGCAGGAGGAGAAATTAAGGGAGGTAAAGGCAATATATAAGCTAGCCTGCGACCGGGGGTTCAAGGAGGCAAATCACGGGCCCTGTAGGGAGGAGATAGAAAGCTTGGGCATGGCCTTGTCGAGAGCAAAGGGGATGATATGCCTCATCAGCCTGAAGGCGGGCCAGTCGGACTTTACCGGCAACCCAAACCGAACCGTCCCACAGGCAGCACCCAGAACAAAGTTGGCTAGGGAATCAGAGGTCCCACAGCCGCCACCCATAGCTCCGAGTTTTCAGGAGGTCTGGCAGCAAGGGGGGTGGAGGATGAAGTGGTAGGGGAAGCACAGCAGGCCCCGCTAGATAGGCCGGGACCAGGACCAGTGTACCCCCTCCGACAACGGAGGTACGGCCCGCCCGTTGATGACGAGGGCCCAGGGGCCATCCAAAATCAGTTTGTGGTGCCGCATGGCACCCAACAGCTCAGGGCCATGGTTAGCCACATCTCCAAGCTCACCGAAAAGGGAGACCCCTCTCTGCACTTCAGGGAGATAGACTAGGCAGCGTGCGTCAATGACTGCGATGACGCAGAGCAAGCTAAGATGCTGCTGTTTTCTCTGGGGAGTGATCTCCTCCAGACCCTATCTGATGAATGTAAAAAGGGGCAGAAGGATTATGAGGATTTGAGGATGAGATATTGGCGGCCATGGGACTCAATGACGGTAGTCCGTTCGCCCGGGTGGAAAAAACGGTACAGCTCCCCGGGGGGTCCCCGCAGGCGTTCACAGACAGGCTGTGGCCAGCCTACCGGAGTGCATGCCCAGGAATGCCAGCGCGGGCATTACTGAACCAAGTTCAATTGACCCACTGGCTCCGTTGTCTAATGACAAACTGCCTGCCCCAAATCAAGCCCAGGCTGCGGCCTGGTTTGACTCTAGTAGGCCCCAGACCACCGAGGAAATGGTGATCCGCCAGTTCACGGTAGCATTTAAAAATATGAGGGGTATTGAGACGCCCCAACCCAAGGGAAAAGTCCATGAGGTTAAACCTGGGGGCCAGAGTAAGAAAGAGTGGCACCAGGAAGGGAACCGTCCCTCCCAGACTAAGTTAAACTGTTACGGGTGCGGAAAGGATAGCCACTGGCGCAAGGATTGTAAGAATCCCTGGAAGGAGAATATGGGAAAGAATTCATCAGCCCCAGCCCAAAGGGCAGAGCCAGGTATCCCTCCCGCTGCGATCAAGCCACTCTTGGAGTCGATATGATCTTTCTTCCTGACCAACCAGGGGAAAATAGCAGCCACCACCGGTATTGTAATCCCATCAGCCCCATACAACCCACAGCAATGACTAGAGCCAGCGCAGCCTGTCAACCTGTGTCCCCCAGAAAGACACGCACAGGAAGAGACCTCCTGTAAAATGGAGGAATACCTGCGGTGCCAGGTTGCGGAGGCTAAGTTAGTTGAGCAGGCTTTAAGGGAGGAGAACGCTAGGTTAACAGCGAGGGCTGCCAGTTTAGAGGGTCAGCTAAGGGTTTTTAAAATGGTTCATGACCAGTGTAAGTTGTTCAAGCAGGGGGACAGGGAAGGAGAGTTCTGGGACCCCTGTAGAGCAGGCCCGGTAGCAGCAATCCGGGACAAGGGAGGCACACAGGGGGTAGCTTTGGCCCCGGACCAAAAGCAGGTCCAAGCCCAAGATCCCGCCTTTAAGGCCGCCTTGGTAAGGAGAAAGAATTTAGAGTGCTTTGTGCATTGAGTGCTGTTGGAGTTTTGCTAAGTGGGAGAAAAATCATTTAAGTGTATTTTGTGAATTTTAGTGTGTTAAGAAGTCAATTATTTGAAGTAAGTTTAATTTTTTAAGGGTTTTTTAAACTCTTGGGCAGTTTAAACCGGAAGTAGAATCCGGGTATAAAAAGGGAGGGGATAGTGCAGTGCACGGAGTGCTTTGTGCATTGAGTGCTGTTGGAGTTTTGCTAAGTGGGAGAAAAATAATTTAAGTGTATTTTGTGAATTTTAGTGTGTTAAGAAGTCAATTATTTGAAGTAAGTTTAATTTTTTAAGGGTTTTTTAAACTCTTGGGCAGTTTAAACAGGAAGTAGAATCCGGGTATAAAAGGGGAGGGGCTAGTGCAGTGCACGGAGTGGTTTGTGCATTGAGTGCTGTTGGAGTTTTGCTAAGTGGGAGAGTTCGGATAAGTGGGAGGTGAGGGTGTGTTTTTTGCTCTGTTTTGTTCCCCACTCCCAGGCTTAGGTAGCACTGTGGAGGCGGAGCAGCGAGACGAGGCAACCAAACAGGCCCCACAGACAGTATTCAAGGAGGAGGTTGGTGATCAGCTGGTTGGTTGGTTTTCTTCCTTCTCTTCTCTTTTATACCTTTAAGTTGGTAAGTCCTATTGAATAGTGGTGTGATATTATCATATATATCCGGGCAGGGTCTTCATAACTAATAATAAGAAATGTAATTAATTATATAGAATGGAGCAGGTGATGTGTTATTGTTGCGAGATGTGGGAGCCGGTGAACCCCATTGAGGCTCACGGTGATTACACCTGCGACAAGTGTTTGCTGCTAGAGGAACTCAAGTTCCATGTTATGGAGCTTGAGACCGAGCTTCGGACACTGCGACACATCAGGGAGGGGGAGAAGTTCCTGGACTCTATGTTTCAGGAGATGGTCACACCTATGAAGTTAATTACTGCAGATGTAGTCTGTGGTCAGGGACAGGACGGTGTGACTACAAGTGAGGAAGGTACAGGGATCCAGGATGTAGTGTTGAAGGAGACGCAGCCCTTGTTCTTGTCCAGCAGGATCGAGGTTCTTACTCCCTGTGAGGGCGGGAGCGGGGACTGCAGGGAGGATGAGCAACCTGGCCACAGCACCATGGTACAGGGGGCCATTCAAGTGGAGGGAGTAAAAAGAAATGTTGTAGTGGTAGGGGATAGTATCATTAGGGGGATAGATAGGGTTCTCTGCAGTCAAGAGCGGGAGTCCCGAAGGCTGTGTTGCCTGCCTGGTGCCAGGGTTAAGGACATCTCTTCTGGGCTGGAAAGAAACTTGGAGTGGGAGGGGGAGAATCCAGTTGTCGTGGTCCATGTTGGTACAAACAATGTAGATAGGACAAGGAAGACGGTTCTGTTAAAGGAGTATGAGCAGCTAGGGGTCAAATTAAAAAACAGAACCTCAAGGGTAATAATCTCTGGGTTATTACCTGAGCCACGAGCGAATTTGGCTAGGATAAATAAAATTAAAGAGTTAAATGCGTGGCTCAAAGACTGGTGTGGGAGAAATGGGTTTTGCTTCTTGGGACACTGGCACCAGTACTGGGACAGGAGGGAGCTGTTCTGTTGGGACGGACTCCACTTGGCCAGTGCTGGGACTAGAGTCCTGGTGAGTCATATAACTAGGGCTGTAGAGAGGGCTTTAAACTAATTAGTGGGGGGGAGGTTTCTAGAGAGCAAATAATAGAAATGACAACAGAGAAGGTCATAGACTTAGGTAGCAGTGGGGGAATTAAAAAACAGAATGTGTCAGGAAGGGACAGAAGGTATGGAGTAAAAAGTAAAGCACTAAAAAGGGAAAAAACAGGAACTAAGTGTTACAAAACATTTTTGAAAGTTCTTTATCTGAATGCACGTAGCATTCGTAACAAAATGAATGAGTTAACGGCACAAATAATGACATATGGGTATGATCTTGTGGCCATTACAGAAACATGGCTGCAGGGTGACCATGACTGGGAATTAAACATACCAGGTTATTTAACAATCAGGAAGGACATGCAGGAAGGGAGAGGAGGTGGGGTGGCTATGTTAATAAAGGAAGGAATCACTATAATACAGAGAAATGATATTGGGTCAAAGGAGCAGGATAGTGAAACAGTTTGGGTGGAGATAAGGAATAATAAGGGGGAAAAAAACACTAGTGGGTGTAGTCTATAGGCCTCCAAACAGTTGCAACTCTGTTGGACGGAGTATTAATCAGGAAATAGTTGAGGCTTGTAATAAGGGAACAGCTATAATTATGGGGGATTTTAATTATCATATTAACTGGACAAATCAAATTGGGCAGAGCAGCCTTGAGGATGAGTTCATTGAGTGTATTAGGGATGGGTTTCTTGAGCAGTATGTAACTGAACCAACCAGGGGGCAAGCAACCTTAGATTTGGTCCTGTGTAATGAGACAGGATTAATTAAAAATGTCCTAGTAAAGGATCCCCTTGGAATGAGTGACCATAACATGGTTGAGTTCCATATTCAATTAGAGGGTGAGAAGGTTGGATCTCAAACAAGCGTGCTGAGCTTGAATAAAGGAGACTATGAAGGTATGAGAGCGGAATTCGTTAGAGTGGACTGGGAAAATAGATTAAAGGGTAAGACGGTACATGATCAGTGGTGTACATTTAAGGAGTTATTTTACAACTTCCAAAAAAAATATATTCCACTGAGGAAAAAAGGGTGTAAAAGAAAAGATAGCCATCCGTGGCTAAGTAAAGTAATTAAGGATAGTATCCGACTAAAAACAAGGGCATATAAGGTAGCCAAATCTAGTGGGAGGATGGAAGATTGGGAAGTCTTTAAAAGACAGCAAAAAATAACTAAAAGATTGATTAAGAAAGGGAAGATAGATTATGAAAGTAAATTAGCAAAAAATATAAAAACAGACAGTAAAAGTTTCTATAGTTATATAAAAAGAAAAAGGGTGGCTAAAGTAAATGTTGGTCCCTTAGAGGATGAGACCGGGAAATTAATGGTGGGAAACATGGAGATGGCAAAAACACTGAACAATTATTTTGTATCAGTCTTTACAGTAGAGGACACTAAGAATATCCCAACACTGGACAAACAGGGGGCTCTAGGGGGGGAGGAACTAAATACAATTAAAATCACTAAGGAAGTGGTACTTGGTAAAATAATGGGACTCAAGGCGGATAAATCCCCTGGACCTGATGGCTTGCATCCTAGGGTCTTGAGGGAAGTAGCGGTAGGGATTGTGGATGCATTGGTAATAATTTTCCAAAACTCACTGGACTCAGCAAAGGTCCCAGCAGATTGGAAAACTGCTAATGTAACACCCTTATTTAAAAAGGGTAGTAGGCAGAAGGCTGGAAACTATAGAACTGTTAGCCTAACATCTGTGGTTGGTAAAATGTTAGAGTCCATTATTAAGGAGACAGTAACGGGACATTTGGATAAACATAATTTAATAGGACAAACTCAGCATGGTTTCATGAAGGGGAAGTCATGTTTGACAAATTTGCTTGAGTTTTTTGAGGAAGTAACATACAGGGTGGATAAAGGGGAACCAGTGGACGTAGTGTATTTAGACTTCCAAAAGACATTTGACAAGGTGCCACACAAAAGATTATTGCTCAAGATAAAAAATCACGGGATTGGGGGTAATATTCTGGCGTGGGTGGAGGATTGGCTCTCTAACAGAAAGCAGAGAGTTGGGATAAATGGTTCGTTCTCAGATTGGCAACCAGTAACTAGTGGTGTTCCGCAGGGGTCAGTGCTGGGTCCCCAACTCTTTACAATCTATATTAACGATTTGGAGGAGGGGACCGAGTGTAACATATCAAAGTTTGCAGATGATACAAAGATGGGACGGAAAGTAGTGAGTGAGGAGGACATAAAAAACCTGCAAAGGGACATAGACAGGCTAAGTAAGTGGGCAGAGATTTGGCAGATGGAATACAATACTGGAAAGTGTGAGGTTATGCACTTTGGCAGGAAAAATCGTAGAGCAAGTTATTATCTTAATGGCAAGAAACTGGAAAGTACTGTAGTACAAAGGGATCTGGGGGTCCTGGTGCACGAAACTCAAAAAGTTAGTATGCAGGTGCAGCAAGTGATTAAGAAGGCCAATGGAATGTTGGCTTTTATTGCTAGGGGGATGGAATATAAAAACAGGGAGGTATTGCTGCAGTTGTACAAGGTATTGGTGAGACCGCACCTGGAATACTGCATACAGTTTTGGTGTCCATACTTAAGAAAAGACATACTTGCTCTCGAGTCAGTACAAAGAAGGTTCACTCGGTTAATCCCGGGGATGAGGGGGTGGTCATATGAGGAGAGGTTGAGTAGTTTGGGACTCTACTCATTGGAGTTCAGAAGAATGAGAGGCGATCTTATTGAAACATATAAGATTGTGAAGGGGCTTGATCGGGTGGATGCGGTGAGGATGTTCCCAATGATGGGTGAAACTAGAACTAGGGGGCATAATCTTAAAATAAGGGGCTGCTCATTCAAAACTGAGATGAGGAGAAACTTCTTCACTCAGAGGGTGGTAGGTTTGTGGAATTTGCTGCCCCAGAAAGCTGTGGAAGCTACATCATTAAATAAATTTAAAAGAGAAATAGATAGTTTCCTAGAAGTAAAGGGAATTAAGGGTTACGGGGAGCGGGCAGGAAATTGGACATGAGTCTAGGTTCGGAATGGTCATGGCCCTGTGGGTAGTGGAGTGGGCCCAGGGGCCGTGTAGCCTTGTTCTGCTCCTACTGTGTTCTAATTCTGTGTTAGATTTCAGGAGATGGTTTTATTCCTGTTCCTGGCTGGGGTGGAGATCGCCTTTACAGAAGGTAAGTACTGTAAAAAATATAGGGACAGAGTGATCTCCTGGAAGAATTTCGATCGCCTCGATGGGTCGGAGAGGAATTTCCCAGATTTTTTTCTCCCAAATTGGCCATTGGGTCTTTATCTGGTTTTTCGCCTCTCCCAGGAGATCACATGGGTTCGGGTAGATGCAGAGTGATATAAGATTTGAGGTTAGGATCAGATCAGCCATGATCTTATTGAATGGTGGAGCAGGCTCGAGGGGCCCATTGGCCTACTCCTGCTCCTATTTCTTATGTTCTTATGTTAACAGGGTTACTGGCAGACTGCTAGTTATATTAAACAAAGTAAGTTGTTTAAACCCGAAAAGAAAGAGCAGCCAGTTGGGACACCGGCTCTTCAGTTAAAAAGGACGGTCTCCCATGTCAGAGAGAAGCCGAGAGACAGAGGTCCCCAGCCAGCAGCCATAAGCTGCGAGGGACCAGGAGTAGAGATCAGTGCAGCCATGCCGCAGGGAGCAGCCTGTAGCAGCCCAAACAGGGATTAGGCTGGCCGCCCGGAGACGGGCGGCGGATGTATATAGTTTAGGTAGTATAATTTTAAGTAATGTGTATAGAGGATTAAGTTAGGGTGTTTTTAATTTAATTCTAGGCAAGGAACCGGTAGTGTATAAGTTTTAAGTATGGAACCATTCCAGAGTGTTGTCTACGTGAGCCGAGGTCGCGGGACCTGATCACACTTCCCCCGAGCCAGGGAGCCTCCAGGGAACCTGGCTAGATGCTTTTATGTCTTTTTCAGAATTTTCGAAATGTACAGAGGAATAATCCTGCTCGCCCTGTTCGGGCTGAGTCTCGCGAGAAGGGGCGATGTCGAGGCCCATCATATCTTTGGATGCTCGTGGAAGAGAGCGCCCCTAGCACACGATGGAAGGGGTCTACGGGAGGCGGATGAAATCACCTCGTATGTCCACAAGGGGAGCTGGCCGGGATGGCTGGGATCCAATTCAACCCAGTATTCCAGCGAGACCGGCTTCACGTATGGGGAGGCCTCCCTCCTGTGCCCGAGGAAACGAATCGTCACCCCAAGGATTAGCGTCACCGTGGGCAAAAGAATATGTTTGACCTGTAAAGGGAACGTTCCCCTGGATAGGTGGTGCTGGCTCAGAAAGTTAAGCAAAGACATGGGTGTTAAGTCCGTGAATGATTGAGACACGGACTAGTAGGAGAGAAAATAAAACGATCTTTACTGGTGAAAGGCATAAACGAAACTAACCAACAGAGGCTCTCTAGCGCCTTTTATACAAGGGTGGTCACTGCCGGTACTGCAGTCTGAGACCAGTTATTCTCTTAAAGGTACATACACAACAATTCCTCCCCTTTTAGATAAACAGTACATAACATTCATTTAACAACTAATGATAACGAATTACAATCACAATTACTGTTGCTAGATACATTGGTTAAGTTTAAGCAATTATAAGTTCAGTCTTTGAGGAGGCTTCCTGATTCTGTCTGGATAACGCCTCTTTGGAGTATCAGGTTCTTCTGGCAATGTTGAGTCGGAATCAATGTCGTTGTTTGGTTCATCTGCTTCCAATATTACCGGTTCTGCGGTAGCTGCAATTGGAACGTCGATTTCATTACCAGGTGTATCAGATCGTGGTGTGGAGTTGACATTTTCCAGTGACTCTAGAATCTGGTCAGCATGGCGTCTTACAATGCTCTCCCCAACGTCCACGGTATACATGAGAGGTCCTTGTCGTGTACAAATCGTTCCTGGCTGCCATTGCTCAGTGCGGTAGTCCCGGGCCAAAACTGGTTGACCTATCTTAAAACTCCTGGTCGGCCTTTCATTCATATTCTGAAACTGCCTGTTCTCCACATCTCTTCGGACGTTTGGCTTAACCAAATCCAAGCGGCATCGTAGTCTTCGATTGAAGAACATCATGGCTGGAGTTTGGTTGGTAACCGCATGTGTCGCATTCCGGTAGGCAAACAAGAAGTTGTCCACCTTGTGTTGTAGGGGTATATCTTCATTACACATTGCCTTGATAGCCTTCTTGAATGTTTGGACAAACCTCTCGGCCAATCCATTAGTGGCTGGATGATATGGGGCAGATGTGTAATGCTTAACACCATTGTTCTTTAAGAACCTCCGGAACTCTTCAGACACAAACTGTGGTCCATTGTCAGAGCAAATCTGTTCAGGCAGCCCATTCCTGGCGAATATGGTTCATAAAACTGTGATAGTTTTTTCCGTGGTGGTTGAGGACATTTTTATTACCTCTGGCCACTTTGAATGTGCATCCACCGCAATTAAAAACATCGAGTCCATGAAGGGACCAGCAAAATCAATGTGCACCCTTTGCCATGGAGATGAGGGCCACTCCCATGGATGCAGAGGAGCTTGTGGTGGGGCGTTTTGGACCTTCTGGCATCCTGCACAGCTCTTGGTCATCTCTTCGATTTCTCTATCGATTCCCGGACACCACACAAACACTCTGGCTAAGCTCTTCATTTTTACCCCACCCACATGACCCTCATGAAGCTCATTGAGCACTCTATCCGTCAACTTAGGTGGAATTACTACTCTGGATCCACACATCAAGGTTCCTCTGCACACTGACAGCTGTTCTCTTCTTGGCGAAAATGCTGGCAGCAGTGGTTCGCCATGTGCTGGCCATCCCTTCACCGTTAAATCATAGACCCGTGATAGTGTCGGGTCATTTCGTGTTTCCTTTTCTATGTTTGCATTCGTCACAGGGAGACATTCGACTATGGTCGAGTGGAATAACTCCATTGGATCCACTGCAAGGTCTTCTTCTTCCACCGTCGGCAACCGTAGACGTGACAATCCATCAGCATTTCCATGCTGTTTAGTTCCCCTGTACTCGATGTCATATTGGTGTGCCCCTAGGAAAAGGGACCATCTCTGCAGCCGTTGTGCTGTCATTATCGGTACGCCCTTCTGAGGGTTGAAAATGGAGACAAGAGGTTGATGATCGGTTAGTAGAGTAAATTTTTGACCGTGCAGATAGTGATTGAACTTCTTCACCCCCCACACTAGGCTGAGGGCCTCTCTGTCAATCTGGGCGTAGTTACGCTCGGCAGAAGTTAACGAGCGTGACGCAAAAGCTATCGGCCTCGCCAAACCATCAAGGAATTTATGTGACAGTACCGCCCCAATGCCGTAGGGAGACGCATCACACGCCAGCCTGATTGGCAGTGCTGGGTTGTAGTGAGCCAATACTTCCTTCGAAGTGATTAAGTCCTTACTTTTCTGAAAAGCACGTTTACAATCATCGCTCCATTTCCATGCTACCCCCGTTCGTAGCAGGGCGTTCAGTGGATGCAGAATTGTCGACAAATTCGGCAAAAACTTGTGATAGTAATTCACCAACCCGAGGAATGACCTCAGTTGCGACACATTTTCAGGCGCTGGGGCCTTAACAACCGCTTCAATTTTGTCAGGGGACTTATGTAAACCCTCTTCATCAATCACGAGGCCACAATACGATATCTGTTTCTTAAAAAATTCGCACTTGGGACGGTTGGCTCGCAGCCCATGTTCCCGTAATCTAGTGAGCACCTGTTCTAGGTTGTTAAGGTGTTCACTGTCATCTTCACCTGTTACAAGGATGTCGTCCAAGTAACACTGAGTCCCCGGAATCCCTTGCAGGACTTGTTCCATCGCTCTTTGCCATATCGCCGGAGCCGATGCTACTCCGAATACCAATCGATGATACTGGTAAAGACCTTTGTGAGTGTTTATCGTGAGATACTTCCTAGAGGACTCTTCAACCTCCATCTGCAAATATGCTTGTGCTAGGTCAATTTTTGTAAAACGCTTCCCTCCAGACAGTGAGGCGAAGATGTCTTCTATCCTTGGAAGAGGATATTGTACTGTGTGAAGGACAGGGTTCACCGTCACCTTGAAATCCCCACAGATGCGAATCTTCCTTGGCTCTCCGGACTTATTGCTTAACGTTTTCTTCATGACAGGAACGATGGGTGTCGCCCACTTGCTCCAGTCGACCTTAGACAACACGCCCGCCTTCTCCAGATTCTCCAGCTCTGCCTCGACGGCTGGACGAATTGCATATGGTGCTGGTCTCGCTTTGAAAAACTTGGGAACTGCATTCTCTTCTATTTTTAACGAGGCGGTTACACCTTTAAGCGTGCCCAGTTCTTGTTGAAATACCTCTTTGGCGTTAGCTAAGATTGTTGACAATCAACCAGGAGTGACGTCTTCATCTTTTTTACCGTCCACCGTCATTGCATGAATGGAATGCCAATCTAAGTTTATCTTCCTGATCCAGTCCCGTCCCAATAACGGTGGTCCACCATTTGGCAGTATGTAGAGATACAATTTCCGTATTTTCTTGCCATTGTATTCGACAGGCACCCTTATTTTTCCTCTGGGGTATACTTTTTGCCCCGTATACATCGTCAAGACGATGGATGTCTCTCTCAAGGGTATGTGTGAAAATAGCCACTCATAGTCTCGTCGATTCATGACGGTTAGCGCTGATCCTGTATCCAATTCCATTTTAACTTGGGACCCTGCTATCGTGAGGGTGACCCAAATGGTTCGGTGATCCTCTTTTGCGATTACATTGTGAAGTTTGAGACAGCTTAATCTCCTGTTCTCGGATTCACTATCGCTCATCTGGTCTTCAGAACTACTGTCCGTCATCTTTTGTACTTTCTTGTACGGTTCCTTAGTAGCCTTTTTGTTGTCGCTGGTCTTCTTCACAGACCTACAAACTCGTGCAATGTGTCCAATCTTCCCGCATTGTCTGCATATTTTGTCTTTGGACCAGCAGTCCTTCTGGTCATGGTTAGTTCTGCCGCAGCGATAACATTTTGCAAATCCCCGTGTCATTTCGTGGGTGCCGTATTCCTGTGGTTTTTGTTGAATTTCTGCAGCTCCCCTGGCTGCTGCTTCATACGATACTGCCACGCTGAAAGCCTTATCTAGCGTCAGCTCTTTTTCTGCGAGTAACTTCTTCTGTGTTCCTTCACTTAGGAGTCCACAGACAAATTTGTCCCGTAGGGTATCTGCCAGTCCTGCTCTGAACTGGCAGTGCTTTGATAGCTTGCGTAGTTCCGTAAGATACTCAGCATTGCTCTCATCTTTGTGCTGAGTTCTCCTGTGGAATTTAAATCTTTCTGCTATCAACAGCGGTGCAGGGTTTAAGTGCTCCTGTAGAACAGCAACAATTTCGTTAAAACTCTTCGCCTTCGGTTTGGCTGGAGTAATCAGATCCCGCAATAGGCCGTACGTTCTAGCGCCCATTACGTTTAGCAATATTGATGCCTTTTTCCCCTCCGCTATTTCATTTGCCTCGAAATATACCTCGACTCTTTCCACATACGTGGTCCAGTCCTCTAATGTATTATCAAAAGCAGTGATACAGCCAGTCTTCGGCATCTTGCAAATCTAAAATGGCGCCTCCCGCGCTTTGTCTTCTTCCCCGCTGTTGTTAGCGCTGCTTTCCACGGTTTCCTGCACTTTATATATTAATTCGTTTTCTTTTATTATCTTCCCGTCGTGGAGCGGACCCTCTGGGACACTTCCCTCCCTCTTCTGAGGTCCGAACGCTGCCCAGCTTCGAAACACCGGCCGCGCCCTGTATGCTCCACCCTCTCTCTCTCTCTCCTTGCTTCCTGACTCGCTGCCCGGCCCCGTTGAAAGGCCACCTGATCGAGCTTCAGCCCGCCGCAGCCCAGGAAGGATCAGAGCACTACCTGCCACCAGCCCGACTAGCTGGGAAACCACGGACCGAGGAACCCAGCCTGGCTCTGGACAGTCTCTCCTGCAAGTTTTGAACTCGATGATTGACGGTCGACGCCCGTTTCTCGAGTTTCAATGGCCTATTTTTTCTTTTTTTTCTTCTTTCTTCTGGCTCCGACCTTCAACAACGTCGTCGGAGCTGTTGCTGAGTTGCAGGTAAGTTCGTTTCTAACTCGTCGCCAGTGTTAAGTCCGTGAATGATTGAGACACGGACTAGCAGGAGAGAAAACAAAACGATCTTTACTGGTGAAAGGCATAAACAAAACTAACCAACAGAGGCTCTCTAGCGCCTTTTATACAGGGGTGGTCACTGCCGGTACTGCAGTCTGAGACCAGTTATTCTCTTAAAGGTACATACACAACAATGGGGAACCCCTGGGTAGAGTGGGAAAGGTTAGGGAATGACACTCACAGGACCATTACAGGGACCCAGGGAGGGTTAAGTGTGTGCTGGGATAAATGGTGGGAACCGGATCAGGGGATCTACGTCTGTATGTGGGGATCAGAGAAAGTCTGCCCCACAGGCATTTCCATCATTTTCCGCAGCCAGTGGCAAAATAACGGGAGGGGGATGGACTGGGAGTCTCGCCTGGACGCATGCGTGATCCCGCACTCCCCAATCTCGGTTAATGCCACTGAACTAGTGACCCGCCCCCAATGGCCCCTGCCCACGACCCCGACGTCACGGACAGTAGCAGAGGGATGCCCCGCCCCCACCTAGGGACCAGGGAACAGCTTGGTGCTAGTACCCACAGACCAGGTGCTGTACCAAGGGGTGCATTACGCGGTGGCCTCGGTGATTTTTAACCTCACTGAGGTACACTTACCCGTGTGGTGCCCCGCAGAGACTGCCAAATTGTATCAAGCCCTGTTAACTGACATGTTTCGAAAATTCCGTGAATTTGACTTTTCGGAGGTCAATAAGACCGCATTGTGTACTCACCACGAGGTTTGAGACAGGGTTGGGAGGCAAAGAAGGGGTGTTTTTAATGACATTTTAACTGATTTTAACACGGGATCCTCGGTCATCAACAGTTTAGATGACATCGAGCTCCAGACCCAGATTAATGGTCTAAAAACACAATTAAAGGGTATTTTAACTGATGAGAATAAGGTGGTAGGTTCTGAGTTAAATGAAGACCAGGCCATGACTCTCCACTTGAAGGAGATCATCGCGGAGCTGGAAAAACATGCAAAAACGGTAAATGCTCTCATCAGGGAGGACAGAAATGCTTCTGACCAGGCTGCGCAAAACGAGGTGTGCGTGCTGTATGGAGCATGGTTGCTGGGCGAGGGCCGCAGCAATCTGGAGGATTTGAAGCAAGGTTTAGTCCCCTCCTGGATCAGCAACAAACACCTCGCAGCCCTCCACCCTTTTGAGAGCACATTAAGCCCGTGCCAGCTCTGGTTAGCTTCTGAGGCCTACCCAGTCCCGGTGGACTGTGGGCGGTCCAACCACACCGTCATGGGGATAGTTAAATATGTCGCCCATTTCGGTTACCTGATTCCCCGTCTCCCAGAGCACCTTACCAAATTATTAAAAGCCGTCCTAGTATCGCAAAAGCACGTCTACACTTTGGAACAGAAGACTGTACAGATAGGGGCCGACATTTTAGATATCACGACCCCGCCCTGGTGGGACGTTTTTGAGAGTACAGAGGTCCCCTCCTGGATTCGAATGGCGTCCCACATCTTAGTAGTCTGTCAGCTAGGGATCGTCCTCTACCTGGTTTGTGTCCAGTGTAGGAGAAAGGGTCCCAGGGTAGAATTTAAAGTGAAAGGGTTGTGGAAGGACCAGTGTGCCCAGGTGGAAGAAGAAACTCCCATGTGAGCTTTGTGTAATATCACTGCCGAATGATGGCAGATCCGTTTGTTATTTTAATAAAGCTTGTTTTGCTTTTGCTCGTTATTTTTAATAAATATGTTTTTTTGGCCTGATGTTTATTTTTATTAAGGTTGTGTGTTGAAATGAAGTTCTACGATGTCCCAAGTAGTGCAGGGGTATTGGACCCCTCCGTGCTTGGATTATTGTAACAGATAGTAATTTGTTTCTATCGATAGATGCCTGTCGTGCACTGTAGTTTTCTCTAAGTAAGGGGAATGTATGTGTCGAGGGATCGTGGATAGATAAATATAGGGGAAGGTTGTTTGTGGGGGGTCAGAAATTTGCTCACCTTGATTGAATACTTCAAGCAAGTTTCAGTATCCTAGGGAGGACTGAAAGGATTCGCAAATTTCATGTCTCCCCTGAAGATTTACTTCTGGCTTATTGGAGAAACCCTGGCTGGACTGAGTTTAAAATCCAGGGCTCCAGGGCCCAACAAGATGGCTACAGTCAACCTCATGGCCAAGGCCTGTAAAGTTCAGCTTTGGACTGACAAAGAAGGAATGTTCCAGAAATTAGAAGGCAGACAGGCCTTCTGCATTTATGTATGAGAAGCAAACAGTGGCATTCGGGCCTCTGATTAAAACCCATCAAGGCTGTTTGCACAGATAATTAACGGGTAATAGCTGCATTCAGACCTTCATTAGCTGACTTCAACACTGTTTGGAAACGATCAACGGGGCATTCAAACTGGAATGGCCCCATCACAAGACCAGTTACACAAAGGGAAACACTTATGGGATGTTTAAAAACCGATTAACCGGCCATCCAGGTCAATGGGCCCACATCGGTTTCCTTTGTATCATCTTCAACACGTCCAGGTCAGACAAAGAAACAGGCTGATCTGGCGAGTGATAAGGGCTCCCAGAAAGGGGTATAAGTAGTCCCTCGGGAAGCCATATCTCTCTCTCTCTCGCCTGGACTCCGGTGCCCTGCCTTACCATCAAGAAGATCGATGACGAAGAGCCCGTCCAGGGAAGCAGGATACCGACAGTTACCTTTGAATCACTGGGGTATCTCTGCTCTGGGCGGTGAAAACCCTAAAGACATCGGCAGGCAACGGGGCACGGAGCAGGCGTTCTAACATCCGAGACTGGTGAGCATAAACTTTCTGGCCCATTGCAAGACAACTTAGATAGGTGTAAAGGGTGGGAGTTAAGAGGATTGCTAAAATTGTCATTTTAGTCATTTTCCCTCGATGTGTCCGTTTCTCCTCCCCCGCTAAGTGTAATTGTGTTACATACATAGTGATTTTCTCTGTATAGTGTTTATTTTTCTTTATTTTTAATAAACATTGGTTTTCTTTGCACCAAACCACTGATCTCATTTTGTTTATATCGCTGCTTGTAATAAGTCTGTTGGTCAGAACCAGAGGGGAAGCGATTCGAACTGCACGGGGCTGGAGCAGCTCAGATACGCCTGACTGGCCAGACACAAACCCCAAACCAAAACCCCCTACAGGCTCAGGTCACACATCAAGGAGTGTACTCGAATGCGCGATATGAAATTGTACCGGATGTAATTGATTTAACAAGTATGACATTACCTCAGGGCCTGTGTGATAATCATTATGATGGCTGGGCTCGAGTAGCACTTAAACAAGGATGGGGTTGGTTCCATAAACTTACTGCCAGGAGATATTGGGAGGCAGAGAGAGAGAACAATGTTTCAGCACACTCTTGCCAGAGAAGTTCGAAAGTTAGTGAGAAATTTAAAACTTCAGTATGAACAATTAAAAATAGTGGGATTGTTGAATCATAAGTGAAGTATCAGAAAAGGGATTTCTTCGTCCTCAAGGTGGGAATTGTAAGGTACTTTTGTCGTGTATACCTATATACATAGGATTAAGATTTGGTTTAATCTCATATGATTAAAGTTTTTGGTTTAATTTTACTGAATTAAATGGTTAAAGTTGCTCATTCCCAAGATGCTTTAGAGTTTGATGTGTCAAGGGACGGTTTTAGCTGACACTGGAGCTGAATTCCAGAGGTGAGGTGAGAGTGACTGCCCTTGACATCAAGGCAGCATTTGACCGAGTCTGGCATCAAGGAGCCCTAGTAAAACTGAAGTCAATGGGAATCAGGGGGAAAACACTCCACTGGCTGGAGTCATACCTAGCACAAAGGAAGATGGTTGTTGTGGTTGAAGGTCAATCATCACAGCCCCAGGACATCGCTGCAGGAGTTCCTCAGGGCAGTGTCGTAGGCCCAACCATCTTCAGCTGCTTCATCAATGACCTTCCCTCCAACATAAGGTCAGAAATGGGGATGTTCGCTGATGACTGCACAGTGTTCAGTGCCATTTGCAACTCCACAGATAATGAAGCAGTCCATGCCCGCATGCAACAAGACCTGGACGACGTTCAGACATGGGTTGATAGGTGGCAGGTAATATTTGCGCCACAGAAGTGCCAGGCAATGACTATCTCCAACAAGTGAGAGTCTAACCACCTCCCCTTGACATTCAATGGCATTACCATCGCCGAATCCCCCACTATCAACATCCTGGGGTCACCATTAATCAGAAACGTAACTGGACCAGCCACATAAATACTGTGGCAACAAGAGCAGGTCAGAAGCTAGGTATTCTGTGGTGAGTGTCTCACCTCCTGACTCCACAAAGCCTTTCTACCACCTGCAAGGCACAAGTAAGGAGTGTGATGGAATACTCTCCACTTGCCTGGATGAGTGTAGCTCCAACAACACTCAAGAAGCTCGACACCATCCAGGACAAAGCAGCCCGCTTGACTGGCAACCCATCCACCACCTTAAACATTCACTCCCTCCACCCCTGGTGTACTGCGGCTGCAGTGTGTGCCATCTACAAGATGCACTCCAGCAACTTGCCAAGGCTTCCTCAGCAGCACCTCCCAAACGCGTGACCTCTTCCACCTAGAAGGACAAGGGCAGCAGACGCATGGGAACGCCACCACCTCCAAGTTCCACCATCCTGACTTAGAAGTATATCACTGATCCTTCATCATCGCTGAGTCAAAATCCTGGAACTGCCTACCTAACAGCACTGTGGGAGTACCATCACCACATGGACTGCAGCGGTTCAAGAAGGCTGCTCACCACCACCTTCTCAAGGGCAACTAGGGATGGGCAATAAATGCTAGCATTGTCAGCGATGCCCTGATCCCATAAATGAATTAAAAAAACATTTTTTAATTGCTTGCTGAAACACAGGCTGTAAGTTTCCTGACTTGTTTTTGGTGCCACGTTAAGAGTTAGCCATGGTATGGAACAATGTTTAACAGGATATAAACATGTGGCATCTGTTGTGCTCAAGGAAATATATCCTTTCTAGGAGTTTTGTTCAATAATACCTGTGCTTCCAATTGCCACCCTTCCCTCACCTTCACATCTCTGACTCTTCCTTTCCCTTCCTCAACTTCTCTGTCTCCATTTCTGGGAATAGGCTATCAACAAACATCCAGTATAAGCCCACTGACTCCCATAGCTACCTTGACTACACTTCCTCCCACCCCATTTCCTGTAAGGACTCTATTCCATTCTCCCAGTTTCTCTGACAACCGCGCCTACCATATTAGTGCTTGCAATATATCTTCCTTTTTCCTCAACCGACGATTCCCCTCCACCGTGGGTGACAGGGCCCTCGACCGTGTCCATTCCATTTCCCGCACTTCTGCTCTCACCCCTTCCCCTTCTTCCCAGAACCACAATAGGGTGACCCTTATCCTCACCTTTCACCCCACCAACTTCCACATTCAACAGATCATCCTCCACCATTTCTGCCTCCTCCAGCGTGATCCCATCACCAAACACATCTTTCCCTCCCCATCCTTTCAGCATTCCGAAGGGACCACTCTCTCCGCGACACCCTGGTCCACTCGTCAATCACCCCCAACACCCACTTCCCTTCCCACGGCACCTTCCCATGCAAGCGCAGGAGATGCAACACCTGCCCTTTTACCTCCTTCCTTCCCACCGTCCAGGGCCCCAAACACTCCTTAGAGGTGAAACAGCGATTTACTTGTACTTCTTGCAATTTAGTGTACTGTATTCGCTGCTCACGATGCAGTTTCCTTTTCATTGGGGAGACCAAATGCAGATTGGGTGACCGCTTTGCAGAACACCACCATTCAGTCCGCAAGCGTGACCCTGAGCTTCCGGTCGCCTGTCACTTTAATTCTCCGCTCTATTCCCACTCTGACATCTCTAACCTTGGCCTCTTACACTGTTCCAACAAAGCTCAATGTAAACTCAAGGAACAGCATCTCATCTTTCAATTAGACACTTTACAGCCTTCTGGACTCAACATAGAGTTCAACAATTTCAGACCATATCCTCTGCCCCTATTTTTTCAAATGGCAGCTGTTGGTGATTCTGCTATTCCTCTTCTAGACCCATCTTTTGTTTCTTTACTTGTCCCATTACCATTGCTTTTTGCTTTGTACAATCATACCTTTTGTCATTTAATCTCTCCTGCCTTCCACCCTATCACAGACCTTCCCTTTTGTTCTTTCCTCCCCTCCCCCCTTTCCCTGCTCCTACACTTGCTTAAAAACCTGTTACATCTCCAACTTTTCCAGTTCTGACGAAGGGTCATCGACCTGAAACATTGGGGTCGATTTTCCTGAAGCTGTCGGGAAGGAGGCGGGACTACAACTTTCGGGTTTTAGACCCGCCTACATCGACGTCCGGCCAATCCGCGCGATTTTCCCTTGATTGACCTTGTTGAGCCCGCCCAGCGGGCTCAGCAGACCAATTAAGGGCCACCCGGCAACAGGTGACGTCACAGACTGCAATTTCATCTGTCAAGAGTTCTTGACAGATGAAATATCAGTGTTTCACAGCTGTTTGAAGCTGCCAAACACTGACAGTCTGACTTCTAACATGAGTCCTTCTGCACAGACTCAGTTAAAACTCTCAGCAGCACTCAAAGCTGCAGGCTGTCACTTTTCACAGATCGCAGCCATTCAGCTTTAAGTGCCGGCTGAGTGATGCACTCCCGACGCCTACAGGAAGAAAGGCTGTTAAGGTAAGTACAGGTAAGTAAAAGTTCTTTACACACTTTAGACATACCAAACACACTTACCTTTGCACTCATGCACCCATCACTCACCTGTAAACCGACATCGTGACCCCTCCAACTCCTTCAACCCGACGGCCCGCCTGCTCTAACCTGCCGTGGTTTGGAGCCGTCGGGAATCCTACATGACACCCCTCAAAATAGGGATTAGGCTAAAAACTGCCTGTTAACTACCTGTTAACAGGCAGTTAATTGGCACTAATCCCTTCCCGCCTGGGGTCGGCGGGTCCCAGTGCGGGGCGGGTACCCGCCACCTCTGAAACTTGCATGAAGCGGGATGGTGTCAGGACCCCCGAATTCGGGATTCCCCCCCCCCCCCACACACCTGATGGCTCCAGGAAAATCGACCCCTTTATATCTGTTTCTCTCTCCACAGACGCTGCCTGACCTGCTGAGTATTTCCAGCATTTTATCTTTTTATTTCAGATTTCCAGCATCCACAGTATTTTGCTTTTGTACCTGTCATTGATGATTGATTGTTACTGACATTGTTTCATGAGAATCCCATTTTAAAGATTCCAAGCTTTTCTGTCCAATTTGTAGAGAAAATCAGCAGTAGAAGGAGCAACAATGGGTTCTCTACCCAGGGAAAGTTCACACAGTTGTACGTTTTATTTCTCTGTATGTCTAATGTTTAAAGATATTGGCGGGAAAATTCGGCTGGTTAGCGCCACCCGTTAGTACCTCCAGGGGCGCTAACGACTTACCGCCCGTGTGCGTCGATTTTAGTTCTGCCCGCGGAATTAAACTGGCGGCACGATCTCCTGTGTCCGGAGATCGTGATGTCATCCAAGCACGCATCACCCCGGTAGCGCCCCGGAACGGAAATTGATTCTCACCCCCTGCCTCAGCGCCTGCCGCTAGGAACGGCAAGTAGAGGGGACGGTTTTCAGTCGGCTGGGAGCCAGCGAGCGCCATTTAAAGGCGTGCAATTCCTGTTTTTTCCTGTCAGCAATCAATTCTGCATACGCAGGTTGAGAGAGGGAGAGAGGAGTGTGGAGACATTTAACAGTTTCCTACTTGAAGGAGTTTTGGTCATCAGCAAGGCTTATCAGGTTCCCATTTCTGTACCCTTTAGTACTACCACATTTAAAAGAGTTAATGGGGGCTGTACTGGCACGGGGCCTCGCCCTCCAACTTCACCGTCGGAGGCAGCGGAGGCGGAGAGAGAGTGGAAACATGGCCAGAGGGAGGAGGGCCAACAGGGCTCTGCACAGGAGCTCTTACCCTCCCAGGGTATTCCAGGAGCAATTCTCATATATCCATCTATCTGAGGAGCAGTGTTTCAGCAGGCTCCGCTTTAGCAAGAAGGTGGTCACAGAGCTCTGCCACCTCCTGCAACCAGAGCTCCAGCCTTAGCTCAGGACCAGGACGTCTCTGTCGGTGGCAGTGAAGGTGACAGTGGCTCTCAATTTCTACGCCAGTGGCTCCTTCCAGGCTTCAACGGGGGATATTGCAAACATCTCCCAGTTCGCTGTACACAATTCATTCATCCTGCGCCAGACTGGTGTCCCAGACTTCTCCCAACCACCGCGTCAATCTCGTGGCTGGCTCCTTGGGGACAAGGGTTATCCACTCTGCACCTGGCTGATGACACCGCTCTGTAACCCCAACAATGCTGCTGAGCTCCAATACAATGAGAGCCATAACGTCACCAGGAACCTCATTGAACTGACGATCGGCGTGCTGAAGCAACGGTTCCGGTGTCTTGACCGCTCTGGAGGAGCCCTGCAGTACTCCCATGATCGACTATCGGTTTTCATTGTAGTGTGCTGCATGCTTCATAATCTTGCCATTCTGAGGACCCAGCCATTGCCACCAGGGATTGGTGGACCACTTCAGGAGGAGGAAGAGGGAGAGGAGAAGGAGGAGGATGAAGAGGAGGAGGAGCAACAACAATATGGGAGAGAGGCGTTCAATGTTGCTTCTGCAAGGGCCATTTGTGAATGCCTCATTACACAGCGTTTTCAATGAATGAGAGAGCAGATGGCATTTGGGATCAACAACTACATCATTACAGCCATCCCACAGCCCCTATTACCGGCCAAAGTTCCAATGAGAAACATGAGGAAATTTGTAACATTTAAATAAATATTTTTATTCTTCTGAACAACTGTGTCTTATTAAGCACAACCAATAACAAACAAGCACAACAATGTATTAACAAAGACAACTGGTTCTTAGCACATCGAAATAATTCTTAACAAAGCGAAAAATATATTTACAAACACATCCATCTTTGGTACAAACACTCCCCCCATTCGGTCGAAAAATTTTAGTTAGTTGGCCTTCTTCAATGATCTCCCTCCCCTTCACACTTCCCCCCTCCCAACCTTACTGCTCCTCCGTAATGTGGTCCCAGTGGCTGCAGCAAGGTTGGCAGAAGGCTGCTAAATCTCGGATCCAGAGACTGCAGATGGTCTTGCAGGACGCCCTCGACCAGCTCTGGGCCTGGAGGGCCCGGCTGCAGACTGCACCAACTCTGCATGGGCAGCAGCAGTCTGGGCTGGCTGGGTTACAGGCTGTGGCAAGTGTAATGGTGGAGTGGCAGTGGTGAGAGCAGAAAAGCTGTCATCCTGAGAGAGGACAGTACCCTCCTGCTCGACCAACAGAATGCCACGCCCCCGGGGTCAGAACCACTGCATCCGGAGCAATCTGCTCGAGCACAGATTGCTGGCCTGCTGCGGCACCATTAGATCCCCGTTGGACAGTGGTCATCCCAGTCATGATGGCAGCAGTCAGCACTTGCGTGGCATCAATCTGAAACTGCATCAGAGCAGTCTGAGATTGGATGGCACCAACCAATAACTCGATTCCAGCACTAAGCCATTGCGTTGCCTAGGCCTGTGCTGCAATAGATGCTGTCGCCTCACCCATTACACGTGGCATGGGGTCTGGGTCCCCACCATCTCTCTGCAAGTCAACCATCCTCTGCAACGAGGCAAGGATGGGATCGAGGGTTTGCGCGCAGATGACAACTGTGCTGACGGCGGACTCCTCCACACTCCTAGCCAGTGCATCCATGCTGTCTGGCACCCTTGCCATTGCACCCATGAGCTCCGTATGAGTGTTCATCGCCATGATATCGAGGTTCTCATCTGAGTCCTGTGCAGCAGAACTCGTGTGCACACTCACCCTCCAGGGAGATGGCCCCCAAGCTTCCCTTTCCCCATGGTGTTGCTGCAGCCCACTGGGTCCCGGAGCTTCATCCGCAGCACGGTGGCATAGTGGTTAGCACTCTTGCCTCACAGCGCCAGGGACCCGGGTTCGAATCTGGCCTCGGGCGACTGTCTGTGTGGAGTTTGCACATTCTCCCCGTGTTTGCGTGGGTTTTCTCCGGGTGCTCCGGTTTCCTCCCACAGTCCAAAGATGTGTGGGTTAGGATGATTGGCTATGATAAATTGACCCTTAGTGTTAGGGGGATTAAATATGTGGGGTTACGGGGATAGGGTGGGATATGTGTTGGTGTAGGGGTTACGGGGATCGGGTGGGATATGTGTCGGTGCAGGCTCGATGGGCCGAAATGGCCTCTATCTGCACTGTGGGGTTTCTGTGATTTCTGTGATCAGAGCCAAATCCTCTGCTCCCCTCCAGTGAACGCATGGCCAGTATCCGATGTGTTGCCCTCGGGAGACGCAGGCAGTGAGGCTCCGGCTTGGTGTTCTTCCTCCTCTCCCGCGTCACTGCCACGGGGAGGCTGAGGGACAGGCTGTTCGATGGTGGCTCACCATTTGAAAGCAGGAAGGCACAAGAGTGGCTTTAACGTGAGGGGAGGGGGCAGGAAGGGAACAAGGAATGGAGACAGTATACTGTACTTAGATGGAAAGTGGGAAAGGCTTGTGTTGGGGAAGTGGTATGAGAGAGGAGAGAGAGATGATGAACATGCCATTGCTGTCCCCAAGGGGGTCGACCTCTCCGATTGCCACAGCGCCCATGACATGGCTCACGATTATTCTGTGCACTCGCTCCTCCAGCCATGCGAGGGTGTGCAGCTCCACCTGACCTCCTCCCATGTGTTGTTGCACCCTCCTGTTATGAGAAAGCTTGACCTGCAAGAAAAAGGACAGCGTGTGAGTGAGTGTGCAGCCATGTGTTTGGCAGATGTGCCTACCATAGTTGAATAGCTGTTAATGTATGCAAGGCGTGAGATGTGGATGTGACATTTAGTAGATGGGCATAGTTGTTGGGTGAGTGTTGGGGATTTGGCGGTTTACACCGTCTGTGCACAGAGTGAGGTTGAGATGGTGGGATGTGGCGGTATTTCAAGCATCTACTCACCCTGACCACCTGAGTGAGGTCGTTGAACTTCTTGCGGCACTGGGTATGAGTCCTTTGGACCAGACTTCTGGAGGAGGCATAATGGGCCACCTCCCTCCACATCCTTCTGAACTCCTGCGGCAATGGCCTCCTGCCAGTATCTGGGAATAGCACTGCCCGTCGACGTTCCACAGCCACAACCAGAGCCTCCAATGCCTGGTCGCTGAACTGGCGAGCTCTCTCCCTGGGCCTCTGAGCAGCCATGAGATTCATGGTTCAAGATTTGTACCTCCTTGCAGGCCCAGGTCAAAAGCAGCAATGATCAGGGTGAGGCTGTGCAGCATGATGGACCCTCCCCTTTAAGAACTGGAAGGCGCCAGTCTATCTGAGGACTAGGTAATTGACAGCGCCTGAGCTTGAGTAGCACTCTGAGGTAGTGCCCCGTTCCCCGACGTTAGCGTCCTAAGAGAAGTGTGTAGCGCTTGATTTAGCGCGCCAATCACCTCCATGGGCACTGGAGATTAATTTCGCGGTCGCTGGCGATAATTTGCATCAGGCACTAAATTTTGCGCCCGGCCGATGTTAGCGCCCCAAAATGGTCGATACCAAATTTTTCTCCCATTGTGTGTATTTGGACTTGGTCTCATACAATAAAAGGATTTTTGCATCCATAACCTAGAGTCAGGTATTGAACTTGTTACAGGGGACACATGTTCAAATTAGTAAAAGGTAAGTTTAGGATTTCACACAAAGAATGATCAACTTGTGGAATAAACTTACAGATAAAGTAATGGAGACAAACATTCTGAAATCATTTGAAGAACAATTGGATAGTACAATGGGGAAATGTAAAAATCTCTCTGGATGGATGAATTAAGAGGGGCAAAATGGCCTTCCTCATCTGTAATTATCTTGTGAGCACAATAGATTTTATTTCCAATTATGAGTGGTGTAGAAAAAAATAACACCAAGAAAGCAATATGCATTTTGCAAAATCACAAGTTTCAGTGAATTTGCTTGGCATGTGCTGGCTTTACACATTATCTGACCAACCAACTCCCCTCCACTCATGAAAGTGCTGACTCTTGCTGAGGTATGACTCCACAGGCACCAGCATCCTCTGGTAGCATGCTGAAGTGCCCATTCTTCAATCATGCCTCTAGACATTGAAGCCTGGATTTTCTGATCAGTCGCAAGCAAGACTGGAAGTGTGACAGAGTGCAATTTATATCTGCCCAATAACATGAGCGCTAGCTCCGCTCAACACCATCCAGGACAAAGCAGCCCGCTTGATTGGCACCCCATCCACCACCTTAAACATTCACTCCCTCCACCACTGGCGTATCGTGGCTGCAATGTGTACCATCTGCAAGATGCACTGCAGCAACTCGCCAAGATTTCTTCAGCAGCACCTCCCAAACCCGCGACCTCTTCCACCTAGAAGGACAAGGGCAGCAGGAGCATGGGAACACCACCGCCTCCAAGTTACCCTCCAAGTCACACACCATCCTGACTTAACAGAATATCGCCGATCCTTCATCGTTGCTGGGTCAAAATCCTGGAACTCCCTCCCTAACAGCACTGTGGGAGTACTTCACCACACGGACTGCAGCGGTTCAAGGAGGCAGCTCACCACCACCTTCTCAAGGGCAATTAGGGATGGGCAATAAATGCTGGCCTTGCCAACGACGCCCAGATCCCAGGAACGAATAAAAAAAAATTCTGGGGCCAGTGTCAGTGAAGTTATTGTGGCTGAGCTCCAAACTTTAGAAACACCTCTGGCTGGGAGCTCATCTGTTGGGAAATAGTGTGCTGTTGTAGCATTTAAAGGCTTACAGCAGTTCAAAGAGCCAGGCATCATTGTTGGCTTTTTTTTCCTGTGCCAAAGCATCCTCCTTGACCTCGTCCTCACCAATCTACCTGTCGCAGATGCATCTGTCCATGACAGTATTGGTAGCAGTGACCAGTCATTGTGGAGACGAAGTCTCGTCTTCACACTGAGGACACCCTCCATCGTGTTGAGTGGCACTACCACCGTGCTAAATGGGATCGATTCAGAACAGATCTAGCAGCTCAAAACTGGGCATCCATGAGGCGCTGTGGGCCATCAGCAGCAGCAGAATTGTATTCCACCACAATCTGTAACCTCATGGCCTGGCATATCCCTCACTCTAGCATTACCATCAAGCCAGGGGACCAACCCTGGTTCAATAAGGAGTGTAGAAGAGCATGCCAGGAGCAACACCAGGCGCACCTAAAAATGAGGTGCCAACCTGGGGAAGCTGCAACACAGGACTACATGCATGCTAAAAAGCGGAAGCAGCATGCTATAGACAGGGTCCCACAATCAATGGATCAGTACAAAGCTCTGCAGTCCTGCCTCATCCAGTCGTGAATGGTGGTGGACCATTAAACAACTAACGGGAGGAGGAGGCTCCATGAATATCCCCATCCTCAATGATGGTGGAGCCCAGCACGTGAGTGCAAAAGACAAGGCTGAAGCATTTGCAACCATCTTCAGCCAGAAGTGCCGAGTGGATGATCCATATCGGCCTACTCCTGAGGTCCCCACCATCACAGAAGCCAGTCTTCAGCCAATTCGATTCACTCCACGTGATATCAAGAAACGGCGGAGCGCACTGGGTACAGCAAAGGCAATGGGCCCCAACAACATCCCGGCTATCGTGCTGAAGACCTGTGCTCCAGAACCAGCCATACCTCTAGCCAAGTAGTTCCAGTACAGCTACATCACTGGCATCTGTCCGACAATGTGGAAAACTACCCAGGAATGTCCTGTCCACAAAAAGCAGGACAAATCCAATCTGGCCAATTACCGCCCCATCAGTCTACTCTCAATCATCAGCAAAGTGATGGAAGGCGTCATCGACAGTGCTATCAAGCGGCACTTACTCACAGATATCTATAGATATGTGAAGAGAAAAAGATTGGTAAAGTCAAGCGTAGGTCCCTTGCAGTCAGAATCAGGGGAATTTATAATGGGGAACAAAGACATGGCAGAACAATTAAATACATACTTTGGTTCTGTCTTCACAAAGGAGGACACAAATAAACTCCCAGAGATGTCGGGGAACATAGGGTCTAATGAGAGGGAGGAACTGAATGAAATCAGTATTTGTACGGAAATGGTGTTAGGGAAATTGACGGGATTGAAGGCCAATAAATCCCCAGGGCTTGATAATCTACATCCTAGGGTACTTAAGGAAGTGGCCCTAGAAATAGTAGATGCATTGCTGGTCATCTTCCAGAATTCTATAGATTCTGGAACAGTTCCCATGGATTGGAGGGTAGCTAATGTAACCCCACTATTTAAAAAAGGTGGTAGAGAAAAAACGGGGAATTATAGACCGGTAAGCCTGACGTCGGTAGTGGGGAAAATGCTAGAGTCCATTATAAAAGATGTAATAGCAAAGCACTTGGAAAACAGTGACAGGTGTAGAGGGTTTTGCACAGGCGTGTTCGGGTCAGTCAGCTTTGCCTCTGACTACCTTCCTTGAGCGGTTCGAATCGCTCGCCCCCTGGGTTCTGGACACCGGACTTAGATACAGGCAGCGATACAGAGAAGACTCGAGTAGACAGGTGGTTGGATGCAAACAAACCAAGATTTTATTGAAGAGGAAAAACTTGATACAATCTTATGGAAAATTATTAGTGTACACTTCTACAGGCAAAAATTACAAGAGAGTCATAATAATACTATACTTATACAGGGAATGGGGAAACACACGGCACATCGAGGGAAAACAACTACCTTAACATTGTAACGTTTCGCAAGAATTTTGAAAATTTCTACAGCCCCAAAGATTATTTTTTTGATTAAAGAAAACCTGGGTGGAATATACCTTAAAATCCCAGGGTATCAAAATGGCTGTCAGACCTCGTGGCAGAAGACAAAAGACAGCCTGCTTGTATATCTACAAAGGATTTGAAAAAAAATGCCAGCCTGTGTGAATGCATGAAGTACTTGAAACTGTCAATCAACTGCAGTTTAGGAAATTTCACCCACAGGACAATGGATGTTTGTTTACAGAACTCTCTACAATGTTGACACAAAGGCTTATGTACTTAAAGCTGTCAATCAATTGCAGTTGGACTGACCACAGGACAATGGGTTTGTTTACAAACCATTTGAGTGCTGTTGACTGAAATTCAGTAAGACATTTAAAATGAGTGAATACCAGTCAAATGAATGGGGTAATACATTCAAACCCATTGCAGTCAATGGGGACAGTTCGACCCCTTTTGTATAGCCCAGATACATCCGGATTTGAGCGCGAAGATTACGGCTCCCAATTGGGGTATATAGATAGCCTCTCAGGAAGCCATCTCTCTCTCTCTCTGCCGCCTCGCCTCCGTGCTCTGCCTGCAAGAAGAACAACTCAACAGCCCGCCCAAAGAAGTGGAATACCAGCAGTTACTTTTAAATACTGGGGTATCTCTACTTCGGGGCGGTGAAGAATCTAAGACCGTAGGAGCACGGAGCAGGCATTCACTGGTGAGCATAAGATTTTTCTGGCCCATTACAAGGCAACCTAGATAGGTATTAGGGGTGGGATTTAAGGGGAATTTTTGTTAAATTGTAATTTTAGTCAATTTTCCCTCGATGTGTCCGTTTTCTCCTCCCCTATTAAGTTAAAGTGTGCTGCATTAAGTAAAAGTCTGCTGTATTAGGCAATAGAGTGCTGTACTAAGCAAAGGTGTGCTGTAGTAAGCAAAGGTGTGCTGCATTAAGTAAATGTGTGCTGCATTAAGTAAAAGTCTGCTGTATTAAACAAAAGAGTGCTGTACTAAGCAAAGGTGTGCTGTAGTAAGCAAAAGAGTGCTGTATTGAATAAAAGTGCTGTATTAAGCATAGGTGTGCTGTATTCATTATTTTCAATTTATTTCAATAAATACTGGTCTTCTTTGCACCCAACCACGAGTCTCATTTTGCCTACATCGCTACTGAATAAGTCCGGCGGTCAGAACCACAAAAGGGGAGTGATTTGAAACCGCACGGGGCTCTGGAGCAGCTCAGATACTTCTGTCTGGCCAGAGACAATAACCCCTACACCCCCCCCCTATTTCTACAACAATCCCCTTATCCTTATCCCACCCCCTATACCTAACTAGGTTAATCTATGAGGGGTCAGAATTCATGCTCACCAATAAAAGGGGTTTGTTAGACTCAAAACATCAGTGGGGTTCGTTCTTGGTGCTTTCTGGAGCCTGCCGTCGTCACATGGGCTCCGGGTGCTGCAAGGGCGTTGTCCAGGTTCGAGTACCCCAAAGTTACAGTCTCTGCTTGGGTACTTTACCTTGCAGGGATGATTCTTCGCTGACAGCTTGAGTTTCCATGAAGATACTCACAGGTCGGCTGAGGCTGAAGGCCCGATGATTCGAAGCCTACCCTCAGTTGGCCTTCCCCGGGTGGTCTTCCCTCCTCCCCCCCTCATCGCGTCCCGCTTCGCCTGGCCTGAATTGCCCGTGTTCGCCCGACCTGGTGTCAGGGCGAGTCCAGATGGAGTTGGAGAGGGCACAGGCAAAGGCCAGGGGGTAAGCGCAGGACGGGGGAAAGAGCGGCAGCCACGAGGGCGAGGGGCCGAAGAACCGGGGAGCGGCAATACTGACAGCAGCGGAGCAGCAGTTCTTTCTTCTTCTTCTCCCGATTGCTACAATTATACCTTCGTCGAAAAACCCTTATCTGCCCGCCAAATCAGGTTAGTTCTTTGTTTTATTTTTGGCGGGCTAGTGAAAATAATGGTAGCAATCTATACTGACGGGTTTTTAGATGGCCGGTAATTGCATCTACCGGCCCGATAATTGACTCGTATTGTCCTGAAAGTCCTTGATGGGCTTGTCCAGCCTCGATGGATGTGTTTAATCTGTTTCCGATTATGTATGCAGACTGTTTGATGACTTTAACTGTAGGCCTCATTGAATTCAGATCTGCCTCTAATTCGGCCTAATACATAATTCACAGTTTGTCTGGGCCCCAAACCACAAAGTTCTTTTCACAGGAAACCTGCAGCCTTAGTTTCGATTTCCCTCAAACTTCCTGGGCTGCAGAATCCATTTTGGAGACCTGCAGGCTTTCTGCCACGAGGCACGGACGCCATCTTAGGTACCCTTTTTAATTTTCAAAAGAAATGTCCACGCAGGGTCCCTTTTATCGATAATAACCTTCGGGGAAATGCACAAATTTTGCGAATCTTACATTTCTCCCTGTGATACTAAAACTTGCTTGAAGTATCATACTTTTCCAAGGTGAGCAAAATTTTTCTGACCCTCCATAGTCAGCCTTCCCTTGTAATTTTCTATCTAATATACCCATGACACATGCACTTCCCATTCCACGAAAATGTAGTGTACATCAGCATACAAAGAGTAAAATTACAGGCTTTACACACACATCCAAGCATGGAGGGGTCCTACACCCCTGCACCATTTGGTACACATGTCTTTATTAAACCGCGTCGCAAAAGAAAACAACAGAAGAAAAACCTTTAATTGAAAATAACAACACAAAGAAACAACAATTCTTCAATTGAAATACAGGAAAACTTAAACCGGCGTATCTTCCTCCACCTTTACATAATGTTCTTTCCAAAAGCTCTGGTTTCGGAATTCTGACGACCAACCTTTTCCCTTACACTGAATGCCAACTAAATACAGCACTATTCCTAACTGGCAAACCATGAGAATGTGGGACGCCAGCCTGATTCACGAAGGGACCTCTATATTATTGAAAAGGTTCCACCAGGGTGGAGTCACAATATCCAATATCTTAGTCCCTATCTCTACTGTTTTCTGCTCGAGAGTGTAGAAATGTTTCTGTGAAAGTATAACGGCTTTTAGAATTTTGGTCAAATGTTCAGGGAGAGGGGGAATTTCGTAGCCAAAGAGCGCTACGTACTTCTGCAAGTTCGTAAAATTCTCCTTCACAGTGAGGTGAACAGTGGAGGGTTCAGGGATGGGGATAATTTGCTCCTGGGCCACTCGAACTTCTGCCTTGGGTTTAAAACAGAAACTGCTGTCACTAACCGGGCACCAGCTGTGCTGTCCGTGCTGGTAGTGGGACGCGCCGGTGGTGACACAGTATATCCCACTCCCTATATATGCTACCTGCGAGGTAACATGGCCTTGTGCCATTGCCTCCATGGTGCAATTTATAGGCTTCGCGTCAGCAGCTCTGAACCCACACTGCAGTCTTGAGAAGGCATTAAAGTGCTGGGGGCACAGGATTATGTGTGCTCCCTGGCTCTGGCACCCTGAGAGGTCAGTACCTGTCATAGCGTGCTCCCACTTAATGACGTAAGGCGGGACCGCTGTGAACCGAATGTGTGCACCCCCCTGAATGACTCCAATGTTCTCTACCCTGTATACCGGGGTGGGTCGGGCTGTCCTACCCATGACCGGCATCCTAACGACTACTCCTATGATTGTGTGGTTGGACCTCCCACAATCCACGGGGACTGGATAGGCTTCGGAGGCTAGCCGGAGTTGGCACGGGCTCAATGTGTTCTCAAAGGGGTGGAGGGCTGCGAGGTGCTTGTTGCTAATCCAGGAGGGGACCAAACCTTGTTTTAAATCCTCGCCCAGTAACCACGCCCCGTATAACACGCACACCTCATGCTGCGCAGCTTGGTCAGAAGCATTTCTGTCCTCCCTTATGAGAGCATTTACCGTCTTTGCGTGCTTTTCCAACTCGGCTATGATCTCCTTTAAATGGACCGTCATGGCCTGGTCCTCATGCAACTCCGAGCCCACTACCTTGTTCTCATCCAGTAATATCCCTTTTAACTGTGTTTTTAAACCGTTTATCTGGGTCTGCAGCTCTATGTCATCCAAGCTGTTGATGACAGAGGACCCAGTGTTAAACGCAGTAAAAACATCATTCCATACACCCCTTCTTTGTCTCCCTGGGTTACCCAAAAATTCCCGGCGTGTGGTGTAGAGTTCGGTCTTGTCCACGTGGGCAAAATCGAACTCGTAAAACTTTCGGAACATGTCTTTTAATAGGGCCTGGTATAATTGCTCCGTTTCCTTGGGGCACCACTCCGGCAAATGTACCTCGGTGAGATTTAAAATCACGGAGGCTACCGTGTAGTGTACCCCTTGGTACAGCATCTGATCGGTGGGGACTAGTACCAATCCTTTCCTTGGTCCCTTGGTGGTGGTGGGGCAATCTTCCCTGGATAACCTCGCCGCCTGCGCCGTGGGCAGGGGCTTACGGGGGCGGGTTACCAGCTCAGTGGCATTGACTGGGATCGGGGAAAATGGGGCTGTACATGCCTCTAGGCTGGTGTCCCACCTTATCCCCTCCCCGGCATCTTGCCACTGCCAGTGGAAAACAATGGATATGTCTGCGGGGCAGACTGTCTCTGACCCCCACATACAGATGTAAATCCCTTGGTCCGATTCCCACCACTTGTCCCAACACACACTCAGTCCTCCATGAGTCCCGGTAATTGTCCGATGGGTGTTATTCCCCAGGCGTTCCCATTCGACTTCGGGGTTACTCATGTCTTTGCTCAACTTTCGGAGCCACCACCATCGGTCCAGTGGAATGTGTCCTTTGCATGTTAAATATTATTGGCTTTCCAACGGTGACGCTGACCCTCTTGGAAACGACTCGCACTCGGGGGCACAGGAGGGAGGCTTCCCTGTACGTTAATCTGGTTTGGCTGGAGTACTGAGATGAATTGGACCCCAACCATCCTGGCCACCTTCCCTCATGGAAATAGACAGCGGTCTCCTCCACACCCCGTTCGCCACTCCCATCGATCGCCAGGGGCGCCTTGTCTCCCGAACACCCATAGATGTGGGAGTCTTGGACGTCTCCCCTCCTCTCCTCGCTCATCCCGATCAGGGCGAATAGGACCACGATCCAGTCCATCCCGAACATCTTTCTGCAAAAAGATGTAAAAACATGCAGCCAGGTCCCAAAGAGATTCTCTGGCTTGGTGAGGCATGGTCGGGTCCCGCAACCTCGGCCAGAATATTTACACTCTCGGCAGATTTCTTATTCAAACTACTCATCACCTTATTTAACCTAAGCTAAACACCCAAACTTAAGTTTAAAAATTACACCTACTTAAACTTAAACTTAAACTATACTATATACATCCACCGCCTGTCTCCGGGCGGCCAGGCTAATCCCTGGTTGGACTGCGGATCGCCGCTACCCCCGGCGTGACCGCACCGTCCTTCACGGTTGGTCCCTCGCAGCCCGAGGCTGCTGGCTGAGGACCTCTGTCCTTGGACCTCTCCCTGGCTCGAGGGGCAGCCCTTGGGAACTGGAGGGCTGGTGACCATGGCTTTCTCGGCTGGGGCGTCCGCGGGGACTTTCTGGGGGCTTTGGCGGGTGGGGCTTTCTTGGCCGCTGGGCCTTTTACCCGAACCATTGCTCCCCCAGGCTTGACCCCTCCCGAACCTGGACTGGGGGTAGGTAACTTTTCGCAGCCTGCTGCTGCGAGCTGAGAGTCTCCGCCCCCAGGTCCCATGGCTGGGTCCGGGGCGGTGTTTTTGACCTCAGGTCCCTCCCTCTCTTCACCTGGGTTAGGGGCGGGGTTTTCGCCCTCAAGTCCCTCCTTCTCGTCTGGATCCCAGAAGAGTGGGGGCGTGTCCCAATCGATGGGCTGGATGGCCTCTCCCTTCAAGCAAGCCACAGCGCCTGCCTGTGTGGTCTGTGAACTCGCTCATGCTGCAGGCTGAGGATCTTTATCCTCAGACCATACCCCGACTGGCTGTTTTCCCCTTTCAGGCTGAAACAGTTTGCACTGGTTGATGTAACCAGCGGCCTGTTTTAGAACTTGTGTTGAGGGCTCGCTTGCTGCCCCGAGCGGACCTTCTAGGGGCTGTCTTTTCTCTTTTCTCACCGGGACGGTCTTGCAGACGGGATCTCGGATCCGGGCCCGCTTCGGGTCCGGGGCCAAAACTACCCCCCGTGTACCTCCCTTGACCTGGACTGCGGCTTCTGGGCCTGCCCGATAGGGGTCCCGAGATTCTCCTTCCCCCGCCCTATCCATGGCCCTTTCTCCAGCGCGTATGGTCAGACCGAGGAATTTCACCTCCTGCTGGCCGATCTGCGCCTTCTTGGGATTCACCTTGAAACCCTTCTGTTCTAACAGCTCCAGCAGTTCGACCAATAGTGGGCCATGCTCCTCTTTTGAATCAGTGAACAGGAACAGGTCATCCACATATTGTACCAACTGTCCGGGCTGGCTAAAGTCCTTCAAACTGTCTGCCATACACTGATGGAAGATGCTGGGGCTATTATGGAAGCCCTGAGGCAAGCAGTTCCACGTATACTGTTGCCCTTTAAACGTAAAGGCAAACTTGTACTGATCTATCCTCCTTACAGGGATGGACCAAAACCCATTAGAAATATCCAGCACCATGAAAGTGGTCGCGGATGCTGGAATACTCCCGATCAGGTCGGCAACTGCTGCCACTGTGGGTGCACAGGCTGAGGTGTTACTATTGAGCACCCGATAGTCCACCGTGGCCCTCCAGGAATTGTCCGGTTTTCTAACCGGCCACAACGGAGAGTTCACATGGGTGGCTATTGGCCTCAGAACTCCCTGCCGCACTAACGAGGACATGGCTGCTTCCATGTCTGGCTCTGCTTCCCTGGGAAAGTTATACTGTTTCTGTGGTCGGGCCATGGAGTCCCCGTCTACTCTGACCTCAAACCCTGTGACCCTCCCACAGTCGTGTTTGTGAGTGGCAAATGCGGCCAGGTGGGCCTGCACAAATGCCTGGAACTCTAGTGGGGTGTTGCTGACCATGAGCCCGAGGTTATAATCCTCTTTGGGCTTCATGGTGCAGAGGGTCCCCTTCCCTTCCTTTCCCGGGATAACTACGATCTCACCGTTCTTTACCTTACCTGCCTCCCAGAGGCAGTGATTCCTTAAATCCACCAGGATCCCGTGACCTACGATAAAATCGGCCCCCAGGACCCCCCTTCCACCCTCCGCTTCCCAATTCATCAGGACGCACGTCCACATGGAGTGGAGCGGTCCTATCCGAATGGCGAGCGGGTTGGAAACTGAGCCAGCCTGTTCCTTGCCCGTGAACCCCGATAGACTGTATGGGACCCCGCTAGAGAGAGGTGGGGTGGTGGGGTTAGCTGAGTAGATCACGGTGCGTGATGCCCCCGTGTCCAACAGATAGGTCCCCGCTACCTCTTCCACCTCCATCTCCATCATGGGCCTCCTCCACTCATCATATCAGAGTGAGCACAGATACACAGGCTGCGCCGGCTCTAGTCACTGTTGTGGGTGGGATGGGGCTGACGGGGTGAGAGCACCGGTGGCGGCTGCTACTCTCCCCTGGCCAGTCAGTAAGGACCTCATGGCGTCCAAAAGCGACTCAACCTCTGCGGAAGGGGCACCTACCCCCGCCTTTTGGGCCGGGGCTGTGGGATGCTTTCCCTTGTTATCCTTCCAAGGGTTCTTACACTCCTTCCACCAGTGGCCATCCTTCCCATACCCGTAACAATTGGTTTTTGTGTTGGGGGGGTTACTCCCTTCCTGGTGTCACTCTTTCCTACCCGGTCCAGGTTTTACCTCATGCAGCTTACCCTTGGGTGGGTGTGCATCGGCTCCCCTACCGTTTATATAGGCCAGAGTGAGCTGTCTAATTACCATGATCTCTGTGGTCTGGGGATCTTTGGGGTCGAACCAGGCTTCTGCCTTGGCCCAGATCTGTGGCAAGCTGTTCGCCACTAGACAATGGAGCCAATGCGTCAGAGGATCCCTGTTGAGGGATCCCCGGTCCAGCGTCCCCATACCAGCCACAACCGGTCCGCAAAAGCCTGCGGGGTTTCCCGAGAGCTGTACCGTCTTCTCCACACGGGAGAAAGGACTTCCCTCATCCATCCCCATGGCCTCCAGAACCGCGTCTCTAAGCTCCTCGTACCCGCTCTGTCCCCTCTTACACTCTTCAGAGAGGGATTGGAGGAGATTACTCTCCAGGGAGAATAGCAGCATCTTGGCCTTTTCAGCGTCATCGCAGTCGTTGACGCTGGCGGCCTGCTCTATTTCCCTGAAGTGGATCGAGGGGTCTCCCTTGTAGGAAAGCTTCGGGACATGGTTGACCATAACCCTAAGCTGTTGGGTGTTAAAGGGTAATACGAACTGGTTTTGGAGGGGTCCCTCATCTTCGCCATTGGCAGGTGGGCCGAACCTCCGATGCCGTGCTGGGCACATCGGCTCCGGTTCCGACTTTTCGGGCGGGGGTTGCTCTACCTCCACCTCCACCTCTGGCTCCACTCTGGGCTCCACCCCCCCTTGCTGCCAAACCTCACTGAAACTTGGCGCTATGGGTGGTGGTCGTGAGGTCTCCTCTCTCTCAACCGGGTCGTCCCTAGACACTACCGGTGACACTGGAACTGTTCTCCCCTCGTTCCCCATAATATCTGCCTGACCTGCCTTTGGGCTTATGAGGCATACCATGCCTTTTGCCTTCCGGAGGGCCCAGCTCAGATTTTCTATTTTCTCTTGGCAGGGGCCGTGGTCTGCCTCCTCAAACCCCTGTTCATTAGCGAGCTTGTAAGAGGCTTTTACCTCCTGTACTTTCTCTTCCTGTTCCCTAACCTGCCTTGACATGCGGGCGTTTTTCTCCCGCAACCTTGACTCATTTCCCTTGACCTCGGTGACTTGACACCGTAGGTATTCCAACTGCGCCTTGTGTTCCCTTACTAGATGTACTCTTTCTTGGTTCAAAGCCTGCAGAGCTACTAACAACTTTCCCCCCGCGAGGGCCTTATCCTGGATCTCCAGGGCTGACTCCCTTAACTCGATTGCCTGTGCGGCAACGAGCCCGTCCAGAAGCTGGATCTGCTTTTTAAAGCACATCAGCCAAATTGCTTTCTCTAAGGACTTCTTGTGTTCCTTTCCCTCTGTCCACTTGGCTGCTGCATCTACCGGACGCCCAGCCTTTAACAGAGTGGTGATCCACTTCTTAGTGATATTTTCACCTTGCTAAAAACATAATCAATCAGAAATCCTTTCCTCCATCACGGTTCGCTCATCCGAACCTCTGTCTACCGTATCGCAACCTTGTTGCCGGTGTCCTGCCGCGGTCGCCATTTCTGTAGGGGGTTTTGCACAGGCGTGGTCGGGTCAGTCAGCTTTGCCTCTGACTACCTTCCTTGAGCAGTTCGAATTGCTCGCCCCCTGGGTCCTGGACACCGGACTTAGATACAGGCAGCGATACAGAGAAGACTCGAGTAGACAGGTGGTTGGATGCAAACAAACCAAGATTTTATTGAAGAGGAAAAACTTGATACAATCTTATGGAAAATTATTAGTGTACACTTCTACAGGCAAAAATTACAAGAGAGTCATAATAATACTATACTTATACAGGGAATGGGGAAACACATGGCACATCGAGGGAAAACAACTACCTTAACAATCCCCTTATCCTTATCCCACCCCCTATACCTAACTAGGTTAATCTATGAGGGGTCAGAATTCATGCTCACCAATAAAAGGGGTTTGTTAGACTCAAAACAGCGGCTGGGTTCGGGGTTCGCTCTTGGTGCTCTCTGGAGCCTGCCGTCATCACGTGGGCTCCGGGTGCTGCAAGGGCGTTGTCCAGGTTTGAGTACCCCAAAGTTGCAGTCTCTGCTTGGGTACTTTACCTTGCAGGGATGATTCTTCGCCGACAGCTTGAGTTTGCATGAAGATACTCGCAGGTCGGCTGAGGCTGAAGGCCCGATGATTCGAAGCCTACCCTCAGTTGGCCTTCCACGGGTGGTCTTCCCTCCTCCTCCCCTCATCGCGTCCCGCTTCGCCTGGCCTGAATTGTCCGTGTTCGCCCGACCTGGTGTCGGGGCGAGTCCAGATGGAGTTGGAGAGGGCACGGGCAAAGGCCAGGTGGTAAGCGCGGGATGGGGGAAAGAGCGGCAGCCACGAGGGCGAGGGGCCGAAGAACCGGGGAGCGGCAATACCGACAGCAGCGGAGCAGCAGTTCTTTCTTCTTCTTCTCCCGATTGCTACCTGGGGGCCTTCAATTATACCTTCGTCGAAAACCCCTTATCTGCCCGCCAAATCAGGTTAGTTCTTTGTTTTATTTTTGGCGGGCTAGTTAAAATAATGGTAGCAATCTATACTGATGGGTTTTTAGATGGCCGGTAATTGCATCTACCGGCCCGATAATTGACTCGTATTGTCCTGAAAGTCCTTGATGGGCTTGTCCAGCCTCGATGGATGTGTTTAATCTGTTTCCGATTATGTATGCAGACTGTTTGATGGCTTTAACTGTAGGCCTCATTGAATTCAGATCTGCCTCTAATTCGGCCTAATACATAATTCACAGTTTGTCTGGGTCCCAAGCCACAAAGTTCTTTTCACAGGAAACCTGCAGCCTTAGTTTTGATTTCCCTCAAACTGCCTGGGCTGCAGAATCCATTTTGGAGACCCGCAGGCTTGCTGTCACGAGGCACGGACCCTTGGGTACCCTTTTTAATTTTCAAAAGAAATGTCCACGCAGGGTCCCTTTTATCGATAATAACCTTCGGGGAAATGCACAAATTTTGCGAATCTTACACAGGATCGGACAAAGTCAACATGGATTTACAAAAGATAAATCATGCTTGACTAATCTACTGGAATTTTTTGAGGATGTAACTGGTAGAATAGATAAGGGAGAACCAGTGGATGTGGTGTATTTGGACTTTCAGAAGGCTTTCGATAAGGTCCCGCATAAGAGGCTAGCGTGTAAAGTTAAAGCACATGGGATTGGGGGTAAGGTACTGACTTGGATAGAAAACTGGTTGGCAGACAGGAAGCAAAGAGTTGGAATAAACAGGTCTTCTTCCGAGTGGAAGGCAATGACTAGTGAGGTACCGCAGGGATCAGTGCTAGGACCCCAGTTATTCACAATATATATTAATGATCTAGATGAGGGAACTAGATGTAATATCTCCAAGTTTGCAGATGATACAAAGCTGGGTGGGCATGTGTGCTGTGAGGAGGATGCAGAGAAACTCCAGTATGATTTGGACAGGTTGGGCGATTGGGCAGATGCATGGCAGATGCAGTATAATGTGGATAAATGTGAAGTTATCCACTTTGGTGGCAAAAACAGGAAAGCAGATTATTATCTGAACGGCAATAGGTTGGGAAAACGGGAAGTGCAACGAGACCTGGGTGTCCTTGTGCACCAGTCGCTGAAGGTAAGCATGCAGGTGCAGCAGGCGGTTAAGAAGGCAAATGGCCTGCTGGCCTTCATAGCAAGAGGATTCAAGTACAGGAGCAAGGATGTCTTGCTGCAGTTGTACAGGGCCTTGGTGAGACCACACCTTGAATATTGTGTGCAGTTTTGGTCGCCTTATCTGAGGAAGGATGTTCTTGCCATGGAGGGAGTGCAGCGAAGATTCACCAGACTGATACCTGGGATGGCAGGAATGACGTATGAAGAGAGATTGGGTCGATTAGTCTTATATTCGCTAGAGTTTAGAAGAATGAGAGGGGATCTCATTGAAACTTATAAAATTCTAACAGGACTAGACAGACTAGATGCAGGAAGGCTGTTCCCGATGGCGGGGGAGTCCAGAACCAGGGTTCACAGTCTATGGATAAGGGGTAAGCCATTTAGGACAGAGATGAGGAGGAATTTCTTCACCCAGAGAGTGGTGAACCTGTGGAATTCCCTACCACAGAAGACAGTTGAGGCCAATTCATTAAATATATTCAAGAAGGAGTTAGATATATGTCTTAAGATTAAGGGGATCAAAGGATATGGGGAGAAAGCAGGGACAGGGTACTGAATTTGGATGATCAGCCATGATCGCATTGAATGGCGAAGCAGGCTCGAGGGGCCGAATGACCTACTCCTGCTCCTATCTTCTATGTTTCTATGTTTCTATAATAACCTGCTCACTGATGCCCAGTTTGGGTTTTGCCAAGACCACTCTGCTCCCGACCTCATTACAGCTTTGGTCCAAACATGGACAAAGCAGCTGAATTCCAGAGGTGAAGTGAGAGTAACTGCCCTTGACATTAAGGCAGCATTTGACCGAGTGTGGCATCAAGGAGCCCTAGGAAAATTGAAGTCAATGGGAATCGGGGGGAAAACTCTCCACTGGCTGGAGTCATACCTAGCACAAAGGAAAATGGTTGTGATGATCTACAAGGCACAATTAAGGAGTGTGATGGAACACTCTCCACTGGCCTGGGTGAGTGCAGCTCCAACAACACTCAAGAAGCTTGACACCATCCAGGACAAAGCAGCCTGCTTGATTGGCACCCCATCCACCACCTTAAACATTCACTCGCTCCACCACTGGCATACCGTGGCTGCAGTGTGTACCATCTACAAGATGCATTGCAGCAACTCGCCAAGGCTTCTTCGGCAGCACCTCCCCAAACCCGCGACCTCTTCCACCTAGAAGAACAAGGGCAACAGGCGTATGGGAACACCACCACCTCCAAGTTCCCCTCCAAGTCACACACTATCCTGACTCGAACATATATCATCGATCCTCCATCGTCGCTGGGTCAGAATCCTGGAACTCCCTCCCTAACAGCACTGTGGGAATACCTTCACCACACGGACTGCAGCGGTTCAAGAAGGCGGCTCACCACCACCTTCTCAATGGCAATTAAGGATGGGCAATAAATGCTGGCCTTGCCAGTGATGCCCACATCCCATAAACGAATACGTTTTTAAAAACTGTCTCCGAACCATGTCATGAAACCTTCATGTCACTGTTTCACTGAAAGTGGCCTGTGAGCTCTGTTCCTCAGGAAACCATTCTAACTTCTATTCCTCTTTTCCATCTCTAGATGTGCCACAGGAAAAACCTGCTTCTGGCACTGGCAGCACACACTGTTACTCACTCTATCCCTCCTGAGCACAAGCTCCGACACATCTACATTGGTGGAGGCGGGCTGGCGGGGGGGCGGCGTGGGGTTGGTTAGAGGGTGAGCCAGTGGAGAGTGCCCTGGGTAACACATAGAACATAAGTGAATTTATTTATTAATGACTTAGATAGCACAATAGAGAGCCATATATCTAAGTTTGCTGATGACACAAAGATTGGTGGCATCGTAAGTAGTGTAGATGGGAGCACAATATTATAAAGAGGCATTGATAGATTAAGTGAGTGGGCAAAACTGTGGCAGATGGACTTCAACGCAGGTACATGTGAGATCATCCACTTTGGACCTAAAAAGGATAGACCTGAGCATTTTTAAATGGTAAAAAGTTAGGAACAGTGGAGGTTCATGTGCATAGATCACCAAAGTGTAGTGGTCAGGTACAAAAAGTAATCATAAAGGCTAATGGAATGTTAGCCTTTATAACTAGAGGGGTAGAATATAAAGGGGAGCAAGTTTTGTTACATCCTTACAAAGCCCTGGTCAGACCACATCTGGAGTACTGGGTACAGTTCTGGGCACCACACATTAGAAAGGATATACTGGCTGTGGAAGGAGTGCAGTGCAGATTCACCAGAATGTTACCAGGGCTCTCAGGGATAAATTATGAGGAAAGTTTACAGACTAGGCCTGTATTCCCTGGAATATAGAAGGTTAAAGGATGATTTGATTGATGTTTTTAGGATTTTGAAAGGAATTGCTAGGGTAGATAGAGAGAAACTTTTCTCCGCTGGTAACCTTAAAATCAGAGCTAGGACATTCTTCATACAAAGGGTGGTAGAAGTGTGGAACTCTCTCCCACAAACAGCAGTAGATGCTAGCTCAATTAATAATGTTAAATCTGAGATGGATAGACATTTGTTAGCCAAGGGTATTAAGGGACATGGAGCCAAGGCGAGTGGATGGAGTTAGGATACAGATCAGCCATGATCTCATTGAATGGCAGTACAGGCTAAAGGGGTTGAATGGCCTACTCTTATGAATAGAGGCAACTGATAGTGGCATATGCAGAAAAAGGTGTTGCTGGTCAAAGGGTCAGGCTGCATCACCTCTTGGGTGAAGAACCTAGGGATTTGAAACTCATGGGTCCTTCTTTTTAAAGAATGATGCTGACCGAGTATCAAGGATTCACATAGGCATTGACAGCCACATCAGACAATGTGCTGCAGATGGCAGCTCAGGTGAAGGAGTCCACTAGCATCATATGCAGAACAATGGAGGATATCTAACAACATGCAGATCACGATTGAGCTTGTTACAGCTCCAGGGACATCGGCAGTGGAGGCCCCGTGATAGAGGTTCTAAGGGCAGTCTGTTCTTCTTCCATAGATGCTCAGACTGCTACTATAGAGGCTGTGGTGCCAAACTGGAGAAAGCTGTCTTCCAGCTTCAACAGGTGTTACAGACAACAATGAGGCAGCGCTTGGCTGATCTCACTGGTGCTGTACATTGTTGTGTATGTACCTTTAAGGGAATAACTGGTTTTAGACTGCAGTACCGGCAGTGACCACCCCTGTATAAAAGGCCCTAGCAGGCTTCTGTATTTCAGTCTGACGTTGCCTCCTGTTCAGTAAAGTACCTGTTAAACTGTTCTCCCGAAGTCCGTGTATTATTGAGGCGCGGACTTTACAGTGGCGACGAGTAAGTTCGAACTCACCTGCAGTGTGGCATCATCTCACGGGGATCTCACCCTGAGAGGAGGGTTCTTGGAGGTCGTAGTCTGAGCAACGGGCGTCGACCGTGGGCAACCGCCCAAAGAAGTCATCGGTGTTCGGAGAATTGCGGGAGAGACTGTGGAGAGCTGTGCTTGGCTCCCCGGTTAAGGTGTTCCAGCAAATCGTGCTGGTAGCAGGTAGCGCGCTGACCCTTCCGGACTGCGGCGGGCTCAAGCTCGATCGAGCGGCTCCACAAAACGGGCCGCGCAGCGTCGCCGGGAAAAGAAAACAAGAGAGAGAGAGGGTGGAGCGCACAGGGCGCGGTCGGTGCTCAAGAACAGGGCAGCGGAGAGAAAATAAATGGGGGGAAGGAAAGCGAGACGCGCCGAAGCCGCGGGTCGCCGCCATTACCCTGTAGAATGCTAGGAGCAGCGTGGCAGCAAGGGGAAGAAGCAAAAGTGCAGGAGGCGCCATTTTATCCCGTTGGGGAAGAAGCAAAAGCGCGGGAGGCACCATTTTAAATCACCCAAGATGCCGAAAAGTGGCAGTATCACTGCTTTCGACAATGAGGTAGAAGACTGGACCATGTATGTGGAAAGAATTGAAGTGTACTGCAAGGCAAATGAGGTGGCCGATGGAAAGAGGGCGTCGGTATTATTAAATCTGATGGGCGCGAGTACATACGGCCTATTGCGGAATTTAATTACCCCAGCTAAACCAATGGAGAAAAGTTTTGAGGAGATTGTTCATATCTTACAGGAACACCTAAGTCCTACACCACTGCTGATAGCAGAAAGATTCAAGTTCCATAAAAGAAACCAGCACAAAGATGAGAGCAATGCTGACTATCTTACGGAACTACGCAAGTTATCGAAGCACTGCCAGTTCGGAGCAGGACTGGCAGACACCTTACGGGATAAGTTTGTCTGCGGGCTCCAGAGTGAAGGAACCCAGAAACGACTACTTTCAAAAAAGGACCTGACGCTAGAACAGGCTTTCAGCGTGGCAGTATCCTACGAAGCAGCAGCATGGGGAGCTGCGGAAATACAACAGAAACCACAAGAATACAGCGCTAATGAAATGGCGTATGGAGCAGAAAAGTGCTATCGCTGCAGCAGAACAACCCATGAGCAGAAGGACTGCTGGTTTAAGGACAAAATATGCAGGCAATGCGGCAAAATGGGACATATAGCAAGAGTCTGCAGGTCGGGAAAGAAAACTAGCACGACAAGAACTACTAAAGAACAGTACAGGAAAGTAAAGAAACTGACAGACAGTAGTTCGGAAGATCAGGAGAGTGATAAGGACTCCGGGAGCAGGAGACTAAGTTGTCTAAAGTTACACAACGTGATCGCAAAGGAGGATCACCGAACCATTTGGGTCACCCTCACGATAGCAGGGTCCCCAGTAAAGATGGAATTGGATACAGGATCAGCCCTAACTGTCATGAATCGACGAGACTCTGAGCGGCTATTCTCACACATACGCTTAAAGGACACGTCCATTGTATTGAAGACATACACGGGGCAAAAGGTTTACCCCCGAGGAAAAATAAGGGTGCAAGTTAAATATAACGGCAAGGAAACGCAGAAACTATATGTGGTAAACCACTGTTTGTATTCCTGTTTGTCCTGTTTGTATTCCACTGTGTACATGCCTGGACATGCCTCGGCTGACTCCTCCCACAGGTCCTAGTATAAAGGTGACTGCTCCCCAGCCCTTAGTATCATGGACCGGTCGACCACGCGAGGCAGACCTCCATTCTGTTGTTAATAAAAGCCTTTAGTTACTCTTCTAACTCTCAGTCTTTTATGAGTAATTAATAGCGCATCAATTTTATTAACAACATTTTTATAATGGAGAAGATCCTCACACCAGCATGCCTGGACTTAGATCATCGGGAGGCGGACTCATCCACCAAGTTTACTCACTGGCTTAAGTGTTTCGAAAAATTCCTGACCGCCTCCGAAGCAATCAAATCGGACGAGGACAAACTGGATGTCCTGACCTCCAAAGTGAACCACCGAGTGTACTCGGTCATCCAAGACGCGACCTCGTACGCGGACGCTATCAAGCTCCTCAAGGACCAGTACACGCGCCCAGTGAACGAAGTGTACGCCAGGCACCTCCTGGGGAGTCGTAAACAACAACCTGGGGAATCGACCGTGGAATACCTTCAGGCACTGTCTGTGCTTGGCCGGGCCTGTGGTTGTAAGGATGTAAAGGCCGCCGTGTACACAGAGGAACTTATCCGGGACGCTTTTGTAGCGGGCCACAGATCCAATTACACCCGACAGCGACTGTTGGAGCAGAGTAACCTCGACCTCAACAAGGCCTCTGAACTCGCACTATCGTTGGATGCAGCCTACCAGGGCATGGACGCCTACTCCTCTGCACCGTGGACGCCGCGGGGAATGACAGCCTGGGACACGGTAGGACCGCCTCATAGCGCCGTGCCACCCCAGCCACACCCCAACAACGGCCCAACTACCGCAGCAGTGTCCCAAGGCCAGACAGCAGTGCCCCAAGGCCAGAAATGCTACTTCTGTGGCCAGGCAAAACACCCCAGAGCGCGCTGCCCGGCGAAAAACGCGATCTGCTCGGGCTGCGGGAAGAAGGGACACTACGCTAGCGTCTGCAGGGCCAAAGCCACCCCGAACCCCAGCAGCGCCGCGTGTGGGCCATGCGGGCCACCATCTTGGACCTCCCCGGCCATGTGCGAATCACCGGTACAGCAGCCATTTTGGACGCCTCCAGCCACATGGGGATCATGGATGCCGCCATCTTGGACGACAGCCGGGACGCAGCAGGCCCCCGACACCGCCTCATCTGATACCCGCAGCGACACACCGACCCCTACGCTGGCATCCGTTACACTGGACCAAGCGAGACCGCACCAACTGGCCAGTTCCACAATGGACATTAAGGTAAATGGTCACGATACAATCTGCCTTTTTGACTCTGGGAGCACGGAGAGCTTCATCCACCCCGACACGGTGCGGCGTTGCTCTCTCCCAGTCCTGCCTGCGCAACAGCGGATTTCTATGGCCTCCGAGTCCCAGTCGGCGGACATCGGCGGCTACTGCGTGGTGACACTCGTAGTAGACGGGACCGTGTACGATCATTTTAAACTTCTGGTCCTGCCTGACCTCTGCGCTGCCGTCCTGCTGGGGTTAGATTTTCAGTGCCACCTTAAAAGTGTTACGATGGCGTACGGTGGACCCCTACCCCCACTCACAGTCCGCAGCCAGCAGCTTCCAAACTGCCCGCCGCGCACCAGGTGCAACCTCTCCACACTCAGAGTCACCCCCCCCCAACTGTTTGCTAACCTCACCCCCGACTGTAAGCCCATCGCCACAAAGAGCAGGCGATACAGTGCCGGGGACAGGGTTTTCATTAAAACCGAAGTGGAGCGGCTCCTGAAAGAAGGGATTATTGAGGGCAGCACCAGCCCCTGGCGAGCCCAGGTTGTGGTCGTTAAGACCGGCGAGAAGCAGCGCCTGGTCATCGACTACAGCCAGACAATAAATCGCTACACCCTGCTGGACGCCTACCCACTCCCCCGTATAGCTGATATGGTCAACCAGATCGCGCAGTACCGCGTCTTCTCGACCATTGACCTGAAATCAGCGTACCACCAGCTCCCCATCCGCCCTGAGGACCGCCAGTACACTGCCTTTGAGGCAAACGGCCGCCTCTATCACTTCCTTAGGGTTCCCTTTCGCGTCACCAACGGGGTCTCCGTCTTCCAAAGGGAGATGGACCGGATGGTAGATCAAAATGCGTTGCAGGCCACTTTCCCATCTCTGGACAATGTGACCATCTGCGGCCGTGACTTGCAGGACCATGACGCAAACCTCGAAAAATTCCTCCGCACCGCCCAACTCCTAAACCTGACATATAACAAGGAGAAGTGCATATTCCGCACAAACCGCCTCGCCATCCTTGGCTGTGTTGTGGAACACGGAGTCATCGGCCCCGACCCCGACCGGATGCGTCCCCTTATGGAACTTCCACTGCCCCACTGCCTCAAGGCCCTGAAGAGGTGCCTAGGGTTTTTCTCCTATTACGCCCAGTGGGTCCCCTACTATGCGGACAAGGCCCGTCCGCTGATCAAGTCCACCTCTTTTCCCTTGACGGCAGAGGCCCGCTTAGCCTTCCACCGTATCAAGGAGGACATTGCCAAAGCCACCATGCACGCAGTGGACAAATCCATCCCCTTCCAGGTGGAAAGCGACGCGTCTGACTTTGCCCTGGCCGCTACCCTCAATCAGGCGGGGAGACCCGTGGCCTTCTTTTCACGAACCCTCCAAGGCCCGGAGACCAGACACTCCGCTGTTGAGAAGGAGGCCCAGGCGATTGTGGAGGCTGTGCGTCATTGGAGGCACTACCTGGCCGGAAAACGATTTACCCTGCTCACTGACCAGCGTTCAGTTGCTTTTATGTTTAACAACAAGCAGAGGGGCAAAATCAAAAATGACAAGATCTTGAGGTGGAGAATCGAACTTTCCACCTACAACTACGAGATCTTGTACCGGCCCGGGAAGCTAAATGAACCCCCGGATGCGCTATCGCGTGGCACCTGCGCCAGCGCGCAGATCGATAGACTGCGGGCCCTCCACAATGACCTCTGCCACCCGGGGGTCACCAGGTTCTTCCACTTCATCAAGGCCCGCAACCTGCCTTACTCCATTGAGGAGGTCAGGACCATGACCAGGAACTGCCAAGTCTGCGCTGAGTGCAAACCGCACTTTTATAGACCAGACAGGGCCCACCTGATAAAAGCCACTCGCCCCTTCGAGCGCCTGAGCGTCGATTTTAAAGGGCCTCTCCCCTCCTCCGACCGCAATGTGTACTTCCTCAATATTATTGATGAGTACTCCCGTTTCCCGTTCGCCTTCCCCTGCCCGGACATGACCAGTGCCACGGTCATTAAATGTCTGAACAACCTCTTCACCCTGTTCGGCTTCCCCAGCTATATCCATAGCGACCGGGGCTCATCGTTTATGAGCGATGAACTCCGTCAGTACCTGCTAACTAGGGGTATTGCCACAAGCAGGACCACCAGTTACAACCCCCGGGGGAACGGACAGGTGGAAAGAGAAAATGCGACAGTTTGGAAGGCCGTCCTGCTAGCCTTAAAGTCTAGGGGCCTTCCAACCTCCCGCTGGCAGGATGTGCTCCCCGATGTGCTCCACTCTATTCGGTCACTGCTCTGCACTGCCACTAACGCCACCCCTCATGAGAAAATGTTTGTCTTCCCAAGGAAGTCCACATCGGGGACATCGCTACCCGCCATGGCTGACGTCCCCAGGGCCGGTCCTACTGAGAAGACACGTGAGGACCCATAAAACGGACCCCCTGGTCGAGAGGGTCGACCTCCTCCACGCCAACCCCCAGTATGCTTACATCGCATACCCGGACGGGCGGGAGGACACAGTCTCCATAAGAGACCTTGCACCCTCGGGGGCCGCAGTAACCCACTACCCACTACCACCCCCCCCCCACGATCCGATATCCAGCCCCAGCAGACGGCAGGCCTGGGCCCCACGACCCGCTCGACATCTACGAGGACGACACGCCTGTGCCACAGCCTACGCTGGACTCGACGCCGGAAACTTCACTACCCCTGCCGTCGCCACGCAGATCACAGCGGCAGACAAGACCTCCGGAGAGACTCCAATACACTAACTTTTAATACACTTCACCCCGCCGGACTCAATTTTAAACAAGGGGTGAATGTGGTAAACCACTGTTTGTATTCCTGTTTGTCCTGTTTGTATTCCACTGTGTACATGCCTGGACATGCCTCGGCTGACTCCTCCCACAGGTCCTAGTATAAAGGTGACTGCTCCCCAGCCCTTAGTATCATGGACCGGTCGACCACGCGAGGCAGACCTCCATTCTGTTGTTAATAAAAGCCTTTAGTTACTCTTCTAACTCTCAGTCTTTTATGAGTAATTGATAGCGCATCACTATATATGTATATACTATGAGATGGAGGACCACCATTATTGGGACGTGAATGGATCCGAAAAATTCAATTGGATTGGCATTCCATTCAGGCGCTAACTGTGACTGACAAAAAGGATGATGACGTCGCACCTGGACGTCTGTCACAAATTCTATCTGACGCGGAAGAGGTGTTCCAACAAGGACTTGGGACTCTAAAAGGAGTAAAGGCAACCATAAAGATTGAAGGTAACACAAACCCAAAATTTTTTAAGGCCAGACCGGTGCCATACGCAATCCGCCCAGCCGTTGGAGCTCAACTGGAGAGTCTGGAACGTTCAGGTGAAGCTGTCCAAGGTGGACTGGAGCGAGTGGGCCACACCCATCGTTCCTGTAATGAAGAAAGCATTGAGCAGCACGCCTGGGGAGCCGAAGAAAGTTCGCATCTGTGGGGACTTCAAGGTGACTGTGAACCCAGTCCTGCACACAGTACGATATCCACTTCCGCGGATAGAAGATATTTTCGCCTCACTATCTGGAGGGAAACGTTTTACAAAGATTGATCTGGCCCAAGCGTATCTACAAATGGAGGTGGAAGAAGCATCTAGAAAATACCTCACGATAAACACTCACAAAGGCCTTTACCAGTACAATCGACTGGTATTCGGGGTAGCATCAGCCCCGGCTATTTGGCAGAGGGCGATGGAACAAGTCCTGCAAGGGATTCCAGGGACCCAGTGTTATTTGGACGACATCCTAGTTACGGGCGAAAATGACAGTGAACACCTTGCCAACCTGGAGCAGGTGCTCACAAGATTACAGGAATATGGGCTATGAGCCAACCGCCCCAAATGCGAGTTCTTCAGGAGACAAATCTCGTATTGTGGCCACATGATTGATGAGGAAGGGTTGCATAAGTCGCCGGACAAGATTGAGGCTGTAGTCAAGGCCCCAGCACCGGAAAATGTGTCGCAACTAAGGTCGTTCCTCGGGTTGGTGAACTACTACCATAAGTTCTTGCCGAATTTATCTACAAATCTGCACCCACTGAACGCCCTGCTACAAACTGGAGTAACATGGAAATGGAGTGATGAGTGTAAGCGTGCCTTTCAGGAATGTAATTGCCTAATCACTTCAAAAGAAGTATTGGCCCACTACAACCCAACACTGCCGATTCGGTTGGCATGTGATGCCTCACCTTATGGCATTGGAGCGGTGCTGTCACACAAATTCCGTGACGGTTCAGAGAGGCCAATAGCCTTTGCATCGCGCTCGCTAACCTCAGCCGAGCGTAACTACGCCCAGATTGACAGGGAGGCCCTCAGCCTGGTGTGGGGGTGAAGAAGTTCAATCACTATCTGCACGGGCAGAAATTCACCCTACTGACTGATCATCAGCCCCTGGTCTCAATTTTTAACCCAAAGAAGGGCGTTCCGGTGATGACGGCGCAACGGCTGCAAAGATGGTCACTTTTTCTAGGGGCACATCAGTACGACAGAGTACAAAGGTACGAAACAGCATGGAAACGCTGATGGGCTGTCGCGCCTACCGTTGCCTACAGTGGAAGAAGCACCTGCAGTGGACCCTGTGGAGATATTCCATGCGACCATAGTCGAATGTTTGCCTGTTACAAACGCAAGTATTGAGAAGGAAACCCGAAATGACCCGACACTCTCTCGGGTCTATGATTTGACGGTGAAGGGATGGCCAGCATATGGCAACTCACTGTTGCCAGCATTCTCGCCAAGGAGAGAACAACTGTCAGTGTGCCGGGGGACCTTGATGTGTGGATCCCAAGTGGTAATTCCACCCAAGTTGAGAGATAGAGTGCTCAATGAGCTTCATGAGGGTCATCTGGGAGGGGTGAAAATGAAGAGCCTAGCCAGGGCGTTTGTGTGGTGGCCGGGAATCGATAAAGAAATCGAGGATATGACCAAGAGATGCACAGGATGCCAGAAGGTCCAAAACGCTCCACCACAGGCCCCGCTACATCCATGGGAGTGGCCCTCATCTCCATGGCAACGGGTACACATTGATTTTGCTGGTCCATTTATGGACTCAATGTTTCCAATCGCTGTGGACACCCATTCGAAATGGCCAGAGGTCATTAAAATGTCCTCCACCACCACGGAGAAAACTATTGCAGTCCTAAGGACCATCTTCACCAGGAATGGGTTGCCAGAACAGATTTGCTCCGACAATGGGCCACAGTTTGTGTCTGAGGATTTCCAGAGGTTCCTGAAGAATAATGGGGTGAAACATTACACATCTGCCCCATATCATCCAGCCACAAATGGATTGGCTGAGAGGTTTGTTCAGACCTTTAAAAAGGCCATAAAGGCAATGTATAATGGCGACATACCACTACAACACAAGGTGGATAATTTCTTGTTTGCTTACCGGAATGCGACACATACAGTAACCAACCAAACTCCAGCCGTACTGTTTTTCAACCGAAGGCTAAGATGTCACTTGGATTTGCTCAAACCAAACATAAGACGAGATGTTGAGGATAAGCAGTTCCAGCACATAAATGAGAAGCCAACCAGGAGCTTCAGGATAGGGCAACCAGTCTTGGCCCGTGACTACCGAACAGAAAAATGGCAGCCAGGAACGATATGCACACAGCAGGGACCACTAATGTACACAGTGGACGTTGGAGAGAGCATCGTGAGATGCCATGCTGACCAGCTTCTAGAGTCACAGGAACAAGCCAAACCTATACCACAAGCATGTGCACCTGGTAATGAGCCCGAAGTACAGATTGCGTCTACCTCAGAAGCAATGGTATTGGAAGCTGACGATCCAACCAATGACATTGAGCCTGAATCGACTCCACCGCAAGAACAGGATACTCGAGAAAGGTGCTATCCAGTCAGGATCAGGAAGCCTCCTCAAAGACTGAACTTATAAATGATTATTTCAGTTGATGTATATAGTACCGAGAAAATTGTAATTGTAATTAGTTATTATTTAGTTGTTAAATGAATGTTATGTACTGTTTATCTAAAAGGGGAGGAATTGTTGTGTATGTACCTTTAAGGGAATAACTGGTTTTAGACTGCAGTACCGGCAGTGACCACCCCTGTATAAAAGGCCCTAGCAGGCTTCTGTATTTCAGTCTGACGTTGCCTCCTGTTCAGTAAAGTACCTGTTAAACTGTTCTCCCGAAGTCCGTGTATTATTGAGGCGCGGACTTTACATACATGATGTCTGCTTTCCCACAGATCACTGGCCATGTTGAATCAGTGTCCGACACTAGTGATGTGGCAGGAAAAGACAAGTATGATGGTGCTGCCCCTCAGGATAACAGCCCATGTGTTCCCTCCCAACTGCCCCCACTGATGCATTTACAACAGAAAGGAGGCAGGGCCAGGGCAGTAGTACAAGAGATGGAGCCTGCAGCAGGTTCATTTCACAACTTAACTGTTGTTAACTCTGGTTCTGTGCATGTTCTCCTTTGCAAAGAACACAAGTACTTAGACATGCTACAGACTAACTCACTATGTGTTTTTACCCAGGTGTCTGCAGACTTTTCCTTGTGAACATGCTATCAGGTGCAGGCAATGCAGTCATCTCTTCCTTTCTCAGTCAAACATTGCAAGAAATATGGTGTGGGACAGTGCAATGATAGGATAGAAGGTGTACTTATGAAGGGTATAGTGGGTGTCTCTTGAGCCTAATAAGGGACTCATTCATTTCATCTTAGACACTATGTGGTCTTGGATAGTGTGGAGGCAAGTCATGCTTCTCTCAATGGGGGTAATTTTAAATTTTGGCAATAGTGTCAATGGGGCAATATCGGATCAGATGTTCGTTATACACCTTCCCCAATTTTCGTTAGTTTACACTATCGCCAAAAATTATCTCAGCATCTGCATGGGTATGTGTCTTCACTTACCTTTGTCAGCTTGGGGAGGTCAATAAGATATTTCTGGCACAGAATAGCTGTTTCTGGGTTTCATTTAACTTAATGAGTTGGCATTGGACATCAGTGCAACTTTCCTACACGTCATTTTTATAGGACATAATAACTCCACATGACCGTTGTCTGTCAGCATTACCTCCACTGCGGCTTCTGAGAATCTTGGGGCCCTAGTTGTTACAGACACCACCCCCGCACCCCCCCACGCCGCACCTCCCCCCCCCCAACCACCTGGCCCCCACCCCTGCAACGACTGCGAGATGCTCCTCTTTCTGCCATCACTATTCACAGTTCAAGTGGAACTGCAGCTCCAGCTCTCTCTGTCTCTCTCCCCTTTCTGAGTTGCCTGCTGTGTTTCTGGCCGCTTCACCTGGAACAGCCTTTTAACTAGGAGCCTGCCCCAATTCCCTTCGTCTCAACAGCAGAGACCCAGTCAGGAGTGGGATTCTCACTGAAATCTCACTCTGCCTATTCAATGAGGTCACCCCAAAGTAAATTACAATCAGGCGCTGGCGTGATCACATTGAATGCCCCGTCCTGTCATTTTAGAGAGGAGGTTAGGAAAGCGACCCCACCCTGCCCTTGATATTTTAGGTTGTGGTACAGTATGGGAATTGCATGGCAGGTTTAAGCAGCAAGGGAAAGATCATTTTTCAGTCACCAGTTTCTAAAATAGAAAGAATGCTTCTGCCAGCAGATTCTTCTGCAAGTTATGCAGCTGCAATCTCTGAAATGGATCCACTAAAGTCGAAGATGACTTTTATTAATTTATATCTCATTTTAAAGAAGGAAAAAGTTATTCTACATTAATCTGATTCATCAGTTTTTGTTAATCAAGTATTACTTGAATGCATGGAGCTGCAATGCACTGAAACAATTCAGTTTTTTTATTATTCTGTAATTATTATCCAACATAGTCAGTAACAACTTTCACAGAAAGATCCTGTTATCCTGCAGGACATTTTTATGTTTGAAAAGTTATTGCTCAATCCCTCGAGTCATTTTGTGCTCTTTGTAAACAAGTAGATCACATAGGCAATCGACTGGTAAACCCTGGGTGGTGTTTTTCAGCCTGCTCAGGTTTCTAACTGAACACTTGAACATCTGTGCCTGTAAAGCAAGTCGGTGGTACTATGTATAAATCTATATCTATAAAAGGATATGTCTGTCTGTCTGTCTCTCTGTCCGGATATACAATCAAAGGTTATAGAGCGTACCTACACATATGTTATATCAAAAGAAAGCTCATCATTAGGGGACTCTTGTAGGCATATCTACTTTTTGCTCGGACAAAAATTGTGCCAACGGTATCCAAAAAACGTTCAAAATTCCTCTCATTATCCACTCATTTGCATCGAGTGGGGGCGGGTTCATTGTGTGCGCGGGCGGGCCATCCTACAGTTGAGTGACGTGATGATTGACCAATCCTACAGTTCAGTCACCTGACGGTTGACCAATCGGTGCGTGTGTGGGCGGGCCTAATCATTCTCAACTGAGGTGAGTGTCCGCCATCTTGATTCCTAACGATTTTGTTCCCCACTTTGTGTGTTTATTTTCCCCACTTTCTGTGTGTGCCCCGTTAGGTTCTTTTGTGCAGTTGTCTTCTTAGCTATCGGGTGCTTAAAAACCTGAACTTTGATATTTAGGAATCTCTCTTTATTGTAGTGGATGCGCGGAGCCGCGGCCCAGCAGCACGGGAAGCCTGGGCATCGAGTTCAGCGGATTCCCAACGTGCCCGGAACCTGTCAAGCCTGCTGAAGGCCCTCGGCGTCTCACTCTCCCCCCGTCCCCCCCAGTCTCTCTCTCTCTCTCTCTCTTCCCCGCGCAGCCCGAAAGCCCGGGGGAAGAGGGAAGCGAGCAGCTGAGCGGCAGGCGGCGTCTCTGTCTCCCGGAACCTGTCGAACCTGCTGAAGGCCCTCGGCGTCTCACTCCCCCCGGCCCCCAGTCTCTCTCACTCCCCCGCGCAGCCCGAACATCCGGGGGAAGAGAGCAGGTGAGCGGCGGCGTCTCTCTCTCCCCCCCCCACTGCAGCAAAAGGCGTTCGTCTGCCACCCGGCCAACCGGTTCCAAAGGCCGTCCTCGCTCTCTCTCTCTCCCTCCCTCCCCCTCTCCTCCCTCCCCCCTCCCCCCACCCCCTCCCTTCCTCCCCTACCCCCCTCCCTTCCCCCCTCCCTTCCTCCCCTATCCCCCTCCCTTCCCCCTCCCTTCCCCACCCACCTTCCCCTCCCCTACCCCCTCCCTTACCCCCCTTCCCCACTCCCTCCCCTTCCCCTCCCCCCCTCCACTACCCCCCTCCCACTCTCCCTCCTCCCACTCCCCTACCCCCCTCCCCTACCCCCCCACTCCCCAAGCCCCCTCCCCCTCCACTCCCCTACCCCCCTCCCCCTCCCCCTCCACATCCCTCCCTCCCCCCCACTCCCCTTCTCCCCCACCCCCTCCCTCCCCCTCCCTCCCCCTCTCCCCCATCCCCTCCCTCCCTCTCCCCCACCCCCTCCCACCCTCTCCCGGACCCCCCTCCCTCCCTCTCCCCCACCCCCCTCCCTCCCTCTCCCCCACCCCCCTCCCTCTCCCCCACCCCCCTCCCTCCCTCTCCCCTACCCCCTCCCACCCTCTCCCGGACCCCCCTCCCTCCCTCTCCCCCACCCCCCTCCCTCCCTCTCCCCCACCCCCCTCCCTCCCTCTCCCCCACCCCCCTCCCTCTCCCCCACCCCCCTCCCTCCCTCTCCCCTACCCCCTCCCTCCCTCTCCCCTGCCCCCCTCCCTCCCTCTCCCCTACCCCCCTCTCCCCTACCCCCCTCCCTCCCTCTCCCCTACCCCCCTCTCCCCTACCCCCCTCCTCCCTCTCCCCTACCCCCCTCCCTCCCTCTCCCCTACCCCCCCTCCCTCCCCCCTACCCCCCTCCCTCCCTCTCCCCTAAACCCCCTCCCTCCCTCTCCCCTAACCCCCCTCCCTCCCTCTCCCCTACCCCCCTCCCTCCCTCTCCCCTACCCCCCTCCCCTCCCTCCCTCTCCCCTACCCCCCTCCCTCCCTCTCCCCTACCCCCCTCCCTCCCTCCCCCCCTCTCCCTCCCCTCCCCTCCTCCCCTACCCCCCCTCCCTCCCTCTCCCCTACCCCCCTCCCTCCTCCCCCTACCCCCTCCCTCCCTCCCCCCCTCCCTCCCTCTCCCCTACCCCCCTCCCTCCCTCTCCCCTACCCCCCTCCCTCCCTCTCCCCTACCCCCTCCCTCCCTCTCCCTTACCCCCCTCCCTCCCTCTCCCTTACCCCCTCCCTCCCTCTTCCCTACCCCCCTCCCTCCCTCTCCCCTACCCCCCTCCCTCCCTCCCCTACCCCCTCCCTCCCTCTCCCCTACCCCCCTCCCTCCCTCTCCCCTACCCCCCTCCCTCCCTCTCCCCTACCCCCTCCCTCCTCTCCCTCTCCCCCTCCCTCCCC